>NW_004524603.1:5581092-5598052 GCF_000260255.1 Octodon degus
GTCCCTGTGCTTTGCTAAGCTTGTTCTAAGTAGGTGCTTTAGACCACTGAGCCATCTCACCAGCCCTGTTTTTGTTTTTAACAAAAGGTACTTTTATAAAAATAAAATGCAGCAAGGGCCTGAGTTCAATCCCCGGTTCCACTAAAAAATAAAAATAAAATTCAATCAAGTGCATGGGCCATTTTGTAGGAGCACCAAGGGGGAGCTGCCTTGGTCTTCCTTGGAGGGGTTCCCCTTCCGGAAAGACCCCACTCTGAGCTCCCCCCAGGCCCCCCTCCCCTCCAACAGTGTGAACACCTGATCCAGGTGCAGGGCCCCTCCCAGGGACACGTGGAACTGTCAACTGAGGCTGTGCCCAGCGGTGAGCACTGTGGCCACGGTGCTGACCTGGAAGGAGGATACTCGCGCTGTGTTGGCGCAGTCCTGGGCCAGATGGCTGGGACAGGCAGCGAGTGGGAAGACAGCACTTAGTTTTTCATAAAAGCAAGATAGTGCCAGGGGTGGTGACCCATGCCAAGAATCGCAGCATTCTGGGAGGCTAAAGCAGGAAGATCACACATTCAAGCCCAGCCTGGGTAATTCAGGAAGACTATATCCCAAAATAAAAAATAAGAAAAACAGCAAAACACTAGGTATGGTGATACACACCTGTAATCCCAGTACTCAGGAAACTGAGGCAAGAGGATTATTTGGAGCTCAAGGCCAGCCTGAACAAAATAACAAAACCCCGTCACAAAACCAAACCAAATGGTAAAAGCAATCCTGGACAAGAGCAAAGCAGGAAGCATCTTAATCCTGGATTTCAAGTTATATTACAGAGCTACAATAATAAAACAGCATGATAGTGGCACAAAATCAGACACACAAATCAACAGAACAGGGGATGCAGCAACCACCCAGGGACATTTAGCTGTCTGATCTCTGACAAATGGGCCAAAAACACACTATAGGGAAGATAACCTCTTTAGCAAATGGTGATGGGAAAACCAGCTATCCACATGCAGAACATTCACTCTAAACCCACATATCTCATCACAGGTTGAACAAAAATCAAAATGGACTGAAGAGGGCTGGGTCTGGTGGCATGCACCTAGAATGCCAGCCCTTGCAAAGCTGAGGCAGGAAGCTCACCACGAGTTTGAAGCCAGCCTAGTTACAAAGTGACGTGAAAGCCTGCCTGCACTGGGAGTGGTGGCACACCCCTGTAATCCCAACACTTGGGAGGCTGAGGCAAGAGAATCGTGGCTATTTTGAGGCCAGCCAGACCATGAAAAAACATTCAGCATCACTGGCCGTTAGAGAAATACAAATTAACAGATTCCATCTTACTCCAGAAAGAACATCTATCATCAAGAAATCAAATCAAGGGGCCAGGGAGATAGCTCAGTAGAATAAGCGCTTGCCTGGTAAGCGCAAGGGCCTGAGTTCGATCCCCAGTTGGGGGAGGGGGGTCAAATTAAGGCTGAGGAGATAGCTCAGTGGCACAGCATCCACCTAGCAAGCACCAGGTCCTGACAGGAGGCTGGGTGGGAGTTTGAGACCAGCCTGAGCTACAAAGTGAACTCAAGGCCAGCCTGAAGTGCACAGTGAGACTTGCCTCAAAAAGACAAAAGAGGGCTAGTGAGATGGCTCAGTGGTCTAAAGCACCTACTTAGAACAAGTTTAGCAAAGCACAGGGACCGCGGTTCAATCCCCCAGCACCACATGCCAGCCAGCCCGCCCCCTGGTGGGCTGAGCTGGCCACACACACACACACACACAAATTAAAAAAAAAAAAAAGACAAAAGAAATCAAATCAACAAATGCTGGCAGACTGGGCAAGGTGGTGCGCCCCTATAATCCCAGCTCTTGGGAGGCTGTAAACAGGTGGATCGCTACGAGTCCAATCTAGTAGTGAGACCCTGAACACCCTGTAGACCCTTCCCTAAAATAAAATTAAAAAATGCTGGCAATGGGAAAAAGAAATTTTCTTCACTGGTGGGAAAGTAAACCAGTACAAGTACTATGGAAATCAGTATGGAGGTTCCTCAGAAAAGTAAAAAAAAAAAAAACCAAGCCAGGCATAGCGAGCCAAGCCTACACTCCGAGCACTCTCGGGGCTTACAGGAGGATCATGGGGAGCTCAAGGCTTGCCTGGGCTCCACAGTGAGAAAAGCCAGCCTGAGCCACAAAGTGAGACCCTGGCTCACAAGCAAACAAGCAAACGGGGAGGGGGGATGGAGGGAAGGGGGAGGGGAAGGAAGGAGGGGGAGGAGGAGAAAGAAATTTCACTTTACCCAGCTATATCTTCCTAAAAGAGTTAAAGACCGCGTTACGGCGATCCATGCACACCCATGCTTACGGCGGGGTACCTCACGGCGCTGGAGCAGCACATGGGCATCAGCAGTACACACAGCAAGTGGTACCTACATACAACGCCGCTCTACCATAATGTGAAGTGAAATAAATCAAGACACACAGCTTAAATATCATATGGGGGAAACATTTTAGAGCAGAAAAAAAAGTCAAGAAAATATGAAAAACCCAAATATATGAAGCAAAATAAAAGACAGGAAGAAACAGGGAGACAGATCTCTTGCAGATGGGAAAGGGAGGAAGAGATGGGTGAGGAGCCGTCAAAGACGGAAGGCGTAGGATGCGGGATGCGCATGCCCCAACTCCCTGTGAGGATCATGATCACATGCTACAAATACGCACCAACAAAAAAAAGGAATGAAGAAAACAGGGTTGGGGATGCAGTACAGTGCCAAGGCTCAGGGTTCAATCCCCGGGACGAACATAAGCAATAAACAAGCAAGATGGAGTGCTTGTCCGGCATTCATGAGGCCTCGGTTCGCTCCCAGCACTGCAGGGGACAGTGTGCACCTCATGGGCAGTGGGCAGGCAAGACAGGCAAATGAGGAGCCACACACATCACACCCACAATCACGGCACGGCAGTGCGGCGGCTGCCCGCCTCTGCCGGGGTTACGGGTTTGTCTGCTTCTCATACATTTCTCTTTAACATGCTTATTTCACTCTTTTCTGAAATTCTTGTAGTTGGTTCACTCCCTTTGTAAAAAGAAACAAGAAATGGAAGCAGAATCCACCTCAGAACAAGAGGGTTCTGGGAAGGCAATCTCTACTTAATCAATTTTATTAAAATTTTATTGGGCCAGTGAGATAGCTTGGTGGACTAAGCACCTGCTTAGGCAAGCGCAGAGACCGGGGTTCGATCCCCAGCTCCACATGCCACCCCAGCCCACTCCTGGGCACACAGAGCTGGCCACCAAGGTGGGTGTGGTAGCACACACCTATAATCCCAGTGCTAGGGAGGCTGAAAACAGGAGGATCACTATTAGTCGGAGCTGCATAGTGAGACCCTGTACCAAATAAAATAAATAAAAAGAAAAAATCAAAAGCATGCAACCTGTTGGAGCTACTGGGTGACCTTGGTTCATTCCCAGTCACCCACAACAGCACAGATAAGGCACCTGCCACAGCCAGGCATGGATGGGACTCTCCCGCCGCCCTCTGGACACATCTGGAACCTGCCTCTGTCTGGATACCCTGGTCCGCGTCTTCAATGGTCTTCTCTCGGGTTTTTACCATCTGCTAGACAACCTGCAGGAGCACTCTGCCTAACAGGCATGTCAACCGTTTATCTGGCTCACGTAAGCTGTAAGACACGGAATGTAATTAAACCTGCTAAGTTCATAATGGTTCTAACACTTAAACAACAGCAGCAGCAAATCCATGAGACAGGAGTGACTGAAAAACAGGCGGAAGCGGCAGTTTCAACAAAAACGGTAGTGACAGAGCGCCGAGACCACATGCCACCTTTGACAATGGCAACTTCACCACTGACACAGGCAAAGATCCTGGAGGCCTGGGAAAGCCACTGGGGGGAGGGGGTCATTACCAGTTGTGGGAGTGTCATCCCCAAGGCTACTTGCTCACTAACATCAGAGAGGAAAGGAGCCCACCCGGTAGGGGGACCCAGTCCCTTTGACAGTCCTGTCAGCGTCCTAGAGCCTTTGGGACATTCAGCTGCCAAGCCTCGAGACCGCAGGGTAGGTTCACAGGCAGCACAGGACAGGGACAGAGAGGTGCCACGTCAGGTAGCAGAATTCACAGGCCACCTGAATGCGGCCCTCACATAGACCACTGCTCTGGATACGTGAGAAAAACCTGCGTGAAAAAGTGTCATGAGGGCTCCTGACCCATCATCCTGTGACCGACCTCATTTGCAAAAACGGGATTCTACACAAGAGTTCTAGCCAGGCATGGTGGCATATCCTGTAATCACAGCACTAGGGAAACGGAGGCAGGAAGCTCGCCACAAGTTTAAGACCAGGCTGGGCTACAAATGAGTTCAAGGCCAGCCTGAACTGCACAGTGAGACCCAAAAAGGCAAAAAAAAAAAAAAAAAAAAAAATTTAAAAAAAGGCTAGGCAAGTGTGAGGTCCTGAATTTGATTATAAGTACCCCACCAAAAAAGACAGTGCTGGGCACCACTTCGGGGGCTACAAAACAGCATCAGAGAAGTGTGACGGATTACAGGTGACAGACAGGACCTGCCTGTCCGGAGGAGATCCTGCTGGTACTGAGGGAAAGGACCCTCATGCTCCGAAGGCCGGGCAGGTAATGATACTCACCGGGAATCCCAGCACTGAGAGCCTCAGGCAGGCGAACTGGAGATCCAAGCATTTTACTGGCTCACCAAGGCGGTCCTAGGTTAAATCCTCAGTCCCCCCCAAAAAGTCCCCCTTTTCTTGCTGCTGCTTCTGTGACAGCACAGTGGGTCCTGCCACTCCAGCTCAGAGCCCTGAGACTCCGTCACCAAGGCAAGAGCTGTCAATCTCATGACACCCGCAGCACAAACAAAGTGCTAGTGTGGGGCGGCACCTCGGCATAGTTTAAAAACACATGACGCCAGCAATTTTCATAATAAGATCACTAGATTCGGAAGGCAGTGTCTTGTAGTGCCTGTGAAGGCAACAGCCGCCCCTGCGCCCGGCCAGCAAGAAACTGCTACTGTCAGCCAGCCTTCGGGGTCTCCAGGACGAGCCTGCATGACTCTTCCTGGTGGCAGCTCACTGCACCCCTACCTCCGCCTCCAGCCTCCTGCTCGGGGAAAGGGCCGTTGCTCGAGTTGTGCCCACGTGGCCTGTGGGTGCCAGGCACACTGTCACCTCTACTGCCACTTGTGGAGGACACAAATTCTACTGCTGATCCTTTTTTTTTTTTTTTTTTTTGGCAGAACCAGGGACTGAACTCAGGCCCTTAAGCTTGCCAGGGAAACAAGACGGCTTATTCTACTGAGCCATCTCCCCGGTCCCTCTGCTGATCCTTTTGGGGGCACCTTGGAAGCAAAGGCTGTGGCACTATCCCAGGTTCTGATCTCTTACTGTCTGTGAGACACAGGACACAGGAGTCTCTGCTACAGAGGAAATGGTTCCTCCCAGTCTCCTGCCTGCCCACTGTGCCCTTGAACTCAGCCCACCCTGGGTCTCCTCCGGGGTCTAAGCCAGGTTATTGCTTGGTTTTTTTTTTTTTTTTTTTTTTTTTTTGAGATGGTCTCACTAGGTAATCCTGGCTGGCTTTGAACTCTACCTAGCCCACGCTGGCCCTTAACTCCCAGCAATCCTCCTGCTTCAGCCTCTTGAGTGCTGGAAATATTGGCATGGGCCATGGTCACAAGCCCAGCCTCTGACCTGGCACAGGAGCAGAAGGCTTTGGTGGTTCAGGGCCCCACCAATCCAGGGTCAGCACCTGGGGGGGTGGCCTGGGCAGCTGGCACAAGCATTGGGCTTGGGATCCAGCAGAGACGCAGCCAGACATGCAGATAGGGGCAGGGGACATGGGCTGGCCACAGAGGGCACCTGCTGTTCTGCAACACCTGAGAGACCGAGCAGGGCTGTCCAAAAGGGCCACAAGTGGCCTGGGTGGGATAGGGCCCTGGCAGAGTAGTCACGGAATCTGGGATCGGGCCTGGAAATGGGAGGTGGCCTTCGGATGGAGGACACAGCAGTCACAGAAGAGCCAGGCGTCACCCAGCTTCCTGACTCAGCCACTGCGAGTTCACTCCCACCACAGGGGAAGAGGACAGTGACATGTGTCCAGTGGGCCGCTGCCTGGCTCAGGGCCCACTCAGGAAAGGGTGGCCAGGAACAGACCCAGGAACAGCACTTCTCTCACCAGCACCTCCTGAGTCACCAAGGTCCACAACTGGCCAGAAGTGACACAGAAACCTACTGCCACAGGTGCAGAGGGGCATCTCCCCAAAACGGCAGTGAGGCTGGGGGAGAATAAGGGCTGAACAGGACAACCAGTGCACACATCTGCAAGATGGGCCACTTGGAACCTTGGGATGTCCCATCTGAGGTGTCTCAAGGATGCACTAAGGGCAGAGGGCCACCCAGTCCAGCCCTCTGTAAATTTTCTTCTGGCTCCTTCTGATATTAACAAGTGAATGTGAGCCAGGTGTAGTGGTGCATACCTGTTAACACCAGCACCTGGGAGGCTGAGGCAGGAGGATTCCCATGAGTCTGAGGCCAGCCTGCTCGAGTGAGACCTCAAAAACCAGGGTGTTTAGATGAGGCATGGCCTGATCACCCCATCTCTGAGGATGGGGGTCCTTCTTTCCTGGCCAGGAAGCGGGCTGAGATGCAGTGGGCTGCAGGGCCCTCCTTGTGTGCCACGTGTCCCCAGAGTGGGTAGGATTTGCAGACCTCTCCCTAACACATGTCACACAGTACACATTACAGACAAGGCACAAGCAGAACTCCCAGCAGAAGTAGTCTGCACCAAAGAGGCGGGGATGGGGCGAAGGCTGCATGGCTGGGCCTCTGGGCTACCCCTTCCTGGGAAAGCCGTAACAGGGGACCACGAGGCCAATGGAGGGAACCCACTCCACCATCCCCCAACCCTGCATCCTTTAGTCTCCTGCAAGGGGCCAACTGGCTCCCCACATCCTCTGCAGGAGAAGAACCCCGAGAATCATGGTTCCCACACCGCAAGCACAGAAAGCCTGAACATCTACAGATTCTAGGCTGTACGCTGTCTTTGCTGAATGACAATGAAAGTGGCATATTATTTATACATTTTTTTTTCTGTGTTTTGGGGGTTTTCCTTTTTGTTTTGTTTTGTTTTGTTTTGTTACTGGTGAGACAGTCTTGCTATTTAGTTCAGCCTGGCCTTCAACTCATTATGTACCCAAACTGGCCACCAACTTGTGGCAATCCTCCTGCCTCGACCTCCCAGTGTGGGTATCACAAACATGCACTGCCACACCCAGCTATAAATTTCCAATTCAAGCCATTGAAAGGATAAATCAAAAAGCACGTACTAGCCAGGCACAGAGACACATGCCCCTAATCCCAGTTACTCAGGAGGCTGCTAGACAGGAAGTTCCAAAGTTCAAGGCCAGCCTGTGCAATTTAGCAAGACCATCTCAAAAATAAAGACAAAAGAGGAGAGAAAGAAAAAAAAAAAAAAGGAGAGAGGGAGGGAGGCAGAGAGGGAGGGGAAGAGGAAGGGAAGAGGGAGGGGCTGGAGACCTGGCTCTAGCAAAGCCCAGTGGTACAGCACCTGCCTGCCTGCCTTACTGGAAGCCCTGGGCTTCCATCCTCAGCACCACAGTTGAGGGCAGATATACTTATATGATTGTTTACAACCTCCAGAAATTATTTTATTGCCATCTAAGGAAGAGTCTCAGACGTAGACACAGCGGCATTTGTATTTTTCTTTTTTCTTTTTTTCCTGGAACCGGAAATCAAACTCAGGGCCTCACACGTGCCCGGCAGGCACTACATAGGCTGCTAAGCTACATTCCCAGCCCCAACGCAATGGAGTCTGGAGACTCTGTGTGAAAGAAAAAAGGACATAAAACCTATCTTAGTCATCATTTTTATAGAAATTACATGTTAAAGTGAGAACACCTGGCTGGGGCCCGTGGTGCCTCACACCTGTAATCCCAGCCTCAGGAGGCTGAAGCAGGAGGATCATTGTGAGTTCAAGATCAGCCGGAGGGGCCGGGGAGACGGCTCAGTAGAATAAGCTTTTGCCTGGCAAGCGCAAGGGCCCGAGTTCAATCCCCGGATCTGAAAAAAAAAAAAAATTAGCCTGGGCCTGAACTGCACAGGGAGACCTAAATATACAAATAATAAAATAAGAGCATTTGGGATCTACTGGGTTGAATACAATGCTAAGATGAATTATACTTTATTTTTTGGAGACAGGGTCCCACTACATGGCCCAGGATGGCCTCAAACTCATGGGAATCCATCCACGAGCATGGCTCACTTTTCTTCCCCCAGTAACGCCTTCCCAACATGGCTACTGGAAAATCTGAATTCATACAGGTAATCCCACCAAGTTAACTAGACAGTGCTAAGTTAGAGAACATAGATGACATCTAGGCCACCCGAGGTCCCCGGGGCCTGCACTCATCACTGGCACCTCAGTACCAACTCGACAAAGCCCGAGTCTGGCTAGGTGACTCCAATGTCCCCACACTCAGCCCTCACACACCGGGGCTCAGACACAGCCAGAAGGTCCCCGCCCGCCCCTGAGGTCCCCCCAGCCCCAGTACACTTGCTTATCTGAGTCTCACACCTACGCTGAGTACCAGGTGCCAATTATCCTCATTTTACCAAGAACAAAGCCAAGAGACAGAGATCTGAAGGACTCAGCCGGGTTCACCCGAGGTCACGCAGGCTGCTCTAGAGCACAAGGTGTGGGCTTCTAACCTGCGTCCAGAATAGCAGGGGTTTTGTTGTTGTTTTGTTTTTGCAGTACCAGCTGAGCTAGCTACATTCCCAGCCCATGTTGGGTTTTTGGTTTTGTTTTTTTTTTTTTTTGAGACAAGATCTTGCTAAATAAATTGCTGTACTGTCCACCCTGGGCTCAAACCTACACTCCTGCTTCAGCCTCCTGCGTGCCGGATTACTGGTGTGCAACACCAAACCTGGCTCAGGGCAAGATTCTTAATCCTATCCTGTGGATGACAACAACCGGCAAGGAGGCTTTGGCAAAATGGGATGCCACCAAATCTTCACAACTCTTCCCAAATCAAGGCAGTGGGACTTTCCTGTAGGGTCTGTATAGCTAAAAGCCTGTCAGGTGCAGAGCACCAGCCTGTGGCCCCAGCACTAGAGAAGCGGAGGCCACATAGTGAGGTCACGGGAGATGCCGCCGAAGTCTCAAAAGCAAATAAACAGCAAAACCCTCCAGGCACGGCAGCCAGGTTCAGGTCCCTGGACATGCCTGGGCGGAGCGCGCACGGGGCTCCCAGGCATCGCCCAGCAGGTCTGGGGCTCCCCGGCTCCCTATGCCCGCGCCAAGCTCTCATCCTACCCTCAAAGCCTGGGTTTGGGTTTATAAGCTACCAAAACAGCAAATGAAAGAGGCAAAGGAGATAGTCCTACAGGGGAGCACACCAGCAGGGTGGTTCAGAGCGGCTGCTGGGAAGACATGAGAGAGGACACAGAGCTGACAGCCAGAGGCACCGAAGGACTGCCATCTGGGACCCCGCCACCCGAAGCCACCTGAGGACAGCTCTGCTGGCTCGCTGACTGGGGCCAGAGGGCCGAGAGAAACCACGACAGAGCCTGCGGCCTAGCAAATGGAAAGATACCTGGCTTAGAAAACCTGGTATTAGTAGGCTAAAATTGTTTTAAACTCAATCAAAGAAAAAAAAAGAAACCCAGAAGTGCACCTGGGTGTAATCCCAGCATTGGAGGCTGAGGCAGGACTGCAGGAAGTCCAAGGGCAGCCTGAACTACACTGAAAGAACCTGCCTCCAAAAAAAGTGACAAAGAGGAAAAGGTGCGGGTTTAATGGACCAGTTGTTTGCTTGTTTTTGGTGGTGGGGCTGTCAGGGCCCCACATAGGCTAGGGAAGTGCTCTACCCCCTAGTGACCGATGGCCCCAGCCCCAAGAAAACATCTTTAATAATGATTCTCAGCAGTAATCAAATACCTGGCTAATTAAACAAATAGTAGTCAACATAGCGCAAGGTAAAACAAGGAAAGCCACTTAATCCTTTTTTTCTTTTTCTGGTTGAGACGGTCTCACTATGCCCCTCCGGCTAGCCTCCAACTCACAGCATCCTCCTGCCTCAGCCTCCTGAGTCCCTGGATTGCAGCTGCGCACAATGCCTGTCTGCTTGCTTTCTTGTTCCTGACCAGGAAAGCAGGGCAGGGAACAGGCTATATCTACCCCTGGGACTCCGGATGGTGGCAAAAGTCCTAAAGGCGTGTCAAGTTCAGCGTTACCATTTTCTTCTGGGAATACATCCAAGAAAATGATCAGGCAAATGCACGAGGAGGCAGGTAATAAACATCGTGTCCCTACTAGACGGAGATGTGGCCTCTGGAAACAGCGAGCTGCAAGCAACGTGCACTGCCAGGGTGCCAGGCACTGTTCTGGTTGGTCCTGGGCATAACCAGGCAGGAAGCCTGAGGCGCACACAATGTGGCCCCTCTTCACAAGCTCTCCTGCAGTGATGAAGTCCCCAAGGGTTCCAAGAGAAGGCGGGCTGAGGACCCCTCAGAGTGCCAAGCCTAAATCACTTCCAAATATTCCAACAAGGCCAGGCCTGGTGGTACACACCTGTAAGCTAAGCCTGCGGAGGCTGAGGCAGGAGGGTTGTACAAGTGAGGCCATCTTGGGCTACGCTGCTAAGGTCAAGGCCATCCTCTCAACTACACAGTGAGGCCCTGTTCTCAAAAACAAAGCAAATGGGCTGGGGAGATAGTTCAGTAGAATCAAGTGCTTGCCTGGCAAGTGCAAGGTCCTGAGTTCAATCCCCAGTACCACCAAAAAAATAAATAAATAAATACAAAGAAGAACCAAACATCCCACCCCTGCTGTGGAACAGCAGGACTATGAAACTGAACAGAGCATCTGGGGAAAGAAATCCGAGGAGGAAGGAAGTCCAGCAGATCCCTCAGCCCAGAAGACCCGTTTCATCCACTTCCTTCTCACCCCACTTGCTTACAACAAACAAATGGTTGCTGATTTTTGGCACCGGAACATAGATTTAAATGAAATGCTTCGGAAATACACTTTACAGTACTCCTGGGGCCGGCGTCTACACTGGGGCTCTATTTTTATAGGGTCAGGAGTGACAGCTCCAAGCGCCAGTCCTAGAAGGGTTTTAAGACACCTTGGAAGAACAGCACAGCATGGAAAAGGAGCCCTGACTCACCCACGGTTATGTCCTAGCTTCCCATTAGCTACTGTGGAGGGTGGCTTGAGTCCCAAAAGCCTTCCTCATTTGAAGCCACCTATGCGAGGCTGACCCTGTACCCACCTGGCCAAACCATCTCTAGTCCATCAGTTCCAGGGAGCGGTGACTGAGCTGGTGTCGGGACACCAGGCAAAATCCCTGGCTCTCCGGCTCACTGTGTGGCCTCAGCAAGGTCCTGGGGCCTGGGTCATGTCAGGTACAAGATGAAGAGGGTACTTGCACACCTAAAACCGAACCTCTTCTGCGACACTAGGTGGGGAGCAGCAGCGCTGGGACGGCCACTCCTTCCTGCTGGCAGATAGAAGCACTAGTGAACCTTGCCCCGGCCCGACGCCCTGTCCCCTCCTTCTCCACCTCCACCGGGGCTGAGTAAGCTGGCCCTTGCCCTGCGCCTGGCATTGGAGGACAGCCGGCAGCAGGAGGAGAACAAGGTGGAGGAAGCTAACTCTGAACTGCACGCATAGCACAAAGGGAACACAGCAAAGTGGGTCAGCGTCAAACAGTACGTGGTGGGGAGGGTCTCCCCCAAGCCTCAGTGGTCCCAAGTGATGCCTGCTTTCCAAGAAAAGCAGAGCTCCTGCCACACCTGCTCCAGATGTGCACTGGCAGCTAGTGGGGGATCTCAAGTACAAATGTGGGGTGTACTCGCTGAGCTGTCGGGTGCAGCCTGCCCCCATCCTGCCCAAACTCTCCTGGAACCCTCACAGCCTAACAGAGGAAGCAGTAGTCCTGTGATTTCTTGTAGAATAAAAAATGAGTGAAGGGGCCTGGGAGATGGCTGAGTGAATAAGGGCTTCCCTGGCAAGCACAGGGGTCTGAGGTCAATCCCTGGTTCCGCAAAAAATAAAAATTAAAAACAAAAAGTGAAAATGAATACAGGAGGGCTGGGGAGACAGCTCAGTGGCATGAGCACAAGGTCCCGGGTTCCATCCCTGGTACTGCAAAAAGAAAAGAAAAAAAGAAAGAAGAGAAAAAAGAAAGAATACAGGCAAAGGCCTTAAAAACTCCTCCCCTAGGGTCAGCCCACGACCCTGGTCTTCTCTGAGCAGTCCCACTTGATACGCTTCGAGGACCACAACGTCCTCACATCCCCCCTCTGGGCTTGTAGTCTTGGTGCTTGGGGACAAGGACTGTCTCATCAGCCAGTGATGTAGGGTGATTGGAATGAAAGAGACCTCAACGACCGCGATGACCCCCAGGATATGTGACCTGAGATAAGCTGGGGCAACCAGCCCATCTCCACCTCCAGCCTCCAGGGCAGGAAACTTGCTAAGCTCTTCCAGGCCTGAGCTTTGCCCTGAAAAATCAAGCTTTACTGCCACCCTCCCAGGGCCCCGGGCCCCTCCTGCTGGCTGAGCCCAACCCAGCCCCTCCTCCGGCGCCACCCCCCTCCTGGCCCTTTGTTCTCCAGCTCTCTGTGGTACCAGATGCAACTGGGCCACACAGTAGGAGCTAAATAAATGGATCTGGAACGATGGCAGCTTCCCTTGCCTCCCAGCACCCACATAGCTCTCCTCTCAGAACTGCTGGAGCCTTGCCTGCTGAGACCTACATGAGCAGCCACGCCCCCACCCAGCACTGGCCCTAAACAGCAGCTGACTGCAGAGGGGTCACCAGAGGGACAGGTGTAGGGCCTGCCCGCCCCCCCAGGCCTCAACAGAAGCCCTTGGGAGTGGTCAGGCCTGACAGAGCACAGTGCAGCAGGTCCTACAGGGAAACCTCTGTGGTAAGCTAGACAAGCTGGCTCAGAAGATGGGCTCTGCCTCTAAACACGCCCATCAAGCTGGTGTGCTGGCACAAGCCTGTACTCCCAGGACTCAGGAGGCTGAGGCGGGAGGATGGCTGAGCGTTCCAGGCAAGCCAGTACGAGACAGTAAGACTTTGCCCCAAAAAACCAAAATAACAATTTAAAAAACTGATCTATCAATCTTAACCCTTCTCCATCACAGGGATGTTATGGAGAACAAGTCAGAGAACATTTAAAAAATGCAGAGTAGAGCACAACACCCCAGGTAGTCCAGGGGGGCTGGCCAGGAGGGGTGGGAACACTGAGTCTGGGACCCCTTACTATTCCCCTTGGGCTCCCCCTATACACTTGCCCCCAGGTCATGGCCCTTTCCAGACTAAAAAGCCTCCATCCCGTCAGGCCTGAGCATGGAGGTGGGCTGGCTGGAATGCACAAAGGAACTTCACTCACTTAAACACGCATACACACACACACACCACACACACACACTCACTCTAGGGGGAAGCTGCACGAGTCATCCGCTGACACAGTCCCAGAAACAATGGTGGCCATGAGGCACACACACAGTCACAATCCACTTCCAGGCCCAGAGCCTAGACCGGAAATGCAAGTCCATGCTGCAGGCCCTTTTGGCCTGCGATGCCCTGGGCAGAGCTCCCCAGGTGCACACCTTCAGGGACCTTGGGGGTGCTCCTTCCAAATGACACCTGGCTGGCTCTTTCCAGGGTCCCCAGTCTGGACTGCAGGCCTCTCTCTAGGACACATCCTGGAGACCTACACAAGCTGAGGGAATTCCTTTCTCTTCCTCAGGGTGAGAGTACCCAGTGGAAGAGAGGCACTGGCTGCCTCTGCTTTGATCCCTCCTTTCTCTGGCCCTGTGTCACTGTCCCCCTGCACCAGGTCATGGAACAGCTCTCAGGTCAACGCCCTGCACTGACTCCTGAGCCCAGAGTTTCCTTTTGGAATGAAGCAAAACGGTGCGTTCATCCCAAGTCCTGTGTGGAAACAGAGGAAAGCCACAGGGTCCTCCACTTCCTCCTGCCTTGGGAGGGGACTGGGGGACCTGAGAAAAGCAGAAAGACAGGATGGGAGCTGAGGTATGCACTCAGGGCCAGCTGTCCTACTGGTCAGCTGAGCCTGGAACAAATAAGCCCTCCACAACGCATTAATGGGACCAAGATGAGGTCTCTGGCACACTCTGACATGTCATTGCTTTCTGAAAGGAGCCTTACCCCACAAGGAAGGACAAGGTCCCTGGCTGGTTTAACATAAAGACCCAGAGCTTCTGGTGGCGGTGGCAGGAAGCTCAGTCCAGGAGGGGAACCACAGCCACACCCTGAGGAGCTGCTGTCTCTCCTGCCTCACAGGCCAGAGGCAATGTGGTGCAGCAGATGGAGAGAGTTCTAAGGCAGGAAGCACACAGGGCCGAAATTGGAGGAGTCTGGGGTTTTTTTGGTTTTTTTTTTGGTTTTTTCCTCTTTTTTTAAAAATCTGCCTACAGCAGAAAAGCTGGGGCAACCAAGAGAAAAAGCCATCCGGTTTGGGGTAACAAAGATGGGTTTGTAGGGAGGCCAGGAAAAAGAGGAAGAAGGAACCAAACATCTCCCCAGAAAGCAGGGCATAGGGGATGGGGAGGAGACTACAAGGTGGGAAGCAGCTGGTGACAGTGGTCTGGTGACAATGAGACATCAGGTCCTAGGATTTTGAGGTAATAGAAAGCTTCCAGCCCAAGCAGATGGAACAGTGGGGTTATTTCCAAGCCACAATGGGGAAGTTGGTCACAGGGGTGGGCCTTCAGGAGGGAAATTGTCTGTCTGTCATGTTGAATTTAAGATGAAGATTTTTTTTTTTCTTAAGTGCATTCCCGAATCATGCCCCTCTCAGTACAGAAGCTGTTCAATCAAACACCTCTGACCCCAGGTAGGGCCACTGCTCAAGAAGGTAGAGCAGAATGTAGGGTCACTAGCCTGGCCTCTCCCTGCTGTGAGCAGAGGCCCCTCCCCACAGGCCTGGCTGTTTACCAAGTTTCTCTACCTCCCAAAGGGCTAGGGAAGTCATCTTGAAGTTGTCAGTCCATCTTGCAACCTGCCAGGTATGGCGATGCATGCCTGTGAGCCCAGAACTCAGGCAGAGGTAGCAGGATCAAGGATCACTGCCGCCGGGGAGATGGCTCAGTGGAATAAGTGCTTTCCTGGCAAGCGCAAGGGCCTGAGTTCAATCCCCGGTTCCGCAAAAAAAAAAAAAAAAAAAAAAGGATCACTGCCAGTTTGAGGACAGCCTGGGCTACATAGTGAGCTTAAGGGTAGCCTCAACTACATGACAAAATCCTGTCTAAAAAAAAGGTCCCGTCCTACAGTTGATCAAGAACTTTGTATTTCCTCCAAGGGATACCTCAACTGGGGAAAGTGTTTCTCCCCTCCTGGTCACTTCAGATCTAGGAGGAAAAACTGGTCATCTCCTCTCTTGGGGGCTGTAGGCTTGCACAAATGCCATTTTTCTGTCCCTGCCACAGCAGTGATTCAGGCCATTTACCCAGATCCATGTTAATAGTTTTTTCTGTCACCTAATTAGTTCAGAATGAACTCAGCCTGGGGAGAGAAGAGATAGGAGCAGGCTGGGAAAAAGAGGAAGGAAGCAGAGTGAGAGGATGCTACAACAAAGGATAGGGCTTAGCTCTAAATGGGGCTCTCGAATCCACCTTCAAACGATCCAATACTCTTTCCCCAGCTATGGGAGCCTCTAAAAGCAGAGAAGGTTCAGGTACAGGAACCCCCAGAGCCTCACTGAAGGAGGTGCAGATAGGACTGGGGCACTAACCATAAGGCCAAGCACTGACCAGGCCCCCACCCATAAGCCCATGTCATCAGTACCAGCCCTGGCTCTCTCTCACGATTGCGAAGGCCGATCCCACCACCTGCTGGTGGGCATCCCCTCCAAACCGGGTCGGAGGCACCAACAGATGGCCCAGGGTGAGGCTCATCTGCCCCAGCTCGCTGAAAGGTCACCATATCACTGGGGGCTTGTTGGCACAGCAGCGCCCCACCAGTACCACCATCATACCAGAGTTTGGGGGTATCTGGCAGCAGCCACAAGTCCAGGGCCCAAAAGGAGAGCTGGGTACAGCGGTGGCCTGAGGTTTCCGGTTCCTGACGCCAGACGCAGTCTCCCTAGAGGTCAGTCAGCAGCAGCCCCGCACATGCCTCAGGAGCGAGGCGGCGCGGACGCCCAGTGCTTGGGGACCCGGCCCAGGGCCCTGGGGACCAGCCGACGCCTCCCACACGGTTGCGGTGCCCTAGCCCCGTGCCAGGCCCTGCCCGCGCTCCCCGCACCGTGGGGCGGTGTGTCTCGAGAGGACACCGAGTCCGGGAAGGCTGCCATCCCTAACGGAGGCTCCGATCACCCACCCCACCACGGGGTAACAGCTAGGAAGCTTCGGCCCCACCTCTCCTCCCTCGAGGCCTTAGGTCCCTGGCCTCCTCGGCTGTGCCTAACTACACTTGGCCCCGGGCCCCAAAACCTCTGCGACTCCCAGAACACCGGTTCCAGGAGCAACACTACACTCACACAATGGAGCACGACCCGCAAAAACATGTCCTCTGGTGCTGAACCAACACCTCACCCCTCCCCGACCCCAAAGTGTCCCTAGACCTGACATGGCGAAGCCTGGATGCTGGCTCCGCAGCATACCGCAGACCGCGTGGCCCAGACCTCGGGCACGCGAGGACACCCCCGCCGGGGACAGCCAGGCCCGGCGGGCGTTGAAGAGACCACCGCGCCCAGCAGCCGCGGCCCCAGGCTCCGCTCACCCTCGATGGAGATGACGTGCTCGCGGATCTGGTTCTGCAGCGCCAAATCCTCGATGCGCTCGATCAGGTCGTAGATGGCGTAGATGTTGGGATGCACAGACTCGAAGCGCTGGATCTCGGCGCGGATGGCCGCGGAGTTGGAGAGCGCGAACTGCTGGGGCGGCCCGCCCGC
>NW_004524603.1:5598694-5600256 GCF_000260255.1 Octodon degus
GCCTCGGCCCTTCCGCTGGCTCGTCGTCCCCGCCCCCTCCGGTGTTACCCGCCGGAGGGCAGGGCTGCCCTGGCCCCTTCCGGGGTCGGCTGGCCTTGCCCTCCTTGCGCCGGCCTGGGTGGGAGGTATCGGATCTCTGGGTACGTCCGAACGGTGCCCTGAGCCTGAGGTTGCTGATTTATGCGGCTGATTGGCCGAGGAGCCCAGTCCTAAGTCTCGCTCACAATGTCCTGCCTTCAATGCGGCACGGGCTTCCCTGTCCCCAGGCCCAGAGGTCAGCCCTAGAGAACACCCTGCCGCCTAGGTTCTCTCCCTGGCTGTCAGCCAGTGTCTCCACTGCTGGCCACAGCACAGAGGCTCCGATGGCTCCCTGCCTGTTTCCTTTTTATCCTGAGAGCGTCGTTAGAAGGCTGCTGGAAATGACACAAAACAGCAGTGTACCCAGCCAGTCTTCTTGTGAGGAGCCTCTCCTGAAGGAATCTCCTTGCCAGGCAGAGGTGGCCGTTGTCACTGAATGCTGCTCGACCCCACTCATACATAGAAGAACAAGAAGGAATCAAGTCTGTCTTCTCCATTGTCCTCCTCCTTCAAAGGACACAACACTTACCTGGCTCCCATAGTTCTCCTCCACGTCACCCCTTGGCCCCGCGGCCAGGGAGCTACTTTCAATGTCCCAACTTCTCTGCATTGCCATTGCCAAAGCCATCTGCTACCCATCCCTAGCACAGGCTTGCTAAAAACCTGCAAGATGTGACCTGTGCAGGGCAGCGGACCCTGCCAGTAAATCCCCCAGGGACTATGCCCAGCTATCTTTTGAGTACCTTTGACACATGTCATTTTACATACATTTCCATTTCCCAAGTAGGACATTTCCTACTAGTCCACTACCTAACTACTCCCTGCCCACCGGTCAGCATACCTAAATTTCTCTTATCTTCCAAAGGACCAGAGGCAAACTAATAAACATTTGGGTTGCTTCCTGGATGACCTGAAGGATAGCTTTTACTGATTCTTGGCTGTATCTGCACATATATTGGGTGAACAGAAAACCTAACTCCGCTGCTTTATAACAGGAACATCAACACTAACATGCCTTTAAGATGCTTAAAGAGACTTGTCAGTGAAAAACAGTACCAGATATCAGCATGTACCTGTCTTAGCACTGATAGGCTGTCTACATATCTGCTTCCACGATGAGTATGTGAGCCATGCCAGGGCAGGGAGCAGGTCTGAGAAGCCACTGTGTTCCCAGCATCTCACACAGTACCAAGCATAGAAGATGTGTATATTTAATACATGTAGCATAAATGAAAGAACAGGAGGAAAAGAACTAGAGAAGCCTGCGTTGTGTACGTTATAAACCTAACTGACATTCCAATGCACCATTTGGGCCACTTGCTCCCACAAAGAGACACAAGGCATGGAAAGACTAGAACTTTTTCAGTCAAGACTGGCCTGTAGGAGCCGGGGAGATAGCTCAATGGAATAAGCACTTGGCCTGGCAATCGCAAGGACCTGAGTTCAATCCCCAGTTCCGCAAAAAAAAAAAAAAAAAAAAAAAA
>NW_004524603.1:5601241-5604514 GCF_000260255.1 Octodon degus
TTGATTTATTAACTACATTTTGGGAATGAAAATATTTTATTCAGAGAGATTTAATAGCCCATCTGAGATCATGTACCTATAAGCACAGCACAAGGAGTTCATAATATTTTCTCTGTTCCTGGGCCCACGAATCTTTCACAGTCCTGCGGAGGCCATGAAGGGGCAGAGCCAGGAGACTGCTCCCGGAATAGGTGTCGGTGTCCTCATCTAACTGGTGATGCTGCCTACGCCTCCTGAGCTCTGGGGATCCAGGCTGCCTCTGTCCTCCCCCCAACCCCGACATCGGCGGAGGCCGTGAAAGGGCCACATGGGCTCCCCCCAGCCTCCCTCCGTGCATCACCAACAGGAATGCTGTGACGTGCTCCCGCTGACGCTGGTGTCTGGAGTGACAGATACCGCGGCAGCCCGCGTAGAGGGGGCGGATCCGCGCCCGCCGGACGCTGCTCGGGCCAGCGCCGCCCCCAGAGCCACCTACGCAGTGCGCTCCGCGGTCCTTAGCCGCCGGGCACTGCGGGCGGACGCGCTCTGCACGTGGGTGCGCAGGGCGCGAGGCGGGGACTGCGCGGCGGACTACCAGTCCCACAATGCCGCGGGCCGCGGCGGCCGCGAAGGAGCGGAGCCCCAGGTGTCTGCGACCTCGGCGCCTCCCGCCCGGAAGTGCCCGAGGGGCCGCGATGGAGCTGGCGGGGCCGGGAGGTGAGTGCCTGCGCTCGCCCCGCCCCGGGATCACCCGCGCTCTCCCGCCGCCCGAGGGGCGGGAAGATGGGAGGGGTGATGGGGCGGCGGGGTGGGGAGGGCGCAGCCGGGGTCCCGTGGGATCCGGGGTCTGGCGGCCGCCGGGTTTGGAGAGGCTCTCTGAGGAGAAGGAGGAGGAGGAGGAGGAGGCGCGGAGTCGGGGCGCCGCGGGGGTGGTGTGTGCCGTTTGTGGCGACCAGGAAGGGGCCGAGCTGGCTAGGTGGCATCGCTCAGAGATTCCAGATTGCCCAGGGGCGGAGTTCGACGACTGGTGTGGAGGCAGCTCTAGAGATAAGTCCCTTGTCGCGCGTGGGGTTTGGGTTCACCGTACGGGGGTGAGGCAGGGGACCGAGAGAGCCCTTTTCTGCCCCTTGGGGAAACGAGTGACCGAACCTTAGAGTAGCTTGGAGAGGCAGTAGGTGAAAGAGCAAATAAAACTGGGATGAAGTGGATGAAAGTGTGGGTAAGCTTGGGGCGAAGTTTGGCAAGGGTTAAATGTAGAAGAGGGGTCTCTTAGAAGAGGCCTCGCCGTAGAGACAGGCTGTGGGTGAATTCGAGAGGTAGCCGCCATGGCTTCACTGGGCTGAGCTGCCTTGGAGTTCCTGTTGGGAACCCAGAATTTTAAGAGTTGAATAATTGCAGCACTGGGGAAGCCGAGGCAGGAGGCTCTCCAGGAGTTTAAGGCCAGCCTGAACTACTTGTCAAGTCACTGTCTCAACCATAGCAACCAGAAGACCCAGAATTCAGGCTTACCAAGTTAGGACTTGAGATTTGGTCATGGGAAGGGGACTAACAGGCAGATTTGAGGGTCAGAGCAGTCTGTATCCTGGGTGGGGAAGGCCACAGAAGAATTGGCATTGTGGAGAGTTGAGGTGGGGTGGGGTTGGGGGCTGCTGGGGCCTGCGAGCCAGCCTCTCACTGTCCTTTGTGCCTCCCCAGCTCGGTAGCACGGCAGCAAGGGAGGTGCCATGGCCTTGATTGAAGGGGTGGGTGATGAGGTGACCGTGCTTTTCGCGGTGCTCACCTGCCTCCTGGTGCTGGCCCTCGCCTGGGTCTCAACACACACCTCGGAGGGCACTGACACCCTGCTCCAGCCGGCAAGGACTCCACCGCCCGCCCAGCCCAGTGAAGCCGTGGCAGCCATGGACAGCGGCAGAGGGGAGTCCCCTGGGGCTGATACCTGCAGCCTGAGACACAGAGGTCAAGCCACACAACCAGAACCCGGCCCAGGAGTCACAGCAACAGCACCACCAGCCCCGGACTCCCCCCAGGAGCCCCTAGTGCTCCGCCTGAAATTCCTCAATGACTCTGAGCAGGTGGCCAGGGCCTGGCCCCATGACACCATCGGCTCCTTGAAAAGGTAGGTGGGGATGGATGGAAGGAAATGGGAAGGGGAGGAGTGGGAGTGACCACAGCGGACCACCCGAGATACCTGGGACACCCCCTTCGCTTTCTGTTCCCCAAATCACAGGCTGGCCTGTTCCCCTGGGGCAGACTGCCCCCCAGAGGCCGCAGTCAGGGTAGTGTGCCAGGGCAGCACCAGGGCTGGGGCTTGGCCCTGGGCCGGGACTAGGATTGTCTGAGGCCTGCTCTCTTACCCAGGGCCCTCTCTCCTCAGGACCCAGTTTCCCGGCCGGGAGCAGCAGGTGCGCCTCATCTACCAAGGCCAGCTGCTAGGAGACGACAGCCAGACACTGGGCAGCCTTCACCTCCCTCCCAACTGTGTTCTCCACTGCCACGTGTCCACGAGGGTCGGTCCCCAGCATCCCCCCTGCCCACCGGGGTCAGAGCCAGGCCCCTCCGGGCTGGAAATCGGCAGCCTGCTGCTGCCGCTCCTGCTGCTGCTGCTGCTCCTGCTCTGGTACTGCCAGATCCAGTACCGGTCCTTCTTTCCCCTGACCGCCACCCTGGGCCTGGCGGGCTTCACCCTGCTCCTCAGCCTCCTAGCCTTTGCCATGTACCGGCCGTAGTGCCTCCTCGGGCCCTTGGCAGCACGGCCGGCCCGTCGGGACCTCGCTCCCCGCAGCGCGGCGGGCGCTGCTGCCTGCCCAGGCCGGCCTCGCCCGCCTGCCTCTTCCCCCTGCCCTGGAGCCCAGCCTTGCGCCACCGGGGCCTGCGCGGGCTGGCGGAGGCCGGCCGCTGCGACCTCCACAGCCGCGGCTCCGGCCAGCCTTCCGGGGCTGCTGCTCCCCGGCCCACGCTGACAGTCAGCTCCTCGGGGCCGGGCACCTGCTGTCGCTGCCTTGGTCCTGGGCAGCGCGGGGCCACCGCCCTGGGCCCGTCTTAGTGTTCTGCCTGAGCGCCCAGCCACCCATAGTCCCTGAGACGCAGATTAGGGGACCCACAGACTGTGGGAGGCTGGCGGAGGGAGCTGGGATCTAGAACACGTGCAGATTAAAGAAACTGTGAAGTTTTCACTCGCGGTGTGTGTCTGTGTGGGGCTGGAGGGGGGCAGAAAGGGGGCGCCGCGCGGGACCCGGCAACTTCTGGGCTGCGGCCCCCCGCCTTCCGCCGGCCGCGCGCCCCGGCCCCGGCCCC
>NW_004524603.1:5604614-5615297 GCF_000260255.1 Octodon degus
GCGCACACTTCCCGGAAGCGGGGGGCGGGCCCGCGGCGCCAGGACCCACGGCGCCTGCCGGGAGCCACGTCTCCGCCGGCCCCGATTGGCGTGCGCCGGCGACCGGGGGCTTCTGGGAAGATGGCGGACCCGGTGGCCCGCCGATGAGAAGGCCGTGGGGGAAGCCTGGCTCCCGGGCCCGGAGACCGGCTGCGGGAGTGACCTGCGCGGGGCCTGGGGAGTCATGTAGGGTGGCGCCTGCAGGGCGGGCGGCGGGCGGCTGGCGGGAGCTGGTGTTAGCGGCGGTGGCCAAGGTTCAGGCGTCCCCGGGCTGGGGTGGGCTGGGGCCGCGGACATCGCGGACTCCGTGCCTTCGCAGCGCTGCGCGCTCGGGCCCCGCGTGCGTCCCGCGGGGTAGGCGCCGAGTTTTCGTTTCACTGGGGTGGAGCCTTAGGCAGAGGTGAAGCCACTTGTCCCAAGGTCACGCAGCTGGTAAGTGGGAGCGCCCAGCATGGAAGCCGGGACCCGCCTGGCTGCGGATCCTCCCTCATGCCGCTCTCCGTGCCACCACCGCCTCCTGCAGGAGGGGAGGTGCTCGGATGGCGGGTCCTCGGGGCCACCCGGGCCCCGGGCTGGGCGCGACCACTAACTCCTTGAGTGACCTCAGGTTCTTCTTAATCTCTTGCCGCTCTGGGCCTTGTTGTCTCCACCCGTGAAATGAGGTAATGCCAGCCCTGCGACTCCTCGGAGTGCACGGAGCTCCAGAGACAATAATGCATGTGCATTGCTTTGAGCCCGGAAGGAGAACTGCAGTTTCTAGGAGTGGAAGGGGGAAGAGCGGGCGGGATGGGAGTAGGACCAGAGTAGTCCCGGGAGGTTACTCTGACCCCAAGCCCTACCTGATGGGGAGTGCGGTAAGGCTTGGCTAGCAAAGGTTGCTCCCTGTGGAAGAAACCTCACTCCCTTCTCTGGGCTGCCCCTCAGGGTCTCCATCACCCAGCTCCATGCTTCGAGTCCTGCTCTCTGCTCAGGCCTCCCCTGCCCGCTTGTCTGGCCTGCTGCTGATCCCACCAGTACAACCCTGTTGTGTAGGGCCCAGCAAGTGGGGGGAACGGCTCCTTGGAGGAGGTCCCCATGCGGGCCCTGGGCGAGGACTGCAGCGGCTTCTGGAACAGGCGAAGAGTCCTGGAGAGCTGCTGCGCTGGCTGGGTCAGAACCCCACCAAGGTGCATGCCCACCACTACCCTGTGGCGCTCAGGCGGCTGGGCCAGCTCTTGGTGTCTCAGCCTTGGCCCCCTCCTGTGGAGCAGGCCACGCTGCAGGACTTGAGTCAGCTCATCATCCGAAACTGCCCCTCCTTTGACATTCACACCATCCACGTGTGTCTGCACCTAGCAGTCCTACTGGGTGAGGAAAGTGGCTGGGGTGCGGGTGTCTAGGGTAGAGTGCAGAATAGAGTATAGAGCACAGACAGTGTCAGCCTTTCGCCCAGTGAGGGTACATGCCTAGGTACATTTGCTGCTGCCCCTCCACCCACAGCAGAACTATGAATCAAAGTGTCTGTTCCAGCTTCCTAGGGTGCCACCCCTAGTGCCTTCTAACACTGCTCTAGAGTCATGGACTTTCTCACAAGTGGCATGAGGTGACAGCCTGCTTGCCATCTTTGTACAATGCTTTTCCCCACCAAGAACTCGGAACACTTTACGTTCACATGGTGTTTCCGCTTGGATTATAGTACAGTTACCCACTCAGGAAACAGAGAGACGGGGACTCAGCATCCCATGGTTAGCAAGGCACGGCCCAGCCTGCTCACGGGACCACCTTCGGCCTTCTCCCCAGGCTTTCCACCAGATGGGCCCCTGGTGTGCACCCTGGAACGGGAGCAAATGTTCCACCTCTGTCCAAAACCATCTCCACCTCTGCAGCCTGCCCTCCGAGGAGGGCAGAGACTAGAAGCTGCTCTGAGCTGCCCTCAGTTCCTGCGGTACCCACGGCGGCAGCTGATCAGTAGCCTGGCAGGTGCTGGAGGGTTCAACTGGGACGGGCTAAGTTTCCTGGGCTTAGGTGCAGGCTGGCCTGTGAGTCCTGTGTAATAGGCTGTTCTTCACAGAGGTGAGGCCTGAGGACCTAACACCCCACGCAATGGTGCTCTTGGCCCAGCACTTGGCCCGACACCGGTTGCGGGAGCCCCAGCTTCTGGAAGCCATCGCCCGCTTCCTGGTAGCCCAGGAAAGCCAGCTCAACAGCAAGGTGGGCTTGTCTCCTGCCCTCCTCTGAGTTATCCTCAGTGACCAGGCCGTGCCCAACCTTATCCAGCCTGGCTGGCCTTTCTCCAGGAACAAAGCCCCCAGTTTGAGCTCACAGTCTGTGGCTTTGTCTAACTCCCATACCTAGCATTCCCATAACCTCTGCAGTTTGCCGAAGCACTCAGCACTGTGCTAACCTCACGTCCCACTGCTCAAAGCTTTCATGCCACCACACATAGACAAAATATCCCTCTGCCTGTTCTGGTAATGAGTCACAGGGAGCTGAGGGCACTGATTATACTGTTGAATTTGGGGTTCATGTGCAGGTCCCACCTTGGGCTGAAGCAGCTTGTGGGAGACTTGAGCCACTCCCTGGGGTCATGCTCTGCTCTTCACAGGTGGTGCAGAAGCTGGTCCTACCCTTTGGACGGCTGAACTACCTGCCCCTGGAGCAGCAGTTTATGCCCTGCCTTGAGCGGATCCTGGCACGGGAAGCTGGGGTGGCACCCCTGGCCACAGTCAACATCTTGATGTCACTGTGCCAGCTTCAGTGCCTGCCCTTCAGAGCCCTGCACTTTGTCTTCTCCCCGGGTTTCATCAGTCACGTCAGTGGTAGGCAGTTTGGCTGACTGGAGGGGGTCCAGAAGAGGAGGGCAGGAGTGCCCAGGGCTGGGTTGCCCAGTGGTCTCCAGTCCCTGCTTCCCCACAGGCACCCCTCATGCTATAATTGTGCGACGCTACCTCTCCCTGCTTGACACAGCCGTGGAGCTTGAGCTCCCAGGATACCAGGGCCCCCGCCTTCCCCGGAGACAGCAGGTGCCCATCTTCCCACAGCCTCTCATCACTGACCGTGCCCGCTGCAAGTACAGGTGGGTGGGCAGCCTAGGCTGAAGGGGGCACAGCTGGAGCTGATGTGTTGGGCAGTGGTTAAAGAAAAAGGGTCCCAAGGTAGCAGAGGCAGTGCCCAGGGGGTGGTGTCCAGCAAGGGACAGCTGGAATCCTAGGGCGGCCTCCTAGTGTGCTTTTCCCTCAGTCACAAGGACATAGTAGCTGAAGGGCTGCGGCAGCTGCTGGGGGAGGAGAAGTACCGCCGGGACCTGACCGTGCCTCCGGGCTACTGCACAGGTGAGCCCCAGGTGGGTGGCGCCCTGGAGAGGAGCTCTGCTGAGGTGGTCTCTGTCTCCTGCAGACTTCCTGCTGTGTGTGAGCAACTCCGGCGCTGTGCTCCCGGTGAGGACTCAGGACCCCTTTCTGCCTTACCCACCAAGGTCCTGCCCGCAGGGCCAGGCTGCCTCTGACCCCACAACCCAAAACCCCGCCCAGAGGTAAAGAGACAGGTTGGGCGTGCCCGGGCCGTGGTGTTGCAACAGCGCCTGACCATGCCTGTCCCCACAGGGTGGTGCTGATGTTGCGCGAACGCTGGCATTACTGCCGGGACGGCAGGGTGCTGCTGGGCTCGCGGGCCCTGAGGGAGCGGCACCTGGGCCTCATGGGCTACCAGCTCCTGCCAGTGAGTAGCTCTGCGTGTGTGTACACATGCATGCTCGTTTGGCCTGCAGGTGACCCACTGTCCTCTCCTTGCAGTTATCCTTTGAGGAACTGGAGTTGCAGAGAGGTCTGCCCCAGCTCAAGAGCTACCTGAGGCAGAAGCTCCAGGCCTTGGGCCTCCACTGGGGGCCTGAAGGGGGGTGAGGGGTACACTCGGGGCTTGAGATGGGGGATGGACAGTTTGCACTTATGTTTTGGTTATTCATTAAAGTTCCCTTCCTTGCCCATGGCAACTCTCATTTCTGGGAACAGGGAGCAGAGCTGCCCCCACCACACCCCATTTATTGTACCCACAAAAACAGAGATGGGGGATGGACGGTTTGCACTTATGTTTTGGTTATTCATTAAAGTTCCCTTCCCTGCCCATGGCAACTCTCATTTCTGGGAACAGGGAGCAGAGCTGCCCCCCCCCCCATTTATTGTACCCACAAAAACAGAAAACCAGAGCTAGGTGGAGACCATAGCATTTACTGTGGGGGTGGGGAGAAATGGACTTTAAATTATTCACTTAAATAAAAACAGGGAGGGGGAGGGGAGGCCAATCCCACCAGCCCCCATTCCCTCTGCCCACAGGGCCCTCCCTGCAGGTGGCCACTACACAGGCATGGGCATCTCGTTGTACTCATCCATGCCCTCTCGCTCATCAAACACAGGTTCCGCCTCGTTAGCATCCAGCTGTGGGAGGAAACACAGGCTGGGCCTTTCCAGAGCCACAGGAGAGAAGGCAGGCGCAGGGAGGGTAGCAGGCACTGGGCAGGGGCCTTACGCATTTCATCTCTCGCTCCGTGAAGATGCGGGTGAGCACCACCATGCGCAGCGGCACCGTGAGGATGAGGATGAAGGGGAAGGCCAGGGAGGCCGCTGTGGACATGACGGCCCAGAGCAGGGCCAGGCAGAGCAGCTGCAGGCTCGTGAACAGGTGCATGCGCATCGTGCGGACCTGGGGACAGAGATGAGGTGGGCCTGGGCTCTGCGCCAGCGGGCCACATCTGGGGATGGAACAGCCGTTGCCCTTCCTCCTCAGAAGGTGCTTCCAAGCCCGCTCTAAGAGGAAGTGGGCGCAGTATGGGAGGAGCACCTGACCCAAGAGAGCAGGACGGAGCAGAGGGGACGCACCTTCTTGACGTAGGTGACATCGGGGTGGTGTTTGGGTGGCATGAGCAGCAGGTGTAGCCGCTCATAGAACTGGATCCCATTCAGGGAGGTCACCCCCATGTACAGGAAAATCCCAAAGAGCACAGCCAGGGGGATCTGCCGGAGCAGTTCTCCAATAACCAAGGAGAGGCCTGGGAGGGGAGCGAAGCTGTCAGCCCACCCTTCAGTCCCCATGGCCCTGGGGACCGCGGCATGGATGTGGCAAAGGGCAGCATACCCACAAGCAGGGCCACCAGCAGCCCTGTCACCCGCTGCTCCTTGACCTCCTGAATCTTGGGCTTATCCCCTGGCGCCACGGCCTTGCTCATGACGGTGAGTGCGTTGGCATGAGTGACTGAGCGGACAGTAGCAGCAGCCAGCCAGGGGAGACCAAAGAGGGCACAGATGCCACCCATGGCCACGATTAGCAGCAGGTCTAGATGGAAGCCGGAGCCCTTCTGCAGCATACGCTCCTTTTTAGAGATGATCAGCCTGAGGGGAAAAGGGCAGTCCCTCCACCTGCTTCCAAAACCTAGCGGCCATCCATGCTGCCAGGCCTAGAGAGCTGAGCTGTGCCCTAGCCCCGATCCTGCAGGTTACCCGGCCCCCAGCTTGTGCTCTTCCCCCGTGTCCCCTACCATCAGTGACATTTTCTGCTGTCTACAAAATAAGCTTTGGTGAGTCTGGCAAGCAAGGCCTCCTCGAGTCCTCAGGCTCCCCTGCCTGACAGGGTAGTGGCGCTTCCCATGCTTGTCGCAGAGCCTGCCTGGAGACTCTGCCACTCACGTGGTGATTTGTGTCTCCATGAAGATGAGGATGAATACCAGGATGGCAGGCAGCAGGCTGGCAACCATCATCCACACGGGGAAGGGGCTCTTCTCCCCCAGGGGGTTGATGACCCAGCCCCGCTGGGCAGGGTCTGTCACGGAGAATCCACTGGGCACGCTCAGCTTCTGCAGGGCCGAGCAAAGGCTTGGGGTCTGCCTGGCTTAGGAACAGCTCTAGCCTGGGCTGGAGCAGAACCCCAAGACCTAGGAGGTGGGATCACCCCAGCACCAGGCAGCAGCCCCCCAGTGCAGTGCCTACCTGTGTGTAGGTGTCCTCAATACTGTAATCCACAAGCACCATGATGAGGATGGCAATGGGCACCCCAAAGTCCCCAATCACCCGCCGGATCTGGAAGGCAAGCGGTCAAGCACAGTGCCCAGAGGCTCCTACCCCACCCAGACCCTCCCATCCCAGCCACCCCACTTCCTGTCCCCAGCTCCCTCTGTCCTGCAGACCCACACACCCGGCCAGGAAAGAACCGGCTGTTCTTCAATTTTCGCAGAAAGAAGGCGATGAAGAAGGTGCCAGCCATGAGCACCAGCGACAGCAAGGCCGTGTTGGGCTCCCCCCGTGGTCTCCCTGCCCCAGCCTGCCCAGCTGAGCTCATGTTGCTAGGCCCCAGGGTGGGTGCTGCCTCTGTCCAGGTTGTATTCTTGCCACCGTGTGCCTCAGAGCTGTTGGAGGCCAAGCAGCCATGGAGGGGGTGATCCTGGAAGATCTGGAAGAGAGACCGCAAAGGACTGCATGAGCCGGGCTGGAGGAAACACTCCTGGGCCCAGCTGGATGCTGGGGGGCTGCAGGCAGGGCAGAGGCCAGCCTGCCTTGAATGGCTCTGTCTTGCTGGATTAAGAAATGGTCCTAAAAAAAAAGAAGAAAAAGAAAATCATCCTGTAGCCAGGAATGGTGTCACATACCTGTAATCCCAGCATTTGAGAGCCTGAAGCAAGAGGATCCCCACAAGTCTGAGGCCAGCCTGGGCTACACAGTGAGTTCAAGGCCACCCTAAACTACATAGCAAGATCTTGTCTCACAAGCTCAAAAATACACACTGGACCAGGTATGTATGGTAGAGCCGTGCTTGCCTAACTCATACAGGTTTCATCTCCAATACGCCGCCCCACATACACACACAAGGAAGGGAGGGAAGAGGGAGAGGGAGAGAAGGGGGAAGGAAGGATGGAAGAGGGAGGGAAGGAAGAGGAGGGAGGAAAAAAGGGAGGGGAGGGAGGAAGAGGAGGAAGACCCAGAGGACCAGGTGTGAGCACAGGGCTACAAGAGGTTACAAAACAGCCCAAGGTGCTGGCCCCGCCCCTGAGGCACGCTGAGATGGGGAGACTGGACTGGGCGCGGTGGTGCGCACCTGTAATCCCAGCACTTGGGAGGCTGAAAACAGGAGAATCACTACAAGTTCAATCTATGCAGGGAGACCCTGTAGACCCTGCTCCTAAATACAGAAAAAAAAAAAAAAAGAGCCCATATATAATTCCAATACTGTACGTGCTCTGGCAGGCTGAGGCAAGATTCTTTAGTGACTTACTGAGACCGCATCTTAAAAATACAAATTTTATTTTATTTATTTATTTTTGTCTCTTTGAGACAAGGTCTCACTATGCAGTTCAGGCTGGCCTTGAGCTCACTTTGTAGCCCAGGCTGGTCTCAAACTCAACGATCCTCCTGCCTCAGCCTCCTGAGTGCTGGGATTACAAGTGTGTGCCACCACACCTAGCTCAAGATATAAATTGTTCCCCCCGCTCCCCGAACCGGGGATTGAACTTAGGCCCTTGCACTTGCCAGCCAAGCGCTTATTCTACTGAGCCATCTCTCCGCCCCCCCCCCCTTTTTTTAAGATATAAATTTTTAAAAGGCCTAGAGATGTAGATTGGCATGGTAGTCCTCATTTCAATATACGGAAGAGGAGAGAGAGATAAGATAAAGAGAGAGACACCAAGAGTCCAAGGGGTGGTAAAGACAGGAAGGGGCAGGGGACACGAAAAAGCCCCAGCCCCATGAGCCAGAGACTACAAGCCCAGAGGGTTCACAAGACCCAAGACAGACAGGACCCACCCCCTCGCCCTCCATCCATTTCCATCAGGGCTGCCCCACCTTGATCAGTTTGTAGAAGGTCTCGTAGATGAAGATGAGGGAGATGAGGAAGGCGAAGATCTCCTGCGTGAAACGGGACACAAAACGCACCAGGAAGCTCCCCTCCAGGGCCACCATGAGTAGGGCCAGCAGCACCAGCCAGAAGCCAATCCACACTCGGCCCACCAGGTACTCCAGCTCATTGCTTCTGCAGAACTACACCGGAGAGGCAGGGAGCCGTCAGGACTCTAGGAACGAGGGAGAGGAGTGCAGGGAGAGGACAGGCGGCCTGTGCAGGGCAAGAAGAGCCCTACCGAGTAGAAGGCCTCCTCGAAGACCAGTAGCGGCCCAGAGAAGCCAATCACCAGCAGCGGCTGGGCCCCCAGCAAGCAGAAGATCACACCCTGGAGTGCCGTGGACATGATGAGCTCCGACACACCTATCAGGTTGTGTGTCTTCTCTCCTGGGGGTGCAAGGACAGGCTCAGAAGCTGTGCCCTGGGCTCTGTGCACCCTGCCCCTCCCCAGAGCGTGCTCTTACCCAACAGCCCCCCAAAGGTGATGGCTGGAGAAAGGGCTGCGAAGTAGATGAAGATGACAGCAGCCAGGCACTGGGGGTCAAGCCCGTCGCGGAAGTCACTCAGGTAGTGTGGGTAGCGGCGCTTTACGTCGCGGATCAGCCCTCCAAAGGGCCGGCCCGTCCGCCGCAGGGGGTCATCTTCCACTGCGCCCACTGCCTCTACCATCTGCAGGAGCGCTGCAGACCAGGCCTCCGTCAGGGCGCCCACGGGCCTTGTGCCTGCCCACCCACTCCTGCCCTGGGCAGCCCCGACCTGCCTGGGTCGCCACCACGTACCCTTTTCCTGGGCAGACTTGGGCTCCAGCCCAGCCGCTGGGGGCAGAAGCCGGCCCTGCTCCTCCCGCTTCTTGAGCATCTGGCGTTGGAAGTGGGCGACAGAGTGCAGCAGCTCCTCGCCCTGCACTTCTGAGGGCGGCAGCACCACGCTGCAGTCCAGGAAGGCATTGATGGCGGTCAACAAGTCTTCACGCTCATCCGCCAGGTAGGCCGCCTCGTGGAATTGCTGCCAGGGCAGGATGGGTCAGGGAGAGCACCAGATAGGGCCGGGGTGGTACCAGATGGGACTGGGTGGGGTGGGGGGAAGATGCTGCCAGGGGTCCAGGTTGGACAGGGCTGGGGGTGGGGTCCGGGGACAGGTGCAGGAGGTGTATGGCTGACCTTGTCAGACATGAGAGTGGAGATGGAGCGGCCAATCTCATGGTAGTCCATGTTGGCACTGCTGGGGCCCAGCAAGAGGAAGAGGAAGCGCACGGGCACGGGCACCTCCAGCACGGCGTCCAGTTCCACAGCCTCCCGCAGACGTACAAAGGCCATAGTGGGACGAGAGAGGAACTCCACGCAGCCTAGGGGTGTGGGGCTGTGGTGGGCACAAGCACGCAGCAGGACACTTTCTAGCCCCAGCCCAGGGAGTCCTAAGGCCAGGCCACCAAGTCCCCACGCCCGGGACCTCCTACACATACCCACAAGGACCACTGTGGCCTCCGCATTCTCAGGGATCTTCTCCAACAGCTTCAACTCATGCTTGGACTTGGAGCGGGTGATGCCCGCTGGAGGGGCTGGAGGTGGCAGCTCACGCTAGGGGGATGAGCGCAGGGCTCAGCACAGCCAGCCTGCTCCCCTCCAGTCCACCCTGGGCCCGCGCACACACCCAGGCATGCTCACGGTCCATCCTCTCTCACCTCTCGCTCCACCTCCAGCCGTGTCTCAGGAACCCCACCAATGAGTGGTTCAGTCACATGGGGGTCACTCTCGGCACCCTGAGCATGATGATGTCCTAGCAGGGAGCCCAGGGAACCTGCTGAGATGTTGCGGGGAAAGGAGAAGTCCTTCTCGTCGCTTGGATGGCTGCGGGACAGAGGTCAGGGAGGGTAAGGAGGGACAATGACAGGGCTGGGCACGGGGGGACAAGCTACAGAGGAGTTCTCCCACCCTTCAAGTTGCACCTGTGTTTCAGCAGCAGGGCCCGAAGCACGTTGGCTCTGTCCTCAGCCTTGATCTGGTCGGAGATGACCATCTGTTCCACCACCTGGTGGGCCACCCCGGGCAGGGTCTGCTGGTCCAGATCCAGGAGCACAGCCCCTGTGAAGGAGGGGGAACCTCACCCCTGAGCAGAAAACTGCTGTGGGGATAGAAGGCGAGGGAGAACCAGGGCAAGAAGGGGCAGCCAGGCGGGCACAGGGTCACAGCCTAGAGGTAGAAGCCTGGGCTTGAGTCCTGCTCTGCCCCAGAAGCCCCAGTCACTTCACCTCTGTGGCCTCTTTTGCTTTCTTTTTGGGAGAACAGTCTGGCTATATAATTCAGGTTGACCTTGACCTGGAGTTGATTTTCTGCCTCAGTGTCCTGGAATATACTATGCCCAGCTCCCTGGCCTATTTCTCCCTAGCTTCATCTCCACCCAGGAAGGCAGGGAGGCCAGGAGAGATCCCCAAAACTCAACTATCAGACCCCACTTCTGGGAGTAACAGGTTCCCCGCTCCAGGTGAAACACCTTTGCTGGTAGGAAGGTCCTAGTGGGCCAGGGCTCCTTGCAGTGCCAGCTCTAGCCCCTAGAACATGATACGCCAGCGCTGTGGCCCTGCTGGGAGACCTCTGAAGATCCCTTCTATCCTAGGCTGCTCGGCTTCCGGCTGCTTCTCCAAGCCAGACTCACACCACTGCTTTATTAAAAAGCCCGTCCAAGCCAGGCACAGTGGCTCACGCCTAGAATCCCAGCACTATGGGAGGCTGAGAAACAGCAATTTAGTGAGATCCTGTTTCCCTTTTTTTTTTTTTTTCAACTTTTTTTTTT
>NW_004524603.1:5615457-5698351 GCF_000260255.1 Octodon degus
CCAGCCCCCCCCCCTTTTTTTTGAGACAGTGTCTTACTATGCTGTTCAGGCTGGCCTTGAACTCACTTTGTAGCCCAGGCTGGTCTCTGATAGGTTCTGGCCCTGGTATAAATTGCTGAGTTATTATGGTGCTCATCTAACATGGCTGAAGCCCTTATTTTAAAATAAACCTTATCTTCCTAATGACACTTCCTCCTCCTTCCCCATTCCAGCCCTGGATACAATTTCCTCTCACCTTTCCCCCACACAGGGGAGACCCCAGTCAGCTCCTTACATGTAACTAAAACTGACCCTCTAACTCCACCAGTAACAAAAGGCCATAAAAGGCTCAGCTTTCAGGGTTTCAGGTCAGAGGATCCTCCCCACCTGCCCTCAATCCTGTCTTTGGAGTTAATAAAGGCTTCTTTTATCTTTCCTATCTGTTTACTGTGCTGCAGAAAAACCTAACAGTCTCACAAGGATCCTTCTGCCTCAGCCTCCCCAGTGCTGGGATTCTGGGCATGCACCGCTATACCCGGCTAGAGCCTGTTTTCCTAATAAGTTAAAGAAGGGTCGAGAATGTGGCTGAGTGTGAAGGCCCTGGTTTCAATCCCCAGTGCTGCCAAAAAATTAAAAAAGAAAAAGTCCTTTCAAATCTATCAGGGTGTTTATCTGACAAGGTCAACTTTCAGAAACAAAGAACTAAAGAATAAACAGAAGCCAAGACTCCCGAGTAGCCAAAGCAGATCACTGAGCCTCATGATAAAGCGCATACACTTCACCCAAAGCAAAGTCTCTGAACTCTTAGTTTAGAAACAATTCTAAAAGGTTTTCAGTCCTTAGCTGCTTAGAAACCAGACACACCGGAAAACTGGGAGTGACTTCCTCCTCCTCCTCCTCCTCGACAACAGCAAGGCATAAATCAGCAGCCAGGGCCTCCCAGCCCTGAGGCGAGGTTGTTTTAGTGTCCCTTGTGCAGACTTACAGGCTACCTCAGATTCCCCGAATTCCCTAAGGTGTTAAGGAGGCAGGCCAGGAATTCTAGGAAGCTGTCCATGAAGATGGTCCAACCCTACCTTCAGCCATCTGGGAGCAGAGAGTTTTGTGGGGATTTAGGGGCCAGGGTACCATGGGCCAGGGTCCGCCGCAGCTCCAGCAGGCTTCGGAAGGACAGCGATGCCACGTGGGGCTTCCCCCAGCGCTCCGTCTCTTCTTCCACATCCTCCTCGAATTTGATCCAGCGTGCTGTCTCCCGCCACTGAGGCTCCTGGTTTTTGTCCAGCAGCAATTCGTTCAGCTCCACAAACACCTTGGGGCAGGATGACAAGGTGCTGCAGTGTGTAAGTCAAAGCTGGACTGGGGTGGGACAAGTGTCACCAGGAAGGCACAGTGACCAGGGGCATAGTGGATGGCACATCCTTGGGCAAGGCCTGCTAAAGGCCCAGGGACCTGGGACAAGTGACTGACCAGTCCAAGACGGGCATTCCTGTGCCTGAGAAATGACAACAACGATACTGACCTTTAGGGCTGGGATGAGGGCTAGAGAGCGGCTGTGGAGCCTGAGCTGGTGGTGCTCGCCTATACTCCCAGCATTCTGGCAGGCTGGGGCAGGAGGGCTGATGCAAGTTTAAGGCCAGCCTGGTTTACACAGTGAGTTCCAAGCAGCCCGAGCTACATGGCAAGACCCTGTCTCACAAAAAGGAGACAAAACCCCCAAACATCAGGCCCCTCCACTTCTCTTTGTACAGATTCAGGACAAACTACCTGCAAGGAGCGGAATGGTCACTTTCACTTCGAGGGCACTGCTGGGGTGGGGCGGGGCAGGAAGCAACTTGCTGAGGGTGGAAACCATCTCTAGCCAGTAGCTGTCCAAATGCCGCAGCCCAAGGGGACAAGGCAGGGGTGTAGTTTACTACAGGGCAATTAGATCTCAATAAAAATACCTAAAAATATACTCGGAGTCCAAGACCAGGGCCCTCTGGTCTAAGACAGTGTCATGAAGAAAATAGATGACCTTGGCCAAGTCACATTTCATCCTGTATGGCCGTCACCTTCACAAGTTGCTGGAGGACCAAGGGATACAGAGGTGACTCGGTTTTGAAAACAAAGTACACACCCATACTCGGGGGTGCACACCTGTGATTCCATGACTTTGAGGGCCATCCGGGGCTAGGTAGTGCCAGCCTGAACTATATGGCAGGGCGAAACCTGGCTCAAACAAAAACCAAAAACAGACCCAGTACAGAAAAGAAAGCGAAGTGCAGTGCTACTCCTCTGAGTCCCCTCCAGCCAGGAGGGTTCTTTGCACAAAGCAAAATAAAACCTCTTCCTCAGACTCCTGCCAATGGCTAGCAGATGCCCCGACACACACATCAGCCAGGTATCAGGTAAAAATTATAACTGCAACACCTGGGGAAGGCACCCTTGCGGGCCACACCACGATGCCCACGCCAACCTCTACTCCTGCAGTCTTATGCAGAGTACAACCCAGCTACCACAAAGGGTGCTAGAAATCACTACTGAGGGAGAGGGGAGCGGCCAGAAGTGCAGGAAGCTGAGAACAGTACCTCGTGGGGTTTGTGGGGGGCCCGGGGTCGGGCCCGAGGCGTTGGACCCGGCTCTCGCCCTTCTCTGGAGCTCTGGGAGGACCCTTTGGCATTCTTCCGCACCAAGTGCCGCCGTACACCAGGCACATCCTCGAACCGGTGACCTGGGCGAGGGCAGGGCCAGGGTCAGGCTCCCGGGCTTGCGCTCCTTGCCCACCCCCAGTGGGCATGCTCCGCCCAGTACGCACTCTTCATGAGATCCAGGTCAGCTGTAGCTAGTGTCTGGGCCTCACTCTCGTCGGTAGGGACCCGGGGCAGCAGCGCCTGCTCCACTCCGGTCATGCTCCCGATTCGCCTTCGCTCCTGAAGATTGTAGCTGCGATGCCCAGGTGGGCCTTTGGACAGGGGGCGCCCAGAGGCACCACCATCGTCACCCCCAGCTGTGCCACTAGCCACCAGGACTGCTTCCTCCACCAGGGTTCTGCAGACAGAGCAGCCAAGAGATGGAAAGAGCTGATCTCCCTGCCACACAGGGGAACCATGGAAAGGGGACCTTGTAGAGGCCACCAAGCTTTTAGCTGCACATAAATACCCAGCAGCACATGTGCTAGGGGAGGTGACGCTGTGGGAAAATGCCAGTGCAGGGCATGGTTTATAACAGGTGTTGGTGACTGTGTCCTCAAATGTTGCTAGTTCTTCCCCTGTCCCTTGCCCCTCCCAGATATACCTGAGACTGAGATTAAAGACATTCACAAGGTCCCCGATTCCTGATCCCACCAATACCAGAGCCTCTGACCAACTGTCCTTGTCTCCCCACATAGACAGTTCCACATCCAAAACCCATGTCTCCTCCAGGACTATGAGCCTTCAGGGCGTACCCCACTCAGTGTCTTGGCCTGACCACAGCTCTGCCCGCTTCTCTCTTCCAGTCCCCCCTGCCCAGCTTTCCCTGAGGCTCTGTGGTACATGGGCACTGCCCTGAAGGAGCCCCATGTACCTACCTCACTTTCTGGTACCCAGAAATCTTCACAGTGCCTGGCACCAGAAAACATGTTCACGATAGTTGTGACCTTGAGACCTCTTTTAGAGTCATTGGCTAGTGACCTCCAGCCCCTATCATCTGCTGTGACCGACGCTGTGTCTAACCTGGGCCACTGGGTACAAGTGACATTCTGTAACCATTTCTGGGCACTTGGCTTCCAGGAAACGCTGTCTCCCCAAGGATTAAAGTGGTCTCCTAGTCTTCCCAATCCCCAGAAGCCCCAGTAGGTGTCAGGAGGTCACTAGTCGTCTCCAAACCAGTATCTGGATGAGGGATCAGTGGGACGGCTGGGGGACGAGGTGGAGGACAGTATACATTACAAACAGCCAGCAATCGGGGCACTTAAGACACCTATCTACCCAAGCAGTGGCTGGGAGACAGACCTAGGATTTGAACCCCAGCCTGGTGAATCCTGCTTGTATTTCAGCACCTTCCTCACCCCAGTACAGAAGTGCCTGTGTGGGACCCTGGAAGGAAAGTATACTTACCCAGGCTGGGCCCTTCTGGTGGCCTGGGGTGCAGCCTCCTGGTGGGGTAGATCTGCAGGGGGAGATGGACTGGTCCTCTCTGCCTTCCTCTCTGTGCCCTCATCCTCCTGGAGAAAGAACTGCAACAGGGACAGGAGTGGCCTATGAGGCCAGGCAGAGACCCTGGCGATATGTCCCAGGAGCCTGGGCTGCCCCTCACCTGCACCGAAGATGGTGTGGAGGTAGGGGAGGGCTGTGTGAGCACCCGGGCCCCTTCAGCCTCACTGGTCTCATCCTCATCTTCCTCTCCCTCTTCAATGGTGGGGGTTTCCCCGGTGGGCGTGGTTCCAGGGCGCCTACGTGGCTTCCGGCCAGAGCCCTGGGGGGTCTTGCGGCGGCGGGCATCAGGGGGCAGGTGAGTGGACAGCGGGTGGTGGATGTGGTGGGAAGACTGGCGGTGGTCTGTGGGAAGGTGGAGTTTGGCTGACAGCAGGCACCTCACCCCTCAGCTGCCATTCCAGCCCCCAGCCTTGGCTCCACCCGCTACACCCGTCCCCTAGGTGCTGGGCAGTGAGGCCTAAGCCCCCAGCCGCCCTTTTCTTGCCAGCCCCTCACATTCAAAGTCTTCCTCCCCATAGCTGCGGCCCAGCTCCTCCCCTCCACGGGATCCGGCCTCCTGGAGGATCTCCTCGAACCGCTCCACGCCCAAGGTGCGGTGAAGGTCGTCTTCCTCCTGCTCCGGGAAGCCCGGTGTCCCAGGGCCCACGATCTCCGGCTCTGGCTGCAAGGAACAGGAATGGAAAGCACAGGACTTCACTGGAGCTGCCCTGCAATGCTCCACCTGCCCAAGGCCAGAGATCCTGTACCGTAGCTCTGTTCTCCAATCCCAGAAACCCAGTCCCTCCCAGCAACCTGTCCCCTCCCAGCAAGTTGCTCCTCTCAATGCCAGGGACCTGGGTGCCCTGCAGCAGCTGCCTGTGCCCTGGGCTCCCAGCTGTGTGGACCCCATCTAAATAGTCCGCCCATTAGTTCCAAGGCAGGCGGCCCGGCCCACCCTGAAGTCCCAGCATCAGTCCTGTATCCAGCCGGTCTGCAGCTGGAGGGAAACTGTGTGAACCAGGCAGTTCTCTGAGCAGACGAAAGAACTCTTTTGGCGGCAGGACAACTGCTAAACCCCCAAAAAGTAACTTTTGGGAGCGCCCAAGCTAACTGACCTCGAGTAGGTGGGAGTTAAACCCACCTAGCCCTTCCTAGACGGGAACGTGTGAGCTTCCGGGGGCCAGAGGATCCCCTCACCCCGCAGCAAGCACCCCCACCCAGCTCCTCGGCCACTGGCCCCGCCCCTCACCCCACCCCCACGCCCCCCACCTGAGTCATCCTGCGGGAGCGAGCTCAGCCGGCAGCACCAGCGGGCAGCACTGGGCAGGGACTGCGGCGTCTACCGGAGGAGCTCGACTCAGCTAAGCGGCCGCGCCTGGCGGACAGCCTTGGTCCAGCCCCCCACCACCCCCTACCGGTCTCAGCTCCAGGCACCGCCAAATATTTGCTCAAGAGTTCCCGGACTTGAAGGGCATCGGGACCTCCAAGGGCGGGGGTATGAAGCCCCCCATGGTAGTGCCAGCCGCTAGAGCCAGGAAGGGCAGGGGAGAAAGGCGGGTCTTGGGGGGACGCGAGGAGGGCGGCGGTGGGGAGGGGCGTCAGTGGTCAGGATCAGCAAGGACTGGGCAGGGACTCCGGATGGAAGGATGAGGGGGCTGGCACCTGCCCACAGCCGGCTGGAGCCCAGCCCCCCCCACCAGAAGCACCCGCCCGCGGGAGGAGGGGGAGGGCACGGGGGCTGGGGGCGGCGCGCGCCCCTCGCACCTGAGGCCGCAGGAGGAAGTCCATGGCCGGCGGGATAACCCTGTGAAGGAGGGAGGAGGGCACCTGTCCGCTCCCTTCCCAGTCACGTGCCCCGCAGGACCACAAGTGACCAATGCTGGGAGTTAGATTGTGGCCCTGGGGTTAATCATTAGACTTCTTAGGAAAATCAGGAGGGGGCCTTGTGGGGCGGTAGCCACGTGGGGGACGGGTGGGAGGGACCAGAGTGACATCTGGGGTCGAGGGCGGGGCTGTGGGCGGGCCCAGTCACTACCAGAGAACTCAGCCCCAACCTCTCTGTGTGCACCCTTACCTAAGGCCAGGTCACTGGGGGGTCACCAGGTTTGTGACCCAGGGTTCTCCAAGTTCTGCCCAGCTGTAGTTCAACTACCATCTGAGTCTTCAAAAAGAAGACTGACAACAGACAGCTAGCTGCCCCTATTCCAGCAGCGCCCCAACATACACGCAGGTACATGGTCAGGGTGCAGCAGCACCTCTGAGGAACCCACCCAAGGCTTCTTTTGCAAGCCTTTGCAGGCCCCCTTTACATACCCCCACGCCTGACTGGCAGGACCCAGGCCTGGGCACCTGAGTCAGTACTCACCGGGTGGAAAGGGTCTGCGCCCGACGCAGGGCGCCGGGGGGCGCTGCTCATGGCCAAATCCTAGCCTTTTTCACTGTCGTTTCGACTTTCAGAGCAACAAGGTGGAGGCATAACCTGGATGAGGGACAGGACCGGTCACCATCGAGAACAGAGCTGCCCAGATAGGAAGGAGCCCGCAGCAACCTGCCACACGGATTCTCCTAGACTAGGAAGGGCCTGGAAGTGGCCCTCAGGGGCGCCAGGAGCAAAGAGGAGTTATTTATAGGAAGAAAAGAGAACAAAGGCACACAGGAGAGGACTGAGGCACACGGGCCACAAAGGGCCCAGAGACTGAGCAGGAAAGGACTGGAAGGAGGAGAGGCTGCAGAAACCGGGGGAGGAAGGAGTCAGGGCCCTGCCTGGAGAGCCACAGACCAGGCGAGAGTGATAAAGAACCAGACAGGAACGGGAGTGAACGGGAGTGCAGGGCCACGCAGAAACGGGAACCCAGCAGAAACGGGAACCCAGTCGCAGCGACCTGGAGGTGGGCCTGAGCTGAGAGGGGTGTGGCGTGGAGTAAGACACCCTCTGGGGCGGAGGGCTGTGAAGGGGGGGCAGAGAGGAAGAATCTGGACAGAGTTCAAGACAGCAAGCAGGGGGCCTGCTAGTGGGGATGGGTACCCCCCTTCAGCTGTGCCCGCAGGCTGAAAGAAATAGGCTCCCGAGGTGAAGGGCAGGGGCCCAGTTCTACACAGCAGCAGGCAGGAGGAAGGGGCAGGCAGTGGGCACAGGCTGAGCAGAGCTTTATAATGGGGGGGGCACGTGATGGCTGGGAGGGGTAGACAAGAAACCCCAAGGTTCTGCCCCATTCCTCCAGTCCCTAGTCTGGGGCCAGGAAAATCTGAGTGGCAGGGCTGTGGCCCTCCTGACTCTGACTGTAGGGGAGCTTGGGCAGCTAGAGGTGGGGGTAGGGATGTTGCATGTGAGGGGTGGGGGCTGGAGCAGAAGTAGAGGGATCCCAACCAGTGTAAATGAGGGTGCCCATTCCCGTGGGGCAGCACTCAAGCCTCTAGCGACTCACAGGCAGCTACCCAACTGAGAGCTACCTGGGGGTAAAGACAGGTCAGCATAGGGTCACAGAAAAAGGCCTGAGGGGGTCTACCCAGGGTGGGGAGCCTAGCTACACATTCCTGGCAACCACCGCAACTCAGCTGACTTCTTTCCACCTCCCCCTCCGCAAGCCAGCAGCCAGGGCCTGCCAGTATGGGGGAGAGGTGTCGGGGAGGAGACCGGGTCTGGGAGGCATGCGGGGCTTCGTCTGCGGCACCTAGGCACTCTCACTCCCACCTCCTGGCTTTGCCCTCTGTGCCCCTCCATAACCCCTCCTCCATCAGCCCATGGCCCTTCTCCCCTCCCCTGCTGTCCCAGAACACAAAGCGGCTTCTGTCAGAGCATCGGTGCCCATAATCCGGATGGGGGCACATTCCGGGACCAGCCCCGACCAGCCCGGAGGATTAGCATCTCTCCCCTTGCCCAAGGGATTAGCACCCGGACCCCCACTTGGGCATTAACCACTCCTCAAGTGAGTTCGTACATTCCTCAGCTCTTCGCTGGAGGGAGGCAAGAAGGAGGACAGGGTGGCTCCTGGACTTCGGGCAAAGCTGCCCCCTCACCCAGCTCATCCTGTTGAGGCGAGTCCCCAGGAATCAGTTCTAACTTCCCAGGCTCGACGTTCCCGTCCCCACCCGGCGGCTCCCTCCTGTGCCCGACCCCTCATCCTGACTTGACCCGGCAGCCCCCATTCCTGGCCCCGCCCCCATCCCCAGCCGCCCAGCGCAGGGTGCCGAGGACCGTGCTGAGCCCGCAGGAGCGCAGGGTTACTCCAGCCCGCCCCGGAGGAGTGGGAGAGCCGGTGGCGGCAGCTCCCGGACAGGACTCCCTCCCGGTGGCCGGCGAAGCGGCACCCCAACGCCGAGCCCTGGACTCCACGCTCTCGGAGCGCCTCCTCATCTTTCTCCCCAACACCTCATTTCCCCGCGCCCCAATCTCCGCCCTTTCCTCCGCTTCCACTCCCTCCCCGCTCGAGTCCCGAGTTTCCCCTCTCCTCCCTCCCCTCCCTTCCTCCCCTCGCGGCCCTGGCCCTCCCCCGCCACCACCTCTCGGCTCACCCGCTCGCTCTGGATTTCAGGCCCCAGGGGTCTCGGGGGCTCCCCCAGTTCTCCGGTGCTCTCGCGCGCTCCCGACAACTTCCCCGTGCCCACCCCGGGGCGCGCCCCCGCCACTCCCAACTTCTCCCAACTCAACTTTCCCCCGCGCCTCGGGCCGGCCAGCCCCCTGCGTGCGCGCCCTCCTAGCGCGCCGTGCGCGGCCCCGGCGCGTCGAGCCAAGAGGCGGAGAGCAGGGGCCGAGACCCACGGCGGGGGCGCGCTTCCTGGAGGCACAGCCGGGCGCCCGAGGCCCGGCTAAGGAGACCACCTCCGTGGCCCATTCACCAAGTCCTGCGAAGCTGCCACCCCGTGATTCCCAGGTCGGGACTCTGGCGCCCCGGGGACGCTCTCTCTTGGCTCTATTATGGCACCTCTCGGTGGAAAGCGCTAGGCTGACCCTGGGGACCCGGAGTGCACATGTATAGCGGGGGACCCAGGAGCAGAGGAAGTTAAACTATAAACACATCAGGAATCTGAATCTTTTCCGGCTGTCCCTCTCCAATAACCCGCGGCGCCCCCATGAAAACCTCTGGATCTGCCTGAGGGGTGGAATGGGACCTGGTAGAGGGGTAACACATTGCCCTGAGCTGACCCAGACAGGCCAATTTGTAGGGGAATCCCCACCCTCGTCTGTGTAACTCCACCCTATTCATAGCTGCCACTTATCTTTTAAAGACCTTTGTGCATAATCTTGTTTTGCTAACCAGGTTATAAATTCTTTCAGATAAGGAACCCACTTTTTGCCTTTTTAATCTGCTATGAGGGTAAATGTCAGTAATTGTTTATGCAAAAGCAGTCAGATAGAAATGAGTTAATTAACACCTGGTTAGTACTAACTCTGGTTCCGGCACTGATCTGCTGCTGCTTGGGACTGTTTGTGCCCAGTTCACAGCCCTCAAGAATGCAATCATGAGACAATTAGAGAGCAGAGCAAAGAAATCTATAATCAACTCCATGGAGGGGTGAGGTAAAGGCTGCTGCTAGTGTAGCATCTGTCTGTGGTCTTGTCTGTTGATGGGGGTAACCAAGTTGCCAGCCCTCGTGGGCCACACCTTGGCTGACTCCAGTGGGCTCTGCTCTGGAGGCGGGATCTGGGGGACTTACAGGTCCAGACACCTTGCCCTGGCATGTCCCAAGGCAGCGGCTCTGGCAGAAAGAGGTACCTGGCACGTGTGTCCTTCCACTCAAATTCAGCCGCAAATGGAGTACACCTGCCTCGAAACCAGACCTGCGATCAGCTAGTCCCTCTAAAATCAGTTTCATCAAGACAAGAGCCACTGTCCAATCAATCCTGGGGTCACTATGTGTCCTGGGAGAGGTAGAAACCTAGGCTGAGATCTTTAGGGGGTCTTTGGAAACTCAGTATCACCAACCAGGTCAGAGCTAGGCCACTAGGGCCCAGGATCTAGGCCGCCAAACCCCAAGCTCCAAACAGGGTGCCCCACCCTCACGCACGCTGCATTCTGGAACACGTAGTTGCCGGTACAAGACCGCCGTAGTCACAGAAAAGGAATAACAAGAGCAAGGCATACTGGGAGCGTCGGCGCCAAGGAGGGACGCCCGGAAAGCGGATACGCTATGCTTCCTGGGACTTGAAGTCCGGGGTTGGCCTCCGAGGTGGCGCCCTGGTCCCGGGAATGGGCGCAGCGAGAGTCAGCGCGCAGCCTGCTGGGTATCGTAGTCCATCCGCCCGCCGCCCCGGGCGTCTTTGGGAAACCTGGTCAGCCCAGGACTACAAGACCCAGAATCCCGTGCGCGGACAGCAGGGCGGGCAGGCCCGGAGGCTGGGGTGCCGCCTCCTCTGCAACGCCGGGGCCGAAGTCTTAGAACCCAGGGCCCGCAGGGGTCCCGGCGGCCGCCGCGATGCAGAAATACGAGAAACTGGAGAAGATTGGGGAAGGTAACGGAACCACGACATGTTCCTGCAAGGTCTTCTTCCGTAGATCCTATAGTATTGGTGCTCCCTACAGCGATACCTGCAGCTCCGACCTCGGCACTGGCAGAAGCCCTGGCCGCTGAGCCCAACACTTAGTGCAGACACCAGCCCTCCCCCTTGTTAGCATTTCCCGCAGACTCCCATACCCAACCTCAGCACTCCTCGTAGACGCTACCTCCCAAGCGAGCACTTCCCGCACTGCCCATCCCAAGGCTCAGCACCACTCGCTAACCCCACCGCCACCCCCAGCTTCAGTTCACTGCAGACCTTCAACCTCAGATTTCCACAGGGTCTCGTTGTTCCCCTAGACCCCTCTTTACTATTTCCAGACCCTCCTGGGGCTCCACCTTAATCAGTTCTCTTTACCCTTGGGCCGCAGGCCCCTTTCCCCTGAGCCTCTGCAGGCACCTTCTTGCCGAGTCCCACCTGCCCCATCCTCACTCACAAAGCTATTCCCAGCAGGACCTTTTCTTGCACGCTCAGACGCTGCCCCCTCCCGGGAGGAATTTCCTAGGGTAGCGGAGGATGTGCCATCCTCTCCCTCATTCCTGGCCTCCTTCCCCTAGGCACCTATGGAACAGTGTTCAAGGCCAAAAACCGAGAGACCCATGAGATTGTGGCTCTGAAGCGTGTGAGGCTGGACGACGATGATGAGGTAGGATTGGGGCAGAGTGGGCAAGGGGGGCTGGGGGTGTTCTGACTGCTCCGCCTGGCTCCTGCTCACACAGGGTGTGCCCAGCTCAGCCCTCCGGGAGATCTGCCTACTTAAGGAGCTAAAGCACAAAAACATTGTCAGGTGTGTGTGCCTGTCCTCCCTACCAGTCTTTGCGGGTGTTGGAAAGGGTGGGGTTCAGCTGCCCAGGCTGGTACTCGGGGACCAGCTTCCTGAGCCCTTCCTTTTCCCTAGGCTTCATGATGTCCTTCATAGTGATAAGAAGCTGACTTTGGTTTTTGAGTTCTGTGATCAGGTAAAAGATGGGCTTGGAGGGCAGTAAGCCTGAAAGGGTACCAGGATCCAGACTGAGTTAAACTCGGCCCTGTTCTCTACCCCATCCCTTTTCAGGACCTGAAAAAATATTTTGACAGCTGCAATGGTGACCTCGATCCTGAAATTGTGAAGGTTAGGGGAGGGTTGTCCTGGGAATGCATGAGGCTGGGTGGATTTGAGTTCAGTGTGACTGCTTCTTCAGTACAGATTTGGGCCTGGAGGGCTCAGAGAATGAGCAGACCCTGCTGCTGTTCTGCTGGAGCAAGACCGGCATTTTAATATGGTCTTTTTTGACTTGGACAGTAAGGCTTTGATCTCAGTGATGTTTGCATTTGAAAGATGTGAAAAGAAAGCTTGCAGAGATAGTTCCACTTGTTCCAGAAGTTCTCACTAAATGCTTTGTTGTGCCCCAGGCACTGGTCTAGCCCTAAGACCAAGCGGCTCGGTCCAGGGTCCGGGAGAATCAGGTTCTCAGTAATACTGTAGTGCTGTACTAGGTTTGTGTTGATGGTCACGGCATGTGTGCTCAGGTGTGGCCAGGCAGGGGCAGTCAGCTGAGCCAGGAAGGCCAGGAGCCCCACCAGACTGTAAGCTCCTGAATGGCAGGAGCCAGAGTCGGCTGATTTACTGCTGGACCTCTGAAGGTCCTGGAAGGTTAACAGGTGGGATCCTCTGTGCTCAGTGCTCTGAGTACAGTGGGCCACACAGCATGGCAGAGGGTACAGCAGGAAAGAAGCTCCTGCTTGGCACAGCCTCACACCCAGCGTCTCTGACCCGCTCTCCCAGTCATTCCTCTTCCAGCTGCTGAAAGGCCTGGGATTTTGTCACAGTCGCAACGTGCTGCACAGGGACCTGAAGCCCCAGAACCTACTCATAAACAGGGTACTGCTCTGGAGAAAGCCGAGAGTGGAGAGGCTGGAATCGGGTTGGGGAACACTGGGGAATGGGCCAGGGTGAGGGGAGCTGGAGCCTGCTCCCTCATGGCCCCCGTTCTCTTCCCTCAGAATGGGGAGTTGAAATTGGCTGACTTCGGCTTGGCACGAGCTTTTGGAATCCCGGTTCGCTGCTACTCAGCCGAGGTGAGCTGGGGGAAGGGATATGGGCGTTGAGGAAGGAGTGCCCAGTGACCATCCAGCACCTCCAGGGCTGTTTCCATTTTCTGTCTGTGCTGCCTCCTGCAACCCTCTCCAGCCCGCTAAGTGGAGATCCTTGTGGGTGGGGCTTTCTCCAGGTGGTCACACTGTGGTACCGTCCACCGGATGTCCTCTTCGGGGCCAAGCTGTACTCCACGTCCATTGACATGTGGTCAGCCGGCTGCATTTTCGCAGGTGATATCCTGGGGCTTTGTGGTAACACCTTCATGTCTTTCATGGTTGACATACAGCATCTGGAGGGTTTGCTGTGGGGAGAGGGAGCAGGATGCTTGGACTGAGGATGAAAGATGCATGGGGGAAGAATCCTTCGCCTATTGTAGTTGAGTGTCCTCTCTTTCCCCAGAGCTGGCCAATGCTGGGCGGCCTCTTTTCCCTGGCAACGATGTGGATGACCAGCTGAAGAGGATTTTCCGATATCCTTCCGCTTCCCCTTGCCTCCTACTCTTGTCCTCCCTGCAGAAGGGGAGTGGACAGGGATCTTAGAACAGGGACAGGGGCCAAGGAGATGGCTCAGTGGAATAAGCGCTTCCCTGCAAGCACAAGGACCTGAGTTCAATCCCCAGTTCCACAAAAAAAAAAAAAATCAGGGACAAGAGTAACAAGGGGAGATCCAGGGCTTCTCCAGCGGTGAGGGGAGCAGAGCTCGCTGTCCCCTTTATGGTGCACGCTGACCCCTTCAGGGTACATCCTATAGGCAAGGAGGGTGCTTCTGAGCTAGGCAGTGTCCCAGGGTACAGCAAGCAGAAGGGTGGAGGAGAAGATGACCCCTTAGGACCACGGGCATCCTGTTACTAGTTAACATTTAGACCCAGCTAACATGGCTGGCCATGCAGTGGGGTGAATGGGAGCTACAGGGGAGTGTTTGTCATGAACTCAGGTGCAGAATGGGAGGGGCAGGGGTGAGCCAGTGTGAGGAGCTCTCCCACCTGGAGGGAAGAGCACTCCCTACCCCTGGAGGTGCAGAGCCCTTCCCACGAGTGACCTTGACCCTGTGGACACGCTGCTGGGGACACCAACTGAGGAGCAGTGGCCCGCCATGACCAAGCTGCCGGACTATAAGGTGTGATTTGCGAGAGGGGTCAGGGCTCATGAAAGGTCCCTGCATTTTCAACACCAGGGCCTGCGCGTCTCACACCCCTGGTCCACCTCTCTGCCCCTCTGCAGCCCTACCCAATGTACCCAGCCACAACGTCCCTGGTGAATGTGGTGCCCAAGCTCAATGCCACAGGGAGGGACTTGCTGCAGGTAGGCCACCAGGATGTGTCCAGAGGGACAAGGGGGAGGGCAGGCAGGGCTGTGGCAGCCACCCAGTGGGAGCCTGATGCCTTTCCTCTCCCTCTCCAGAACCTCCTGAAGTGTAACCCTGTCCAGCGCGTCTCAGCAGAGGAGGCCCTGCAGCACCCCTACTTCTCCGACTTCTGTCCCCCTTAGGCCCCAGGCCCTGGCTGCCAGGCTGGGGCCTGGCCTATTTAAGCTCCATGAGGAGGGGGAGGGCGGGTGGGGGGTTGCTGATGTCCCACTGCGCTGGGCCCAGCCAGGGTGGAGCTGCCCTAGTCAGAGGTCATTGCTCCTCTCCATAGACTTGATTTAATTCCAGAAACTGGCTCCTTTCCCACAGTCTGAGGTGGTAGGGTGTCCAGGAAGGGGGCCGGGAGCTATGTTCCACTTAGCATCCTCTGCAGCCCTGCTTCCAGCTCAGGCACCCCCAATTGTCCACACCCTGCCCCCAGACTGTAAGAGACCTGAGTCCAGAGGCTGCAGGCCTTGACCTTTGACCCCCTTCCTGGAGTCAGGGCCCTCCTGGGGACAGGGCCTTGTTGCCCCCACCGCTTTCTGCATTTGACCCTCTGGGAGCAAATATAGGCCTCTGATCAGGGACCAACAAGGGCTGTCCTGTCCTTGTGGCTGTCTGCATCTCTGCCCTGTCCCCAAAAACCTGCAAGAAAGACCCAAGGATCTGGTTCTACCAGGAATAACCCTGTTCCCCTCTGCCAGTTTTCCAGTGGCCGAGGCATAGAGAAAAAGAGAAAGGGGTCTGGGGCCAAGGCCTGGGGTGTCTTTCCTGGCAGGAGGGGAAAGGAGAACTCCATGGTCCCTTCTCAAGCTGGGTCCTTTTACTCTTGCGGGGAGGTTGGGGATGTAAGAACTATTCTCCTGGAATGCTGGGAACAGTGGCATTTGGAGGCCGAGGCGGGAGGACTGCTGAGAGTTTGAGGCCAGCCTGGGCTACATAGCAAGACTGTCTCAAACAAAAGACTGTTCCCATGGAGACAGGCCACATTTCACGCCTGGTCCTACATGTAAGAAGACGAATCATGGCCTTGAAGGAGGATCCTAGTTTGTGTTCTTAGAAATGGAAGAGCCAGACCAGACGTGGTGGCACATGCCTGTAATCCCAGCATGGGGAGTGAAAACAGGAGGGTCACTACGCGTCCGAGCTGCGTGGTGAGACCCTGTAACAGATACATTAAAAAAAATCAGAAATGGAAGAGCCCCTCGCCTTCTCCCCTGCTTGCTGGGCTCTGGGTGGGAGCCCCCTTTCAGCTGTGCCCCGATAGTGCACTTAGCACTCACTGACCAGACTCTGCCTCCCCTTGAGCTCTGGCCCTGGGGAGAGGGTCGTCTTCTCTGAGATCCCCATAAACTCAATCACACTGAAGTATAAATGACTGATCGCCTCTTCCTACCATCCATGTGAAGGCTCCCTGTGCCCCAGCGTTGATGCTGCTCGCGATGGCTGGTAGGTACTTCTCAACTGAGGAGGGCTTGAGCACCGGCTGGCTGCTCTCCGCCCTGAGACAGGAACACACGAGACGGATGTATTCATGCTTTATTTGGGGTGGAGACAGCACGGAGGCACAGGCCAGTGTGTGGGAGGTGGGGGTGTGGCCCTGAGCCCCTGGACTGCAGGTCTAGAGTCGGGTGACCAGGTAGCAGGTGCGCTGGGAGGCCGAGAGCGTCTTGGTGACAGCGCAGGATGGTATGGGAGGCCTGGGGAGACACCAGAGGCTTCTGCAGGTGCCTTCACTACTGCGCCCTACCTCTTGGGGGGCATTTTGTGTTACCTGTGGCTGAGGTGAGGAACGTGGGTCCTGTGGCCAGCCAGGCCTTCCTGAAGCTGCAGAAGGAAGCGGGGGGGGGGGGGGGGGTCAGTTGCACTCTGGGTGGAGGCCTAGCGCCCCTCTAGAGCTGGCAGGGCAGGCACAGGGGCTGTTACCAGATTGGTGCGGGAGTGCCTTTGGGAGCGCCTTCGGTTCCAGAAGTACCCCAGCACCCTGTCCTGGAACACCTGGGGACCAGCAGCAGGGGCGGTGGCCAGGGCACACCTTCCCTGGCCCTCTGGGCCAGCTCCTCCCCTCCCCCAACCAGGGCCCCCGGCCCACCTCACAGAGGAAGTCTAGGATCTCTAGGATGGTGAGCAGGCTGGCTCCAATGAAGAGCCCCATCTGGCCCCCGATGTCGCCTGGGGAGGCAGAGTGCCTGTCAGCAGTCAGCTCAGCCACCTGCCGGGCCACACCCACATGACCCTGGGCCCTCTGCACACACCGAGCAGCTCCGACATCTCATAGGCCTTCTTCTGGTCCACTGTCTCATAGTTGAGGGCCTCAAAGAAGATGTCAAGGGCAAGCACATTCTCTCTGTAGGAAAATGGGTCTGAGTGTTTGCCAGGCTCCAGAGTCCCTGAGCCCGCCCTGATGAGGCCTAGGTCTGACCCCTTTGGGCCCCACCCGCCCTGCTCAGCTGGCATGGCTTACACGATGTAGGCCTCGCTGCGGTTGAACTTCCGGGCCAGGTAGCGGGCAGCAGCCCGGCTTGGAAGCCGCACCATGGAGAGCTCCTTGGCGTAGCGCGTGAGGGCGCATGGATTGGGGCAGGCACACGTTTCCTTCCGCACCACGGCATCTGTAGGCCCCAGAGGCCTGGGTCAGGGCCACCAGCCTGGCAAGGCCAGGTCGAGGATGGAGCTCAGTGGGGGAGGCTTGCCCCTTACCCAGGGCTGGGTCCGCACAGTCCTTGTACTGCTGGGGGCTGCACACGGGTGCGCTGCCTAGAGTTCAAGGAGGCAGATGCAGGCTCCTGAATGCTCTCCAAGGGGGCTTCCCCTACCCCAAGATCGGACCACAGCTCCTTACCTGGCATATGCATCATCCTACACCCACACTTTCGAGCCACATAGCGGGCCTCACAGGCCATGCGACATCCCATTAGGCTGTAGGGAGGGCTGGGGTTGGCAATGGGGCTGGGGGGATCCAGGAGATCAGAGGGTTCCTCCAAGTCGGGATCCATAGATGTGGAACTGCAGTCGCCCCAGGGCGGCGGCAGGAAGCTCAGCTGTGGAGGGGTGTGTTAAGGAGGATCTGGGACAGGGTGAGAGGTTGCTGGAGTCTGGAGCCAGACTGAGGGACATGGGGTGTAGAATGGGGTTAAGGAAGAGGGAGGAGGCGGGACTAGGTTGGAGGCACAGTGAGGATACTTGCTGCTTCTGACAGGACACAAAAGTTTGGTACCCTGGGGCTGCCCCAAAGCCCAGCTGGTCGATGACCGGAGGCTCTTCCTGGCTGTGGATCTGCACTCGGATCCCCACCTCAAAGGGGGTGTCATCTGCAGGGAGGGGCCTTTGAGGCCTGAGCCCCTTGCTTGGCAGCCCGCTCTGCCTGGGGCTTGGAAGAGCCACCCTTCCTCCTGCTCGTGGAGAGCGTGTGCCTTGGGGCCTGTCCCGGGCAGCTCCTCCCTCCTCACCTTGCCCTAGCCTTTCACGAATCATTGCCACCCTCTAGCTTCACATGTGGACCCCTCCTCCACATCCAACCCATACCCACACTCCTCCTCAGAGGCAGCCACACCCCACGTGTGTGCCCCTACCCGTGGGCTTCCACACTGGCAGATACTCTTCTTGCTGCACATCCAGCAAGATATCCAGGCCGTTGCCAGCACCACCTTTGGAAGTGGTGAGTGGCTCTGCCCCGCCAGCACCAGAGTTGAATGTGTAGCACTGTCCCATCCGGGTGAAGATCTGGCAAGGGGGCAGGAAGTGACAGCCCTCTCCCCAGACAAGCAGGAGCACATGGGGCATCTCCTCCCCTTGGGCTCCTTCTGGCTCTTCACGTTGCATTCTGAAGCCCTTGTGTTGATGCCCCAAGCCCTAGACAATGTAGTGGAGCCCTCTCTGAATCACCACTGCGCCCCCTGCACCCCCACCAGCCGCAGGCACTGCCTACAGGGCAGGTGTGACTTCTGGGGTACAAGGAAAGGAAGGAGGTAGCTGCCTTCTCAGGCTGGCAGGACACTGAAGTGGAAGAGGAAAGCAAGTTCTTCCCTGGCAGAAAGAAGGTCTGTGGCCTGCGGGGTGGAGGTACCACCAAAAGCCCTCCATGGAGCAGGGTCCATGCAGCTAGCTGGGGTCAGTGGCTGTGCCCTGTACAGTGCCACCCAGCTGGGAGACAGGAGACAGGATGGTACTATGGGGCAGGAAGGTTGGCCTGCAGGAAGGAAAGGGTGTTGGGCAGAGGGTGTCAAAGTTCCCTGACGTTGGGGGAGTGGGATGTGTGTGTGTGTGTGTGTGTGTGTGTGTGTGTCCCTGGGCAGGATGTGTGGGAGGCAGCTCACCATGGTGAAGTTCTCGGGCCCACAAGGCTCTCCTCGGTAGTGGCAGTCCAGCAGCATGTCATCAAGTGAGTGGCCGGCACGGGCATAGAGCTGTGCCATGTCGAAGGTGGGGCTGGGCATGAAGCCGGGCGGCGCGGGCGGCCGGCCCAGGGCTCGTAGGAAGGCGGCGTGCTCGGCAGGGTCCAGGCCCAGCAGCGCAGGGCCGGCCCAGTGCAGGTCGTTGGGTGTGAGACGGGAGCGGCGCAGTGGGTTGATGTTGCAGAGGGTGACAGCAGGGAAGGTGAGCCGGTTGCTCTCACGCTCGTCCAGGACAGTCTCGTGGTGGAACTCCCCATAGTAGCGGACCCGCTCCACCACCTGGTAGAGGAAGGCTGCCAGCGACAGGAGCACAGCCAAGGCCCACAGCCCACGGCGTGGGGTAAGGCCACCGGGACGGAAGACGTGGCCCAGGCCATGCAGCGTGCAGCTGCTAGCAAACACGTGGATGTCTGCACCAGGCCTCTGAACCTCCTGTGGCCCTGAGATGCCCTTCATGGCTGCAGCTGGAGAGGAAGAGGGAGGAGAGGAGGCCTGCAGCTTAGAGGGAGCTTGGGTGTCGGCAGGCAGGACTCAGGTGCCCAGGCAAGGGCCTGGCACGTGAAGTGGGCAGGGGAGCGGGTGGGAGAAGAGCTAGGGTGAGAGGTGGGGAGGCACTGGCCTGGTGAGGCAGGAAGCGGTGACCCGTGGGTCCAGCTTGGCCTTCTCCAGAAGCAGGCGGTGGCTCAGCCCTCGGCTCCGCAGCAGGGACCAGGTAGGGTACAGGCGCTGGTGGCAAGCCCAGCCTGTGGGGCGGCGCTGAGTAGAGCTGCTGCAGAGGATTGGGTTTCAGCAGTGAGGGGGGCCCAGGGGCCAGCAGAATGGTCTGGGGGGCGGGGAAGTCCCTGGAGCCCCAGGCTGAGCCATTAGCACGGGGGTGGGGGGTGGGGTGGGGCAGCACTGCTGTCAGAGACCATAGGCGCCAGGAGGAAACCACAGCGGTCCTGGGGAGGGCTCGAAGGGAGCCCAGAGGTAAGTGGGGTTTGGGGTGCTGTTGGGGTTAGGGTTGTCTCTGAGACCTCAGCACCCAGGTTGTAGCCCCTGCGTATCAGGCCTGGGGTCAATTACTGACTGGCAGCCCAGCCCCTCCCTCTGCTGTCTGGCTCTGAGTGCCCCACCTGCGCTCATCTCTTTTTGTGGAGTAGACTTGGCTCTGGACCAGGCCAGAGCGGTGGGAAGACTGGGCATCAGCAGATCTCTCCTCTCTGTGCCCCCAGCATCCCAGGTCCTACTGCACGGGCAGGGACACCCCTTGTGGGAGTCAGATCCCCACCTCCTCCCCACACTCAGAACCTTGTTGAGGAAGCTGATCTGATCCCCAGGTATCAGGGGTGCCCTGCGACTCCACACCTTCCTCTTCTTACTGAACACACCCCAGAGACCCTGTGATACCCCACACTTGGGAAACCCTGGTAGAAGTGGCTGTATACTGTGCCAGGGCATGATGTGTGAGGTTTACTTGACCACTCGCCCTGCTGAAGAGCAGCGGGGCTTTCCAGTCTTTTCAGCACAAACACTTGCTACCAATACCAGTGCATGGGCGTAGACTTCCAAAAATACAATGGCCAGGTCAAGAGGCCACGGCAGTGCTGCTCTGATGTCACCACACTCCCCCATAGCAGGGCTGTCATTTTGTGCTTCCACCTGCATGCGAGAGGGAGTGCCTCTGCTCCTGCATGGGGCGCCTCTGTGCCAAGCCCGCCATGCCCCCCAGAAAGCTGAACCAGCATGATATCTGAGCAGGGTGAAAGGGAGCTGGGTTGGGCTCCCCACAGGTGCAGCAGTGACCTCGGCAGTCGCTGCCTGCAAGGCCAGTGCTGGCTAGGCTGAAGCTGCACAGGGCACTGGGCCAAACTGGACGGTGTGGCCCAGCTGAGCCACAGGGGCTTGGGAAGCACAGGCATGGGGACAGGGGCTGGTCCCCACTGCACTGTCAGCTCCGTACTGGTGGAATGCACGCTGACACTTCCCACAGGCCTGAGAAAGACAGCAGGTGTGTCTTTGTGGACTTACGCAAGTTTATTTCATCTTGTCTGAAACTTTTGGGGCCGCCAGATTGATTTCAGTGGCTTTTGGCTGTGAGTGGTTGGGGCATCCTCCAACAAAACATGGTCATGCTGTGCCTCAGCTGTTCCTGTCACACTTCCAGGCCGTGTGGGGATATCCTGGGCTGTTGTCAGCAGCGCAGGATGGGTGCATGATTGGGAAGGGATGAATATGGTGGCTTGTGGCACAGCAGTGACCATTTCGTGAGTCTGCCACAGTGATTTTTGTGTCTTGCTATGTGGTTCAGGCTGCCCATGAACTCACATGTATCCTCCTGCCTCAGCCGCCCAAGTGTAGGGATTACAGGCACACACCACAGCCAGCTCATACTGATTTTTTTTTTTTTTTTTTGTGGAACCGGGGATTGAACTCAGGTCCGTGCGCTTGCTGGGCAAGCACTTATCCTACTGAGTCATCTTCCCCGCCCCTATCAGTTGTAGGGTCAGCCAAATAGCTCAGTGGATTAAAGCACTGGCAAGCAGGCGAAGGGGTCGGGGGTTTGATCCCTGGGCCTGCTGAGAAGACAACTGAGACTGAGTATGGTGGCATGAGCCTGTAATCTCAGCTCTTGAGAGGCTGTAAATAGGCAGATTACTATTAGTCTGATCTAGTAGTGAGACCGTGAATACTCTGTAGACCCTTCCCTAAAATAAAATGAAATTCAGTCATGATCACAGGTCATCCTTTTTTTTTTTAATAGCGAAAGAGACAGGGTCTCAGTATGTAGTTCAGGCTGGCCTTGAATTCACTGATTTTTTTTTTTTGGTGGAACCGGGGATTGAACTTGGACACTTGGGCTTGCCAGGGAATTGCATATTCCACTGAGCCATCTCCTCGGCCTCATCACTGATTCCCTTGCCTCAGCTTCCTGAGTCCCGGGATTATAGGTTCAACTCCCAGTTAACCCTTGAGGAGGCTTCAAATCCAAGCATAGCCTGGCTGCTGATCTCTACGGAGCAGGTGCGGGTGGCAGGCTGAGGTCACCAGGCAGCTGGCTGTGGGGCACGTGTGGTGCGTCCCCATAGCAGCACCTGGTCCTAAGCCATGGTCCAAGCTGCAGGCGCCTCCTCCAGATGGCCTCCCAGCAGCAGCCTCTGCTCTGTCGGTCCCACTGCCACTGCCACATGGAAGATGGAGCCACTCTTTTGCCACAGGAAGACCCTAAATGCCTGGCAGGCAGTGCAGGTGCAGCACAGGGACCCCGTCTTCCTGCCCTGCAGAGCAGCCCCATGAGTGCCACTGCTTGGACACAGCAGCACAGAGGAGGGTTCTAGTGGGAAATGATGTGGCCAGTGTCAAGGCAGGGAGCTACCAGCCCTGCTGGGGAGATGTGTGAGGAGGGCAGGTGCAGCTGCAGCAGCGCAGGGACATGAGGGCCTCTTGGCTCCACCCTCAGCACAGGCTCAGTCCAAGGGCCCTTCCAGTGTGCCTGGCTCCAGATGCTCCTAGGGGAAGCCAGGCCTGCCCCATTCACCCTGGGGCAACAGGCTCCTTGGCTGGGCCACACCTGGTCTCTTTCAGCCTCCTTCAGTGGGGTGGGAAGCTGGCTTCAGTCTCAGGGGTCAGATTCAAGGCACAGAGGGCAGTGGTTCCCAGTGAAGCAGGCAGGCATTTCCTACAGGAAAGGACCACTCGTCCTGCATCCTACCCTGACCAGGCATGGCCCTGGCAGGTGTGGGTCCTTGCAGGGTGGCTGGTGGGGATCAGGACTGTGGGGTCTGAGGTCATGGGGTTGGGACAATGAAGGCAGAGGCTGTGGGCTGGGGCCAGGAGCGCTTGGGTAACAGTCCTCAGGCGGGTGAGGCAAGCAAGCCCCTGGCTGGGGGAAGGGCCCTGGCATTCAATATCCCAAGGAACTGGGACCAGGCAACTTCATTCGGTGTAGCTGACCTGTGGTCAGCCCAACAACCCTGGTGTGAGGGTAGGAAGGGGGCGGCAGGGGCAGAGTGGCGGAAGAGAGCCCAACTCCGAGCCAGCCACAGTCCAGCTTTATTGTGTGTGTGTGGGGGGAGCAGCAGCCCATGGTGGCCCTCCAGGGACTCGGCCCTCGCCCTGGTAGGAGGCAGCGACCAGACCCTGGAGTCTCTCTCAGGTCTTGTGCCAGTGGTTCTGGGGGTCTCTTAGGGTCTCCAGAGGCATGGCCGATGGCAGCGGGGCATCCAGGGCCTGTCTGCGGATGAGCTCGGCGTACAGCCCACCTTTCCTCAGGAGCTCTTCGTGGGTCCCAGCCTGCAAATGTGGGGAGGGCCTGAGGGTCATCCCGAAGTGCCCATGCAGAGCCTGGGGAGAGGGCCCCGCGCTCAGGATCACATGAGCTGGCATCCCTTGCAGTGACCCTGCGAAAGGAAGTCCCTTGGGCACAGTGATGCACTCCCTCAGTCCCACTTCTTTCCCTACTCAGGAAGTTGGAAGAACACTGGAAGCTTGTGCGTCCAGGGCCCACATGCTGCCCCAGAGCTACTCCTGGCTGGCCTCTCCGGGGCCCTGCTGCGGCCTCTCTACACCTCAATCGCCAGGTGGCTGCCCTGTCCCCAGAGCTATCCACATTACCCTTGGCTCCCAGGAGCCTTTGATACAGCTGTGCTCGTCTGAAGAAGGGCTGGGTCCAGGCAGAGGCTCACAGCCATGGCTGCACTGCCTGTCCCTCAGTGAGGGTGCAGCCGTCCCTAATGTGCCACCCCACACTCAGGCCCGGACGCACCTCACAGACCCGGCCATTGGCCATGACAACGATGCAGTGGGCTGCGCGCACAGTGCTGAGCCGGTGTGCAATGACCAGCACCGTGCGGCCAGCGCTGGCCCGGTCCAGTGCCTCCTGCACCACCCGCTCAGACTCCGCGTCCAGGGCACTGGTGGCCTCGTCTAGAATCAGCACTGTGGGCCGCTTGATGAGTGCCCGGGCGATGGCCAGGCGCTGCTTCTGGCCACCAGACAGAGTTGTGCCTCGCTCACCTGGGGAGGGAGAGGGTGGTGAGGCTGAAGCATCCTCAGCCCCGCATTTGGGGTGGCCTGCAGCAGGGCGCCAGGTCCTTCTAGCTGGAGTGCGCCCGCTCCGCTGCCTCTGAGGGCCCCCATGGTTGACTTGCCTCTCTGACAGGTAAGAGTGACAGTTGTCAGCTCCCCAGTCTCACCACCCTGTGCAGATGAGTGGACACAGATTGTGAAGAGAAACATGCCTCCCCTGTAGGGCCTTGGGGACAGGTGTGCTGCTGTGGCCAAATGTGGCTCCTAGTAAGGAGATTCTAGGCGGTGGGACTCCAAGCCTGGAGGACAGCAGAAGTGATAGCCCAGGAGACCTCAAGGACCTCAAGGACCAGCAAGATGGCTGCAGGTTACAGGTCACTGCTGGGGGGCGGCACAGAAGTCGCATTAGGATCTGAGGGACAAGGAAGGCCCACCCCACAGAGGCAGCAGGACCTCCTCTGCAGAAGATGGGCCATGGCCTGGAAGGCTGGCACCTGAGCCGCTTGGGAAGGGCTGAGGACTCTGATGTTCCTGTCCTAAGAGGCAAAGCTGGAAGCCATGAACATAGCCCAGACACATGCTAAATACGGCCAGAGATCAAGACAAGAATGCTCTGGACAAACACGCAAGCTGCAGGCTGCAGTGTGTGTGCTCACAGGGCCACTGCGTGTCCCTGCCGTCCTCCGTGACATTGGACTCCTCAAAAAAAAAAAGAAAAAAAAAAAAAAAAAAAAAAAAAAAAAAAAAATGAGACCCTCAAGTTGGGAGTCAGAAGCGGAGAAAGTTATGGGGAGAGATTCTCCTTCCTTCTCAGGCCTGGCAGGCTCTGAGAAGGTTCCAGAGCAGTGAATCCTCCTGTCTGTAGCCAGAGTCCTGCCACCTCACCGCCTGTTACTTCCTCCGCCTCCCCCATCACTGAAGTCCTGCCTGTGTCTGCAGCCTATGGGGTCTGCCTATCTGGGCTGAGCATCCTGGGCCTTGCCTATGTCCCCTCCCATGGTCCTCGTCTCTCTTCCCTGCCATCCCTCCTGGCCTCAGTCCCACAGTGTCCTCAATGCTCACAGGGGACACCGTCTCTTCTGTGCCATGCCACCCTGGGGCCTGTGACTGGCACGCACCGACGATGGTGTTGTAGCCATCGGGGAAGCTGCAGATGAACTCATGGGCATTGGCCTCCTTTGCAGCTGCATACACTTCCTCATCCGAAGCTTCCAGTTTCCCGAAGCGGATGTTCTCCATGATGGTTGTTCCAAACAGAACTGGCTCCTGGGGGAGGACACAGAAAGGGTCCACAGGCAACACTCCGACTCCATCCCTGAGTGCCACCTGCACCAGGAGACTTTTACTTTTGTTTTTTGATTTTTGTTTTGTTTTTTTGTGGAACCAGGCATTGAACTCAGGCCCTTATGCTTTACAGGGAAGCACTTATTCCACTGAGCCATCTCCCTGGCCCCTACTTTTGTTTTTTGAGACAGGGTCTTGCTATGCAGTTCAAGCTGGCCTTGAATTCACTGTATAGCTCAGGCTGGCCTGGAATTCCAAACAATTCTGCTTCAGCCGCCTGAGTGCTAGGATTATAGGCACGCGCCACCAGTCCCATTTAGGAGACTGTTTTGACTGGATCCCTGCCAAGGGATTTTAGGTAGTCTGAAGTTCAAAGTCAAAGGTCAATCAAGTCCGGGGCGGAGTGGCACATGCCTGTCATTCCAGCACTAGAAGCCTGAGTCAGGGGGGGATCATCTTGAGTCTGAGGCCAGCCTGGGCTCCACAGTGAGTTCAAGGCCATCCTGGACTCCACAGTGAGTCCTTGTCTCAAAACAGCCATGCTTCTCCCACATGCGGGAGGCTTCCCCCTGCAGAAGGCTGAGGGCGCTGCTCCGTTTCCCAGCCTGCACAGCGAGGCTGGCCATCACGGCTTAGCGAGGGGGCAGTGGCACCAGCTAGGACAGGGGTGTCTCTGGCAAGAGGCTGCCCAGGAAGTATGGAGGAGGCCCGAGCTTCCCGGGGAGCTTGGAAAGAGGTCAGGGGTGGAGGAGGGTGAGGCCAGAGCCCAGCCATGCCACTGGGGCCATGCCAGCCTCAGGTCACACCTGGCTGATGAAGCCGACAACCTGGCCCCGGAGCCAGGAGGGGTCAAGTGTGCGCAGATTGTGCCCGTCCAGCGTCACCACACCAGCCGTGGGGTCGTAGAAGCGCTCTAGCAAGGAAGCCACTGTGGTCTTTCCTGGGATAGTGGTGTTTGGGGAGGAAGGAGGTAGAGTTCATACACTGTCCCAGGAAAAGGGACCCGTATGGCAATGAGGGGCACAGCTCAGTGAAGGGTAGGGGGCCAGTGCTCCCTGCCCGGCTCTGGTGGCTTCCAGAGGAGTGGGGGGTGGGGGGGGTTGGGGATTCCCTTACCTCCCCCGGACTGGCCCACAAGGGCCACGATCTTGCCAGGGGGCAGCGTCAGAGTGAAGTCCTTCAGCACCTGGAAGCCGGGGCGGCAGGGGTAGCTGGGGGTCCAGGAAGCCCTGGTCAGAGCAGGTTTCTGGCCTTGTGGCCCCGTGCCCTCTGTGCCCTCCTGATCTTCCTGTGCTCCTCCAACTGGGCCAGTTAAGGGGATATATGGCTGGACCGTGGGTTTGCGCCCATCTAGTACCACCCTGCTGTTCATTTATTATTTTTTTGGGGGGGCAGAACCGGGGATTGAACTCAGACCCTTGGCTTGCCAGGGAAGTATTTATTCTACTGAGCCATCTCCCCAGCCCTCTCACCCCGCTGTTCAATGCCCACCTGAAGCTGATGTCCTGGAACGTGACACAGCCTCGCAGCTGCTCCTTGGGGATGCTGTGGCCCCCCGATAGTGGGATGCAGGGACTCAGGGCCATGTACTCAAAGACACGGGCACCTGCACTGAGGCCCCGCACCACCTGCAGGGGAAGTCCAAGTCTGTATAAGGTCGGATGGGGCATCTCTGTGCATTGAGGCTGCAACTGGGGGGCTCCAGAACCCCACACATAGACAGAGGCTGTGCCTGGGCAGCACACAGGACCAGCCCCAGCTCAGGACACCCCTACTCACCTGACCAAACAGGACAGAGAGGTTGGCCATGGACCTGTGAGGAGCAGAAAGGGTTGTTAGTAACTTTCTTGGGGTGGCAAGAACTGGGGAGGACGGGTGTGAAGGACTTGAGGCCAAGGGTGGAGAAGGCTCAAAAGACCTGGGCCTGCAGAAAACTGGGGCCTGGTGATTCATCCTCCAAGCCTTGGTCCCCTCCTGGGCTGTGTGAAGTGAGGCCCCAACTCATCCCGGGATCCAGGAGGCAGGGGCCATAGGATGCAGGCCTGAGGGCACAGGAAGGGGTCCAGGGGTGATCCTGACCCACGCATGGGGGCTGAAGGTGGCTCACAGCCTGAGGGGTGACATCAGCCCAGAAAGAGGTACCCCAGTGACCCATGACCTCCTGCCCTGGGCCAGCAACAGCACAGCTGCTCCTGGTAAGACCTCAAGGTGGCATGGGCCATCAGAAGTGAGACCTGCTGCTAGACTTGGGGGTGGGGGGGCAGCAACAAACCAGAGAGGCTACGTTGCAGAAAACAAAAAAAGATGGCGGGGGCGGGGGCGGGGGAAGAACAACTCAAAACTGAAATCCTTTGAGAGAGAGAGAGAGAGAGACAGAGAGAGAGAGAGAGAGAGAGGGAGAGAAGGACAAGATAAGAGTTTCAGGGAGAACTCTGGGGAGACCCCAAAACAAAACTCCAACTGAATGTGTTCTGCTGGCTGGTCTGCGGGTGCCTGTGTGGGAGACAGGCGTGTCTGTCTAGACAGTGGGTCGCCTCCTCTGTCCCAGCAGGACTGGGGATAAAGCTGCTGTGCTAGGGAGGTCAAGGGCCACCGACTCATAGGTCCCCGGCCAGCCCGCTGACCCATGGCAGTATCAGCACCATGATGCACACACGGTCCACTCCGGGAAGAGGAAAGGCTGACTCCCCTGGGACTCGAGGGCCGAGGGACTCACTTCTTCCAGCATGGGGGAGGGGAGCAACCCCAGAGCTCACAGAAAGTGCCACCGTGTGGGGAGCAATCTGCACTTGCACTTGGGCGGAGTAGGGGGACAGGGTGGGAAGGGCCCAGAGTTATCTGCATGGGAGGAGGGGATGGCTCTGCCAAGATCTGGAAGCCATTAGGCCCTGGCAAAGAGGCCACCACCTAAGAAACCTAAGCCGCGCGTGACTCACTGCTGTGGGGTGACTTTGCTTACGGAGACACTGCAGGATGCCAGCTGTGTCCTGCCCAGGTGGGGCCTGGCCCCAGCACTGCCATAAAGGTCACCTGGGTGGGCCTAAAGGCTGGGGCTGCCCTGCTGTGCCAACGTCCCCCTGGACTAAGAGCTGTGCCCCTCACTGCACAGTGAGACCAGAAGCAAACAGGAGCTTCCAGAACACAAGAACTCATCTCTGCAGGTGATGGGGGCAGCTGGAACCCAATCCTGCCATGCAGCTGAGTGGCGCAGCAGGGAGGTAGCAAGGCTGTGCTGGGCCCAAGGGGGGACAGGCCCAGGGAGCAGGCCCAGCTGATTGTGAGGGGTGGCAGGTTTCCTGCTTGGAGAGGCTGAGCGAGACCGGGCAGGTCAGTCCTCGGGGCAGGAGCACCAAAGTTTGTGGGCAGTGTGGGAACCCCTGGCCCTACCCTCCTGCAATCAGAGGATCTGGATCCTGACGCACCCGGGGACAGGCCCCAGGCTGCAGCGGGGAGAGCCCAAGCGTGCAGGGCTTGGGACCTGTGACAGAAATAGGGCTGAGGCGGGGCCTACGCAGCCGCAGATGGGGGCAAGGGACTTTGCAGTGTGCGGCGCTGGCTTAGAAGGGCTGCACAATTCTATAAAAACCACAAGCCAGACGTGGTGGCACACACCTGTCATCCTAGCACTGGGGAGGCTGAGGCAGGAGGATCGCTGCAAGGTCAAGGCCAGCCTGGGCTCCATAGTTCAAAGTCAGCCTGTGCTACGTAGTTGAGATTCTGTCTCAAAACAATCCCAGAATACCACAGACATACAGCAGTGGCAAGATAGGACTCTGGGCAGGGATGGGCACCACCGGAATCACAAGTGTCACCTCTGGAGGAGGGGTGAGGACTAATGAGGGCAGGGCCCCAAACAGGGACCACCAAAGGTGATGTTTACTTGCTGTCGGTAACACAGACCTTCACGCTCTCATCGTTTATTATAGGACATTCACTCTTTAATTATTTCTCCTGGGGTGTACTGACGTATCTTCTTAGCCTCACCAAGTGCGGGGAAGGGCAGAGTGCGACACGGTGTGAGTGGGGCTAGCAGGGGAGGAGCCCTGGCCACTTCCCATGCCAGGAAATGGCCAGCCCGAGGACAGGGGCAGTCTGTAAAGAGCTGCCACACACGGAGAACGCTGCTCCGCTTCAGAGGACGGACAGCCTTGGCGAGGTCCCGAGCCCACAAAGAACCAGTGCGGCGTGGCTGCACTGCTGTGTCCCCAGGGCACACAGAGCCAGAGCCTGACAGACTGAGCAGCCAGGTGGGCCGGGCTCGGAGGAGGACCGGTCAGTGTTCAGAGTGCAGGCTCACCTGTGAGGGAGCTGCGTGCTGCTGCTGCCTGTGTGACACTGCGCAACTGCTCAACATGACTGACCCGGGCGCTTAAAATTGTCAGGAGGGTGACAGTATCCCCAAGTGGACTTAATTTAAAAATCTTAAGCTGGGTGTGGTGGTGCATGCCTCAGGAGGCTGAGGCAGGAGGGTGCTCTTTAAGTCAAGGCCAGCCTGGACTACATACTGAGACCTGGTCTTAAAATACCAAAACCAACCAAACAAATAAATACATTTTCAAAAGTTCCGTCAAGACACCTGTGCTATGTGGAAGGCCAAGATGACAACTACAACTGCATGTTAAACGGAGAGCCAGTGAAGGCACCTGGGAACCTTGCTGGGGGGCGGGCAGTACCCCTGGAGCACGCAGGCAACCCAGTCCTGACCAGGCAGGGCTCTGGAGGGCTGCAGGGCATTCTGCAGGGATGGGAGCAACCTCCACTCACCTCTGTACTGTCTGCGAGGCCACCAGGAAGGACATGAGGTCTCCCCCCGTCAGCTGCTGTCCAGCTACCAGGGAGCCCCCAACAAAAAGGGTGCCCAGAACCATGCCTGTGGGGGAGGGAGAGAGGTCAGGGGCAGGGTAAGCCCTGCCCACGTGTCCCCTGTGGAGAAAAGCTAGAGTGGTCATCTGCGGAGGAGGGGCAGGGCTGACTCGCCCGCCTCCGAGGTTTCCCGCAGCCAATCCTGCCCACTGCCCTTCCCTCCGGCACGTGCTCACCCTCGAGGACGGGGGCAGGTGGCTCTGCCCCTGCTGCTCTGGCCCTGCCTGCTGCAGCCCTGGGTCCTCTCCCCAGCAGGACTGGGGGGCTCACTCACAGTTGAAGGCGATGTTGGAAAGGCCCTGGAACAAGGCAATGCCCCTGCCCAACTCCTCCGCTTTTGCACGGCACCGCTCCAGCTCTGCTCCGTAGCGCCTGGGGAGAGCCCGGGCCAGAGCTCAGACAAGGTGGGCAGGGTGTGGGAGCTACGTCACCCTGCACTGCGGCCTCCCGGCACTTACTCCTCTTCCCGCTGCTCCATGGCGAAGGCGCGCACCGTCCGGACGTTGCCCAGGGCCTCATCCGCTATGCCTGTTGCTCTGGCAACCTATGTGGAGTCCAAGAACCCAGAAGCTGGGTTGCCACTGGGGGGACTGATGGGGACAGCAGGCTTGAAAGATGAGGCGGGTGGCCTGGTACCCCATACCTGCTCCTGACACAGGCGGGACAATTTTCGGAGACCAGAGCCCATGAGGGTGCCAACGCCCATCAGGGCGGGTGTGGTGATCAGCAGCAGCAGCGTGAGGCGTGGGGACAGCAAGGACAGGGACACCAGGCAGCCAGCCACCTGGGTGCAGCTCCGCAGCCCCTGGGCAGGGGAGGAAGACAGGAGGCCTCTATGGCCAGTGCTGCAGCAAGACCCCACCTCAGGGAAGTCAAGCAGCAGGCCCTGGTCACAGAGCCTGGACCCTCTGTGACTCTGGGGCCACAAAGCCCACTAGTTTCTCTTTCTCCCCCCCCCCCTTTTTTTTTGAGGCTAGATCTCACTGTGTAGTGCAGGCTGGCCTTGAACTCACAGTGATCCTCCTGTCTCAGCCTCCCGAGTGCTAGGATTACAAGTATGCGCCACTATGCCTGGCTTTCACTTTCCAATTTAGATCAGAACCAAGAACCACACGTGGGGATGACACTCATGGGCTGCCCGGAGCCAGTGTCCAGCATGACATGGCGGTGGGGTGGGTCTGAGGAGGGTGTCAGTGTGCTCAAGCCCAGGGCTGGCCAGTGATCAGCACTCTGGGGACAGGGCAAGCACTGAGAGATTGCTCCTGCTGGGAGAGGCTCAAGTCCGTGCCCCAGGGAGGCGTCCCACATCTGAGAGGCAGCCTGGCTTGGCCTTGGCCCTCTTTCCCCACGGACTGGATGGCCATGTCTCCTCACATGTCTCCTCTACAGACAACAAGGTGTCTCGGCGGTTGGCCTGGTGTGTTCCCGTGGGCGAGGGGGACATGTAAGGGTGTGCCAGAGCACTAACCTGGGAGATGACAAGCTTGAAGGATGACTTAAACTCCTGCACATCAGTGGTCAGGCGGCTCACAAGCTGCCCTGTCCTCTTGGCATCAAAGAAAGCAATGTCTTGTCTGGCGGTGGAACATGAGGATGGCAGCAGGCAGGGGACAGGAGATGAGATTTCAGGATCCAGTAGCTCCTGGGCCCTCCCGGGCTACCAGTCACCCCTGCCAACACCCTGCCCCGGGCAGTACCGGAGCAGGGCGCTGAAGAGGGCCCTGCGCATGTCTACGGCCATGCGCTCGCCGATGTGGGACAGCAGCACTAGGTACCCAAAGGTCAGCAGTCCCTGCGGGAGAGGCCAGGGCACTCAGCAATGCCCCCTGGGAAGATTCCTCAGTGCCCAGGGCTCCCACCCTGCTGTACCTGGATGCCATATAGGAGAAGCAGGTGGGTGCCGAGGTTCCGGGACTCGGACACGAAGCTCCCCACGTGGTCCCTTGTGTACTTGGCCACAACTTCGACCAGCTCACCCAGGGCCAGAGGGATCTGCACATTCACCAGGGCTGCACCTAGTGCCAGCTGTGACAGGTCAGGACAGTGGGGACAGATGTTTGGAAAAGGGCAGCCATACTTGTCCCCTTCTACAACTGAGCAAGCTCAGGAGTGGCCACAGGTGTAGCTACTCATCTACACCCACGTGTGTAGAAGAGACTTAAAACCCAGGCTTCCAGCTGCCCTGAGCCCTATGCAGCCAGCTGTTCCCAGAGGGAGGGGTGGGGAGAGCCTCACCACAATGGCAGCCCCCAGGAGCAGCAGATGGGGGCGCAGGAACTGCCAGAAGAGCTTCCAGTTGAATTGGGACTGCGCAGCGTGGGGCACAGGGCGGGCTGGAGGGGCCTCCTGTGCCTCACACAGGGCTACCAGGTAGAGGCGGGGCTGCTTGCATAGCACCACAGGGCCCACCAGGGCTGCCCCCACCCAGCACCAGGCACTGGGGCCCTGGCTGCGGGCTGCAGTTGGTGGGGCACGACGGAGGTGGGTCTGCAGCTGTGACCGCAGCTGGGCCACAGCCCTGAGCAGGCAGGAGCTGGGATGGCTATCTGGGGACCTGTCAGGAGAGAAGGGACAATAGGTGAGGTTCGGCTGTCCTTCCCCTGACCAATAAGGCATTTCATCTTCCTTCAAGCCTTTGGTCCTAGTTTCCTTAGGGCTGTTCTTTTTATGTAATTTTAAAAAATCTTTTATTTACTTATTTACTTATTTATTGGTACAGGGCCTCCTACGCAGCTCAAACTTATCGTGATCCTCCTGTTTCAGCCTTCCCAGTGCTGGGATTATAGGGGTGCACCACAATGCCAAGCTTTGGGGCTGACACAGTGTGCTGGGGGCTCCAGGGCCAGTATGGCATGTGATACTGGGGTCCAACCCACTTGAACTTAGACTGAGGAGCTATCTCCCCCACCCTGTTCTCTTCTTCTTCTTCTTCTTCTTCTTTTTTTTTTTTTTGACTGGTTAGTGCTTTATTTATTTTTTTTTTAATATGGAACGCTTCACGAATTTGCGTGTCATCCTTGCGCAGGGCCATGCTAATCTTCTCTGTATCGTTCCAATTTTAGTATATGTGCTGCCGAAGCGAGCACCCTGTTCTCTTCTTCTTGAGACAAAGTCTTGCTATGGGGCCAGGGAGATAGCTGAGTAGAATGAGCGCCTGCCTGGCAAGTGCAAGGTCCCGAGTTCAATCCCTCAAAACAAGTCTTGCTATGTAGTTCAGGCTGGCTTTGAATTCATCCAGTGACCCTCCTGCCTTGGCCTCCCAACCGCTGGCATTACAGGCCAGGTGTGTGCCACCATGCCCAGCTTATTTGTAATTCTGAGACTCCGGTCTCCTTTTCAGCTCAATGGCCCAGTTGGGTTTGAATCTGTAATCTTCAGGCCTTGCCCTCCCAGGGAACTAGGAGCACGATCCTGCCATCCACAAAGATTGCTCTGAAGCAACCTCAGCTCCTGAGGCAAAGGCACACAGGCAGGCTCTGAGGAATGTGAAGGCTGAGCGGGAGCCAGGCCTTCAAAGTGCCCCCCCCACCAAAGCAGGCAAGCCTGGTTCTGCCCCTCAGCCCCAAGCCCGGAGGGCAGTTCTGCTGGCCTTGGTCTTTCACAATCAGTGCAAGCCAGGGCTAGAGGCACTTCTGGCCACATGGGGTCCTTGGTGAGGCTCCAAGGTGACCAGCGCCCCTGGTGGCTCCTGCTCTGACCTGGCAGTGAGCTTACTCAGGTGCCAAGAGAGGCAGTCAAGACCCCAGCAGCGGCACAGCCAGGGGTCTGCTGCCTGTGACCCTGCTGATCCCAGAGATGCCCTTACCCTCACTGGATTAAAAACATTCACCAACCCCCGACGTGTGCATGCCTGTAATCCCAGCACTCAGGAGGCTGAGGCAGGTGGATTGCTGAGGTCGAGACCAACCTGGGCTACAAAGTAAGCTCAAAGCCAGCCTGAATTGCATTGTAAGACCCTGTCTCAAAAGGAAAAAAAACAAAAAACCTCACGTGGGGGGAAGAGGTGAAGTCATCTATCCCTGGGAGGCAGAACCTGGATGCGAGGGGACTGGTTCCAGAATCCAGGCTTATTCTACAGTGGCCCAACGCTACTGTGACAGGGGTAGGGAGGAACCTGTCACACCCATCACTCACCCTCCCTTCCTGGGCCTGAGGGTCGTGTGTGTGACAAGGCAAGGAGGGAAAGTGCTGCAGATCCCCTTCCACTGGGTGATAAAAGGAAAGAGAAAAATAAAAATCCAAAGAATTTATCCTGTTTTGAACAGGCCAACCTTTCCTTTTTTTTTTTTGTGGAGCTAGGGATTGAACTCAGGCCCTTGTGCTTTCCAGGGAAGTGCTTATTCCACTGAGCCATCTCCCCGGCCCCTAACCTTTCCTTTTCCTGGAGACCCTGTATCTATAAACTGACAACGTGCATTCTACTGTTCTGGCCATTTGTTTTGTTTTCCTTTGAGACACCGTTTTGCTATGTAGTGCAGGCTGGCCTTGAACTCACTTACATAGCCCCGGCTGGCCCAGGCTGGGCTTGAACTGGAATTAATCCTCCTGTCTCAGCCTCCTGAGTACTGCGGTTACAGGTATGCACCTAGGCAGACCTGTAACCTAGCAAGGGCTGGGCTACAAGAGAAGAGACAGGATTCTTGGCAAGGGGCAGTCATTCCAATCTCTAAAAGCAGCTGGATGTCAGAGTATAAGCAGGAGGGCCATTCAGGAACATCTGGGTTTTTAGGCTGCAGTGTGACATGAGATTTACATTTTAAAGGCCAGGAGTGGCTGGAGCAGGACAAGGCAGGCTATAGGAAGGTTAGAAATGGATGTTAGCTAGCCAAAAGGGCATGGTTGGATGTGCAAAGATCCAAAAGACTAGGTATGGAAAGGCTTTTTATTTTTATTTTATTTTTCAGAACCAGGAATTGAACTCAGACCCTTGTGCTTGCCAGGCAAGTGCTTATTCTACTGAGCCATCTCCCAGGCCCAAGGCTTTTTAAAAAAGCATACAGAAGACTGGCCAGATAGCTCAGCAGATTAAAGTGCCTGCTTAAGCAGACACAAGGACCGGGGTTCGATTCCTTGCCTGCTGTGCTGGTTCCGCTCCCAGGGTGCGCTAAAACAGCAAATGAGACCGCATGGTGGTGTGCGCCTGTAATCCCAGTGCTTGGGAGGCTGAAAACAGGAGGATCACTATAAGTCTGATCTGTGTAGTAAGACCCTGTACTAAATACATTAAAACAAACAAACAAACAAGCAAAAAAAACCCCATACAGTGTGAAGTACCCTCTTTACCATCATGTTTTTTTTTTGGTGGAACCGGGGATTGAACTCAGACCCTTGCACTTGCCAGGCAAGTGCTTATTCCACTGAGCCATCCCTCCAGCCCCAACCACCATGGTTTTTATATTCCCATACCTTTCTAATTACAGCCTTCGTCCTCCTTCGCTTTCAGGAAGGCCTGTGCTACTTGCTGTCTCTGTATGGTGCCTCCCTTCACCCTATTCCACTTGGCTGGTTTTTATGTCTTACGTCACATCATGTTCTATGTCTGTCTCAAGTTTTAGATAGGGAATCTCACTCATGTCCTTTCCTGTATAATTGTTCTGCTTTCCCCATTAGATTCCATTTTCCCAGAAGGGCAGGAAGCTATACACAGCAGAGCTCAGGGACATAATAGATGTTGAGCGTGTTTGTTTGTTGAACACAAGCAAGCCCTCATTAGAGATGCCGGATAGTCTAGCCCGACTCCTACAGTACTTTGCAAAACTTTAGACTTACTGTGGCCAGTAGTTCACACTGCAATCCCGTGCAACACTCCAGAACAACAAAATGGAAAGGCTTCACGAAATAGTACTTCCCTGACTTTTAAACATGTAGTCTGATAGTGTCTGCTCATCTCACGGCCCAGTGAAAAGCACTGGTGAGGGAACGCACGTACACGCAGTGTTACGGTTTCCCCTGGGTTTCTTTCTGGTTCAAATAATATCAACACCCTTCTTATCCTTTCCTGAAGACTGTTCTCAAACCGTTTAATAATTTGCCATGGCCACTTTCCAGCTTCTCTCATCTCTAAACCGAGACTAAGAAGGGCTTGCTGGTTGCCAGTAGCTGATGGATGACTCCCCAGCATCAGGACTCCCTGCTCTAGCTCATCCCAGCTCCTGCCCTCCTCCCTCCATCAGTCAGCTTTCCAAGAGACACAGCTCCTCAGAATCCCGCCCTTGGCCCTGGTCCTTCAGATCAGCCCCGCGGGATCAGAAGGGAATCAGTCGCAGCCCACAAAGCATTGCAAATGTAACTTCTAAATCCTTGCTTCTCAGAGTGAGGTCCTGAGTTTGATTCCCAGTACCCCGCCCCCCCCAAAAAAAGCCCAAACAAATCCTTGTTTCTCATCTTTTCCTCTCGCTGGATGAACAAGAACAGGAGTAGACTGTTTTGTCAAGAACAGTCACAACTGGTTCTTGTTCTCTTTAAATCTCCAATTCTAGGGCTGGTGAGATGGCTCAGTGGTCTAAAGCACCTACTCAGAACAAGCTTAGCAAAACACAGGGACCGCGGTTCAATCCCCCAGCACCACATGCCTGCCAGCCAGCCCCGCCCCCTGGTGGGCTGAGCTGGCCGTGCACACACACACATAAAATTAAAAAAAAAAAAAAAAAATCTCCAATTCTACTAGGAAGAATGTATGCAACGTATGAATTATTGAAACTGTCCTACCAATTTGATTTGAAAAAATAAATAAATAAAAATTAAAAAAAAATCTCCAATTCTAGGAACTACTTTTTGTCTTTTTTTGGTATTGAGGATTGAACTTAAATCCTTCCCATTGAGTTATATCCCATTCATTTCTTTGTTTTCCTTTTTTCAAGGTATCTCAGCCTGGCATGGTGCTTTAAGCTTGTAATCCCAGTATTCTGGGCAGCTGAGACAGGAGGATTGTAAATTTGGCTTGGTGCCTTTTTTTTGGGGGGGGGGGGACTAGGGATTGAACTCAGGCCTTTGAGCTTGCCAGGCAAGCGCTTATTCTGAGCTATTTCCCGGGCTCCATTGGAGCAATTTTATTAATTAATTAATTACTGTATTTGATACAGGGTCTACAGGATGTTCAGGGTCTCACTACGCAGTTCAGACTCTAGTGATCCTCCTGTTTTCAGCTTCTCAAGCACTGGGATTACAGGTGCATCATCCCACCCAGTCTCGATCACCTTCTCAGTGTGCCCCAGGGGATTTAACCCCAGGTGCTGAGCTCTTCCTAAGCAGGCGCTTTAGTCTGCTGAGCTATCTGGCCAGCCCCTGGTGCAATTTTAGAACTTGTCTCAGGAAAAAACAAAACAAAACAAACTGGGGAGCAAAGGCCCTGGGTTCAATCCCATGTATAAAGCAAATAAACACCAACAGACCAAACAAAACCCCACTCTCTCAAGGGCTGGGGATATAGCTCAGCGACATAAGCACCTGCCTGGCAAGCACAAGGGCCGAGTTCGATCCCTAGTTCTGCAAAGACAAAAACTCTCTCAAGGTAGGGTCTTGCTAAATTGTCCAAGATGAACTTGAACTTGGGACTCTCCAGCTTCAGCTTCCCAGAGATGGGATTACAGGCCAACATCACCACACCCGGCTCAGGAATTGCTTTTGATGGGGTCACTTTGGGTCATGGGAGTACCACCAATAATAAATGTCTCGATACTAAAGGTTTTTTGTGCCAATCACCAGATCAATTTCAACAATGCGACAGGGCCGGGAGTGGTGCCCCCTAGTGGGCACGCGGAATGGGCGTGGCCACCGACCCGGAGGACTCTTGTCAATCCGACTCCAGGACACCGACGCGCAGAGCTTCCCACCGCCACCTCGGCCGTCGCTATGAATAATTGAGGCCGACGCCCAAGGAGTGACATTTCACCTCCGGCTCGGCTAGCATCAGCTCCCATCAGGCCTCGCGCGAGCTCGGGATTCCATCTCCCGACGGGCCACGCTCATTGCCTTCCGATCAATGGCCCGGGCTCCGGGGAACTCTGTCCCTTTTTACCTGACGGCCGAGAATGACTGGAGCCGGTGGGAAAACAGCGACCTGCCTGGGACAGGGCCGCCCCGAATCCCGGCCCGAAATAGGTGCATCAACATGATGGGGCGGAAACAGGCACAGCCAGCAACAGCAGATTCCCCTCATCCCACGGTGGGCTCCATGTTGGCTACGGCCCGCGTCGCGATAACCCCGTGACGCCTCGGTGATGATTGGTGGAAAGACACATCAATCTGGTTGCAAGCTGTGATTGGAGAAGATTTTTTTCCATCCCCCGTCCCGAGCTGTGATTGGACAACGTCGCCTATCTACCCGCCCACTCCCGGCTGTGGGCGGGGCTGCGTAGGGAGGGGATCTGCCTTGGGCCACAGGAGCTCGTCAGCTCCGGGTGACGCGTATTTTTGCAACTGTTTACCAGATCCCGGAGTGTCTATAGTAACGCGTCAGCCACTGACCTCTAGTCATTTTCTTAAGGATACTTCCGACAGTCTCTAGAAGGCCTGGGGTTTCCAGGGAGCGTAGGGCGCTGGCTCTGAGTGGCTAATGAGCAATATCCTCCGGGGAGCTAAAAACAAATCCAAGGCCCTTGCCTCCCGCGCTATTCTCGACGGGTCGTAACTCCTGAACGATAACTATATGCATTTGTGCAGAAGCTCTTCGGTGCTTGTGATGCGGACGCCCCCCTTAAGCCACGCTCCCCCCTGCAGATTGAACTCCGGGAGCAAGCCCTGAGTTACTGAGCGCTAAACCATCCCCCCCCCCTTTTTTTTTTTTCAGTTTTGAGACAGGGTCTTAAATTACCTAGCCCGGTAACTTGTGATCCTCCTACCTCAGGCTTCTGGTTCGTTGGGCGTACAGGCGTGTGGCACCCTTGGGACAACACCAATAATAAATATTATTTATTGTAGCATTTAATAAACTCTACTCAACAATGAAGAAGTGTTGTTCATCAAGGCACATCTTGGATCGGTCTCCCCGACATGTACCTTCCTCATGGCGGCCTGAATTCGAAGGATCTCCCAATTTTGAACAACGCCGGCACCCCTATTTAATTTTTACTTACTTCTTCCGTGTGATTATTTTCGTCTCTGCCTCACCCACTGGAATGTCACTTGGTGGTGGGTCACGGTTTGCCTTGTTTATACAGTCTACCTCCCCCAAATGGCTGGCAGGAAAAAATGCCCTTTGCAATTGCACTGAATTGAGAGTGGTGGTGGGGAGGCTGTCGGTGGATGCGTACGATGAGGCTGAGGACTCAGGGTGCACGGGGAGGGGCCCTAATATGTTTAGGGTACTGAGTGGGTGATATCAGGGGAGTGAGGTGAGGGACAGACTAGACAAAACCACACAGAAGCCATCTTGACAGAAGTCTCAGAAGATGATGGGGATTCCCTGATGCCCTTATAATTCAGGATTCCATTTTGCTGCCGGTACAAGGGGTGGGTGCTGTTCCCGTAGCTCTGTCTCCTGCTCAGCCATAAAGGTATGCAAGTCTTGAGCTCCTGGGACAGTTCCTCTTCCAGAAAAGAGACACAGAAGGAGAAACACAAGCTCATGTGGATTCCATTTGTGGACAGTTCCGCGACTGCTGCCACATTCCTCCAGTAAACAGTTTAGGAAGCACTGTGTTCCTCCGCATTTCGCGGGTGCTGGCCTACATCAGCCCCTGGGCCTGAACCGGGAGGCCCTGACACCTGCTGGCTGAGTCAGTATCTCAGGCATGGTCTTCAGCAGGGCACCTGTGATTCAGGGCCTCAAGAATGGCGTTGGGCAAGCCACCAGACCAGCTGCCTGGGTCTCCTCCTCCTTGTTGAGGTGACAACAGGGAACTTACCTCGGGCAGCTCATCTCCAGGTTCCCAAACTAGCCTTCCTCCTCATCTTGGACGACTGCTGTCTGCTCTGCGGGTCCAGACCACATGCTGCTCAGGGACCTGAGGAAACTGGATCAGACACAGAAGAGAGGGCATCAAGGTTCAGGAAGGTAAGGAAGGAAATGTAAGGATACCCTAAGGAACCTGGCTTTTCTACTTTAAGTTCCCAAACTGCTTTTTAAGGATAGCTGCCTTTTCTTTTTTCTGTTTTGTCTTTTTGAGACAGGGTCTCCCTGTGCAGTTCAGTCTGGCCTTGAGCTTACTTTGTAGCCCAGGCTGATCTCGAACTCCCAGTGATCCTCCTGCCTCAGCCTCCAGAGTGCTAAGGTTATAGGTGTGTGGCACCATGTCTGGCCTATCTGCCTTTTCTTCCTTCACTCTTTTCCTTGGTCTCCCCCATCTGGCTGAAAACTCAGACAGTTCCCCCTTTTCTCTCCTTTAGCACCCTCAGACATGTCTGTCTGTCTGTCTGTCTGTCTGTCTGTCTGTCTGCCTGTCTCAGTCTCCCTCTCTATGTTATCTAATGGTTGAACCCAGGGGTGCTGTTCCAGTGAGCTACATCCCCAGCCTTCCTTTTAATTTTTAATTTTTATTTTGAGGCCAGATCTCACTAAGTTTCCCAGATTGGCTTGAATTTGTGATCCTCCGCCTCAGCCTCCCAAGTAGCTGGGATCACAGTCATGTGCCACCACACACAGTTCAGCCTTTTCCTTGACTTTCCTTTTGTGGTAGTGGGGATTGGACGCAGGTCCTTTGAGCGAGTGAGCTGTACCCATAGCCCTTTTTGTATATTAATTTGAGACAGGGGCTGGGGAGATGGCTCAGTGGAATAGGCGCTTCCCTGGCAAACACAAGGGCCTGAGTTCAATCCCTGGTTCCACCAAAATAAAAAAAAAATAAAAAAAAATGATTTTTTTAAAAAAAATTGAGACAAAGTCTCCCTAAGTCGCTAAACTGCCCACTCAGGGCTGGAATCTGTAAATGCCCTTGCTTCAGCATCTCTGAGCTCCAGGGTTACAGGCATGGACCACCACACCTGGCTTTGTCTCTGTTTTGAGTTTTCCCTGTTGTTCATTAGATGTGAGGGTGAAGGGAAGAGAAATAAGATTATTTACTTCTTTATGTTTGTCTTTCTGAGACAGGGTTTCTGTGCACATTTTAGGCTGGCTTTGAACTCAGTGACCTTCTGCCTCCGTGCTGTGGTTATAGCCACAATCCCAGCAAGGCCTGAGTGCTATAATCCTTGAGTGCTGGTTTATAGGAGTGTGCCACCACCCAATCTTTTTTAAAATTATTTTTTGAGACAGGGTCTCACTCTGTAATTCAGGCTGGCTTTGAACTAGAGGCAGTCCTCTTGCCTCATCCTCCCAAGTGCTGGGGTTATAGGCCTTCCCCACCATACTATTTTAAGAAATAAAAGATTTAAGCTGGGCATGGTGGTGCATGCTTGTAATCCCAGCACTCGGGAGGCTGAGGTAGGAGGATCACTGAGTTTGTTAGTCCAGCCTGGGCTACAAAGTGAGCTCAGGGTCAGCCTGAACTGCATATCAAGACCCTGTCTCAAAGAGACCAAAAAGAAAAAAAAAAAGAAAGAAAGGATTTAGAGCCAAGAGTGGTGACATGTATCTCTAATCCCAGCACTTTTTTTTTTTTTTTTTTTTTTGTATTTGGTGCAGGATCTCACTATGCAGTTTGGACTCAGTGATCCTCCTGTCTCAGCCTCCCCAACAGTGGGATTACAGGCACGCGCCACCATGCTGGGACTCTGTGGCTAGCTTAGTGCACCCAGGGGTGGGGCTGAGGCAGCATGCTGTACTGGGGATTAAACCAGGTCCCTGCAGTTGCCCAAGCAGGCGCTTAGTTGCTGAGCTATCTCGATATCTTGCCCCACCCTAATCCCAGCACTTGGGAAGCTGAGGCAGGAGGATCATTGTGGGTTCAAGGTGATCATGAACTATATAAAGAGTTGCTATCTCAAAAACAAAATTTTGTCTCCTAAAACAAACTTTTTGGCTGGGGCAATATGCTTGCCTAGCAGATTTAATACCTTCTTGTGGCTGGGCCCTGTCATCCTTTAATGGGATCTTGCTGTTTTATTTTGGTTGAGGTTTATTTATTTGTTTATTTTGTTTTGTTTTTGGTGCGAGGACATTCCAGCTTGGTTCTACTGCTGAGCCAAATCCCCCGCCCCCTTGCTGCTTTATTTTGGCTGCTGCTCTCTATCTGTGGTCCCTCAAGGTCTGAAGCTGTCCCAGCGAGCCCTTGAGCCCCTCCATCCTGGCTGGTGCCCCTCCCAGGCATGCATTGGCTCCTGATGCCCTGCCCTGGGGTGTGGGTGATCGCACAGGTGATCAGGAGCTGGGATGCCTCAGGCCTGCCCAGCCTGAGTCACCTGGTGTTGTTGTCATTGTCCTTTGGCTGCTCAACCCGCAGACCTCTGTGTGACCAGTGGCAGCCCCATCCCTCTAACTTCTTCGGAAGAGCCTCGGCCTGATGGTGAGACGAATGGGCTTGGGGGGGAGCCCGGGGCGGCTGAGGCACTGGGGAGACCCCGGCCCTGGCTCTGGGCCACCCCTGGTTTCCATGCCACCACTGCTGCTGCCACCTGCTCCTCCAGGACGGGCACCTGGGGGAGGGAGGGTCTCTGTCTTCTCTCTGCCCTCTGTCCCCCATACAAGAAGTTCTCCCTCTTCACTGTTCCCTGCGACCCCTGGGTCCCCGTGCTGGGGGCTGCAGGGGACAGGGGCTCCTCAGCCCTGCCACACAGCCCTGCCTATCCCAGCCACCACTCCAAAACGGGCACGGCCTGCACCAGTGCCCAGCTCTGCTCCCTCTCCCTGGAGACCCCAGTCTGCCCCCTCCTTGGCCTCGTCTGCCCCCTCTCCCTCACACTGCTGCGCCCAGGACCCTCGTGGGCTGCGGATAGGTCCTCTGGTCTCAGAGCAGGATTATGAGAGGCTGGAGGACTGTGACCCAGAGGGGTCCCAAGACTCTCCACTCCACGGGGAGGAGCAGCAGCCCCTACTTCACGTGCCTGAAGGGCTCCGGGGTGAGTGCAGGGGACAGGCTGGGGACTGAGGACTCGTTTGAGCCAGGTGAAGGCTTAGTGCCAAGGTTACGATGTTTTGACGGGGTCCTCTCTGTTCCCAGGCTCCTGGCACCACATCCAGAACCTGGACACGTTCTTCACCAATATATCCTTTGTGCTGGCTGCCAGAGCTGGCACGAGCTGGCGTGGCCTTGGCGCAGACTGAGTGGGCACTGGGCTTGTGGGGGAGGGGCGCCCTTGGGACGGGCGCGCTGTGCCCTGCTTTCTTGCTTGACTCGGGCCACATGTATAGTTACCACCGGCGGAACGGCTTCGCCTGCATCCTTCTGGAGGACGTTTTCCAACTGGGGTGAGAGGCTGCCCAGCCCCTCGCTCTGTCCTGGGCGCCTGCCTGCATCTTCCTTCCTAGCACCGTTGCTTCTAGTCTGTCAGCCCAGGGCTCCAGAGGAGTTGGGGTGCAAGGGGAGCCTCAAGCCTGACCCTTGCCTCTTCCCCACACTCCCCTCCCGCAGACAATTTGTTTTCATCGTCACCTTCACAACCTTTCTCCTTCGCTGTGTGGATTATGATGTTCTCTTTGCCAATCAGCCCAACAACTATACAAAACCCAGGCTGGGCCAGGGCAAAGTGACCTTGTCGGATGCCATCCTACCCTCTGCCCAGTGTGCAGAGAGGTGAGTGACGGTGAGGTGGGGTCTCTTGGGGCTGGAGGAGTAGACAGACACACTCTCTTTGCTCTTTACCTTGGTAGCTCTCAAAGTGGCCTCAGGATTTAAAGCGTAGTGGGTTTTGGTTGGTTTTTGAGTCAGGATTTCACTATGCAGTTCAGGCTGAACTTGTGCTCACTTTTGTAGCCCCTAGGCTGATCTTGAACTCTTATAATCCTCCTTTCTCAAAAACAAAACAAAACAAAACAAAAAACCCCAAACTCATCCTCCCAAGTGCTGGGATTATGGGCGTGGCTGCCTTCTGGTGTTTGTGCTGAGACAGGATCTCACTATATAGTTAAGACCGGCCTTGAGCTCCTGGTGGTGAGTCTCTTGCTTTGGCCTCCCAAGGGCAGGGATTACAGCTCCGTACTTTAAGCTACATGCTTAGCTTAAAGTATACTAAAAAAGAAAAGCGCATGTGCGTGTGTCTGTGTGTGTGTGTTGCTGGTGATTAAACCCAGGCCTTTCACACTGAGCTGCATTCTGCAGACTTTTTTGGGGGGGAGGGGACTGGGAATCAAACACAGGAACTTGTGCTTGCCAGGAAGGAACTTGTCCTACTGAGCCCTAAATGTGTGTTTTTTTTTTTTTTTATTTTTTTTTGAACTGGGGATTGAACTCAGGTCCTTGCGCTTGCCAGGGAAGCGCTTATTCCACTGAGCCATCTCCCTGGCCCCCCCTAAATGTGTGTGTGTGTTTTTTTAATTTTTAAAAAAATTTTGTTTATTTATGTGTGTGTGTGTGTGTGTGTGTGGCCAGCTCAGCCCACCAGGGGGCGTGGCTGGCTGGCATGTGGAGCTGGGGGATTGAACAGCGGTCCCTGTGCTTTGTTCAGCTTGTTTTAAGTAGGTGCTTTAGACCACTGAGCCATCTCACCAGCCCCAAATGTTTTTTTTTAATATTTATTTATTTTTATTTATTACATTTATTTATTGTGTGTGTGTGTGGCCAGCTCAGCCCACCAGGGGGCGGGTCTGGCTGGCATGTGGTGCTGGGGATCGAACCGCCTGTGCTTTGCCAAGCTTGTTTCAAGTAGGTGCTTTAGACCACTGAGCCATCTCTCCAGCCCCTCAAATGTGTGTTTTTTTAAAAAAGTTTTTTCTCGATATTTATTTATTTGATACAGGGTCTTGCTACACAGCTCAGACTCTTAGTGATCCTCCTGTCTCAGCCTCCCCTGTGCTGGGATTATAGGTGTGGGCCACCATGCCCAGTTCTGGGGTCTGCATGGTGTGCTCAGAGTTTCAGGACTGGCATGGCATGAGGTACCAAGGATCGAACCTGGGTCCTTGTGCTTGCCAGGCAGGCTCTTAGACTGCCGAGCTATCTCCCCAGTCCTTGTTCCTTTTTTTTTTTTTTTTTTGGTGGGGGGAAGGGTCTACAGGGTGTTCAGGGTCTTACTACTAGATCAGACTCATAGTGATCCGCCTGTTTACAGCCTTCCAAGAGCTGGGATTACAGACCCCTTTCTTCTTGTGGAACCAGGGATTGAACTCAGGCCTTGCACTTGCCAGGCAAGCACTTATTCTACTGAGCCATCTCCCCAGCTCCCTCTTGTTTATTTTTTTGAGACAAGATCTTGGTATGTAATCCAAGCAGGCCTGGAACTCAGGGTGATCCTCCTGCTTTAGCCTCCTGAGTGCTGGGATTATAGGCATGGGCCATGACACCCTGACCTGAATATAATTTGGAATACACTTGAGATTGATTGAGAACCCCAAAGAGCCTTTATTTTGAAGAATTATGTCTGACTTATACTTACCTTACTAGAAATTCAAGCTGAGGAAATCTCTAACCTTTTATTTTTTCATGTTGGGGATCAAACCCAGGGCTTGGAGCATGCTAGACAAAGGCTCTACCATTGAGCTGCACTCTGAGCCCTGGACCTGAGGGTGCTTCAAACCTGGGCTTTGGGCTGGGGAGATAGCTCAGTAGAATAAGCGCTTGCCTTGGGAGCACAAGGTCCTGGGTTCAATCCCTGGTGCAAAAAAAAAAAAAAAAGCAAGCAGCCTGGGCTTGTACCGGGTGTGATGTCTTAGCACATCCTACAGGGTCTGGAGACCTCACACACTCATGGGTGAATGAGAGTGCAAATGGCAAGAGATACTAGTGTTTTGCAACAAAAGTGTTGGCTTTGCAGACACTTGTGAGGGCCTCTTTGGGGATCCCCTTTCTGGGCCCCACTGTGAGGCCTGTTGGTGTGCTGGTGTTGGTCTTATTCTTGGGTTTCTCACCTCCCGCCCATGTCTCCACACAGGATCCATGCCAGCCCATTGCTGGTGTTCCTCCTCTTCTTGGCTGCCTGCTACTGGCTGTTCCAGCTGCTTCGCTCTCTTCGCAGCCTCTTCAGCTACTGGGACATCCGGGTGTTTTACAGGGAGGCCCTGCACATCCCCCCGGTGAGCTGTGCCAGCAGCGTTGTCTGCTGTGAGTGGGTGGGAAGAGAACAGAAAGAGGGCAGCGTGGTGACACTGGGTGCCAGAGGTGGGCATTGCCACTTGCAGAGCAGAGCCCTTGGCCTGTGGAGCTTCCTTTATTTAGATGAGTCATGGAAGATGATTTAGAGTCACATGCTCTTGGTGCAAACAATGGGTGCCTAGAGGAAGGGCTGCGCCTGGCTTCTAGAGCAGTGGGAGTTGGAGCTGGGCTTGGAAGGTCAGGATGGAGTCAGGAAGGGCGGTCCTGACTCCAGTGCAGGGCATGTGCCGGACACATTTCGAGCCTAAAACTGAGCCTGCAGGGCCTTGTTGGTTTATCCCTGTTCCCTGCTCAGGCTGTCTGTCTGCCCTTCCTTTCCTCTCTACCTTGCTGCTGTTGCTGTGGCTACTGGTTTTGGAGCTAAGTAGCACAAGTCCCTTGCTCACTCTGGGAAGTTCGGGGCTTTGACACACCCTCCCCCAGCACAAGTGGAGGGTTCTAGAAGGTGCAGGGGTAGGGGGACACCAGGCATGGAGCAAGGAGAAGACAGGAGGCCGGTGGAGCAGATGGACAGTGGGAATGTGACCATTGTTCCTCCAGGCCCTGTTGATTCCTCCCTCCTCTTTTCCTGTTCCTTCCTGTCCAGTTCCTTCAGAGGCAGGGGAGACATTTGTATGAGCTGGAGAGGCTGCCCAGGCTGAGGTGGGGTCTGCAGCTCTCTAGGGAGGTCTGGCAGCATCCTTGCCCCTATTCAAAGACTCAGCTGGGGTCTTGGAAAGCTAACATGATGCCAGAGTCCAAGTAACCAGGAGTGGGGTGGCACTGGGGACCTCAAAGCTTATCAGAGCAGCAGCCGTGGAGGCCTGGGATCGAGAGGAAATGGGAAGCGGAGGGTCTCTCAGGAGCTCCAGTTCTTAAAGAGCTGAGAAGCCAGGTCAGATACCCAGAGTCTGCTACAGAGATGTCACTGGGAAGCACACAGCTGAGGGCCACATGAGTGGCAAGGGTGGCAGGCACAGGGCGATGCTGAGAAGGGTGAGAGAAAGTCACAAGTGCTCCTGGCGGGTAGGGGTGGAGAGAAAGCCACCTAAACGCGGCTAGGGGCAGGGACCTTGCTTTGGTCTTGGTGAACTGAGGGGAGCTAGGGCAGCAGCTGCTCACCGCTGCCCCCTCCCACGGTAGGAAGAACTCAGCTCTGCGCCGTGGGCGGAGGTCCAGGCGCGGCTCCTGGAGCTGCAGCGCAGCGGGGGGCTGTGCGTGCAGCCGCGGCCGCTCACTGAACTGGACGTGCACCACCGAATCCTACGCTACACCAACTACCAGGTGGCGTTGGCCAACAAGGGTCTGCTGCCGGCCCGCTGCCCACTGCCCTGGGGGGGCAGCGTAGCCTTCCTCAGCCGCGGCCTGGCGCTCAACGTGGACCTGCTGCTCTTCCGCGGCCCCTTCTCGCTTTTCCGCGGAGGCTGGGAGCTGCCCGACGCCTACAAGCGCAGTGACCAGCGAGGCGCCCTGGCGGCGCGCTGGGGGCGCACAGCGCTGTTGCTAGCTGTCGTGAACCTGGCGCTGAGCCCGGTAGTGCTGGCCTGGCAGGTGCTGCGCGCCTTCTACAGCCACGCGGAGCTGCTGCGGCGCGAGCCCGGCGCCTTCGGGGCGCGGCGCTGGTCCCGCCTGGCGCGCCTGCAGCTGCGCCACTTCAACGAGCTGCCGCACGAGCTGCGCGCGCGCCTGGCCCGCGCCTACCGTCCGGCCACCGCCTTCCTGCGCGCCGCCGAGCCCCCCGCGCCCCTGCGCGCGCTGCTGGCCCGCCAGCTCCTCTTCTTCGCCGGCGCACTCTTCGCTGCGCTGCTGCTGCTCACCGTCTACGACGAGGACGTGCTCACCGTCGAGCACGTGTTTACCACCATGACCGCGCTCGGGATCGTGGCTACCGTGGCCAGGTGCCAGTCGCGTGCATCCCCGGGCTGGGGGTGAGGGTGGGAGTGGAGGTGGGCTCTTCCGCCGGTCCTCTAACCCCCGCTTCGGCCTGCAGGTGTTTCCTCCCAGAGGAGCAGGGGCAGGGGCGACCTCCACAGCTCCTGTTGCAGGCGGCGCTGGCCCACATGCACTACCTCCCGGAGGAGCCCAGAGCTGTTGTCAAGGACAGCGACTATCGGCAGATGTCGCAGCTGCTGCAGTACCGAGCGGTAAGGCTCTGGATCTGCAGAGGGCTGCCTCCATGTGGCCGCACAGGAGATCCCCAGAGCCTGTGCGATGACTGGGTTGGAGGCTCCCGGTCCTGGAAAGCGTCCCTGGGGTTCCTTGGTTCCATCTCCTGTGTGTGCCCCCAAGGACCGCTGCTGAGCCCTACCTACCTCTTCTTCTCCAGGCTTCCCTCCTGGAAGAGCTGCTGTCCCCACTCCTCACTCCGCTCTTTCTGCTCTTCTGGTTCCGTCCTCGAGCGCTGGAGTTTATCGACTTTTTTCATCACTTCACTGTGGATGTGGCCGGGGTCGGGGACATCTGCTCCTTTGCTCTCATGGATGTGAAGCGCCATGGCCACCCTCAGGTTGGCGCCCTGGTGCCCGCCCCTTCATCAGAGCAGACTGAGTTCCAAGCCCAGCTCCCTTCCTTGCTTGCTGCCTGTGACCTTAAGCAAGTCTCTGTACTCTGATGTACAATGACAGGACCAGCACACAGGCTTGTCCTGAGGATGACAGGACATCTTTAGAGCTCTTTGCAGAGTTGCTATGGATGCAGAGCCCAACAGAGGACTGGAGAGTGGGTGGGGTCACAAGGGGACTGCAGGGGGCGGGCACAGAGAAGGCTGAGTCTGGGCCCAGGTTCTGCTCGGTGGCTGTGTTCTGAATGACCCGAAGTGTGGAACATGTGTGTCCCTGCCCTGCCCCTCCCCTGAGAGGCGCAGGCACCTCAGCACCAGTCCTTCTTTGCAGTGGCTTTCAGAGGGACAGACGGAGGCCTCCACAGCCCAGCGTGCTGAGAATGGGAAGACTGAACTCTCCTTGATGCGGTTCTCGCTGGCGCATCCACAGTGGCGCCCCCCAGGGCACAGCTCTAAGTTCCTTGGCCACCTTCGGGGCCGGGTACAACAAGATGCAGCGGCCTGGGGGGCCACCTCCGCTCGAAGCCCCCCAACCCCTGGGGTGCTCAGCGACTGCACCTCACCTCTGGTGAGTCCCAGGCCTAGCCTATTCCTCTGTCATTCTCAAAGGTACTGACCATTGGTTTTGCTATGTGGTTCAGGCTGGCCTTGAACTCACTGTGTAGCCCACGCTGGCCTCAAACTCATGGCCACCTCCCTGCCTCAGCCTCCTGAAAGTTGGGATTACAGGCATGTGCCACCAGGTCCAGTTTCCTGCCTCCTTTAGATTTCTGTTCCCTCCCTTCCTGTCCTCTCTGCTGACCTCCTCGGCTTTCCTCATTTAGCAGCCAGATGCCTTCCTGGCCAACCTCTTGGTGAACCCTATCCTGCCCCCGAGGGATGTGAGTCCCACAGCTACCCGTCCAGCCGCTGCCACAGCCAGCGTTCTTGCCTCCATTTCCCGAATTGCTCAGGACCCCAGGTGAGTGGTGCAAGCCCGGATGCAGGGGAAGCGCAGGCAGGCTCTCTCCCTGGGGTGCCCATGTCTTGACCTGCTTGACCTGGTACACCCCTTGTTCCAGCTGTGTGTCCCCAGGAGGCGTCACGGGGGGCCAGAAGCTACTCCAGCTCCCAGAGCTGGCCTCTGCGGAGATGAGTCTGCATGCCATCTACCTGCACCAGGTGAGCAGATGGATGCTGGGAAGATATGGGAGGAAGCCCTTTGAGCTAGCTCAGGGCAGAGGGGCCTCACTCCTCTTCCTCTGCGTAGCTCCATCAGCAGCAGCAGCAGGTGCTGTGGGGAGAAGCCTCGGCCTCCTCACCGTCCAGGGCCTGGTCTAGCCCCTCACAGCCAGCGTCGCCTGATGAGGAGAAGCCATCCTGGTCAAGTGATGGTGAGCAGAGCAGGTGCAGGGGGCTGATCCTGGCGGATGTGGGCCATCGTGGCACTACCCAGCTGATGGCTTTTGTTACCAGGCTCCAGCCCTGCCTCCAGCCCCAGACAGCAGTGGGGAAAGCTGAGGGCCCAGAATCTGTTCCCTGAAGACTTTCAGAAGACCACAGACACCCAGGGGGAGCCTGGCCAGGCCCCTGACACCGACTGAGCCAGCGTCTTTGGTATTGCTCACTTTGGAAGGAAGGCCCGGGCAGGAAATTAGCCTTGGAGGGATGGGACCGCTCATGGCTTGGGGTGCTGGGGGTGGCCTCTGTAGAGTGTGGGCTCTGGATGCTTTCCAAGTGCCTTCTTCTCCCCCCAGATTCCTGGCTCCTGTAGGTGCAGCAGATTGGACGGGGTGGCGTAGAAGGACACGAAATGTCATCTTTACGGAGATGAAAGGCCCAGATGCTTTCCTGAGACAGGACCTGGGGTTATGGAGGAACTTGGCCCAGAGAACAGAGAAAGAAGCACCGACTGTGGCAGTGAGAGTCAAGTGTTGGAGACAGTCCCCACACAAAGGACTAAGAAGGGGTCACCTATCCAAATGCCTGGCTGTCCAGGAGAAGTTGCATGGGAAATCCCCAAGTATCCTCAGAGTGCCAGGGCAGGGCCCAGGCAATCCATGGCACATGGCCTGAGACCCAGGTTGTGTGCTGCTGACCCCCCTCATGTTCACGGGGGCTTGGGGGATGGGGCCTCGTATGTGGAAAGACTCGAGGGGCTAATGTTTGGGACTTTATGGCTGCTGAGCAGTCTGCGGGAGTGGGCGTGCCTCACGCTGCGTGACAGCAGCAGTCAGAACTGCTCCCATGTCCCAGATGGCGCTTCTGGCAGCCGACGGCGCCACCTGCCTTTGCAATAAAGCCCCAGGGAAGAACACAGGAGAACTGTCTGTGGTTGGCTGGAGGCTGTTTTTATAATGCTGGTTCATGTGCCGTGTGTAGGACTTGATGTTCAAGAATTACCGGCCCCACATCTGTACAAGTCAAAACACAAAACTCGCCTTTTATAGTTGTAATCCACGGGCTGGGTGAGGCATCGTCTAACACCTGGTGTAGTCTCTTGTGGTAAATCTTCAATAATAAATATTTATTGGAATGGTTCAGAGATAGGCTTTAAAGGTGAGCTACTCTGGAGGGGGGCAGGGGAGGGGGAACTGCAGGTCACTGACGTACTTGAAGTGGGTGGCAGCACGCCCTGAACACCACTGTTGCTAAGTGCTCAGGGTTACAGGGACCCTGTCGGGAGCCGGCCTGGAGGAAGGAGGCGGCCACTTGCTCCCAGGGGAATGAGCAGGCCGGTCATCCACCAGTGCAGTCCCTCTCTCTGGGACACCTACTGGATGCCATAGGCTGTCAAGGACTGGGGGTGTCTAGGCCTGGCAGGTCAAACGCCCAGGGCACTGCACCCCGCAGGTGCCGCTCCTGCAAGGAAAAGCTCTGGGTGCGTATGCGGCTTGTCACCTCCTGGGTGCGCAACGTGAGCCCGAAAATGTCCTCGTGATAGCGATGCTGATCCTGCGGGGAAAGCTCAGCAGATCAGAAACCGCATTGGAGAGGACAGCAGACCTCCCACCAGGGTCACCCAGGCCAGCCAGCTGGGGCACAATTCCTCACCCGCAGCACACCGATGACGTCCCCGGCCTCGTCCAGCTCCATGTCGCCCTCGGTGGCCAGGATTCGCTGCACAGTCTGCAGGACGCTGGTTGCCATGGTGACGTCACCGCAGACAAACATGTGGCCCCGTTCGAGGCACAGCACGCGGTGCACCTCAGCAGCTAGCTCGGTCCGCAGGATGTCCTGCACGTACGTCTGAGGGGAGATGTAAGTCTGAGGGCCGAGACGTGGTAGGACCCCCGGCGACCGGGGTGAGACCTACATTTCCAGGGTGGCACCTGGGGCGGGGCCTGGGCCGGGGGCGGGGCGGGTCCTGGGCCTGAGCCTCAGCGTGCCCCTTGCATTCTTCCGCCTCACTATCTTCAGGTCGCTTCTAAGAGCTCAGAGTGTCGCACCTTGGGGCTGTTGGGCTCCCTGGAGAAGGCGGTGAGGACGCGGTCAAACACCCCACGCTGCTGCGCATCCTGCACCTCGTCGCGGTAGAGATGGTCGAGTTGGGAGCATCGGCAGCCAAACACCAAAGTCATGGGTGCAGGCTGCAGCCCTGCAGGCAACACGGCGTTTGGAAGGATCCCTTCATCTGGGGTAGTCCTACTGACGCCGCCCCACCGGCACCCCCACCCAGGCTGACAGTCCGGCATTTAGGGGCTGAAACACCGAGCTCTTGGTGGTCCCATGTTCACCCAGATCCTCAACAGCCCCCATGTGCCAGGCGCCAGGAGGCAGATGACTGGCACCAGCTCTTCCGCTGGTCCCTCTCTCTGCCTTGGTCTAGTAAACTTCCCTTCACCTTTGGCTCGGTTCTTGCCCTCTCTGTCCTCTCTCTTCCAGTCTTCTTCCAGCCCCGCCCCTTTGTCCCTCCCCCTGCCTCCGCACCATCCTGAGTGTTCGTTGGGCCTCACCTTTGCTCTCAATGTCGTGCAGGCGCTCCTGCCAGAATCCCCGGAAGGGGGCAATGCCAGTGCCGGGGCCCACCAGGATGCAGGGCAAGCTGGGGTCAGGTGGGAGCCGGAAGGAAGGAGCCCTGGCCAGAGACACCTGGTCAGGCCTCCCCTCCATTGGGTCCCCTGTCCCCACCACCCAAGACCCAGTGACAAGTGCATTAGCACTCCTAGTCTGGTCATGTAAGATTATGTAATTGTTTACTAAAAGAACTCTGCTCACAGCCACAAACTCTCTGGGCCTGTGGTGCTTAGGGATTGGACCAGCAGAAAATACAGTTTAGTTTGGACTGAAAGATATTTAGATAACTAAGTTTATGGGCTTTTAAAAATACAGGGAGCCAGGAGTGTGGTGGTGCATGCCTGTAATCTCAGCACCCAGGAGGCTGAGGCAGGAGGACCACTTCAAGTTTGAGGCCAGCCTGAGCTACAAAGTGAGTTCAAGGCTAGCCTGAACTGCACAGCGAGACCTGTCTCAAAAACACAAATAAAGGGCCGGGGAGATGGCTCAGTAGAATAAGAGCTTCCCTGGCAAGTGCAAGGGTCTGAGTTCAATCCCTGGTTCCACCAAATAAAACAAAATAAAATATAAAAATAGGGGAAGGGAAGACAGATTTTTGGTCCATAAGGGGCTCATCAAGTATTGTTAAATAGCTGTAAGATTGATATCTGGTTTATAATGAATTGGTGTAATTTATTGGTAATTTTGCCTGCTTGGTAGGTTTGGATCCCTGGGCCTAGCTGGTACCAGCCTGGGAATTCTCAAGCCCACTTAGACTTGGCCTCTGACTGCTGGGCTGGAGAGACTTCTGGACCGGTGGAGGGCAGGATGTTATCTCCTCTGCAATACTATGTGTGTCCTCCCTCGACCCAGTGCGGTCTTGGAGACCACAGTCTGGTCTGCTGTGCTTTCCAACCCGGGATGTGTCCAGGGGTGCAGAGAGGCATGCAGAAGCCACGCCAGCACAGAGCCAGTGGCCTCAGCCCTGCCGAGTCCCTGGGTCTTACAGTTCTAGGGCAGGACCCTCAGTCAAACTGGTCAGCCAGAGTTCTAATGATCCACTGATACCCTGTGCTGGGTCTGTTATGAGGTCCCTCCTGTTTCTAATAACCCCTCTCACCAGAGCTACCACTGGATCCTGTGTGACCCTCCCTTGATTCCTTACCCGTCCCCAGATGTCCTTGTGACCCTTCTCTACTCTGGCTTGGACAGACATATGTTCTCTTCATGTCCCTCCTCATCCTCCAGGGCACTTAGCCACTTACCCCCTAATGAAGCAGGGCACCTGGTCACCAGCTTTGAGTTGACTCAGCCACGTGGAGCAGACCCCGTAGTGCAGAGGCCCCAGCCCATCTAGGGGAGGAGAGAAGCCATGAGGGGTCTTCTTCCCCAGCCTGCTGAGGCCAGGCCCACCCTGCTCCCAGCCTTACCCTGGGTCCTGTATGCAAGCACAGCCACCGTGAGGTGGATCTCTTTGGGGTGGGCGCTGGGTGCGGAGCTGACAGAGTAGTACCGAGGCTGGAGCAGGGGCAGCTGGGTGAGCAGCAGGGGCGCAGGCAGGGCCACAGATGGGAACTGCTCCAGTACCTCCAGCAGGGTGGGGCATCGGAACCACTTCCACTCCTCATAGCGCCGTGGGTCCTGGTAGGAAGAAAGCCCTGGGCAGGGAGCTCCTGTGCGCTCTCCAGTGACATCCCTTCGTGAGCCCTCCCTACTGAGCCTCCCTAGGGTTCTTCAGTTCAGGCCAAGCAACACATCTTTAAGACCTTGAGCATCCAGAAAGAGGGGAAAAAGCTGGTCATGTTCACTTGTGACCCCAGCACACGGGGGGGGGGTGTTGAAGCATGAGGATTGTAGTTCAAGGTCAACCTGAACTAGGTAGTGAGACTGTCTCAGAAAACCAAAGAGACCTTGAGCTTCCAGTGATAGGTTGGCCTGGAGCTGGGTTTCACAGCAGCAGTGTATTCTGGCCAGGAGCAGAAAGCATGGGGCGGGCCTTGTATGGTTCCCCCCAGTTCATCATCTGCCCTAGGCTCTGCTCCGCACCCTGGGGCCCCACCTGGCTGAGGGCCTCCAGCTCCTGCTGTTCGCTGGGCTCTTCGGCCAGGGTGCTGAGCAGACGAAGGAGGCGCGGGCTGGGCGGAGAGGTAATGTCCAGGAAGAAGGTGAGGGCCTGACGCAGTGAGCATGGCGGCAGCCTGGGGTCCCGTACCCAGCCGGGAGGAGGGCCACCTGGGGGTGCATAGCGGGCCCTGAGGAGGGGCCTCAGCCCAGGCTCTGTTGTCTGGGTTGAAGTTGACTTTGGTGGCCTGACTGGGTCACCATGGTTTTTGGAGAACTTGCCCTTGAACGGTGGTGGTGGCCTCTGTGGACAGCCTGGGTGTGTCTGTTTGGGGGTCCCTGGGTAGATGGAGTTGATTTGGACACCCCTTGGGTCTGGCTTCACCCAGTGTACCTTCATTTGTGTAGTGATTTGATAGAAGATGCACCCCATAGGGCAAGTTAGTCTGCCAGGGGGAGAATGTGGGAGGAGCCCAGAAGTAGGGGACAGCTTTTTGGGGTACATGGGGACAGATTCTGAGAAAGGGACCATGTGTTGTGTGCACCATCCAGCAGCAGGGCCAGCCTGGCAGTGGTGCACAGCCAGCTCTGGGCTGGTGCTGAGCTGGGAAGGGGGGTGGCACTCTGCTAGGGCTGAGGCTGAGTCTGAGACTGGAGGATGCAGCTGGCTGTCCCTGTGCTGCCCGGCCTGCACCCTCACCAGGGCTGCCCTTCTCAAGCTGCTCCACTGCCACAGACTCGGCGGGCGGTGGTGGGTCTTCCACGCGGCTCAGTAGTGCCTCCACCAGCCCAGGCCGGTTGGGGGGACAGATGCCTATGTGGTCTCCAGGCTGGTACTGCAGCCCTTCCTGGCCTCCAGTGTCCAGACGCACCAGGATCGTGGCCCGGCTGAGAGGGGAAGGGGAGTTAGAGGCGGCCATGCGGGAGGGGTGGGAAGAAGGGGAGGAGGATGCTGGCGTTCAGGGTTCATAACCGGGTCATAGGGAAGGGTTGGGGGAGGGGGAGGGTGGAGACATGGGGTGAGCTGACTTCCTCACGTAGATTTGCTGCTTTGCAAGTTTTCTACTGCAAGGATCGAGGCTTGAAACATCTTCCTTCTGTGCACATGGATCAGGCCTGGGTGGGGATGGGGACGAAGGAGAAAGCCTTAGCCTGGAAGCCAGGCCTGGCCCCTGATAAGTGAGCTGCACCCCCCATGCCTCCCCCCCATGCCTCACCCCCAACGTCCCCCCCAGCCAGATTGGTGCCTGGTCAGGGCCACACCTGGCAGCAACTGCAGGCTCTGGGCCTGGGTGCTCAGTCGGTAGCGCTGGCGCTTCCAGCTGCATTTGGGGCTGAATATGTCGCTGGCAGCGGCCTTGGCGTCCTCTCCCACACAGAAAGTCTCACAGGCAGCCTGAGGGAGGAGTGAGTGACAGCTGAGGACCTCCCCTGCCCCCCCCCCAGGACAGTGAGAGGTGCAGTGAGACCTGGGGGGTTTCCCACAGCCTCCTTCCTCCAGGTGGCTGCAGCAGCCAGGGCGGGGAGGCTGTTCCTGCAGGTGCACAGCTCCGGTCGTGGAGGGCAGATTAGGCCTGTGTGTGCCTCAGTTTCCCTATATTGACATCTCTGGGTTCTGGTGAAAATGCAGTGAGGTATTATTCTATGAAACACCTTCGGCACAGCATGTGCAGAGAGACAGCAAGGCTGTCTTACTGTGGGCGCGTGCAGGGCACACAGCTCCTCAGGCTTGAGCGCTGTGGCCGGCCTGCGATTGGCTGAGCCCCACCTTACCAGGTCCTGCTACTGTTCCTTTTGTGGTGTGCAGTCTTTTATCTCTTCCTTCCTTCCTTCCTTCCTTCCTTCCTTCCTTCCTTCCTTCCTTCCTTCCTTCCTCAGCTCCCTCCCTCCCTTCCTTCCTATCCCCACAGCTACTGCCCTCTGAGCCCTGTCCTCTTGTCTTGCCCTGCTCTGAAGGACTCAGAAGTCTTCTCCCATTCCCTCTTGTCAATCTGGGCTGCTTGTCCAGTTTGGTTGCCTCCCCAGCTCACCCGCCCCTGTGTACTCCTGGGAACTGTCCTCCCAGCCAGGGGCCAGACCTGCCGTGCTCCAGCTTGATGGAGGGATGGCTGTCTTCCTGTAGCGAGTGGAGCCAGCACTGCACAGCCCGTCGGGCCAGCTCCAGGTGGATTACCAGGCCGGAAATGCTGCCCCCCACAGACTCTCAGGCTTACAGTCAGGGTCCCTGGAACCTCCCTGGCCTGGGCTCTGATAGCCTGAGGACCTGTGCTGGGCTCAGTTTCAGCTGTCCCTTTTGCCTTCTCTCTTTCCTGCAGTCCTACCTACATCTCCTTTGTGTGTCCACTCATGGGCCCAGCCTGCTGGTTAAGCGCCCTCCTGCCAGGCCCTGTCTGCTGTCTCTGGGCCACACTTTTTTTTAAAAAAAAAAATCATTTTGAGACCAGGTTTCGCTATGCGGTTCAGGCTGACCTTGAATTTTCTTTTCTTTTCTTTTTGCGGAACTGGGGATTGAACTCAGGCCCTTGCGCTTGCCAGGGAAGCACTTATTCCACTGAGCCATCTCCCCAGCCCTGGCCTTGAATTTTCACCAATCTTGCTTTAGCCTCCTGAATACTGGGATTACACACATGTGCTACCATATCCAAGCGGGCCACGCTTTTGACTGGGCACCGTACCTTCTGTTCACAGAGCACATTGTTCACTACTTGGGGCTGAGCCCACCCAGCTGGCTGTGCCATGGTGAGACAGGGTGGATTTTGCAGAGAACTACACGGCATAGGGAGGTGGTGAGCTTCCAGCCTCATTACTGCAGGCTCGGTAGTGAAGAGTTGGGGCCTGGGCCTCAGTTCGGTGAGAGGCAGTGTATGTGGTGCAAGGCCGGACAGGGTGAGGGGCTAGGTGGGGACATCGGGGCCTCACCTGGAAGGCCGCCTGGGCCCAGCCACGGAAGGCCTCTTCCTGGCCACACAGCTCGTCGCCCTGGCCCAGCTGCAGCAGACGCTCCCCGCCTAGCTCCTCCAGCCGTGTGTCCACCGCCCGGGCGAAGGCACAGAAGTGTGGGTATGCCCGGGAGCCCAGCCCAAATACACAGAACCTGCGGTACAGGGAGCACTGCTGCAGCCCCCCATGCCGGCCCGTGTCTGCCTAGGCAGCTTGCCCCCCGCATCCCCTTTGGTGAGGACTCCCAACCTGAGGGTGCCCAGGGCCCCGGCACTGTCTGTGTTACTGGACTCCTTCCTCTTACGCCTCCAAGAGGACACCAGCGGGTCTGAGCATGACACACTGTTAAAGCGTATTTTGTAGCTCCTGGCAAGAGAAGGGGAAGACAAGGGCGTCACAGGGAACTGAAATGTGGGTCAGGCCCAGCCTGGGCCTGCGAAGGAAGGGCCTTACCCTCAGAAGGGGCTGAGGCCCAGGTCTGAAGCTTCAGCCTGCCTCCCCTCGCTCTGAAGCAGGCATGGGACTGGCGCTGCCCCCGTGTTTCAGAGTCTGGGGACCCCAGAGGGGACAGATCTCCAGGACGGAAGGGAGGGGTCCCCTGGAGCTAGGGTGGTTCTCAGACCTCCCTTAGTCCTGTTGGGAGGACTGAGGCCTTGTGTATATTGGGGTGCTCGTCAGACTTTTTTTCTCCCTGCCTCCCCAAAACTGTTGTGACCACTTACTTGTGCTGCTCTGGCCGAGGGGAGCTGTTGTAAGGGCCAGACATCTCCATCAGGGCGGCTGCAAAACTCTGCCCAGAGAAGTGTTTGCATGGAGGTTAGTCCTGCTTTACTTCAAACTATACAGCACAGGGCCGGGGATGTAGCTCAGCGGCACAGCGCCTGCCTAGCAAGCTCAAGGCCCAGAGTTGGATTCCCAGTGCCAAAAAAGAAATAGTGAAAAACAAACAAATAAACTATACAGCACTTTAAAATTACTAGGCTATGGGCTGGGGAGATGGGTTGGTAGAATAATCACATCCCTGGCAATTGCAAGGGTTTGAGTTCAATTCCCGGTTCTGCCAAAACAAACGAACAAACAAACAAAACTACTAGGCTGAGTTGGGTGTGGTAGTGCACACCTGTGACCCCAGCATGCGGAAGCAGGACACAAGTTGGGGCCCAACTTGGGTAACTTAGTGACTTAGTGAGACCTGAGAGTATATAGCTCAGTGCAAAGGCCCTCAGTTCAATCCTAATACTATATGTAATTAAAAAATAAAAAAAGAGACGATCATACCACCCATCTCTGGTCTGGGCAAAGACAGCATTTCAAGATTTGAAATTCAGTTTCTAATGCACGCATGTTGCTTTCATACGATCAAAAAAGTCATAAGCCAAATCATCCTAAGTGGGGACTGTCTGTACTTACATCTGTGTGTCTATTTATATTTTACAAAAGTAGAAGTGGGACCAAACTATGCGCCTGGTTTTATTAATGGTCTATCGTGGAATCCCTCCAGGTGGAGGCATCAAGCCTGGCCTCATTCTTTCTGTGGCTATGTCGTATCCCGCCATTCGGGCGCCACCAGGCATCACTTTCCTCTTACTCAGGACATTTTGAGGTCACACGCAGTGCCCAGCACAGCCCTACACACACACACACACGCACACACACGCACACACACAGCCTGCATCTCTGTGTGTGTGTCTCAGACAGGTATTCCTTGGTGTAAAACTTAGTTGAGGGAGTTGAATTGTTCTTGTGGCAGCAGCCCAGGGTGTAAGCGGGCACTAATGCTTTAGCCAACTTCATGGGTGGACAAGGCTCAGTGCCCCTGTAGTGCCCGGGTCCCCCACTGGCGCTGTTAAGTGGCCTTCCTCAGGAGGTTGCAAGATGCCTTCACGCTGCCTTGAAAATGGCTTAGAACTACAGCAAAGCTTCACATAAAGGAGAAACCAAGAAAGGAAATCACATCTAAATACTGTGGATGTGGGGCTGGAGAGATGGCTCAGTGATCTAAAGCACCTACTTGGAACAAGCTTGGCAAAGCACAGGGACTGTGGTTCGATCCCCCAGCACCACATGCCAGCCCGCCCGCCCCCTGGTGGGCTGAGCTGGCCACACACACACACACACACACACTATAAATAAATGTTAAAAATTTAAAAATAAATAAATAAATAAATAAATAAATAAATAAATACTGTGGATGTGCTTGGGTGTGACTCTGCAGGTTCGCCACAAGTAGCACGTGAGATTTGAATTGCCTTAGTTTGTAATGCTTTGTCGAAGTATAATATCAGAAAAGCACACTTGCTGTAAATGTATAGGTGGGTGAATCTTTCTCTCTCTTTCTTTCTTTCTTTCTTTCTTTCTTTCTTTCTTTCTTTCTTTCTTTCCTTCTTTCTTTCGACAAACTGACCTTGAACTGAGCAATCCTCCTACCTCAGTCTCCTCACTGCTGGGATTATAGGAGTGTGCACCTCCCCTGGCCTCTTTTGTCTTTTTGAGACAGGGTCTCACTATACAGCTCAGTCTGAACTTGAACTCACTTTGTAGCCCAGGCTGGCCTTGAACTTGCAGTGCTGGGATTACAGGTGTGTGCTATCACTTGAGGATAGATTTTTCACCAACTGACACACTTGCATATTCAGCATCTGTACAGAACTGTCTCCACCATCCCAGAAGTCACCTTCAGGCTCCCAACCTAGGTAGGGGTGCCTGACCGCTCTCCTGAGTTGTCACACCATGGATATTGCTGTTGCCTGCTTTTGAACTTTGGACAAAGCGAATCCTATTATATGTGTTCTTTTCTATTTGGTTTCTTTTCACTTTTTTGTTTTGGGGTTCACCAATAAGTATTGTATGAGGTAGAATTTGTCCACATTTCTCCTGTGTTGTATTTGAGTGTACAATTTATTGATCCAAGCTGTCACTGTCATTTGAATAATTTTTTTTTTTTTTTTGCGGAAGCGGGGATTGAACTCAGGTCCTTGCGATTGCCAGGGAAGTGCTTATTCTACTAAGCCATCTCCCCGGCCCCTCTGAACTATTTCTGATGTGGGGTGTAATGACTAATGCTGGTATGAATACTCTTGTTCACAATTTTGAAGAATATGCCCCATTTTTTATGGGATAGATCCTATATTTACTCCATTTAAAATTTTATGGTAGAGGGGTGGGGAGCTGGCTCAGTAGAATAAGTGCTTCCCTGGCAAGTGCAAAGGTCTGAGTTTAATCCCTGGTTCCACCAAAAAAAATAAAATAAAATAAAATAAAATAAAATAAAATAAAATAAAATAAAATAAAATAAAATAAAATAAAATAAAATTTTATGATAAGATTGACATGCACAAATTTGGCCATTTAGCAGTTTTGAAAAAGGGGGGAAAACAGTAAACTTAGGTCTAGTCTATGACCTAGTAATTCCACTCATAAGTATTTATCCAAGAGAAATGAAAACATGAGCCCACGAGAGCCTGGAGTAAGAATGTTCCTAACAGCTTTCCTTATAATAGCCCCAAACTGGAAGTGGCCCAAGTTGTCTACCAGTGGAAGATGGATAAACAAGCTGGGGTAGTGGCACAATGAACGCCACTCCTCAGCAGAAAGGGACCAAGCACTGGATCACGGACGAGGCTCAGAAAACAGGCTGAACGACAGAAGCCACAGCACCGTGTGCTTGCATTTATATGACATTCTGGGGGAGGAGAAGCCCGTCTTTCATGACAGATCCCAAGAGCAGCAGGGAGACAGACCCGGAAGACTGACTCGGGGGAAATGAGGAGGGGCCTGCCTTGGCCGATGGAGACGTTCTGTCTTGTGAGGCCGTGGGCTGCACAGGCGCATGGATTACTCTTATGTGAGTAGAAGTTAATTTATGGTGCTACTTAAAATCCATGTGTCAGAAATCTAAAGTCACAGGGTAATAATGCTTAGGGGTGGGGCCTTTGGGAGGCGCTCAGGTCCTGAGGGCCATCTGCCAGCCCACTCAGGCCACAGGTGTGGGATGAATGGGTTGGGGCAAAGGTGGCCTTCTTACAAAGCAAACTTTCTGGCACTCCTGCTCTGTCTTGCCACATGATGCCCTCTGCCCCGCAGGGTGCAGCAAGCATTCCCACCGTATGCCAAGCAGATGCCGAGACAGGTGTTATTTGTGTTGAAGTGGCTGATCTGAATGACGGCTGACATTTCACAGATTTGCACCCAGAAATCAAGGATGCTTTAGGGGGGATTTAGAGTAGGAGACCAGAAAGGCCCTGCGTGGCTAACGAGGCATTTAGCACCTCGGTCCAGCATGTGGGAGACCCTGAAATGCCTGGAGATTGGGGGCAGCCTGGAGATGTGCACACTGTGATGGTCAACAGCAAGGCCCTTGGGGAGCTGGGGAGGCAGGAAGGTGCACTCTGGTTTTGTGTTGAAGAGTTGCTGACAAGGCCAGTGGGCTAATCTAAGCTGGCATGTTAAGAAAAGCAAAAGAGAAGGGAAGGGAAGGGAAGGGAAGGGAAGGGAAGGGAAGGGAAGGGAAGGGAAAGGAAAAGCTCAAGTGGGAGACTGAGTGGGCTCTTACTGTTTTTCTTCCTTGTCAATACCCAGGACACTCTGACCTCTTGGGTCAGCCAGGAAGTGCCTTTGTCACATTAAAAACTTGTGCCAAGACTTAGGAGCACAGCTCAGCAGGTGTGGGAGTGCATGGGTCTGCGGCTTGGAGTGGAGAGACTGGGGCTCCTGCTGGCAGGTCCACTCACATGAAGCTACCTCGGAATCTGAATTTTCTGCCCGTGCGTGTGTGTGTGTGTGTGTGTGTGTGTGTGTGTGTGTGTATGCAAGCACACACATCTGTCCAGCCACGCCACCCACCATCCGCATTCCCAGTGGCCGCCCCCTCCTGGAACACCTCACCTCTCCATTCTCTGGAGGATCCCCATTCCCAAATGTGCTGGTCACCACCAGCACCAATGTCTCGTGCTCCAGGGACACCACGTCATACTCATCCATACACAGGACCTGTGGGTGAGAAGACAGACATCCCAAGGACCCAGCCCCCTACTGCCCCTGTCCCGACATTGGGCCTCCTTGGCAGGCAAGGCAAGGTTCAGATCCTGACTCCATTCCTGAAGCCTTGTGAATGCCGGGGTGCTTGTCAGCCCTGACTTGTGGCTCCTCCTGCCCTCTCGGCTTCTCTGAAGACACTGGCAGAGCCCCCACCACATCCAGCTCCCTGTCTCTCTGGTCTCAGGCCTACCCGGGGATCGAATGCCTTCCGGAAGAGCCGCCCCAGCTGCTGTGCATAGTTCTGGGCCCGGCCGGTCTCGGAGCCATACAGGATGGTGGCCTTCACCCGCTTCGCCATGACTGTGCCCATGAGCGAGGCAGAGATCTTCACTGCACTGTGGGTGAGGGTGCCATGTGGGTGTCTGGGTAACAGAAGCGGGGACTCCCTGGGCAGGGGTCCAGCCCATCATACAAGGTCTTGGGGTGCCACTAGGGGGCTGGGCCCACAGGAAGCACATAGTGGTAGGGCACACCCCTAGGGCACCCACTTGGCCACTTCCTTGAAGGTCTTCTTCCTGGTGATGCCAGTGCCCTTGGCTCCACTCCCCTTCCAGGGGTCTGGCTGCAGGGAAGCACGGGGCACAGAGGGAGGGGAGAAAAAAACATAAGGTGAGCAGGCCCTGGAGGCTGCTTGGCAGAAGGTGGGCCCAGGTGGGCAGGAGCTGATGGGGCGGACACCTGGTAGCGGAAGGCTGGGGACAGGAAATAGTTGACCATTTCCTGATGGAAGACGGGAGTGAGGCTGCCTGAGATGGGAGGCACGATCCAGGCCCAGTCGGCTGGGCACCCGCCCCGGGCCTTCTGCTCGTTCTCCAGGTGCTTCATGAAGGAGGCTGTGGCAGCGTGGTGGTCCACAATGGTCACCTTGGCCAGCTGAGGGCAGGGAAGGGAAGGCTGGACTCAGAAGCGCCCTATAGATTCTGCCCCTTTAGCCTCCACTGCTTCTGTCACCCCAGGTCACACTGAACCTGGGTCACCACAGACCTAACCTATATTCTGTCCCCTCTGACTGCTATGTCACCTCTAACCTGCAGCTTGTTTGGTCCTGCTACTCCTGTGTTCATCATGCAGTGGAAGCCCTAACCTCTGGAATTTGTTTGCCTTGACCCAAAGCCAAAATTTCATCCATCTGGAACCCCATGAAAATACTCAGCGGGCATGACTGTCCTCAATGATATCTCCCAGAATGCACTACACTCCCTACCCAGCATGCACTCTGTCCAGGTATTAGAGGTCCCAGACTCCCTGAGGGTCCCGCAATAGGCCCAGGAGCAGAATTACTGACAGCAAGGCACCTGGCATGCACTAGGTACCCCCTTGCTGCCCCCTGGCACGGCACCATTGTGTGTAGAGCTGGAGGCCCAGTGTGCCCTGTGGCCCAGGGACTGTGGGACCACACCTTTAAGAGCCCCGCCCTAGCATCCTTGAGCCACCCTGTCTTTTACCTGCCCTGCCCCGAGCCCCTTGCCCTCCTGGCCGGTCTGGTGCAGGTACCTGGTAGCTGTGCAGCACAGCCACATTGATCTCCACTGCTGCTTTGTCTTTCCACAGGGACGATGTGGTGCGGGTGTCCAGATCCATGCAGACAGCCACATCCTGGGCCGTGAGAGCACAGTATTGGTAGGGACAGGGGACGGGAAGCAGAAGGCGAATGCCTCTCTGCTAACTCTGAGTGAAAGGACTGTGGGGTGGGTAGCAAGGGGCTGGCCCTCCAGGAGGGCTGGGCCAGGTTTTGTCTACAGAGGGCCTGAATTTCTCCTCCCAGAAATGAGCCTTAATTTTTTTCAGAGGTTGAATCCAGGGCCTTTGAACTGAGCTACATCATTAGTCCTTCAGATAGGGTCTAAGTCAATAAATGGCCCAGGCTGGGCTTGAACTTGAGCACCACTCCTGCCTCAGTCTCCCAGAGTGCTGTGTGTGGTGGTGCAGCAATCAGGGAGACTGAGGCAAGAAGATCACTACAAATTCAGGTCAGCCAGGTCTACACAGTGAGTTCACGGCCAGCCTAGAATACATAGTCACAAAAACAAAAACAAAATCAAAACAACAAAGTTCTGGGAATCCCATGAGCATGCCCCACCATGCCCAGCTTGATCTTAAGGGTTTATAGGGTGTTCAGGGTCTCACTACTTGATTGGATTTGTAGTGATCTGCCTGTTTACAGCCTCCCAAGAGCTAGGATTACAGAGGTGCGCCACTGTGCCCAATCTCAATTGTGGTCTCAGCGCACGGGCCGAAGGGCCGAGGGATCGAACCCCCAGCCCCTGGGCTGCTTGCAAGCACTTTAATTTGCTGAGCTATTTGGCTGACCCTTCCTTTTGCTAGTCTTACAAGAACTATGGAACTGTACACCTTACTTGGCTCAGGAAGCATGTGCACGCTATGTGCGCACGCACGCACGCACGCACACCCTGTGCCCCAACATCTGTGATCCCAGAGCCCTGGTCTTTGCGCCTGGCCCAGCTGGGGCTTTCCTGCGCCTGGCGAGGGCCCCTCACCTCCAGGATGTTGTAGCGGTGCGGGTCACAGAAGTTCCTCATGCCGATCTCGCTGCTCATGTACCAGCCACTAAAAGGGGCGGCGGGGAACTCCAGGCCCCCGATTTCCAGCAGCATGTTGGACACCGCGGGGAGGGCGTACCAGCGCAGGCCCAGGGCTGCGAACCACTCCAGCCTGGGGGTGTTGGCTGGGTCAGCCTTCGCTCCGTGGCTCCCACAGCCCCTCCTCCACCCTGGCCCTCTCGCGCTCACGTTGGGTGCTCCAGGGGCACCTCCAGGATCAGCTCAGGGGGCAGAGTGAAGAGTTCAGGGGCCTCGTCAGGGGCCTGCAGCAGCAAGGGCAGCACGTCGAAACGGCCATTTCCTGGGGTCCAGCCGTGCTGCACGCAGAGCTGTGGGGAGCAAGTGGGCGGGGTCTATGAGGCTCCATGCCTGTCTTCCCCAGAGTCCCTCCCCTTAGTCCGTGCCCACCCTTCACCCCGGGATCCCTCATCGCTGGGTCTCCAGGCCTACCCTGGAGCCCCTTTTTTGGTACCTCCTATCCTTCACAAGGAGGGACCCCCCCTCTTCTGGCTTATAGAACCCCATTATTAATTAATTTTTTGTAGTTGGTACAGGGTCTCTACGCAGCTGACTCGTAGTGAGGGTTCTGTCTTTCTGTGTGCTCTCGCTCTCTCTCTCTCTCAAAGCCAACCTCCACACCTGGCTTGAACAGCCTCTCTGGCCGGGTCCCCTCGTGCCTCCCCCCACTGGCTGCCCCCTCTCATCTCAGTGCCCACCTCCGTGATTTCCACATTGGCTGGGTCCCCCCGCACGGAGCCATCCTGCTGCCTGTAGCCGGCGTAGCGCACCAGCTGGCTGTTCCAGATGCGGAAGTCTCCGCGGCCTGGGCAGCGCTGTGGGAACACTGTGATGGCTGAGCTGAGGACGGAAAGGGGCTGGTCAGGGTTCTTCCTGCAGGGCGCCTGGGCAGGCGGGCTGGGGTCTGAGGCATGGCAGGGGCACTCACCGGAGGTTGCCCCGGTTGGTGGCATACTTCACGTGGTTGCAGATATAGGTGAACATCTCGTGCGCAGACCTGCAGTCCCGGGCATCAAACACCTGCACTGGCGGGTGGTGGTGGTGGGGGGGTTGGTGGTGGTGGTGGTGGTTGGGAAGGGCGAGGAAAGAGGGGACCTGAGTGCCTGCTTCTCTGCTCCTTTGCAGCCAGCCTCCCGCACCCTCACGCCCTGCAGATCCTGTTTGGAGCCTCTTACTTGGCCTTGATCTCCCCACACTCTAGGAGCCGACTGCATACCTGGCACAGGGATCTGGGCACAGCCAGCTGATGTCCACCTAGGGAAACCCTAGTGCTGTGGCCCTAGCAGAGGCCAGTGACTGCCATCCATCAGTCACCTAACTCTCTGAGCACACTGTTGCTGGGACAGAGGGCTGTGCTAGGTCTAGGCCGGTTCTGGGGACTCTGCCACTTGACATTCTGATGCGAGGGAGCATTGCTGTAGAGGGTCAAGGAGGGGTTCCCATGTCCTCCTGTAGCAGGGTCAGGGGTTGCAAGGGCTGGCCTGGGGCCCATGGGGGCAAAGCCAGAGTTCTCTATAGGTTGAACAGCTGCAAGCATTGGGCAAGTCTTAGACAGGCTCATGGCCATTTGATTGGGGACACTTTTGAGTGTGTGTCAGGCAGTCAGTTAGGGGACCTTTTTGGATCTCTCTCTCTCTCTCTCTCTCTCTCTCTCTCTCTCTCTCTCTCTCTCCCCTTCAGCATTGCTGTAGGTCTTCCCAACCACAGGCATCTCCTGCCCTTCTGCTTCACATCTCCAGGGAAGGTCAGGAGCTGCCCATGCCAGTGCCCTCCCCTCTGTTCCTTGCCCCATGAATGAGTCCACTGGCCACACCTGCAGCTTCCCCCATTGGATCCGGCCCACACAGCGGGGGGCGTTACGCCAGGCCTGCTTGGCCCCAAACACCAGCTCACTCTCCCGGAGCTGGTAAGTTCCTGTGGCCGCCACCTCAGCCTCCACCTCCTGTAGCCGATGCTCATGGGCCAGGGAGCCGCTCCTGCAGGAGAGGAGTTTGGCAATAGGGTGACCCTGGGGTTTCTAAGGTCCCAGCTGGATGAGGAGGCCTGGGGTGTTAGGAAGGTCTCACCTCTTGATGGAGCTGTAGTACTGGTTGATGAAGTCCCTGGCTTGACCCAGCAGCTGCTCCTGAGGCGGCGGGGATTGGGAAGGCCGGCCTTGTAGTTTCCTTGGAAATACGAAGGAGCCCAGGCAGCGTCTTGGGGTGCAGGGCCCGTCCTGGTTCAAGGGGCAGGGAGCACAGAGGCCCAGCAGCTCAGGGTGCAGTGTGTGTTATGGGGGGCATGGGAGCAAGGGCCCAGCGAGGTATGGGTACCTGCAGGGCTGGTACTGGAAGCAAGGCTGTCGTGGGACTGCGGGGCAGAGGCGGGGCAAGACTCAAGTGAAGGCTGGGAGGCCCCTGCACACCCCTCCATCCTCTGGTTTTCCCCAGTTAGCATCCTTGTTAGAGACCAGAGGCCAATCTGGGAGCAGGCTGGAACTTCCTCACTTTGGTCTCTTCTGAGATTGGGCCCCCCAATGCCCCAGAGATATTTTGGGGCCTCCTCACCTGCTGAGCCTGGGCGCTGAGGGTGTCGTAGGCAATGCTGCCCACCTCCCAGTTCTTCACTCGAGGGAACTTGGGCCCGTCCGGGGGCCGGGTTAGCGGGGGGCTGTTGGGACCAGGAATAGAGTCACAGGGGGGAATTTGTTCTCTTTGCCTCCTCCCTGTGTAGACTGGAGGCCACTCCTGCAGCACTGATGGCCTGGCTGACCAAGTTCTGCGCTTCTAGTCTCGTAACAACAGTGGCAGGTGGGCGGCACGTGTGGCCTTGCTCACACATGAGGGGCCTGAGGCTCAGATGGACAGGTCTCCACCAGTGCATGCACAGGTGGGGCCTTCACTTCTGCCCTGTATCTGGGTCCTGATGCCAGAGGCCGCCATGGGTGCCCACCTTGCCTCTTCTGCAGAGGGCTTGCTGCCGGGGCTTGCACACGTACCCCAGTTTCACATGTTGGACACTGGGTTCCCAGCAGAGACCATGGGGATGTGATGGGGTTGAAAGGTGTCCTCATAAGGATGGCTCCAGGCCTAAATCAAGGGACCAGTGGCTCAGCGGGCTCTAGCAGCTTGGCTGTGTTATAAATGCAAGCTCTGGAGCTGGACATGTGGTGTGTAACTAATCTTAGCACTCAGAAGGCTGAGGCAGAAGGACTATCAGCAGTTTAAGGCCAACCTGGACCACATAGTGGGACTGTTTCCAAACACAGACAAACTAAGGTGCATGCCGCTCACCTTCCTGCCTCGTGCAGGTGGCCTGGGCCTCACAGGCTGCGGAGCAGACACCTGTGCCACACCTTTGGACTTCTGCCTCCAGAGCCGTGGACAACGGATACCTTTATGTATCACCCACCCCAAGCGCTGCCTTCTAGCAGCAGACTGGACTAGGACAAGTGGCCAGCCCGAATTGGCATGAGCCCTACGTGAGGGGACGGGGACATGCTCAGGCTGAGGGACCAGGCTGGGATCCCTCAGCCCTGATTTTCCTTCCACTCACACCCCTCCTGACAGTGGCCTGTGTGAAGGGAAGCCCTGGAGGCCTTATCACTTCCTCCCAGAGCCGCCAGCGAGAGAGGGAGGAAGGGAGGGACGCAGGCCCCCCGTGCCTGGGCTGCAGGGCTCAGACCTCCGCAGGAGCAGCCTGGCCTGCACCCCATCTGGCTCCTGGTCCTTCTCTTCTCCAGGGACCTTTGCCCCAGGGAGAACTCTTCTGGGACCTGGGTTGAGGGTCAGAGCCATGGGGAGGGGGCCCTGGAGCACAAAGAGGGCCGCGCAGCTCTGTCTTCATAGCATCCCCACCCCAGAGCCTGAGTCTCCTGGCCCAACTCTCTCCCCCTCCCACGACACCCCACTTCTCCCTCTCCTAGGCCATTCACCCCCCCCCACCTCCAATTCAGTAATCACCACTACTACGTGTTGAAGGCCTGCAGTGAGCTAGAAACTCACAGCCTGGTGGGGTTGGCAGCACCAAACTCTGCTTATAAAAAACAGTGGTCAGAGAGATTAAGTAACTCGCCCAACCCCGACAGCTCTTAATGGTGGAGCAATATTCAGACCCTGGCCCGATTCTACAGCAGAAACCTTTGTACTTTCTACCTGTCACCAGCCAGTCCTGACCCTAGTCAGTCTGTCTGTCTTTCTGTCTGTCTGTCCATCTCTTTTTTTCTTTTTCTTCTTTTTTTTGAGACACGGTTTTGCTAGGTAATTCAGCTGGCCTTGAACTCATTATATAGCCCAGACTGGCCTCAAACGTGTGGTGATCCTCCAGGATCCTTCTCTTGAACAGTGGGATTGTAGGCGTGCGCCACCAAGCCCAGCAACCCTGGTCCGTCACATGAGCCTCTTTGCCCGTCCTGCTCTGTCCACAGCAGTAGCCTCTGTGTTGGCGGCCTGGCCTCCTGGCCAGGAGGTGGGCTCTGGCCCTGGACATCATGTATCTGCACTGCCCTCCTGTCCGCTGCTCCTGGCCACCCGGCTCTCACCTGATGTCTGGTGCTGGTGGGGGCAGAGGGGGGGATGCTGGTGCCCAGCTGGGTTCCGGTGCTGGCGCTGGCCCTGGAGATGCTGGGCCTTGCTTGCCGCATAGCCCCAGGCCCAGCCCCAGCCCCAGGCCACAGGGCGGCCCGGGCTCCTGGCCCACACTCTTGAAGTTGCCCATGTCAGCCTCGCGTCAGTTCTGCCACCCGCTCCAGCAGTCCTGGCCTTTTCCTTAGGAAGCAGGGAGGGGGCTGAGGGGAGGGGGACTCTCCTGTGCTGGCCCTCGCCCCGCCCCTGTCCCCTACACAATGGGACAGGAACAAGGCCAGCCGGAGGCTCTAAAGCTTCGGCTCCACGCCCGCTGGCTCAGAGGGTGGGGGGCCGGACGCCTGGGTTCCGCCATAAGGACCAGAGCTGATAAGTGGGGACCCAGGTGTCTGGCAGAGGCTTGGGGCTGCCCTATAGATGCTGACCCTGCAGCGAGTGGTGGGGAAGAGCAACAGGGGCCTGAGAGAGGTTGTGGAGGTGTCAGCCTGGAGGGGAGGGGCACCTCAAGGCTTTTGTGGGTGACTGTGGGATGGAATCCCCATTCCTAATGGCCACATGGACCTTGAGGCTCACCTGTGGCCCTCAGAATCTTCTGGAGTTTTGGGGGATGCGGGTCTAGTCAGGCTGCAGTGACCCTTTGTCCTGTGGTGGGACTTAGGGTATCCTTTCCCTCCCAGCCCCAATTTCCTGGAACCCCTGTCCCTCCATGACTCAAGTGAGGACATAAAAGGACAGGAAGCTGCCATCTAGGTTCCCCACCCTGACCCTGTTATCCAGTGACGCATGCTCCCCAGGAGCGGGAGGTCAGCAGAAACCTGACGTGACAGAGGCAGGATAGCCCAAGGGCAAGCGCTTGGAGGACTAATGAACTACATTTCCCAGCATGCACAGGGAGCTCACTAGCACCTTTCAGGCACATTGGGCAGAAATGCACACTGGGGTTTGTAGTTCTATGCAACCTAGGCACTGGAGAAGAGCTGGGAGCTGGGAATCTGGGTTCACAGGATGGAAGCTTAGTGGGTCTGAGACCTTAGAGAATGAGAGAGACTATGGGAAAGAAACAGAAGCTGGGAAATAGGTAGGGGCAGAGACTGGGAGGGGCAGACAGCAGACAAACAAACATGTAGATTTGTGTTGGCCGGACTCCTGTGGAAAGCAGTAGAGGATAAGATTGGGGTGGTCTGGGTGGGGGGCCAGCAGGCAGGCGGATCACCCGGAAGGAACAGGCTGTGCTGCGCTCTGGGGTCACCCACAAGGTGGGGTCTGCCAGTCTGTGAGGGTGGAGGGCAAGAGCCCTTGTCCACAGGAGAAGCCTGGCCTGGCAGGGCAGGGGCGAGGCAGGAGGCTGTGCTCAGTGGGCCTCATCCCTGGGCCTCCCAGCCTGGTACCCATGCTGATCCCCAGAGCCTCGTTTCTTTGGGGGGTGGGGAAGAGATGGGGTGCAGCTCCTCTTTCTGAGACCTCTCAGCCATACACACCCAAAGACTCCTGCCCAGGTTCCAGGGAAGGGGGCCAGGGCAAGCACTGACACTCTTGGGACCTCACAATGCTCCCCTGGGCCCTGGCTCCTCCTGGGGGATCTCCCGAAGCCTCGCTGCTGCAGGATTTCAGAAGCAGTGCTCACCTCACGCCTGGGGTCTACTCAGAGCCGTCAGGCAAGGCCAAGCCTCTTCAGTGCGCTGGCCTGTCCTCTAGATCCCTGCTTCCTTCCAGTCAGAGCTTGCCATGTCCCAGACCTGTCTTCTACTCCTGTTTCCTCTCCCCCATAGCTTCCTCAGGCATTGCCCCTCCATAGTTCTCTTCAGCTTCCGCCTCTTTCTTGGGGTCTGCTTCCCAGGGGACCCAATCCACACAGCCCCATGTGATTTCCCCCCAGAGGCCTTCCTCAGCACCTCCCCAACTCCTCTGGGCAACTCTTTGTGGTCCTGTCCCCAGGTCTTGGGCCCATGTTCCCTCCAGGTCCCCCAGGCTATGGTTTCAGGGAGCTGACTCTGTGTCTCATCTTCACCTCCAAGTGCTCTGGAGGCCTGAGATGCTTGGGAGTCTCTGTGGGGTCTGCACATGCGCCTGGAGGTTTTCTCCTGCACACTGGCTTGTACCAAGGGACAGGGCCACCAGAGAGTGATCTAGTGCTAGGAGCAAATAGGTCTAGTTCACAGCATTGAAAACTCCAGCCCCAGGGGCCCAGGTGGGGTTTCGTCGGGGCAGAGTACACCAGGCAGTATTTATTTATTTACTTATTTACTTATTTATTTATTGTATTTTTTAGGGAAGGGTCTACAGGGTGTTCAGGGTCTCACTACTAGATTGAACTCGTACTGGTCCGCCTGTTTACAGCCTCCCAAGAGCTGGGATTACAGGTGTGCGCCACCACACCCAGTCTCAATTGTTCAGCAGGCCCCGGGGGCAGGGCCGGCCCAGCAGGCCCAGGGATTGAACCCCTGGCCCTTGCACCAGCTTGCAGGCGCTTTAATCTGCTGAGCTATTTGGCTGGTCTCAGGCAACATTTACGAAAATAAAAGGGACTTCTTTTTTTTTCTTTTTTTTGGCGGAACCAAGGATTGAACTCAGGCACTTGCACTTGTCAGGGAAGCGCTGATTCCACCGAGCCATCTCCCTGGCGCCTAAATAAAAGGGACTGTAAAGAGCAGAGTGAGGCTTTACTAACAAGAAAGTCTGCTTGCCCTTCCTTCTGGGATAGCCCGGCCTAACTTCCGTCAAGGCGCTGGATGGCGACAGTGCAGCAGGGAGGAAAAGGTGAAGGGGGCTGGTCAACAGCTACATGCTGTAGTGAGGGAAGAGCAAAAGGCCCTGCGTGCTGATGCCCTGCGGGGGGACTAGAAAACTGTAGGGTGCCGTGTGTGTCGAGAGAGCTTGAAGAAAGGAGTTCACTTAATCTGGTCTGAAATCACACAATGGACGCATGCCTGGAAACATTACGTGATACCCTATGAACGGGGCAATTTTTATGAGTCAGTTATAAAACAAAACAAGGCCCGGGGAGTGGTGCATGCCTGTCTTTGCAGCACTCTGGGAGGCTGAGGCAGGAAGATCCCAAGTTAAAGCCCAGCCTGAGCACTTTAGGGACTTAGTGAGACTCTGTCTGAAAATAAAAACAAAGAAACAAAGAAACAAACAACAGGAACTAGGGACATAGCTCAATGGTCTAAGCACCTGTCTGGCAAGTGCAAGGACCCAGGTTCAATTCCTGGTACCGCATGACACGCTGGCCACCGAAACTGGGCACATACCTGTAATCCCAGCACTGGGAAGCCTGAGACAGGAGGATCATTACCAGTCTGAACTGCATAGCAAGACCCCGTACCAAATAAATAAATAAATAAATAAATAAATAAATAAAAACAAAGAACCCCTGGGGAGGTAGCTCAGGGTGAAGACCCTGGCTTCCATCTCCATTACAGCAAACAGACAAACAAAACAAAAAAGTGGAAAACAGGGTCCATCCTGACCTCTCTCTTTTTTAGGGCTATGCTCTCTTCTGCTTCTGTTTTCTTCTTCTCCTTCTCTTTCTTCTTCTTCTTCCTTCTTTCTTCTTTTGTGTAGGTACGGGGAATCGAACTCAGGACCCTATGCTTGCCAGGCAGGCGCTGTGCCACTGAGCTAAATCCCTGGCCAACACTTGGTTTTTTTTTCTTTTTGAGAGCATGTCTTGCTGTGTAGCCCGGGCTGGCCTTGAACTCTCGGTGATCTTCCTGCTTAGCTCTTGAGCGCTGGGATCATAGGCCTGCACCACCATGCCCAGCTCAGCAGCTGCGTTTTAAAGAGTAATTTGTGAAACAAAATTTCCAAGGCTTTAGAGTATTGAAAAGAAGGAATTTAGACTTTAGGTCAGGGGCTGTCGACATAGAGGGAACTTGGATGGTGCGGTTGGAACGTGGCCCCTCCATCCCTGAATGCTGAATTTCTGCTGTTGGCCAAGGTTGCCCTGTTACCCCTTCCTGGCCTTCTGGGGTGAGCAGGGGACCCCTCCTGGGAGGCTCTGTTCCTGTCTGAATTTCAGAGAACACAGTGGATCTCGCTCTTGCCTTCCTTCTTAGATCAGAGAGCTTGCAAGTCTGAGAGGGGGCACTGCCCTGCCCTTGGGGCGCCCGTGCTTGGAAGTAAAGGCCCTGAGCTCAGGGCATGTGTGTGGGCGGGAGACGGTGGCCGGTGGCAGCAGCGGAAGGCCCTGACTCTTTACAGCCCAGCCCGGGGTTGTTCAGCGTGAGCTGGAAGTGGCCCACCCACTCCACTATGAGCCGCTTCCTTCCTGCCTGTGGGCAGGGACCGGGTGGGGAGCCGAGGGGAAAGGAGGGATGGAGAGCAGCGGCCAGGCAGAGCGGGAAGGGGCAGCCCTTGCCCGCCAGGCAGTTACCTCCTCCTCAGGGTGTAACTCGCGCCCCAGAGGTGCTCACAGGACCGGGGCGGGGCGCTGGGGTGGCTTCCCGGCAGGGCCTAGGGTGTTAGGCGCTGCAGGCAAGCAAAAGTTTGCGGGGTGAAAGGGCGGTGGCGGCGGCCGCGGGCGCCCTCTAGCATCCTGCGCCCTGCTTGAGAGTGCCACGTGGGGGCAGCAGAGAGCTGAAGAGGAAAGATCTAAAGTCTGGGATCAGGCACCAAGGCCAGCGTTGGGCTCCCGCGCCCGAGCCAGCTGTGACTCAGGGAGCGAACGCTGAGTCCAGGATGTGCACGCCTGACGCAGGCGCGGTAGTGGGTCCACACCAGCTCTCTGGGGGCACCGAAGTGACTCGTTCACATACCCGAAGCTCCCAAGGGACTCGGAGCAGCCCACCACAAGGGGCAAGTCCCTCTGTCCCTTCCTCCTTTATGCACACACTGCACAGGGCCTGGGGCACGGGAGATGCCTGGAGCGATGCCCAGCACTGCCAAGGGCGAGGATGCACCAGACACCATGCCTTCTGTGAGACCAGGGAATTCCTGTAGCTAGGGAAGCCAGGGAAGGGCACTGGGAGGGCACTTCCCACCGCCTGACAGTCACCCTCTTCTGGAGCCACTGCTGCCTCCTGGCCCCAAGACTGGCAGGAAAATCTTGGGGTCCACTGGCCTTTGGAAACCATCAGACCTTGTCTTGTCAGGGGCAGAGGTTGCCAACGTTGGGTTCTTGGAGTTCTGTTTCACAAGGGCAGTATCCCACTCGTGAGAGCGGCAACTCGTGCCCCAATCAGCTCCCAAAGGCCTCACCTCTTAAGACTACTGTCTTGGGGTTAGGATTTTAACATATGCATTTGGGAGGGGTTTAAACATTTAGTTTATATAATTGAATATATATATATATATATATATATATATGTGAGTGAGCATGTGTGTGTATGTGTGTGCATGTGTGTAATATGTACGGAAGCACACATGTGCATGTGCCTTTGAGCAGGGTGTCCTGGGGCTCTCCCACTCACCTGCCTCCTAATCTGGTCCCTGCCTCTCCAAAGCTAATTTGGGCCAAGAACACTGACGTGGATATGAATGTTTTAACATCCACAGGGACTTGAACCTGTTCTTCATTCCTGGGATACAGTGAACATGAGTAGTTTTTAGGGTCAAGCCGAGCCTCCTGAATGATAACCATGGGGGGCCTGTCCTGGCCTGTGGGGACCCTACATAGAGAGCAGTAGTGCAAGACCAACAGGTCACCCCAGACCTGTGGCTGAAGCTGTGACAGCCCCCCGTGCCCCTCCCCTCTCCCTTCCTCTCTTGCAATCCTTCAGGCTGGCCCAGTTTCCTGGTGTGCTTGCTGTGGTGCTGGGTCTCTTGGGAAGCGGGGCTCTGAGCAGCGAGTGTGCCCAGCATGGAAAGTCCGGGCACCCACACCCTCAGGTGCCCAAGTGGGGTGCAGACCTTTTCTCCAAACTGGGGTGGGAGGAGCAGGCCTGCAGGGCTTCAGATCTCCTGCTGGCCTGGAGATACAGAAATCACGACCCCAAATCCTGATGTTCCTCCAGTCATTGCGAAGTATGTCTTTTTTCTTTTTTTAAGAGAAAAGTTTTATTTTAGGTCATAGTCTTGGAGGCTTGGACCATGGCTGCTGGCTTTGGGCCTGTGGCCAGGCAGAGGGGGAGCAAAGGTACCTACCTCAGGGTAGCCAGGAAGCAGAGACCTGTGGACTTTCTTTCTTTCTTTTGTGTCCTTCCAAGTGACTATAAGCCCCTCCATTTCCAGTGACCAGATCAGGGCCTTGGGAAGGGGTGGCTTCCCTCCAGACAAGGGTTAGTGTCAGGCTGGCTTTCCCACGCCCACCATGCTGGGGTAAACTCTCAATTCTGCCTCATTTGAACAGAGCGAACAGAGATCCTTCCACTCTCTCTTCCCTATTTCTTTTCTTTCTTTTGGTTTTTTATTTAATTTATTTTTGGTGGAGATTGAAATTCTTTTTTTTTTTTTTTTTTTTTTTTTTTGCATTTTAGGGAAGGGTCTAAAGGGTGTTCAGGGTCTCACAACTAGATGGGACTTGTAGTGATCTGCCTATTTACAGCCTCCCAAGACCTGGGGTTACAGGTGTGCACCACCACACCCAGTCTCAACCTCCATCTCAGCACACCCCAGAGGGCGGGCCTGCATGGCTCTTTTTGTGTTTTAAAGACAGGACCTCACTATGTAGCTCAGGCTGGCCTCAAACTCATGACAATCTTCTTGAATCAGCCCCCTGAGTACTGGGATTATGGGTACGGACCACCACACCTGGCCCCTACTTCTTTTAAATTTTTAAAAATTAATTAATTATTTTTGAGGCTGGCTTTGAACTCACTTGTGTAGCCCAGGCTATCCCTTGAACTTGAAGTGATCCTCTTGCCTTAGTCTCCAGAGTTCTGGGATGATAGGAGGATGCTACCACACCCGGCTTCTTCTTCTTGGTTTTTTTTTTTTAATTTTTATGTATTTAGGGCAGGATCTATAGGGTCTATAGGGTCTCACTGCATAGATCAGACTCATAGTGATTCTCCTGTTCTCAGCATTGGTATTATATGCCTGCACTACCATGCCCAGTCTCAATCGCTGAACCCTGGCTGCTGCACTCTGCCTAAGGAGGTGCTTTAGTCTGCTGAGCTATCTGGCCAGCCCTCTCTTTTTTAAAATATGTGTTTGTGGCATATAGAGTTCATATTCTTCATGTGGGGTTGGTATATGTACGTAACACATTTTAATTCCTTTTTCATCCCCTCCCATATCCATCTCTCAGTCTTTGTATTTGAGAAATCTCTCTCTCTCTCTCTCTCTCTCCTTTTCTCATCACTGATCTTTTATTTTGTTCTGTATTTATACAGTGGGTTTCCTTATATAAGAGAGACCATGCAATGTATAAGTGTGTACATCTGATTTATTTCACTTCACTTTATGGTCCCAAAGTATATCGATTTTCCTATAAATGACTCAAGTATATCTTTTTTTATTTGGGGGGGGAGTGGGCACCAGGAATCAAACTCAGGACCTTGTGCTTGCCAGGCAAGCACTGTGCCACTGAGCTATGCCCTGGCCCAAATATAATCTTTTTTATGGCAGAGTAGTACTGTATTGTATGTAAAGACCACATTTAAAAAAATCCATTCCTTTGTTGATGGACATATAGGCTACTTTCAAGATATAGATATTATGGGATGCTACGACATGGTCTTGTTGCTGGGTAACCTCTGTCCATGCCCAGGCAGTGGAGTAGGTATCTTATTAGTATTCATGTTCCTGAGGTTGCATAGCTGGCCCTCAGGGAGAACAAACATTGTGACCATAGCTTATCGCTTGGACTATGGAGCCCACCCTTCTTTCTTCAATAACACAAGTGTTGCTGTCTGGGGGACACCCAGTCCCAGGAGCTGACATGGCCTTCAGTGCCAACCACTCACTTGGCGACCCAGTGGCCAGTGCAGCTCTGGTCTATAGCTGCTCCATTTCATCCCATGGAAAAGACAGAGTGAACCAGGGGCTGCCCGGTTTTGTGTCTGTGAACATACTCATGTGTGTCCTGTGGACACAGCCTATGTGGTCAAGAAGTTGGGGATCCTGGTCTTTCCCTACTTAGGCCAGAACTGGAAAGTTAGCACAGTTGTGATGTGGCTCTGCCAAGAAACCCAAGGAGTTTCAGGTATAAAATTCAGGAGCAGATTCATATCGTTTCCTGGTGGCATTTGGGATGGTGAGGAGGAAGGCATATTCTCTATACACACGAGACCTGGCCTCAGCACCGACCAGAAAACCAGCTCTTGTTTCTCATGAGCTACCTGCTGAAGCGAAGGTTCTAGCACTCTCTTGGTCTGGGGTGGTTTTCTATCTCACAATGTCCTGAAGGGGGCGCGCATCTTGTCATTTGGGCTGCCCTCCCTGGTGGCCTGTCTTGCCGGGCTTAGAGGGTTTTCAGCACCCTGGACAGAGACCTCTCCAGTCGGCGGGGGCTTGAGCTGCTGATGGGAATGTCAGCTTTCCTAGCAAGGCAGCCCAGAGCTGCTCCTTCATACTGTTCAGTCCTTCAAAGTCCCCCTCAAGTAAGACCCCAATCTGTCAAAACAGCACTAATGCTGCAAACTCTTAGAAGTTTATTGTTTTTGAGACAGTTTCTTGTTGTGTAGCTCAGGCTGAGCTTGAACTCATGGTGATCCTCTTGCCTCAGTCTCCAGAGTGCTGGGATTACAGGTGTGCACCACCACGCCTGTCTCTGAGGGTTTTATTTAAAACAATCACAAAACCAACCTATTTCCTAGAGCAGGGCTGGGCATGTATTAGGACTTAGTAAACATATTTTTAAAGGAATACACACCAGTGGCGCCTTCAGGCAAGGGTCTCAGATCCCACAGTGAGCATGTCCCTCCTCATCAGCCTTTCCCATGCCATAATCCTGGAGCTTCTGCCACTCACTGAAATCTGGGTAAGCACTGGAGTCTCTTTCTGCATCTGAGGACTCTAGTCCCTAAGCCAAGGGGATAGATGGCAGTTAGGTGTTCAGGCAGAGGAGCCTTAAACCTGCACCTTTCTTTCTCATTTGGGGATGAGTGAGAGAACTCACATGTGGCTCCTAGTGGGATCTGGGCTGAGGAAACTGTCACCTCCTTCCTCTGTGCTTGGGAGGATCTTTGCCCCCCAAGAAGGCCTGGCTCCTCCAGGACTCCTCCAGCATGCTCTGAACACTTAGAGCTCTCCTTTCTTTGAACTCACCTCAACATATCTTTGGTAGCACATGGTTTTTCTTGAAGCTGAAAGGCAGTGGATGTGGAGAGAAAAGGGAGGCACTGGCTGAGGGTCAGGAGCGCCGCTGTGCAGAATTAAGGAATCACCCTCTGGGAGAGCTGGGAAGGCCTTCAGAGTGCAGCTCGTTGGGTTGCCTCATTTTACAGGTAAGGAAAATGAGATTTAGTGATACTTCTAGAGTTACACAGCAAGTGAGTCTCTTTCTAGTGCTTCTGGCCCAGTTCAGGTCTTTGACACTGTTCCCCATAGTTTTGCATGGCAGATTATACTTGCCAAGGTGGTTGTGGCAATATGTCCCATCACGCAGGACTTTCTTCTATGACAGTGACACCCTCCATTGATAAGTGAGGTTTGTATTTCTTTTTGAATCTGAAGGGCTATGATCATGGAAGTTACTTCTAAGAGTACACTATTAAAGAGGGGTGCTCTGTTCTTATTTTAGGGTGCCTGCTCTTACAACCAGCTGCAGTGCTGTGAAGAAGCCAGGTGGCCACCAGGGACAGGATTTATCACCAAACACAGGGAAATACACCTTCCAGTCGTTCATCTAGTATGAGCTTCCCAAAATCACAGGTCTGTGAGCAAAATAAATGCTGTCATTGATCTGAGCCAATCAGTTTTGGGCTGGATGTAGTTATTAGAATCACCCCCCCATCTGCCTGTTTCTCCAAGCTTTTGTACACATTTCATCAACTCATCAAACCTTTTTTTCTTTTTCTTTTTTGTACTGGGAATCAAACTCATGACCTTGCACTTGCCAGGCAGGTGCTTGTGCTGCGGAGCTATATCCCCAACCCTTCATCCGACACCTGGTCTGTGTTACTCAGGACAAGGGCAGATCTGGTTTCTACACTTGTGAACAATGTGCTTTAGCTGCCATGGCTGTCCTTGCAGTGTATTCCCCTCACACAGATTAGCATTCCTGTTCCTCAGCCCTCCGCTCCACCTCAGCACTCCTGTTTTCACCCTAGACACGATCTTCTTGCTGTAGTCTCTGTACCTTTGCTCATGCCCCTTCCCTGCAGTGCTTGTGCCCGTCTCACCTGGACCTTTGAAGACCTGCTCCCAAACTTCCTCCCATCACTAGGCCCTCTCAGCTCCTCCTTTTGAAATGAACCAGGCCGTCCTTGCCCTCCCACGGCACTCAGTCTCACTAGGTAGTGAGCTCCAGGAGGAGGGAGTTGGCGTATTCTTCCTGCCCCTCCACCCAGCACCTGACACAGGGCCTGGTACACTGAAGGTCTCCAGGAAACAGTTGTGGATGCAACTCTAGTAACAGAACTGGAGACACAAGTCAGTCAAAGCCCAGGCTCTTACATCTTACTTCTGATGCCAGGAAGCCAGGACTAGTGCTTACCAGTGTGGGTGTGGTGTTGGTGGGAAGAGGCTAGAAAGGGTCAGGATCGCTGCATGTGGAGTTGCAGTGAGTGAAGGGAGCCTTGGCTCCCGGCTCCATAGCCAGGGGTGGGCGGGTCCTGCCCTTCCTCCTTCTTTTCCTCCCTTCCTTTTTTTTTTTTTTCTCTTCTTGCTTCCAATAAGCCCCAAGCACCTGCTTCCTTGAGAGATGAGACACTGCTACTTGGTTCTCTTCTCTCACTCCAATTCTCAACTGAAACCATCTGTATTCTGTCAGTTGCATGGAGAAACCTTATAATCTAAGCTTCCCTCTCAAGACTAAGAGATGTTCTTGCTGCTTCCTCCCCTGGGGCTTCCGAGCACCATTCCACCCTCGGCTTTCTCTTTTCTGTGTCCACCCAACTGGAACTGTTTCCCTGTCCCCTGCAAGTGCTGGTTGCTCTCCTGGGCCTGGTCTGCTGTCTCGCCTGGCTGCTCCTGGGGGCCACCAGCATCGCCCAGCCTCCATTTGTTCTTTTCTCTCAGGAAGTTTGGCTTAGCTCCCTCAGACTGAGCAGGAGCAGAGTGGGGTGGGCAGAATGCAGAATTTTTTCCCCTAAATTGTCTCTTTCTGGGAGCTGGGAGGAGCCTGTGTGTCTCATTATAAATACAGCCTTTTCCTTGCCTCAGTGGCAGGCAGGGTGGGGGAGAGCTCTTCCCAAGATGATCCTTGAGAATGGCCCAGGGCTGAGGGTGGGGCAGATTCTCAGTGCTCTTGGTACTGGATACTGGATCTGGGGATAGCAGAGGTGGGAATCTGGTGGGTGGCGGGAAGTGGGGGAGGTTTCTCCCCAGGCTTGTCTGTTTGTACTTGGAATTCTTGGCCCAGGAAGGATGCCTCAGGGAGCACTTGCCCTGTGTCATAGTCTTTCCTTCTTGTCTCAGTCCCTGATGTAGGGTGGCTCAGTGGGACTGTCTTCAGGCTCTCCCCTGAGCCCCAAGTCAGAAGTCTGCATTCAGCTGTCACTTCTATGTGTGTATAGGGGATCATAGGGACAGAAAAGAAGGCACTGGCATTCTTTGGGCCAAGGAATAGGTCTTCCCTCTCTGTGCTCAGAAGGGAGGCCACTCTGTGTCTGGTCCCCCTCTCATTGGGAGGTCTGAGGGCCCAACTAGTAAGTCCCGTCTTCCCTCTGGGACAAAATCAGAGTGTTGTCATAGAAATGTGGGTCCCCATCAAAGGATTACAGGCCAGGTTAGCTGAGTGGCTCTATCCTTTCAGGGGCAGGCTGTCCTGTTCTGTTGATGTGGAGGAAAAGGCTTCAGATGCTCCCTTCCATTCTCCTCTGCACCAGACCCATCCTCAACCCTTAATTTCTTTCAATCTCTTCACCTGGAAGGGAAGATACCCGTTCCCAGGAGGCAGCCAACCCAGCACCAGGTGTGTTCCCCTGTGGGGCAGGTGAAAGCTGGGCCAGTGGTAACCCGGATACATTGGTGGCTCTGATGCTGAGTTCCAAGGCGGGGGAGCCCATGTCCCCAAAGGCCAGGCATCACTGGAGGTGGAGGGGCCTAAGGGATGACTGTACCCGCAAGAGCCTCTGGACTTTTTTAGCATCAGCTGGTAGAGCCACCTCCTTCTCTCCCACTGGCTGCCTTCCTGAGTCACTGCCCACCCACCAGCAAATAAAAAAGGGTGTCATCTGCTGGCCAGTGGCCCCATTTGGCCTGGTGTTTGCATCTTTTTGCTCCTGGGCGGGCTGTGAGAGTTGAACAGTGGTCTGTGGGCAGCCTTCTCTTCGGTGCAGCCCTCCTTCCAGAGGCTTCCTTGTCTACCCTTTGTTCCACACCTCCCCCCTCCCCAAGATGGTTCTCTCGGGTGACAAGACCCAGCCCCTTGCTCCAAGGACAGTGGCAGCTGCAAATCCTCAGGAGCCCCCACATGGCCCCATCCATCTAGGCAGGCCTCTGATCTGGGCTGCAGGCAGGGGAGGGGGAGGTTTGCTATAGACTCCTCCCGCCAGCTCTCCGCTTCAGCTGTCAACACTCGCCTCCCGGTCTGGCCCGACCCTGCCTGGCTGCTCACACCAGGGACGCTTCGCCAGGGAGACCCTTACCCAGATCAGGCAGGGGTGGGCAGGCGGTGGGCAGACACCCTTCGTGTCCTTGAGCATCCCCAGGCCTCCTGCCTAAATAAGGGAGCTGCAGCTGGAACGAGCCAGCTGGCGGGGGAGGGGCCTGCGGCAGTCCAGGGTTTTCCGAGAGGCAGGGCCATGGCAGACGCCGCAGCGCCCCGCGCCCGCGGATTGGGCCTGCGAGGCCACCCCGCGCTGAAGAGGGTTGGATCGGCTGCTCGCACACGGGGATCCCCTTGCTGGAAGCTCGAGTTCAGGGGCTTCTTTTTGATCTCGCAGCGTGGAGGCTGTAACTCCAGCTAGCAGCCACTGGCTATGCCTGCCCCCCACGGAGAGCTTCGCATGACCCCCCAGAGGGCCGTGTGCTGGCGGGTGTGCACCGGGTACCTATCCTGGGCTCGCCATCCTCATCCCAGTGTCTACGGGCTTGGGGCCTCCCGAGTGCCCGGCCTCCCCCTTGCCCGACTTTCCCCGACCCTGTGCTGGTCTCGCGCCTTGGCCCTGGCCCGCCCCCACCGTAGGCTCCGAGCAAGCGCTGCGTGTCCAAAGCCGGTGCTCTGTCCTCGCGCTCCGCGTCAGGCTTCTCAGCCCCCAGCCCCGGTGGGGGCGGACTCCCGATTCCCACTGCCCGGCCGCCCCCGAGCCGGCAGTCGCACCTGTCCCCTGAGCGCACCTCCCCGGGGTCCCTTCCCCCTCTCCGCCGCGCTCTAGTCCCCGGGGCTCCGCGGCTGAGCAAGGGGCTGGGCGGGGGGAACGCTCTGCGTGGCTCAGCCAATGAGAAGAGCGGGCGCGCGGGGTGGGGGGAGAGGGCGGCGCTGCGGGCGGG
>NW_004524603.1:5698563-5707663 GCF_000260255.1 Octodon degus
CAGGTGTGCGGCCGGCGGAGCGGCCCTAGCTCTGCCGGCTGGAGCCCGGGCCCGCGATCGCCAGCCGGCAGCCAGGAGCCGAGCGGGGGCCTGGCACCCGCAGTCCAGCCCCGCCCCGCCCGTGCTCAGCTTGGCCGCGGTGTGCGAGGACCACGGCCCGGCCAGGCCACCCGAAGCCTAGTGCGGGGCCGGGCCGGGCCGGGGTGGGTGGGGGCCCGCCCGGCCCGCACATGGGCTCAGGATGCCCGTGCGGAGGGGCCACGTCGCGCCGCAGAACACCTTCCTGGACACCATCATCCGCAAGTTTGAGGGCCAGAGTGAGTGGGGGAGGGGGCGTGCGGAGAGGGGGTCGGGGGGCGGGCCGAGCTCTTCTCTGTGTGCATGGGGGGCGTGCCCGGGCCGTGGTGCAGCTCCGAGTGCGAGTCAGTATGGGCTGGTGGGCGCCGATGCTCTAGCCGGGGTCTGTTAAGGACGGACTTGGGGGACCTGGGCATTGGACCAGTGGGCCTATTGTTGGATCTTGGGGTGCCGGCTCATCTCAGACTTTTGGGACAGCTCAGACTCTGTGACACCCTGAGTGTAAAGGCCTGGGCGGCAAGATAGGAGTGTGCGGATGTCTCCAACTCCGGGTGTCCGGAGTGGATGGAATTGTGTGTGTACAAGGACATGAGATTTACATGCCTCAAACGGTGGGACCCTAAAGTACAGCCAGTGTGCCGATCTTGACTGTGCTGTGTTGTATATGACAGTGAACCCTAAGGATGTGGGATGGGCCAGTCCTAATCTGGCCCCGAGTGAGAGTGTGTGTGTCTCCAGTATGTGACCCTGAGCCAGTGTGTGACCCTGCAGGGGGTGTGGGGAGGTGGCTTTGACATGGTTATAAAATTATGGGTTCTGTGGTGAGAAGATGTGCTAGGACTGACAAGCCTTGAGGCTAAAAGGCTGGCTATGGTTCCTGCATATTGTGGATTTTCCTGTGGTAGACACTGTCACTGTATGGGGACTACAACACCCCTAATGCTGGCCTGGCAGGAGAGGTTTCCGGAAGTGTCCCAGGCTGGGTGATAGTTCTGGGCTTTCAAGTCCCTGTCCCTAAGGTTGCATGTGTTACAGTGGGTGTAACTGCCATAGAGTGGGTAGAGGGTGACATTCCTTGCCTATGACCCTGTGCACACAGGACAACGTGTGCTTGTAACTGTGGTGGGGCAAGGGAGGAGAGGCCAGTGGGGAGGCAGCGTTGTCTCAAGAGAGGAACAAGATGATCCCAAGGGGGTGGAGTTGGTGACAGGGGTGGAGGGGTTGGGGTGGGCCCTGGGCTTTCCTTTCCACAGTCTCCAGGGGTTGGCTGTGTAGGCACCGAAAGACCCTGGGAAGGTGTGGAGTGGAATTTGGGAGGCCAGGCTTCTGGTCCCACTGACTGTTGCATGACCTTGAGCGACTCTTCCCTGACTGGATCTGTTTCTGCCTCTGTGGAGGAGCTGACCAGAGTGGCCTCTGTGGTCCCTCTGGGCTGGTTCCAGGATGTTAGTATAGGGTATGGGGGGTGGGGCTTGCCTTCGAAGAAACTTGCATTCTCCCAAGCTGGGAATGAGGATAAGGGACAGCTTTCCTTCTGCAAGTTTCTTTCTGAGGTGAGGATGGAGGCAGAGTAAGGAGGTGACAGGAAACCCCAACCTGGTGTGGATGGCCACCTGGGAGCTTTAGAGGACCTTGGGAACTGATCTTCAGATGACCCCTCTCCAAAAGTTATTTCCTCGAGGTTTAAAGAGAGATGATAGAGGGCGGGGAGAGGCCAGACCTCCATAGTCTGGGCCTGCCTTGGGCACCCCTGGTGCCCAAACCTGCAGGCTGGGGACTGCCTGCTGGGGAGGGGATGGAGGGGACACTGCCAACTGCTAACAAAAGCCCATATGAAAAGCTGTCATCCGTGGAGCATCTTGTCTGGCCCAAAGGTTCTTGGGGCAGGAATGGCGCGGGGAACCCAGGTCTTGCTGCCACAGGTTGACTGGGGACTTTCTCCTCGATGGGGCCACTGAAGAAGGCCTCACATCCCTGGGGAGGGGAGCCTTTCTGGGACTTGTTTCCTTACAAGTGGGCCAGTGCCTGCCGGCCGTCCCCAGGCTCAATGGATTTCCAGGGTTTGGAGTTCGAGGGCCCTTTTCTTGTTCCCTGTGACCTTGGGCTTCTGCCTGTGACTCTCCTCCAGCAACTCCTCTGTCTTCTGTCACAAACGGTTCAAAAACTGCCTCTGTCATTTATGAGCTGGAGGACTTGAGCCGAACTTCTCTGGACCCTGTTTCTTCATCTGTAAACTGAGGACAGTGGCACCTACCTCGGGGTAGGAGTGTCCCTCTTCCTCTCCGGCGCGCCCACTTCCCGGCTCGTGACTGCCTCAGAGTTACTTGGAGTGCCCCAGTATAGGGATCAGGGATAGGAAGAAAGAAGCCCAAGCCGTGAAGCTGGAGCAGGGGAAGCTGGCCGCCATCTCCGGCCCTCCCAGGGCTCCCTCTCCAGGCCTAGTGTTTATCCTTCGGCCGCGGCTGCTGACACGCGTTGCAGACACCCGCCCAGGCTGGCCTCGGCCCGGGCCCGGAGGAGGGGGCGGCGGACAGCTGGCGGCCTGCCCGCGAGAAGCCACGCTGCCAGCCCGTGGCCGGCTGGACACGGAAGGCAGGGGGCGCACATCCTGGCTGTGCCCTTTCGAGGCACCTGTGTCGCGACGCGGCTGCGTTGCCACCTGCTGGGGTCACCGGTACCCGCTGCACTCTTTGCAGCGGGGTGGGCCGCGACCGCTAAGTGTGACGAGGGAACGTGGGGGAAGCCCTGGGAGCCCTCCAGGCCAGGGTCTCCGCTCACGTGCGCGCCCATCCCTGCCCCTCCCCCCCCTCAGGCCGCAAGTTCATCATCGCCAACGCCCGCGTGGAGAACTGCGCGGTCATCTACTGCAACGACGGCTTCTGCGAGCTGTGTGGCTACTCGCGGGCCGAGGTGATGCAGCGGCCCTGCACCTGCGACTTCCTGCACGGGCCGCGCACGCAGCGCCGCGCCGCAGCGCAAATCGCGCAGGCCTTGCTGGGGGCCGAGGAGCGCAAAGTGGAGATCGCCTTCTACCGGAAAGATGGTAGGCGGGGCGGGGCCTGGGGGCGGGGCGGGGCGGGGCCTGGAGGGCCGGGGAGGGTTGGGCGGAGGGTAAACCTGGTGGGTTTCCAGGGGCAGTACCCAACATGGGGCGTGGCCAGCTGGACCATCAGGGTCCCCACCTAATTCTTGTGGGACGGTCTTTTGGGGCGCCCAAGGACTGCTAGGCCAAGGGCCTGACCCCTCAGGCTCCTTCCTGGGCAGATGTGGCTGGAGTTTGACAGGCTGAGGGTGGCAGGTGGTGTGTCCCTACATAGATCAAGTTGGCAGCTGGGCGCTGATCTCCAGCCGCAGGGCGCTACTACCCTGGGGCATGTCCTCCCCGGTTACTGGTCTGGGAAGATGTCGCCGCGGGTGAGGAACCGGGCAGGGTTGCAGGACTCTGGTTGTCTCTTTATTGCCCGTTTTCTCTGCGCATCTGCGGAGAGGTGTGTGGTCTCCCCACAACCTCAGTCCTTTGTCTCCACTGTTGAGCGCCCGGGAGCGCCACCCCCTCCTGCGCCAGGTGTTTCTGCTCAGCCACCGCCTCACAGTCCAGCTGCTCGGGGCTTCCGGAGAGCAGAGAGGGAATCTGATAAACAGAGCTGGGAGGGGCTGCTACCACACTGCCCTTCCCTGTTGGGGTGGTGCAGGGCACAGAGGCCCCGTGGGCACAGGACTTGGCTGCGCTGCTTACACTCTGCTCCCCACCAGTGTGGGCCTAGCTCGGAGCTGGGCACTTGGAGCTGTCTGCGGAAGACCAGGTGCTTGCCTTCAGGGGGCGTGTCCTCTGCACAGGGCGCACCTCGTGCCTCCGGGCATGCTGGAGGGTGTGCGACAGCCCTGCAGCGGTGTGCATCCGTGCCCAGCTTCTGCAGGTGCTGTTTGTGGCACTGCCACGCACACTGGGCAGGGGTGGAGCCACGGTGGCCCTGGAAGAGAGGTTCACTCACAGCCTGCGCTCTTTAGCCTGCAGGCAGGGTGGAGCCAGGGGGATTAGCTGCAACCCTGCAGACAGGGGTGGCTTGTACCTGCCGGACACTGATTGCTTCTGTTATGTTGTGCAATCTTCGCAATAGCCTTGGAAAATAGACTTTATTTGCAGTTTTTGGATGATGAAACTGAAGTTCAGAGAAACTAAAGAATTGTCCTGGAAGTCACACACCTAGCAAGTGTCGGGATTGGGAATTCTTTCAGTGTCTGGCCAGAGCCAGTGTGGCTGTTGCTGTCTGCTGTGTACTGAAAATGACTCTTGGCTGCCACAGGTCTATCTTTATGCTGTGTAGTGTTTTCTGTGGAATTTTATTTTAAAAGTTTGCTGAACACTGGCATAATGAAAGGAATGGATTCACATAAATCCTAGATTCGAGTCTGACGTGGGAAACTACAAGAATGGTCAAGCTGCTGGACTTTCTTTCTTTCTTTCTTTTTTTTTTTTGGCAGAACTAGGGATTGAACTCAGGCCCTTGCGCTTGCCATGGAAGCGCTTATTCTACTGAGCCATCCGGCCCCACTGCTGGACTTTCTGATGAGGTTGGGCGCCTTCGGGGTGGTATGGCTTAGACTTGCAGGACTTTCTGAACTGTTTCCTCTTCTGGGGTGGAGTGCTGGCCAGGGGACCCCAGGAAGGTGCTGAGCTGTTTAGAGAACACCCACAGTAGGGCCTAACTGCAAACTTCACGTCAGTCCTCTTGCTGCCAGTGCTCATGCTGGCCGATTGGACCCCTCGGGAAAGGACAGCTGCGGGACTCCTTCCAAGGATGAGTGTGGATGGAGGAAGAGATTCTGGCTCTTGAGGACTCTTGGGGACCTTGAGGATCACCTAATTGGGCCTACTTGAGTTCCAGATGGAGAAGCTGGAAGCAGAGGTTGGGTCACCAGGGCATTAGTGGAGGCAGTAGGCTCAACACCTGGTTCCCACCCAAGTTCACGTTCTTCAACTTTCTAGGTTCCTACTCCACATGGGATAGTGACCCAGAAAACCCTACACCAGCTGCCACTCCCTGCCCCCTTCTTTGCTCTTACCTAGTTTCCATGGGGATCAGATATCTATCTCCTCTTGACCAGCAGGCTGGCCTTGGCCCTCGGCCATTGGGCCCCCCTTATCCTGGCCCTCTAGGCTAAGGGTGGCACAGGTTTGCTCAGCCTCCCCTTTGCCCAGAGACAGTCCTGGTGCTACCTCATGGCCTGACCTGGGCTCCCTCTGCAAGTTGGTGCGTGGTCCCAGTAGAGGCGAGCACAAAATGCCAGGGCCGTCTCCTGTTTCTCCCAGGCGTTTGCCAGGGTCTCTGCCTGGGCCAGCCCTGGGGGAGTGGGTCCCTGGGCTGCAGCCTGAGGGAGGCTGAGTGGTTGGGGAGGAGGCAGGGCCTTTCTGCTGGCAGGCGCCGTCAAGGACAGCTGCGTTGTGTCGGTGCCTCAAGTCCAGCTCTGTGCAGTCTCAGGGCCGGGAGCCAGACAGCCCCATTATTTAGTTGCTGGGGCTGCTGGGAGGTGGGGAGGCTAGACTGGGGGAGTGTGGCTGAGGAAGAGACGCAGCGTGCCTGTGCCCGGGGTTCACGGCCCCACACTGACGCCCTTCTAAGTCAGTCCCAGGATAAAGATGGAATTGCAAGCTGAGCCCAGTCATGTGGCACTAGCAGGCTGTGACGTCCCCGGGGAGGCATCTTGGGCAGCAGGTGCTGGCTGGGTACACACCTGTGCCCCCACATTGCTGTAGTTTGGGTGGATGTGGCTCCTGTGCTGCCATATCCCAGGAGGTCCCTCTCTCCCCCGCATCACTTCTGTCTGCCCTCCGCTCCCCTTTCTCTGTGCTGGGCTCCCCTGCTGGCCTGAGGTGCCCCATCCACTCGAAAGCTCCCTCTCGCCACACTTGGGCCTCCATGCCTTTGTCTCTGGTTGGCCTGCCTGGTCCCCTTGGTTTCCTCTGACCTTTGGTCTTTACCTCTTTCTCCTTGCACCTATCACTCATCTTTCAATATCTGGTCTCTCTTCCTCTCCTCTCTGACTTGCGCCCCACTGAGTCTGTCTCAAAGGTCCCAACTGTCTCCCCATACCTCTGACAGTCCTGGCCATATCTCCATGTCCCCATGTCCCTGTGTCCCTGGAGCCTGTGTGTGGGAGGATGGGGGTGTCTCTGGAGAAGAGTCTATTGGCTTCTCCACTCTAGCTGCAGGCCAGTTGCCATGGCAACAAGGTCAAAGGGTCCCCACTGAAACAGCTGATGCTGCAGCTGGGGGCATGGGTGGGGCCCCAGGGTACAGACTGCTCCCCAGTGCTCTGTGCCTCTGGAACCCAAAAGCTGGCTACATCCTGGCTCAGCTGCTGTCCCCTAACATAGACCATGGACTCCTAGGAGATGAGGTGGCTCCCCAGTACTGGCCTTACGTTTCTGGACCTCCCACCATTTTGTACACACTGGCCTTCTTCACTGTTCTCTTGTGTACCTTCTCCACTCTTTCTGTCCCCTTGCATCAGAGGCCCTGTCCTCGTTTCCTACTTCCAACATCCAGCCTCCCGGCCCTGTGAGGGTCTGCACTGGTGAAAAGAAAACTTTTCTTGAAGTGGGAAGGCCTGAGGCTAGACAGGGGGAGTCAGAGGCTGGTGGCCAGCTGTGTTTGTCCTCTTGATAGAAGAAACAGCCCTCAGTGACCCTGAAGGAGCTGGAGCTTAGATAAAAGGGGTCTATTTTCCATATGGCTGGTGGTCATGAGCTGGTGGTCCCATCATCTTGGCAGGGATGTCCCTCTTCTGCCGGCCAGGACCTGTGCCTCTCTCCCTCTGAGCTGGTGGGGGCGGGCTGCCCAGGTCTGCTGGGGGCAGGTCAGTTCCTGTGTAGTCTTCCCACTGGGTTGAGGCTGTCTACCCTCCCTGTGCCCTGGGTCTGGAGAGTGTCGGAAGGGTGACTCCTCCGTGCTGTGTCTCTGGAAGGCCTGAGAGGAGCTATATAAATATTTGTGTAGAGCTGTCTGGGTGGAAGCAGAGTTGATGGTGGCCTTGAGGTCTGGGGATGGTGCCCAGGGGCAACGGAGGGGTGGCTTGGGGTGTGTGATGGGGTGAGCTGGAACTCCTTTTCTGCTTAGAGGTGGCTGCCTATGTGGTTTGACTCGAGGAGTTCCAAGAAAGCCTTTTCACCCTTAAACACTTACCCAAGAGTGCCTGAGCACTTGCCCTCAGGCTGAGGATTGTCCTTGTCTTAAAAATCAATCTCTTTCATGGATTCCTTCAAAGGGGCAGGGGCCTGGGCAGTGTTTGGCATCAAGGTGAGGGGTTAGCAGAACTGCCCACCTACCTTGCACAGAGGCCAGGGGTCAAGGTTAGAAGGGAGGGTGGGGGACCCCTGGTGGGGCAGGTACCAACTGTGGGGCCCCGCTGTCCCTTCTTCTCTATAAAGACCTCTGTGCTCTGTCCTGGGCTTGGCCACCAGGAACCCTGGCTCCCATTTGGTCACTCTTCTGCTGGCCTAGGAGCTGTCCTTCCCTTGGCCCCGCATCTCCCTGGATGCCAGTGCTGAATGAACCTGCTCCGTCCATCTTTTCTCTGCAGGCTGGGAGCTCCAGAAGGGCAGGGGCAGTCTGACTTTTTTTTTTTTTTTTTTTTCCTGCTGGATCTGTATGCCGCAGGGTAGTGGGAGCTGAATGAATTGCTGAATGAATGAGTGAGTGAATGAATGAATGAATGAATGAGGTGGATAGTGCTGTGAGGGAGGCAGGTGACCTGGGGACAGTTTCCAGCTTGGTTACAGACTTGTTCAATGACCTTGGGCAAATCACTTCTCCTCTCTGGGCCTTGCGTTCTCACTCTGAAAGGCCTTAGGTAGGAGAATACAGTGCCAGCCTGGGAGGGCTCACAGGAGGGAACACTGACAGGAAGGTGGAACTGAGGGGGCCTGTTGTGTGGGGGAAACACTGTGGGGTGCAGGCAGGGCATCTGGGGGCTCATAATTCTGTCACTTAGGAGGACCAAGGAGGCCAGGTGTGGGAACAAAGCTCACAGCTGCCAAAGAGAGCAGAGTGGGGTGGGGAGATGGCAGCTGCCTGGCAGCGCAGGGACACACTCATTGTTGTGACCGTGCCTCGTGCTTTGCAGACTGGGGCCCACACTCTCGCACAGGTGGGCTACAGACTGCTCTGGGAAGGAGGATCCCACAGTCATCTTGCAGGAGGGAGCTGCTTGCAAAGCTGAGGGACTTGCGCAGGTTTACCCAGCTGCTGGGACGGGGGAGGGGGGGTGCAGAGCTCAGTGGTGCCCAGCTGCAGAGTTCTCCCAGGTGTGGACCTGCACAGGTGGCCTGGTCCATCCCCGAGGCCCTCTGAGTAAGTGAAGGAGCCAGGGCCTCCAGAAACCTGGGTTTAGCCTCGGTCCTTGTTTGCTGACAAGGATACAGCACCTGTCCCTGCAGCCCGTGGGCGAGGGTGTTCCTCGAATGCTTGCCAGCAAAGCAAGGCACTGTCCTAGGCTTGCTGAGTGGCAGGTGGCAGGGCGCCACCCGTGTGTGCTGGGGAAGCGAGTGCCCCCCCAACCCTGCTCAGCACCTCTGTCTGCCCGGCTTCCTTCCCAGGCTTCTGCTGGCCCAGCTCCCCAAATGGTAGAAACCCCAGCAAGCGCTTCAGTTAGTGTTTCTTTCCTCCTCTTTTATTTATTTTCTGTTCCCATTCGTCTTGCTCCCCAGTCCTCTTACGCTCCCTATAGGCAGCCATTCAAATGTACTTACTGTGAATGTGTTGCTTGCATATGTTCTTGCAAATGTGTATTTTGTCTGGGTAGATGCGTATAGATTTAATTTATGCAAATGACGCCGTGCTGTGTTACATTCTAGCGTTCACTTTCCTTACACAAGAGTAGGCCTTTAAGCCCCACCGAGCTGCTGTTGGATGTCTGGTCTGTGGCTTCCCGTGGTGGGGATGTGGATACTTGGCCTGTTGCCTGTGCGCCCTCTCAGGGAAGGAGACCCAGCTTGTCTCCACCTGCCTGTCCCCAGCAGCGA
>NW_004524603.1:5708483-5709703 GCF_000260255.1 Octodon degus
GGCCGGCATGTGGCACCGGGGATCGAACCGCGGTCCTCGTGCCTTGCCAAGCCTGCTCTAAGTAGGTGCTTCAGACCACTGAGCCATCTCACCAGCCCCAAGTAACCACTTTATCACTGAGCTGCAACCCCAGCCTTTTAAAAATTGTACTTTTGGAACAGTCTTGCTCAAGTGTGTAGACTTACCTGAATGTGTAATCCTCCAGCTTCAGCCTCCTGAGCAGATGGACTCACAGGCATGCACCGTGCTGCCTATCTCAAAGCTCTTTCACTTTGACATAAACCAATCATTGGCCTTTAGCTTTCTCTGGGCTGTTGAAGTCCCTCTGAGGGGCTTCCTCTCCGTCCTGGCCTGCAGGGCTGCCTTTTCTACTATTAGTTTAATGGTCTCACCTTTCTCCTGTGGGTCCTGCATCCACCCTGGTGTAGAGGAGGGATCAAGTTTTATTTTTTCCGTGCAGTGAGCCAACTTTCCCAAGACATCCAGCCTGTTTTTTCCCCTGAACTTGTGAGGCCACCTTTCTCCTGGGTTAGCTTCCCACATAGCCATAGAGCTCTGTTCCAAGGGATTATTTATTTATTTTTTTTGCATCAGAACCACATTTAAAAACAACAACAATAAAACTGTGATGTTCAGTATGTCTTCGTGTCTGTTAAGGCAAATCCTCCCCCTTTGTTCTTCTTTTTAAAATCTTCCATGGCTGTTTCTAGATATTCTTCCCTATAGACTTCAGAAAAGGTTTATTGAATTCTTGGAAGGGGTAAAAAAATACCCACCATAATCTTGACTGGAATTATATTGGTTTTATGGAGTAATGTAGAATCGATTTCTGCAGTATGTTTGTTGCAATCAAACATTTTCTTTCTTTTTTTTCTGGCAGAACCGGGAATTGAACTCAGGCCCTTGCACTTGCCAGGGAAGCACTTATTCCACTGAGCCATCTCCCTGGCCCCTTGTCCCAATCAAGGACTTAGACTGTCCCTTCACTTATCAGGACATTTCTGCATTTTTTAGTATATTAGTATAAACTTTATACTAATATAGTTTATATAAGTTTATATTAGTATAAACTTTATACATTAGTATAAACTTTGTTTTTTTCCCCACTTGTGCACCTTATAGTTTTTTTTTTTTTCCTGTTGTAAAAGGGATCTTTTTTTTTTACTATATTTTTTGTGTGCTGATTTTGTATCTAGTCACCCTGCTGAAATCTTTTCTCA
>NW_004524603.1:5709803-5723244 GCF_000260255.1 Octodon degus
TTTCTTTTCTATGTTTTGTTGTTGCTGTTTGTTTTTTGTTTTTTTTTTTTTTTTTTTTGTGGGCTGATCTTGTATCTAGTCACCCTGCTGAAATCTTTTCTCAGCTCTAATTGTTCATCTGTGGATTTTGTCAGCCGTCTAGGGAGATGACCCTATTGTCTGCCAGTAAGGCCATTTTCTGGCTTGGGTTTGGATTGTCATGTGGCTCAGTGCTGCATGTGCCGCCTGGTGTACAGGGGTCTACACTGGCACCTGGATTTGCTCATGGCTCCTTCAGAATCCCACGAGATGGCCAGCCAGAGAAGAATTGTTGGCTTAATGATCAAGAAGGTGTGGCCCACTCAGTGACCTATGACACAGCTGGAATCGGGACAGGCTTTATCTCCCCAGGCTTGCTGGGGTACACTGGGGACCAACATATAGTTCTATCTGGAAGCTTCCAAAGCACCAGAGGAGGGCAAGGAGCCCCAGAATGTCCCTTCCCAGGCATGGTATCTCTGTGGGCAGGTTATGTGTGTGGGGTCACAACAAAGGGGTCTGGAGGGACCTGAGGCTCAGGCGTATCACAGCTGGTGCAGCTCTGCTTCCGCTCCTCTTCGCCCCAGATCCAGGTCTCAGTCTCTATTTCATGGTAGCTGATGACCAGATTAGTGTGAATTCTCATGGTGCCTTTGTCTGCCATCCAGATATGGAACTGGGGACGCTGTGGGTTTCAAATGGGTGAATTTTGTCCAGAGAGGGTGATCTTTGGGCCTGTACCTAGGAGGGAGGGATGAGGGTAAGGGCACAGTGTTCACGCCTGTCAGAACTACAGGGCACCACCCAGGGGACCCTGGCAGTTTCTCCAAGGATGTTCACCCAGCGGCTGCCCTGAAGCCAGGTCCTCTGGCCTCATGCCTGATGCTAAGCTTGGAGGGAAGCTTACTCTAGAAGCCAGCCTGTGGAGAGCTCCTGTGTAAGAGGTGTGCTTTTAGAAACCTTCCCAGGGAGCTTTCAGAAAAGACCTGTGCAGAGGTCTTCAAGAGGGGTGGAGAGGAGTTAGATGAAAGAGGGGTCAGGGTGCTGGGAGCAGGAGGGGCCGGTTGATGCTGGGTAGGAGGGCAGTGAGGCCAGTCCCCAGGGACTGTGAACTGAGTGGTGGGGCAGCTTTCTCAGGTCACTATGACCTTGTCTCACCTTCCCAGGGCTTCTCAGGAGGAGTGTTTTGGCATGCCAGGGTTCTGGTGCAGGGCCAGGTGCCCTCAGAGGAAGATCATTGATGGGGTGGCTGGAAAGCAGGAGGAGAAATTGGTCTGGAGGTGCTTCCTCTGTGACAGATGGGGTCTGACTTGGGGCCCCCAACCCTGCCCAACAGAGAGTGTTCCCCAAGGCTCCATTGCAGAAGCACAGTCTCTCTCTTACACACACACACACACACACACACACACACACACACACACACACACACACAGAGGCAGCCCAAGGCTCCCCAGCTCCATCTCCTGGGCCTGCAATGTCTCTTGCCTTCCCTAGGCTCCTGGCTGCCCATGAGAGCGGTGTTAGCGACACGGTGGCCCCTGGCCAGGAGCAGCTCCCGCTGCATCTTCCTGTCGCCGCCACCAGGCTAAATATAACCTGACACTGCACAGCCCTGGGCTGCGGCTCTGGAGACAGCTTCTGCCTGGGGGCGGACAGGGCCGACTGACTGTGGCCCCAGCCTCCTGCCCTCAGCATGACTTTGGGCCTGTTCTGGGAACAGCTCCTCCTTCTCAGAGGGAGGCAGGGAGGTGACCAGGACGAGATGCTCGAGGTCACCTTCCCTGCAGGGACCCGCCACACTGCCTAGTTATGGCTCTGGATGCTTCTGTAAGGCCATCTGTCACCTCATCTGGTATACCCAGCACAGAAATCACTTGTCCCCACTCTACGCACAGTTTAAGCTCAGAGAGGTGGATGATCTGCCGATAGCCACGCAGCACAGTGGAGAGGGCAAAGCCCAGGGCTCCTGATGACTGGGCAGAGTGGCTCGGCTTCCAGGGGCTGCTCAGCCATCTGGATTATTTTCTCTTTCTGTCTTGTCCTGTGCACTGAACTGCCTGGATGGGGGCTGTCTCGTGGGCCACCTTTCGCCCCATGAGATCCTTGGGGTAGTGAGGGAGCCTGGAGCCAACCCGATTCATACGTGGGACAGCTGCGGTGCCAACCCCAGGAGCCTGCCAAGGCCACTCAGGCCCTTTGCTTCCCTCCTACTGGGTGCTGTCCAAGCCACATGCGGCTCCTCCCAGGGCCTGGCCTGGGCCAGCTGTGCCTGACGTGGTGCTGGTGGTATCCCTGACCCTGGGGCTTTGGGGGTGCTGGGCAGGCACACCGGGCAGGGACGCCTCCCCGAGTGCGCACAGACACCATGTGAAAGCCAGCCAGGTATTGTGTTCTGGAAATGGACCTTCCGCGGGGTCCAGAGGAGCTGCGTCCGCTGTGCCTGCCGTGCCCAGATGTGGTCAGGCCTCCTTCTCCTGGAGCACCCTCCAACCAGCCTTTCCCTGCTCAGTGAGCCTCATGACCTCTGAAGCTGCTGGGAGACAGCGCCTGCTTGCTGGCATGTGGCTGCCAGTCTATGCTTGCCTCTCTTTCTGGGTCTCCATCTCCATAAGGCCAAGCCGGGAGGGCTCCTCAGCCCAAGCTGGGTCTCTCTAGACTGGCCGGGCGGGCGGACAGGAAGAGGGTGGCAGGATGTGCTTTGGCATCAGCCACAGAGCTGGGCTGGCCCAGGGCACCTGTCCATGGCGAGAGCCACCCACAGTGTCCTCTTCTCCTCTAGTTTATGGAGCCTCCCTGGAGCCAGGCTTCATCCTGCCACCATATCATTTCTCTCCTGCAGTTCAGTCTGGCCTTGAGCTCACTTTGTAGCCCAGGCTGGTCTCGGACTTGCAACAATCCTTCTGCCTCAGCCTCTGAGTGCTAGTATTGCAGGTGTGTGTCACCACGCCCGGCACCCCCTGTGGCGTGGGGTGGGTGTGATCACTGCTCTCGTAGATGAGCATGCTGGGAGGGTGAGTGACTGGCTCCGGGACCCTCCAGAGCCATAAGAGTGCACAAAGGCCACCTGATTTCACAGCCTGTGTCCCCTTCCCCCCCCAAAGGGGAATCCCGGGTCCCGCTGACCCCCTGCAGCTGCGCCGGCTGCCCCCTCCTTCCCCAGCTTCCCACGCCTAGGAGTGTGGGCCGTGCCTGCCCCAGAGTGGCTCTCAGCGGAATTGCAGCCTCCCCTGTCTCCCTGCTGTCTGGCCCTTCCCAAGGCTGCCTCGGAGCTGCCCTGGGTGAGCTGGGCAAGTGGGAGGGGAGGGGTGCAGGTGAGGGACTGGGGTCTGGGTGAGGCAGGATCGGGGTGCACAGGCACCCTGGGCGGTCAGTATGCTCCTGGCACTGCTTGGCCACCTCTCAGCATTTTGCCTCTACCAAGCAGTTACACCCCCAGGACATCCTTGGCTGCCGTTTGCTCTGTGCCTATGCCCTGCTTCGCACTCCTGGGCCCTGCCTCTGGCCTGCCTGACCTTCCTCAGCCCCCAGGAAACCCCACTTCTCCTGCTCCTGGTCAGTGGTGGGGAAGGGTCCGGCTGGCAGGTGTGGCAGAAAAGCGGACACAGGTGGTATGGCAGCTTGCAAACCAAACCCGCCAGATAGGTGAATCAGTGCCACAGGGCTGGGCCCTCCGGAGACCCCACTTTCTTTCCTCCCAGCAGTTCTCCACTAATCTCTCTCTGCCTCAGCCATCAGCCAGGGCTGGGGAGGGTCACATTTTTGGAATAACCAGGCTTTGACAGGATTATATAAAAGGAAAAATTTCTCGAATGTCAACAAAGGGAGAGGAGCTGGGGTATCCGAGTGAATGTGTTTCAGGGTGTGGGAGAGAGTTGTGCCAGGAGGGGGGCTTATCCTGGATTTTCTGCACTGAGAGTTTTTTTTTTTTGATGTGAGGGTCCTGGGGTCACCATCTGAGATGCCAGGGTCCCTGTCTGAGTGGGCTTCAGAATGCAGAGCTGGCTTCTTTTGCTGCACAGCCTAAACTGGGCATAGGGCACCACTGACTGAAAGTCAGAATTTCTGGGACTCTGCCTTAGGGACAGAGTCTCCAGCCACCTGGAAGGGATGGGGTCTGCTTGTCTCCAGACCCAAGTGTTGGAGAGCCCTGCTGGGCTCTCTGGAGCTGAGGTTCCTGGGTGTCCGGGCTCTCCTTAGTGCAGATGAGGCCAGTCTCTTCTCAGGCCGCTGCCGGCCATGACCATATTAGGGCATAAACTCCAGGCGGCTGTCTGGGTGCCAAACGGGCTCCAGCTGGGTCCAACACCACAGCTGTGTGTCAGAGGCTGGAGGTCAGGGGACAAGCATGGCTGTTGGAGGGAGACCTAGGCAGAGCCCCTGAGCCCAAGTCCCCAGACCAAGCTGAGAGGGCCTGGGATGCGGTGAGTGGCCGGATGTGGGGCCTCCCAGCTCCGGTTCACCTTGGTGTCACCTGTGAAACTGGTTTCTGGACCTTGTTGCACTGGATTGTCTGTCTATATGGCCAGCATCTCCTGGGAGCCAGGTGTGTGTCCCCTCTGGCCTGCGACATTGCCCCCAACCCCCGGCTGGTAGGTACCAGGTACCACCACTTCCTGGTCCAAGGGTGTCAGCTCTGCCCTGACTCAAATCCCCAGTCTCCACCCCCACAGCCTGTGACAGGGCTGGGGTGATGAGGTGCACAGGGGAGAGAGGTGAGCAGAGGAGACCGCATGGGACCACACACCTGAGACCCCACCATGACCACGGTGGGTACCCATTGTGGCCAGCTCCCATTATTGCAGGTGTGAGGCCCTGGGGAGGGGACGTGGAGATTTGGAGGCACAGAAGGCAGAGCAAGAGGAGAGGTGGAAGCAAGAGAAAGCCCCCCGAAGATGGGAGAAGAGGAGCATGCCCGGGTCCCCTGGAGGACGAGCAGGGTGTCACTGTGTCCTTGTGATTCACCAAGCATGACTTCTTGGAGGCAGGGCTCAGAGCTGGGCTTTTTTTTAGAAATCAGCTTGGGGGTGGGGCGCCCTTGACAGGTAGTCGAGGGGAGCTGACCTGGCCTGGTAGGAGGCTCTGGGGGACAGGGATAGAGTAGGAGTGGGGAACACAAATCAAGGAGAGGGAGGAAGCCAGGGAGACACAAATGAAGGGTCTAGAAGCAGGGCTTTGGCGAAGGACCAGTTTTCTTCAGTTCTGCCACGTCACAGAGCAGCGCTTTTGCGAGACGCAAGCTCGCGCGCTTGGCTGCTGTGGCAATGCCGGGGTGCTGTAGGCTTCTGAAGCCCTCACTTCCGACTCTGTGCTTATCTTCTTCCACTGACACCATGCTTGGGAACCAGTCTTCGGAGGACAGAGGCAGAGCCAGATAGCAGCGGCCAAGTGTCCATAGCGCTCTGGCCGGGGCCTTGCACCAGGCACTTACACGTGGCCGCTTATTTAATCTTTATAATACCTGGGAAAAGTTACTTTCATTCCTATTTTGTAGGTGAGGAAAATGAGGCACAGGGTATTACTCAGCTTGAAGCAGTGTACACGCCAGTGAAGAGCAGAGGCAGAGATGCAGGGCCTGTAGAGCCTGTGGGGCTTTCTTATTTGGTATTTGGAGACTGAGTCTCCCTTTGTAATTCAGGCTGGGCTTGGACTCATGGCAGTTCTCCTGCCTCAGCCTCCGGAGTGCTGAGATGATAACTGTGGGCTTGAACACGGAGCTATAGTGCTTTGGATGAGGACTGGGGAACAGGTGAAAACACGGAAAGAAGGGATCACAAACCACTTAGAGGAAAGCGCTTAGGGGAAGAGGGCTGGAGGAGTAGGGCAGGCAGAGAACAGAAGGCAGGAGACGGTGGAGAAGAGTGAGGGCCCAGACAAGGACTGGCTGGACCTGGGGGCTGTGGGAGGGGGTCTGGGCAGGCAGACGTGGCTGGACCCTTTTGGGCTTGGGGGTCCCTCCTAGCCAGCTTTGCAGCCTGCAGGGCCCTGGTGCCACCATGGTGGTGTCCTCCACTTTCTGCAGGGAGCTGCTTCCTGTGTCTGGTGGATGTGGTACCCGTGAAGAACGAAGATGGAGCTGTCATCATGTTCATCCTGAACTTCGAGGTGGTGATGGAGAAGGACATGGTGGGGTCCCCGGCTCGAGACACCAATCACCGGGGCCCCCCCACCAGCTGGCTGGCACCCGGTAAGTGGGGCAGACAGATGGAGGCACAGGGTGCAGAACCAGGAATCCTCAGGGCAGGGAGTCTGCACTGTCCTCTGTGCTGGTTGGAGCAGCCAGGTGGCCCCGGCCACTGGAGGGCTGCTCTCTCCACTTGTGAGGAAGCTGTGTCTCATGATCTCAGATCCCTCTCTCTCTGTGGAGCACTTGCCCTCTGGGCTTTGATCCTGGCCTAGCCAAGTTCCCCAAGTGGTGCTGGCTGGTGGAGAAGAGGAGGTCCAGGGGGTCCAGGAAGCCTCACTTCTTCCCGACCCAAAGGCAGGACCTGTGCCCCTCCCCCATGGCCTCTTTGCTTTAATTTTTCCAGGACAAAACTGTTCACATCTTGGTTTCTCAAACTCCCCAACAACGTTAATGACACCAGCCTTACGGGTGCTGGCTTCCAGTTGTTGGGGAATGGGACTGAGCCAGGATCATCATTCCTTCTCCAGTTGAGGGCCAGCACTGATTGTGTGCTCCCTGGCAGGTCACTAAGGGATCTAGGCTCAAGTTTCTTGTGTTATAAAAAGGAGTTGATGGGTCGAGTGTGGCGGCACAGGCCTGCAATCTCAGTGCTTGGGAGGCTGAGGCAGGAGGATCACTGCAAGTTTGAGGCCAGTCTGAGCTACATAATGAGTTGAAGGACAGCCTGAACTACATAGTGAGACCCTGTTTCCAACAACAAACAAAGTTTTTTTAAAAAGGTGCTGATGGTACCTACTGGTACTGTTATGAGAATCACGGGGGATTTAGCAATCCCAAAGTTGGGCTGGAAGTGGGATTAGAATTAGGCTTCAGTAAGATTTGCTGGTCTTTAGGAATCGAGTTCTGGGCATGGGGCTGGGGCTCTGCGGGCACGGTCCCTTAGAACCAGATCCCCAGTTCTGGTGCCCTCTCCACAGCTTGCGGAACCCCCACCACTGGGCTCTCTCCTTCTGCAGGTCGCGCCAGGACCTTCCGGCTGAAGCTTCCTGCACTGCTGGCCTTGACTGCCAGGGAGTCGTCATCAGTGCGGCCAGTGCGGCCAGGGGGTACAAGCAGCACTGGTGCCCCGGGGGCTGTGGTGGTCGATGTGGACCTGACGCCCGCGGCACCCAGCAGTGAGTCGCTGGCCCTGGACGAAGTGTCAGCCCTGAACAACCATGTAGTGGGGCCGGCAGAGGAGCAGCGGGCGCTGGTGGCCCCAGGCTCACCACCTGTTAGTGTGCCAGGCCCTCCACACACCTCGCCCAGGGCCCACAGCCTCAACCCTGATGCCTCGGGCTCCAGCTGTAGCTTGGCTCGGACGCGCTCCAGGGAGAGCTGCGCCAGCGTCCGTCGTGCCTCCTCGGCTGATGACATCGAGGCCATGCGTGCAGGGGCGCAGCCTCCACCCCCGCGCCACGCCAGCACAGGTGAGGGCACATGCCTGGCCAGCCGCCTTGCCCTCTCCTCGCCAGACCTCCACCCTCTCCCCGTGTCTTGGGGACCTGGGAGCCTGGGGGATGGAAATCCTATTAAGCACTTATTTAATCTCATTAAGTGGCCTTTTACTCTATTAAACATCCATTCATCCCATTACATTCTTCCACTTGCAGAGCCCTTATTGCCTCATGGAGCTGGCTGTCCCAGGATGTCCTGGGGTGGGGACAACTGTGGGTACTGGGAAGGGCAGGAGAGGCCACGGGCTCCTGGCATCACCTGGCCCCTGGCAGTGGCATTGCCCATTGAGCGGGCCCTTGCTGCATCTGTTGGCGGCTTATGCCTCGCTTCTGTTAAGATGAGGAGGGAGTTGGCTGTGTTGGGTCTCTCTCTTTTCCACTTATGTGTTTGGTACAGGGTCTCACTATGAAGCTTGGACTCTTAGTGATCCTCCTGTTTTCAGCCTTCCCAGCTCTGGGATTACAGGTGTGCGCCACCAGGCCCAGACTTATTCACTGGCTTAGTACACCCCAGGAGGTGGGGTCTGCATGGCATGCAGGACCGGGGGTCAAACCCTGGTCCCTGCGCTTGCCAAAGCAGGTGGTTAGTCTGATGAGCTATCTCGCCAGTGCTCGTGGCGAGTCTTGAGTGAGACTCTACAGCCAGGCAGGGCCCAGGCTGCACGCTGGCCCCAGCGTTGAATGCCTGACTGTCCTCTGGTCCTGGCTGGCCCTCCTGACCCGGCTTTGCCTCTCCGCCGCAGGGGCCATGCACCCCCTGCGCAGTGGCCTGCTAAACTCCACCTCAGACTCGGACCTCGTGCGCTACCGCACCATTAGCAAGATCCCCCAAATCACCCTCAACTTTGTGGACCTCAAGGGTGACCCCTTCTTGGCCTCGCCCACTAGTGACCGGGAGATCATAGCACCCAAGATAAAGGAGCGGACCCACAATGTCACTGAGAAGGTCACCCAGGTAGGTGCCCTGTTGCCTGGTTCCTCCTTCCCTGGGGGGAACTTCCAGGGCAAGGATGGGGAGCAGGCTGTGGTTCAGAAGGGTGGGGGAGCCTGGTTGGTGAGGAGCCAGTGGTGAGGATGGGGACATGAGCCCTAGAGAGAGGGAGACTGGAGGGGAGGTGGCCCTGGGACAGCAGACACGGGCGGGGCAATCGGTGATTGTCTGGAGCAGACAGGGTGAGTCAAGACACTCAGGTTGGTGACGCAGGGAGTTTGGGACAGGTGGGAAAGGCCAACAGCAGGAGCTTCTAACTGGAAGGGGCCGCAAGGGTCAAGGTCAGGAGGGTCCTGATTCTCCCAGGCTGAGATACAGGAGGTGGCAGCTGGCAGCGGGAGGTGACCTGGAGGTGCTGCCTTGTCCCACAGCAGAGAGGTGTTTCTTTTCCAAGGGAGGTGGCGGGGGAGGGTCCAGGTCCCTGAATCACCAGCCAGAGAGAACCACATGCCTCAGGGCTTCAACTACTGTCAGCCAGCCTTCTTGTGGTCCCCTCTGGGCAGCAGGGTGGTCCCAGGCCAGCCCAGCCCCTTCTTTACACCCTGGCCTGGAGGCAAATGGAGGGTTGGAGTGGGATCCCTGGCTGGGACAGCAGAGGACCCTGTCCCCAGCTGCCCCCTCTGGCCTTGGGCATAGCGGCTGCCCGGCTGGCTCAAGTGAGGGAGCGGCCCTGGTCCCGCCTCCTTGGCCAGCATCCTGGCCTTGGTCCTGCTGTCTCTGGCTCCCTGGGTCCCTGCCAGCCCTGCCTCCCCTTGGCCTTGACTCCAGGGCATCGTCCCCCTCACCCCAGGTCCTTATCTGGAAGCCTCCGCCTCTCCCCACTGGTTCCTGGGTCTTCGTTCCCACCAGGGCCCCTGGCACGCGCCTTGCTCCTGTGACGGCTGTGTGTGCCTGCGTGTTGTGGGTTGCGCTTGTGCGTCTCTATGTGTTTGTGTGCAGTGCCCTGCCAGTCACCGGGCGTCTCTCCATCTCTGGGTGTCTCTGTCTGACTCTGGCTGGCTCGGCACTGGCCTGGCGGGGCGGGGGTGTCGGGGAGACCATTAATCTGCCGTGACAGGCCGGGCTGCCAGCGGAGGGGGAGGGGCATGGGCTGCGGGAGCGGCTGCAGCAGGAGCCGGGAGCGGGCCGCGGGGGAGGGGGCCGGAGGGGGCTGGCTGCGCACCGGGTGTAGGGGCGGGCACGGGCAGGGCGGGGGAGCCCAGTGTGGTGGGGTGGGGACCTGGGAGGAGGAGGGGCAGGCCGGAGGAGCCACCTCGGTTCCCACCGCAAGTGCTGGGCTGGCGGCAGGAGAGCAGAGCACAGTGCCCCGGCAGCCGGGCCCACACCAGGGGGCCATGGGCAGCGCCAGCCCAACAGGCTACAGCCCACACGCACTGCCCAGGTGACCCCAGCCCTGGGGCTTGGCTCCTGCCACCCTGGCTTCATGCCAGCGGCGGTCCCAGCTGCCATTCGGCCAGCTCTGGGGGCGCTGCCCAGGCTGGGAGTGCTGCTGGACCTCCAGTCAGGTGCTGGCCAGGGCCTCAGGCCCCAAGGCAAGCAGGCTGGGGGCAACCAAGCCCTCCATGGCGGCCCAAGCGGGGAAGGTGAGTGGGGTAGGGGCCTTGCGGCCCAGGACCCAGACAGGCCGAGTGAGGCGGGCAGTTCGCATCTCCAGCTTGGTGGCCCAGGAGGTAGGTGACACCCTTGTCCTTACCCCTCCTTTGGGGCGGGGGCATGAGAGGAGGCCTGCGGCCCAGAGGGCTCTGGCTCCAGTGTGGCGAGAGGGTTTCCAGGAAGCAGGGGGTTTGGGGAGCCCTGGGGTCTCCCTCTGCTCGCTGTCTTCCTGGCCTGCAGGACCTGGGTTTCTAGTGCCTCCCTTCCTGGGGGAGCTTTCCCACTTGCTCCTGTGGCTTGAAATGCAAAGGGAGGAGAGGGATGATGAGAATTAGATGAGCACCCCTAGGATGGTAGGGAGATGGAGGGAGGTGAAGAGCCCTTGGGCAGGGACACCAAGAGGTTGGTGAGCAGCAGCCAGGCCTGGCACTGAGGCCCTGGCCTCCTCCCTCTGTGCTGGGGGTGGACCCTAAGTGGGCAGAGGAAGTTTGGCCTCCATTCAGGGAATCTGAGGAAGTGGAGCCAGAGAGCACTGGACAGGTAGTGAGTCACCCAGGTGGGTGACCCCCGCTGCAGCCACCTCTCTTTCCCAAGTGACTCTTCTTTCTTAGAGCCTAGAAGGGGCTTGAGGTGAGTCTGAGAGTTGCCCCCCTGTCACCCTACCCATCTGCCCCGATTCCCTGTGCCTGGGCTTACGGGCTCCTTCCAGGGTCACAGGTGCACAGGTGTAGGTAGGGTTCTTTTCACCCACAGGACAGGACCTAGAGTCAGTCCGGAATTCTATAGGCTAATGCATCAGCTGGGTTCCGGACTGGCCTAAGGCTGACCCTTGGGCAGATGAAGCTGGTGGATCCAGACCTTGTATCCCAGTAGTATGTGGTGCTGTGGGAAGACTTGGGAGCTGCCGTCCTGGGTGCTCCAGCAAAGCCCCTAGGGCCTGATACCTCAGTGCAGAGAGGAGTCCTATCCCAGGGCAACTACCATCTTCTGACCTTTGTCTCTGGGGTCCTGGCCAGTTCCATTTTCAGTTCCTGCTTGACCCCTGAAAGGCCACTGTACTAGCACATTTGCCGTTTGACTTACTGAAAAGTGATAGTGGGCTGGAGGCTGTCCACAGGGTCCTTGCCTGCCCCAGGGCCAAGCTGCTTCTCCCTTCTCCAGGGGCTCTGTGTCTACCCCAAATTCCTAACTATGACTCATCTTAGCTCCCAGTTGTTTCCCATAAGGAAGTACTCTCCAAATAGCCCTACCTGTACAGGGCCCTGGGGAACTGTGCCTGAATATGAACTGGAGTCCTTGGGACTCCTCCAAGCCTGGAGGCCCGAGGGTGCCCACTCCTGGGACTCCGTGCTTCTGGGGTCTGGAGAAGTCCTTGGCTCCAGCTGCTCAGGGGTCACAGGCTCCAGGGTGGGGGGCTTCGGGAAGGGGCTGTTGGGTTGAGAGACGGTTCTGTGTGCAAAGGCAGGCGAACAGGAGCACACACAGGCTTCTGGAACAGTGAGGGAGGAGGGTTGGCCTAATTTTCCCTGGTTTGGTTTGGAAGAAGGTGTGCTATGACTATTGTTGCCTGGTCTGGGAGGCTGTGTGCCACCCCCATGGCGTCCCGTGTGTGTCCCATCATGGTTGCCTCGGTGCTGAGCTGTGTTCTCTGTGTCCCTTTAAAAGTATGAGAGGCTATCCTGGGCAGAGAGGGGGTTAGGAGAGCAGGAGGTGGGAGTGTCTTGTTCCCTGTCCCCCAAAGGAGGGGTCTCAGACTCTGGCTGTTGTCTTGGGTTGGTGGCACGAAGGGCCTGGCTGTGAAATCCAGTGGCCGTTTTGTGTGTCAGGACTCTGGCTCCTGGGGCCATTGCCCAGCTTCAGAGCGCGGGTCCTTGAATACCTTTCTGGAATGAACTTATGGGTATATGTGTGTGTGTAGGGTGCGCATGTGGTTTTGGGGGTGTGGGAAGGTTGCATGGTGCCTGTTACAGTCTGAGGGTCTGGTCTGAATTGCTAGTGGGTGGTAATACCAGGATTCACTGCAGGGAGCACTGCAGGGAGCACTGAAGGGAGCACTGATTTTGAATATCTGGGAGCTGTCAGAACCGTGTGGCGCCAGCAGCAGAGAGGACTCTGCCATGTGGCATTCTGGGAACCCTAGTGCCCAGCTCTGGGGGTGCTCAGTAGCTCTGGTAGCTTGGTTGAGGGTGAACATTCTGATGGAAACCTTCTGGCTTCCCCTTACTCTCCTTGGCCCTACCCTTGAGCTCCAAAGCCTGTCCCCATCCTTCACCTGCTCCTTCCTCACACGCCCAGGTCCTGTCCTTGGGCGCTGACGTGCTCCCCGAGTACAAGCTGCAAGCCCCGCGCATCCACCGCTGGACCATCCTGCATTACAGCCCCTTCAAGGCTGTGTGGGACTGGCTCATCCTGCTGCTGGTCATCTACACGGCTGTCTTCACACCCTACTCCGCCGCCTTCCTGCTGAAGGAGACTGAAGAGGGCTCCCAGGCCCCGGACTGCGGCTATGCCTGCCAGCCACTGGCTGTGGTGGACCTCATTGTGGACATCATGTTCATCGTGGACATCCTGATCAACTTCCGCACCACCTATGTCAATGCCAACGAGGAGGTGGTCAGCCACCCCGGCCGCATTGCTGTCCACTACTTCAAGGGCTGGTTTCTCATTGACATGGTGGCCGCCATCCCCTTCGATCTGCTCATCTTCGGCTCTGGCTCTGAGGAGGTGGGGTTGGTGGGGAGGCAGAGAGAGGGGGAAAGGGGAGGAGAGGCCAGGAGGGTGTGGATGGAGGGGAAGCTTGGGGGAAAGAGGGCGGAGGAGGGAGAAGGTGGGCTGCACAGCACCTCAATAAATTCACACTCCATGTGGGATGCTGCAATTTTAGGGAGTTGGGGCACCGTTTTGTAATTTTTGTACTCAAAGGGACCATTATTTTCTAATTTACACAGGAGTTCCTTAGAAGCATATTGGGGTACTGTTGCACCTTTTGGGGCCCTGTGGTTTTTTTTTTTTTTTTTTTTTTTTTTTCTTTCAGAACTGGGGATTGAACTCAGGCCCTTGTGCTTGCCAGGCAAGCGCTTATTCTACTGAGCCATCTCCCTGGCCCCCCTGTTTTGTGTTTTTGAGATAGGGTCTCACTAGGTAGTTCAGACTGGCTTTGAATTTACTATGTGGTCCAGACTAGCACTGAATTCATGACAATCTTTTTTTTTTTTTTTT
>NW_004524603.1:5723344-5740674 GCF_000260255.1 Octodon degus
TTTTTTTTTTTTTTTGTGGAATCTGGGATTGAACTCAGGCCCTTGCGCTTGCCAGGGAAGCGCTCATTCTACTGCGCCATCTCCCAGCCCAATGGCAATCTTTGCCTCAGCCTCCCCAGTTCTGGGATTGTAGGCATGTGCCACCAAGCCCAGCGGGGTCCCCTGGTCCTTCTCACGATGGGGCTGTGCCCATGTTGTCTTAAAGTTGGCACAGAGGTTCAGGTGGCACGTGGGGGCGCAGTCTCGGAGGTGCTTCATGCAAGGTGGCTTTCCTTAGTAAGAAGACGTTCTGAGCAGAAGTCTTGGGGGCTTCCCTCCAGTACCTTCTCCAAGGCTTCCGGGTCCCCCAGCCCTCATTTGCCTGCGCCCTGACTGTCCCCGCTTGGCCCTCAGCTCATCGGGCTGCTGAAGACGGCGCGGCTGCTGCGGCTGGTGCGCGTGGCGCGGAAGCTGGACCGCTACTCGGAGTACGGGGCCGCCGTGCTCTTCCTGCTCATGTGCACCTTCGCGCTCATCGCGCACTGGCTGGCCTGCATCTGGTACGCCATCGGCAACATGGAGCAGCCGGACATGAACTCGCGCATCGGCTGGCTGCACAACCTGGGTGACCAGATCGGCAAGCCCTACAATAGCAGCGGCCTGGGCGGGCCGTCCATCAAGGACAAGTACGTCACGGCGCTCTACTTCACCTTCAGCAGCCTGACCAGCGTGGGCTTCGGCAACGTCTCCCCCAACACCAACTCCGAGAAGATCTTCTCCATCTGTGTCATGCTCATTGGCTGTGAGTGCACCCTGGGGGTGGCGGTTGGGAGTAGCGGGGGAGAGCCTGGGTGGGGCTGAGAGAGCCAGCTAGAGCCCCACCCCCTCCTCTCCCCATGTAGACTCCAGGGCCCACCAGCATGACACAGTTTGGAGGCTGGGACACCAGGGCAGGAGAAGGCCGCGGGCCGGCGTGGGTTTGAGTGTGTGTATGTGTGTATCCACTCTCAGACTGAGACGTGACCGGACCACGGGTGTCGTTGACCTACCTGGTGCAGGGCCTGAGTGGAGGGTCCCCGTGGGCGGGCGGGGTCCCTGCGGATGCTGATGCTCCACTCGCCCACGCCCTCCAGCGCTCATGTACGCCAGCATCTTCGGCAACGTGTCGGCCATCATCCAGCGGCTGTACTCCGGCACAGCCCGCTACCACACGCAGATGCTCCGCGTGCGGGAGTTCATCCGCTTCCACCAGATCCCCAACCCGCTGCGCCAGCGCCTGGAGGAGTACTTCCAGCACGCCTGGTCCTACACCAACGGCATTGACATGAACGCGGTGAGGGCCAGAGGGTCGTGGTTGTGCTAAGCAGGACCCCGGGGAGCGTGGGCCTCTGTTTGTTCACCAGGAACTGAAGCCCAAGGGTCCTTTCCTGGGAGAGCTCTGCCTTGGGGCAGGTCCTGTACCAGGCCGTTCACATGGGCCATGGCATTGAACCCTACTACAGCCAGAGGGAGGAATGGGTCCTGCGGTCCTGCCCTTACCTTGAGAACGTGGAGGTCTAGAGACCAAGGGTGCCAGCCAGAGCTGGTACAGCTGCAGTGGGAACCCAGCCACTTCCTAAGGCACTCTGGGATGTCCCAGGTCTTCGGGGCCTCAAGGAGGAGGCTGCCCTGAGACGGAGGTGTGGCAGCATTGGGTGTGGGCTGTCTCCTCCTGAGCCGTCCACCTTCCTCAGGTGCTGAAGGGCTTTCCCGAGTGCCTGCAGGCCGACATTTGCCTGCACCTGAATCGCTCGCTGCTGCAGCACTGTAAGCCGTTCCGCGGGGCCACCAAGGGCTGCCTCCGAGCCCTGGCCATGAAGTTCAAGACCACACACGCACCGCCAGGGGACACGCTGGTGCATGCCGGGGACCTGCTCACCGCCCTCTACTTTATCTCCCGGGGCTCCATTGAGATTCTGCGGGGCGATGTTGTCGTGGCCATCTTGGGTATGGGTTCCTTTAACTCCTCCACACCTACCAGAGGGGGCAGCAGAGAAGGTGAAGGTGATCACCCAGTTATGCAGGGCAGAATTCTGGGAGTTTCTGGGTTCCTCTGATTTTCGGGGAGCTTCATGGTCTCCCCACAGGGAGATACTTCTTGCTTCCTTAACGCAGAACCACATATAGATGCTCCAGGTGTGCAGTAGAGAGGCAAGTGCCTGCCTGGAGGCTGTGCGCAGATTTTGCTAGGCCCAGGAGGCTCCCTGCAGCCCGGTGCAGTATCACTGTGCCAGGCTCCTCTCCCTGAGAGGAAGTCCCCCACTTCCCCTCGAAGTCCTTCCATTCTGCCCTGGTACACCCGGGCACTTGAGTCTGCACGCTAGGGGTTTCTTGGCCTTGCTTGTCTTTTATTTCACTCTACATGCCATAGGGACAGATGCATCTAAGTGATTTTGACTGTGGCTTATGGTAGAACATTCTAGATTTAAAAAGCAACATTTTTCTTTGTCTGCATTTGCAGTGCATGATTGTACTCATCAAGGGGAGTTGGTGCCTGTGTGTGACACATCTTAATTTTTCTTATGACTTCTCCCCATCCCCTCCCTCACACATTTTTATTTCTCAGTTCAGCACAAACACACACACCTACCCCATAATCCACTAAGTCCAGTTTGACCGCAGAGCAGAGCATGTGGTCCATTCTGCTCTTTTTTGTGCTGAGACAAACTCTACTACTTTTTTTTCTCCCAGTTACGTGAGCTGGCCCTGCTGCACTGCTGTGTGCTCATCTGTAGTTTGAAAAGTATGCTCCTCAGGGTGCTGCTGTTAGGTACAAGAGTGTTTGGGGGATGTGGGGCTAGGGTTTAATAGTGGGATTACAGCCTGAGGGATTCAGGGCCATCGGCAGAGTGGGGGTACCCCGCGTGGCCCTTCTGCCTGGGTGCTACTTGCTGGGGACTCAGTTTGCCTGGCTCCTCCCTCAGGCACTGCAGGCTGCATGGCAGCCCATGGATGCTGGCCCCATGGGCTGAGGTCTCTGTCTTCTCTGTGGCCCCCAGGGAAGAATGACATCTTTGGAGAGCCTCTGAACCTGTACGCACGGCCTGGCAAATCCAACGGGGACGTGCGGGCCCTTACCTACTGTGACCTGCACAAGATCCATCGGGATGACCTACTGGAGGTGCTGGACATGTACCCCGAGTTTTCAGACCACTTCTGGTCCAGCCTGGAGATCACCTTCAACCTTCGAGATGTGAGTGGGCCCTCAGGAGCTGGCCTGTGCCTCTAGGAGAGTTGCCTGCTCCTCTTTGAGCTGAGAGGCTGCCTCTCTCTGTGACCTTTACGGTGCTTTCTCTGCCTCAGTTTTCCTGTCTGTCAGGTCATGTGACAGCCATACCAGGCTGTGAAAGTCCCTCTTCAGCCCTGGTCCAGGTGCAGAGACCAGGGAAGTGGGGAAGGTGGTGGGGTTCCCCAGAGCTCCTTGTGTGAATGGGGCATCAAACCTGAGGGCTCCGGAGGGCCCTGACGCTGCTCTTGGTTCCAGACCAACATGATCCCGGGTTCTCCTGGCAGCACTGAGTTAGAGGGTGGCTTCAACCGGCAGCGCAAGCGCAAGCTATCCTTTCGCAGGCGCACCGACAAGGGTGAGGTGGGCGAGGGGCGGGCGGGGAGGGGAGGGGAGGGTGGGCCCAGCCCCTGGCCTTGCTGTGCTCTCCAGGGTGCCCACTCCCCACTCCAGCTGTGCAGCCAGCCAGCCTCTGTGGTCCCCTTGAGCTCATTCCTCCTCCAGGAAGCCCTCTCCTCCGCTCCAGGGTGGGTGGGGGGCTGTTTGGTCCTCACAAGACTGGGGTCTTGCGCCTTGAGCTGTCCAGGGGGGCAGAGGCAGGACAATGGAGGGTAAAGGGGCAGCTGCAGGGCTCTCAGGGAGACCCACCCTGCAGTGACACCACAGGTGCCCAGGAGCTCCGGAGTTCTCTGTGTAGTCAGCAGCAGAGAGCTGCCTAAGGTATCCCCAGCCTGGCCCCTGGCCCCTGGCCCCTCCCCACTGAGACCCCATCTCTTTTTCCCCAGATCCTGAGCAGCCCGGTGAGGTAGCAGCCTTGGGGCCAGGCCGGGCAGGTGCAGGGCCCAGCGGCTGGGGCCGGCCAGGAACGCCGTGGGGAGATAGCCCGTCCAGCGGCCCCTCTAGCCCGGAGAGCAGCGAGGATGAGGGCCAGGGCCGCAGCTCCAGCCCCCTGCGCCTGGTGCCCTTCTCCAGCCCAAGGCCCCCAGGGGAGTCTCGGGGTGCAGAGCCCCTGATGGAGGATGGTGACAAGAGCGACACGTGCAACCCACTGTCTGGTAGGGGCGGGGCTGGGCCATGGGGTGGGTGGGTGGGGCATGGCTTTTCTCCCCAGCCTCACCCCTGCTTCCCCTGCTGCAGGCGCTTTCTCTGGGGTGTCCAACATTTTCAGCTTTTGGGGGGACAGTCGGGGCCGCCAGTACCAGGAGCTGCCTCGATGCCCTGCCCCTGCCCCCAGCCTCCTCAACATCCCTCTGTCCAGCCCCGGCCGGCGGCCCCGTGGTGACGTGGAGAGCAGGCTAGACGCCCTGCAGCGGCAGCTCAACAGGTAGGAAGGGTGACCCAGGGGGTGGCAGGACAAGAGCATACTTGTTTATCCTTGTTGGTGCACACAGAGGCTCTTTGCAGCCTTGGCGGTGTCCTGGGATAAAGGGAGAGTTTTGCCGAGTCTTGGCCAGTCTGTGATCCACTCTTGCACTCCCAGCAGCCAGTGCTACCTACACCCAAGGCACAGAGGGAGCCTGGGGTTGACCTGCTGCCCTACCCCATCCCGACGACGACACCCAGAGTCAGCACCTGATATCTCCCCTTCCCTGAACATCCTCTTCTCTGTGAGATGCAAGTTTGCCCTCCCTCCTTCTTGCCTCAGGCTGGAGACCCGGCTGAGTGCAGACATGGCCACTGTCCTGCAGCTGCTACAGAGACAAATGACACTGGTCCCACCCGCCTACAGTGCTGTGACCACCCCGGGGCCCGGCCCCACCTCCACCTCTCCCTTGCTGCCCGCCAGCCCCATCCCCACCCTCACCCTGGACTCGCTTTCTCAGGTGAGTTCTGAGCCCCTTCCCATGGTACCCTGGCTCCTCTGGCCTGCCTTTCCTGTCCTACTTGTTGTGTTTACTGTGTCCCCACCCCTTTCTGCCATCTTGCCTGCCCCAGACTCCTATCATCCCATCACTGTTGCCTCACTCTCGCCAGGGAGCAAGGGACAAGGGGGAGCATGGGGCCTGGAGGCCAGCAGCGGAGTGGCCTGGGCTCCCCTGGCATCACCAGAAGGTCCAGCTCCCAAGGAGCTGCCTGAGCCTGGGACTGGGGTGAGCATGGTCCTGACCCCTTCTCTGGTCTTACTCTGCCCATCTCAGTCCCCAACTTTCACAGGATTACAGTTCTGAAAGTTGCTGGCAGTGGTGCTGGGGCCAAGCCCAGGGGGCAGCAGTCTTGGGCCTGCGGGGTGTGTGTATGTGCCTGTACACAAGCGTGCCGGGTGCCCTTTGTCTTCTCCTGAGCAGACCTTGTGCTCTCAGGCTCCCTGCACAGTTCCTGAGGGTGGAGAAGGGGCCATGCAGGCTCCTAGAGGCGGCCTGGGATCTGTACCATGCGCACCCCCTTCTCCTGGCACAGCTCCCCCTCCCATATGCTGCCTGCTCCTGTTTGCAGACACCAGGGCCCACGTCAGCAAATGTGCCAGTCTCCCTTCACAGCCTCCCCCGCAGGGATCTCACCAGCACTGCGTCAGCACCCACAAACCCCTCCCGCGGCCCTGGCGCTCTCCCTGGCCTCAGGAGCCTGGCCGCCAGCCTGCCTCCGACTCTAGGTCCTGGAGTCTTCTAGAATCACAGAAAGGAGCCTTGTCTCTCTGTCCCTGCTTCTGTCTCAGGCAGAGACTCCTGACTGCAGGTTAGGGTTGGATCCAGCTGCCAGGTTCCCAGAGATGAAAGAGGCTCAGCCTTGCATCGTTTCGTTGGGAGCTGAGCCCCTGGTCAGGTGCCCGCCCCTCGGTGGCTCGCAGCTCCCAGCTCTTGCCCTGAGAGTGCATTTGTTTGCTTCCAGCCACAGTGCCTCACTTGCATGGTCCCTGTCCTTTTCCACCTGCTGAAGACCTACTCCTTGACCTCCCAGAGCCTGCTGTGCCCACCTGACCCTCTTCTCTGTCTTCTGTCCCTGCCTTCTGTGGCCTGGATTCTCTTCTTCCACTAAGCCCTTTCTCTTCCTCCTTGGCCTTGCTGCTTGCTCACACACTCTGTTCTGTCCTTGCAGGTTTCCCAGTTCGTGGCGTTCGAGGAGCTTCCCCCCGGAGCCCCAGAGCTCCCCCAAGATGGCCCCACTCGACGCCTCTCCCTGCCCGGCCAGCTGGGGGCCCTCACCGCCCAGCCCCTGCACAGACATGGCTCAGACCCAGGCAGTTAGTGAGGCTGCGTGGTGTGGACACGCAGCTCATAGGGGTTCCTCGCACTGCCGGGGCTGCTCCCCTCGGAGGCCCTGCCCAGGAGGCCCTGGCCATGGAGGGGAGACGGTGAAGGAGCAGCTCCTCCCTGCCCTTGGGACCATCTCTTCCTGCAGTCCCCTGGGCCCCCCTGGGAGGGGCAGGGGCAGGGCCGGGCGGTGGGCAGGGGCCTGTGGTCCCCCACTGCCCTGGGGGCATTAGCTGGTCTAACTGCCCGGAGGCACCCGGCCCTGGGCCTTAGGCACCTCAAGGACCTTTCTGCTATTTACTGCTCTTATTGTTAAGGATAATAATTAAGGATCATATGAATAATTAATGAAGATGCTGATGACTATGAATAATAAATAATTATCCTGAGGAGACTTGGCAGTTCTGGGAAGGTGTAGCCGGTACCTGCTATGTCCCGTGCTCGAGCTCTGGGTGCAGGGCACTGGGGTCTGCAGGGCTGCCCGTGTATCTGGGTGAGGATGTGCAGTGGCATGTCCCCTGGGGGGTGCCCAGAGCCCACCCTCAGGGGGTAGCAAAGGACCAGGTGGCCTCTGGGTTGGAGGTGGGCCTGGTGGGTTGCCCCTACCCCAGACCAGCCCCTGGGCCGTGCAGCCCCAAAGCTGGCCACCCTGAGGTCGCCATAAGAGTGTCCCCTCTGCAGAGGCTGTCCCACTTTTGTCTGCCTTGCGTGCGTCAGAAGCTCAGCCCAGCACTGGTCCTTACTTGGCATTCCATTCGGCCTAATGCAGTCTCCACCTCAACCTTCAGTTTGGCATTTTTTTTTCCTTTAATTTTTTTCCCCCCTGTGGAACCAGGAATTGAACCCAGGCCCTTGCGCTTGCCAGGGAAGCGCTTACTCTACTGAGCCATCTCCCTGGTCCCCTTTCAATTAGAGACAGTGTCTTTCTATGTAGTCCACGTTGTCCCCAGCTGGCTTTGAACGCTCAGTGACCACCCTGCCTCAGCCTCCTAATGCTGCAGTTGAGCACCCCTGCACCTTATGTGGTCTTATCCTGATCCCGTATGACTGGGTCTCCATGAGCCCAGTTAGGGAGGGACATACCGGCTTTCCCAGCCCTGGGCAAAGTATGCCTGCCCTTGGCTTCAGAGGGACCTGGCCCTGATCACCAAGGCCACTGGTGACCCTGTAGGCGTCTCACCCAGGCCTTCCTGAAGGGTGAGTGTGGCTGTGAGGGAGGGAGGGAGGGGCCTGCCTGGGTGGCCTATGGGGTCCTTGGTGGGCACCCGATCCTGGCCCGGGGCTAGAGGCGAGCAGTGTGGGTACCTGCTAGGCTCAGTGTCCTCAGCACACTGGGCTCCCCACACATGGGCTTGCTGCATCTTTGTTACTGTCTGTCCTCATCATCCTGTCCTTGTTATGGGACCTCAGCTCCATTCACAGCCCTCTGGGCTCAGGAGTAGGTGGGTGTGGGTGGCCCAGGGACCCATCCTCTCTGAGGCTTTGTTTTGGGATGCTGCTAATTATTTATTTTGGGTACACCATGAGGCATGCAGCAGGCAAGTTTGCCCTGGGGCCTGGTATGTGGTGCTGAGTGGGGTGTGTGTGTATGTGTGTGCCCCGGGGTGTCAGGATGTGGGGAGTCTGAACACTGGTCCCCCACTGAAGCACACAGATGCCCCAAGGTCAGTTGTTCAGCCTGGGCACAGCCCCTGCAGATGCAGCCCTCATGCAGCCCCTGCCAGGAGCTGCCTGATGTGGTTGGAGTGTAGGGAGGGGACAGTAGATAGTGTCACCACCTGCCTGACTGCAGCTGCCCTGTAGCATTAATGCCTGCCACTGCGGCAGTGGGGACCATGAGTCCATGTGGCAGCCAAGCTCAGGATGGCCTGGTGACTGTCCTATGGCCACACTGTATGGCAGGTGGCAGGCGTGCCTGTGTTCCCCCTGCTGCTCCTGTGCGTTTACTGCTTGTGCTCAGACCACTGTCACCTGGTCAGATCTGCCCACCTCAGCCTCCTTTCATCCCAGCTCCTGGAGCCGCAGGGACATAGAGGGGTGAGCAAGCCATGGTGCCTGTCACCGTTCCTGCGGGGCACCGTCATCCAGAGCTGAGGTTGCTCCCAAACGGAGAGAGCCAGAGGGTGGAGCACAAGCTGGAGGGGGCTGCGGGAGGCACGGAGAGGGATCCACATGGCTGCCCACTCCTGGAGGAAGACTGGAGCAGTGCTGGAAGCTGGCTGTCTCCCAGCCAGGGGTGGGAGCTGGAAGCGAAGGGGCAGGGCCTATGCCCTCCCCCACCTCCACCTCTGCTCACACAGCCCCAGGACCAGAGACGCCGTAGTGGTGCATTCTATCCTGTGACACAGCCACTTCCGCTGTTCAGGCACAAGCTTGCCCCAGCACCTGGCCTTACCTGGACTCCCACTGCCACACTGCCACACCGCCACACCGCCACACCGCCAGGCAGCTGCCACTCTCACATTTCACTGAAATATAATGCAAATGGCATTCCCAGCGCAGCTCCTGTGGCAGGATTATTCCATCTGCCTGGAGCCGCACCTGAGAGGCTTCCTGCACTTGAGTCTCTTCAGTGACCAGCAGACACAGGGTTGCACCTGAGGGATGGTCCCTAAAGATCCAGATACGGTCACATCTCCACTCTGCGCTGTGGGCTCAAGACAGTGCGGAAAATGGTCCTCGCCTGAGTTACAAGTACAGATCTCACTTGGGGCCCTCTGGGGGTGGAGCTCTTGGGTGGTCATCACAGCTGGACACCTGGGATGGTCTTCGCTGAGCTCAACACAGGTGGTACCTGGCCACACCCTCCAGGAAAGCCCCTGCAGCCTGGCCACTCCCATCCACAGTGCAGGAACAGATGGACTGAGCACGCCCAGGTCCTGAAGAGACGGTAGCTGCCTCCTCCCTTGAGGCCCAGAGCCCTCGGTGGCAGCTGGCTCAGGGATCCTCTTCCTTTCCAGACTGACAGCTTTCTCTCTTCTCCCCGTGCACCCCTGCCGGACTCTGCCCCAGGAGCTTCTGTCCTGCTCACTGTGTTTTGTTGCCGCTTGAATCTGCCTGGTTCCCCCACCCCCCCACCGCAATGCCAGGTCCTGCCTGCTGGCCCTGGAGAGCCTTCTCACCTCGGTTGGGCTTGGACGTCGCCCATGCCTGCCCTCATCTCGCAGCCCTCTGTTCTCCCAGGGCACCTGGCTCACATCTTTGCACTGGTCCTTACCACATCCTGCTGTCTTCTTGTCTGTCTCCCACAAAGGCAAGGGCTGAGGCTGTCTTTTTGCCTCTGTGTGTCCTACAGTGCCTGGTACCTGTAAGGCCATCAGGACATCTGTCTGTGAAGCCTGGTGCGTGAGGGCTTTGAGTGGAATGGAGAAAGTTTCTTGGACAGACCTGGCTGGGATGGGGCTTAGCGCTGCTCCTGGAGCTCACCTCTCTTTTGGGGTCTGGCCCCTTGATTGTGGCTGCCTATCCTGAACCCGCTGGGCTCCAAAGAGCTCCACGGAGGGGCTGGGCTGGCCCTGAGGCACTTTGCTGGGGGTCTTCTCCCAGTTCCAGTCCCATGTAGGCCACATGGAGGACTCCAGCTCACTGCCTTGTAGCGGGCTTCCTTGCCCTTGACAGTTGAGGCTGAGAGAGGTTCCATTTAGGGGTTTGCTGAGTCAGTGTTGGGGTTGTGGGCCTGACCTTGATCCTTGGTAGTGGACAGTCTTACGGGGTCTGGGGGCCAGTCAGCTTTGCTTTTCACTAAGGCCTTGAGCTGCTCTCCAGGGAACAGCTGTGTCTCCCGGGCTCCTAGTGACCAACAAGACAGGACCCTGCTGGGTGGATACACTGCTCTGGGCAGTCTATCCTAGATGTTCAAAACAGTGAGAGAAATCCAAAGCTCAGGGCTTTTCAAGGGGACGGTTATGAGGCATTTTCAGATAACTACATATTATAAGAGTGGTTAGTATGGAAAGTCATGGTTTAGTAACTTTCTTAAAAAGTCCTCATATAAGTGATCTTAAAGAATAAAAACTTATTTTTAAATCTTACTGCAGTAGCTCCAAAAATAAAGTGATTTTTAATAATTTATGTTCTCAGTCTAAATACAGTTGAAGCTCTTTTTCTGTCATGAACATTTGTTTTAAAAAAAAACCACAAAAGAATGCATCCTGAGACACTTGTTTAAATAATCAGTCCCATTATTTTACGATCACACCTTATAAGTGAATTGGGAGTCTGTGAGACCCATTGCTAAGAGACCAGAACCGAGGAATTCAGCACCGTTGTCTTGCTGTTGTTTTGAAATTAGCAGTAGCATTAGGTCTGGCTGCAAAAGACTTAGCACTAGCTGGCAAGGCGGCCGGGCTCCAGGGGAGCACTTGGGGAGGGTCTCTCAGCGCGACCGTATGTAACTCCAGCGCTTCCTTTCTCACCGAACCAGGTGACAGCAGCTAGAGGAACCAACGGGGCTCACTGATCTTCTGATCAGGTGAGGTCCCATCTGGCCAGGCTGGTAGTCTTGAGCCACTCAGAGGACTAGAACTCTTCCCTGGGGAAGAGACCATAAAGTGCTTCACTTAATGTTGTTATGGCTCAGATTCGGAGTGTCTCCCCCAAACCTCGTGTGTTTGGAGGGTGACTGCATCATGGGAGCGCCGTACTTATCCGTGGATCAGTTCACTGAGGAGTTCATAGCTGATTTGCTGCTGGGAGGTTGGGCCTGATGTCACTGGGGTCATGACCCGGAAGGAGTATCTCCCTTCTCAGGCGCTCCCTCCTCTCTGCTTCCGGGCTTCCGCTGCAGCAGGCCTTTGCCCCGTGCTGTTTTTGCCTTGGAGCCTACCTTCCAGCACTGATGGAGACTTCTGGATCTGTGAGCCAAATATGCCTCTCCTTTAAATTGTGGGTGTTGGGTATTTTTGTCCCACGGACAAGAAAGCACCTAAGATAAATGCTGTCCCAGGATCATAGAACTGTGACTTCTGCGGGAGGTTTGGCTTCATGTAGGGCTCCAAGTGACCGTAAGGGAAAATCATTCTTCAAAGGAGCGTGAGGGATGAGGATTAGGGCAAAGAGCGTCAGTGACATGATCTGCTGCCCTCCACCCTGCACCCTGGGCCAGCCCTTCTTTGCAGAGACTGGCAGATGGGATGAGCCCTGTTATGGCTGTGTATCAATGTCCCCCTAAATCCTCATGTAGTTGTGGGTGGGATTTTTTCAGAGGTGGCTGCATCTACAGCATGTGACGTACTGGGGGGAAGGATGGGTGATTGCTAAGTCAGTCTGCTGGTTGGTTTGGCACTGTCCTAAACCTGGTGGCCTAGGTAGAACACAAAGTGGGCAGAAAGACGCTGTTAAGCCCCCTTACTTTTCTACCTTCTGCCCACCACAAACCGCTTCTCCTCTGTAATGTCCTCTGCCATGTCACCCTGCCTTGGAGCCTGCTAATCATGACCTGAAACCTCTACAAACTGGGAGCTAAATAAACCTTTTCTCCTTTAACTATTTTGGCTCAGCCATGAGAAAAGTGACTAAGACAACCCCTATCCTGTGTAGCCTATGGTGTCTCCAGAGCCATGACATGTCCTGGGAGTACTGAACAGTGAGGTCTGCACTCTGGGTCGACCCACCTGTGACTTGTCCCTCTGTCGGCATCCGGCTCAGAGCAGGAGCTGACATCCACTCCTGCTGTCACCTCTCTCCCATGCCACCCTGGCTCCAGCTGGACACCCTTCCCCTCCATGGTCCCAGATACCCCAATCAAAGGCTGGTGCATGGCGCAGATGAGTCATGAAGATGCAATTTTCGTGAGCCTGAAGTTGCCCCTATGGATAGCTAGCAAACAGTGTAGCAGATGGTCTCAGATATTCCAGCCCCAAGCTCTTGGCCACCATCCTGTCAGCACCTTTCTCACTGGCCTGTGTCTGTCTTTGTCCTCCCAAAGCCATCGGATGTTGTCTAGACACACATCTGAGGGTCTGCTCAGGAGATGAATTAAGCGGCACCCTTAGAAGGGAAAACTGGCTGCAGTGAAGAGTTTTTTTAAATTAGCAAGCAGCTTCCCCCTAGTAGTAATCAGTGATGTGTAACGAGGCGTGAGTTGCAGAGATGGCGAACAGGGAGGAGGAGGGCAGCAGGACATAAATGAAGGGAGCGGGCCGGGGTGTGAGCCCCAGAGAGTTCTTGTGTGGGTCTGAGGCTGGCACTGGCTGGGCTGAGTGAGCGCAGCTGGCCTCGTTCTTTGGCAAGCCCTTCCTGCACCAGCTCTCCTTCTTCCTGAGAGTCTCGGAGAGGCCACTCTTGTCACCTCAAGAACTAGTGAAGGACTGAAGGGACTGAAGGGCTTCAAGAGCCATTGCTGATGAGAGACCCGCTCAGTGAGTGGGCTGGAGCAGGGCTTGGGGCACAGTGCCACTTGAGGAGCACAGTTTCCTCATGGCTTCCTGCTGCTGACCCGACCAGTGGGCCGGTGGGCATCGCATTCTGGATGACTGTCACTTTTGGGGCTTAGAAATGAATCAAATGCAGCAAAACTGCAGGTGACTTTGGCGAGCTGGAATTGACTGAGGCCAGGAGGACAGATGCTTACTTCTATATCTCTACGCCATCCTCCCAGATGACACCTCCCCAGCTCTCCATCCTGTGAGGGCCAGCATGGTGAAGTCTCCACCATGTTGGTCTCTACACAAAGCAGCCCCGAGGTGTGTGGCTGGCCACCACCAAGCAGGCCTCCCCATCTTGACTTCATGGCTGGAACCGAGGAAGGATATTTTTCAACTAAACAGATTTCTCCTGAGCACCATCTACACCCATGGGAAACCAAGAAAGGTCTCTAGAGAGCCTAGTCTCTGTCCTTCATACGTTAGTGCAGAATAATGACCCGGTGCCTCAAGTTCAGGGCAGTGAGGCTCCCCGGCATCCAGTCCTTTGCAGCCCGGAGTGGTGATGGGTGCAGGCATGGCAGTGTAGGGGGCAGCTGTGTCCACGGGAGCCTGGAGCTTAGCTGGGAGCACCTGAGAGGAGAAGAAAGTAACGGGACCTGCCCCGAGATGCATCCAGCAGGATCTCTTGGTCCTGCTCCTCCTCACTGTGTGTACCTGGCTCCCAGGAGCTTGGGCTACACCACGGCCCATCCATGACCCCTGTCAGCCCATGTATCACACCATGCCACGTTGTCCAGTGTCCAGTCCTTGTTGTAGGAGCTGTGTTGGGGAAGGCCCCTTCGGAATGAATGCTGTGTAATACGGATGCTGACACCAAGGGGATGTTCCCCTAATAATGATAGTATCCATGGCAACCATACACCAGTGATGAGGCGGTTTCTACTCCCTGCACATAGCCACATTCTTCCAGCCCCGTTTCATATAGGGGTGCCCATGAGGTGAGAGAAACCCAGCCAACTAGAGCGTGATGAGAAGGAGCTTTGGCCCACCCACTATCCCTGCCTTCAGCCTACTCACATCTCCTCTCCAGTTTTCCAGGTCAGTCTCAGCTTTTTCCCTGGCTATGGGGTGCTGCCCAGCTTCTGGGGAGGAGGCTCAGTGCAAGCTCCTGGTTCTTCTCTACTCTATGTTGGTCAAGTAGAGTTTATTTGGAGGGGGATCCTTCGGTCCTTTTTTAGCAGCAGAGGATATCGTTTACCTGTCATGATTCTGATTCTTGCAATAATTTTTTTCTTACAAGAATTCTGGAAGCCATCCCATGTAAGTCAAGGGGTCAGTGGACATTCTAGCTAGAGCCTTAGGAAAAACCATTTCCTTTCAGAGACACCTATGTGCTCCCTGGTTCCTTGGGATTCTGGTCTTACCTGTAGCTCATGCCCACATGACAGGTCCCAATGTGTCTCTTCTAATCTCTTCTTTGTTTCCCCCGGTGCTAGGGATGGGACACAAGATCTTGTGGATGCTGGGCAAGTGCTCTACCACTGAGCTGTACCTACTGTGCCCTCATTAGAATGTGCCTGGGAACTTTCATTTTTCTCACTGCACAGTCAGCAGGGGCAACAGATTTCTGGATTGGCGGAAAGTCTACCTCTTACTTATACTATAACTTTGCTGTCATGTTCTTTTCACTCTAAAGGAGAGTTTGCAAAAGGAGCTCTAGTAGTCCAGCCAATAACCACATTATAGTTGGTTTTGTTTTCAGAAGTCTTTAAGGGACAAAATTGGCCTGCTAGAGGAGGGTATTAGTCAGCTTTGTGTTACTACAACAAAATACCTGAGGGAGAGACTTAGAAAGAGAAAAGGTTTACTTAGCTCATGATTTTGGAGATTGAATGGCTCAGTTCTGGCAGAGGTAGCCGATGGTGGCAGATTCAGATCATGGCAAGAATGCCTGTTGGAGCAAGAACTCACATCTTCAACTAGGAAGTGTAGAGAGACTGAAAGACTGAAGTTCCATGGTCCCCTTCCAGAGCACACCCCAATAACCTAATCACCTCTCCAAAGGCTCCCTTCCTGGACTGTCTTTTCCCTCAGTGGTGCCACCCTGGGACAAAGCCTTTACTTATAGAGTTTCAGGAACATTTGGCATCCAAATGATAGCAAAAAGAATCCACAAGTTAGATTCTGAGACTGGATCTCAGACAGGACCGGCCTGATGAAAATTCAACCAAAGTTGCACAGTAATACACAAAAGTAGCAGTTATGGTTGTGGATGGAGGTGGCTCTGTGGGGTTAGGGAGACGACATGGCTCTTGGAGAATCAGCTCTGAGAGTAGCTAGGGATACAATAGCAGGAGCCACAGGTTTGCAGATGCCATAGCTGAAGGGATGTAGGGGGAGGGTGGACCACAGGTAGCCTAACTAGTGTAGTGTTCTGCGGAACTGGAGAGAGAAGGGGATTGAAGGTGAGTGGTACATGATACGTTTCTTCTTTTTTGTGTTCTAAGGTAGAGTTTAAATGTTCAGGTTAAGGGGTAAAAATTATGAAGCAAAACCCGATAGAAACCAAACTATTTTGGGGATAAATTTTGCTGGATGGTGTGCAAAAGGTAGAATATTTTAACATTGGCAAAATAAAATAGAAATGTGTGTTAGTCTTGTCTCCCTAACACAACTATAAATTTCTTGATGCTGCAGCTGAGATCTCAGTTGAAATGAAATGGGGTTTCTGAGAAAGTCTTTTGCCAAAGGTGTGTGTGGTGGACCAGCAGCAGGGTGATGAGCCTTCAATGTATTGCAACTGACATCCTTGCTCCTGGGCACAGGAAATATAAGCCTGAGGTTTTAATTTTGCTTCTTGTTGTCATTGTCACTTGTCACTGAGCTTAGTGAAACCCGGCTGCCTGATTGACAATGTCACAGCTGAAAAAGTGAGTGTTGTGGGTACTTGGCAGGTCACAGAGGCCTGGAGGCCCGATGGGCTGGGAAACAGGTGCCATAGGGCAATGACGTCAGGGTTAGAGGGCTCCTGGTTCCACCCACTCATGACAGAGACCCAGGGGCTGAGACCCAGGGAGCGTGCCCCAGGTCATACAGGTATTAGGAGCAGGACCAGGTCTTCTGTCTCTGTCCTTTCAAATGCCCAATGCATGACCGTCCCATCTCTTGGAATATACTTGTGTTGTATGTTACTACTCTTTGGGGACAAAGATAAAATGCTAGAGCCTTGGCAGATGGCCTGGGCTTGGGGTTCTCCTTGTGGGGCTGGAGCAGGATCTTACTGAGCCCTCCAGTTCATGTCACCCACACCTCCAGAAGGTTTTGCCCTTTTGGAGGAGAGAGGACAGTGGACTCTGTTTCAATCACTGTCTGCTTGGATACGCTGCATCTCATCTTAGCCCTCTGGCCTCTCGAGTCTCCCCACCCAACTCTCCATTGCTAGCTCCCTGGAAGCTGATATTGGACACAGTGATGGGTGAGGACAATTCTGGTTCAGAAGAGATAGAACCAGGCTATTTTGGCCTGCTGCATTGAGGCAGGTGTGCCTTTCCTCTGGCTCATGGTTTTCAGCCTGGGTGGTCTTGTCTCCTAAGACACATCAGTCAGTGTCTGAGTACATTTTTGGTTGCCACAGCTAGGATTGGAAGTAGGTGGGTTGTTACTGGTGTCCAGCAGGTAGAGGCCAAGAGGTTTGCGATGTACCTCACCAGGCATAAGTCTCCGCCCCCCTCTCTAGTGGTATCCAGCCTGAAGTGTCAATGCTGTGGACAGGAAGCCCTGCTTAGAACTGTGCTCCAGAATGTATTGGGGAAAGAGAATTTGACTCCTAATGCAATGTTTTATCACTGAAAGTGGTAACAGTCATTTATGTCTTCTATAGGTAGCAGAAAGAATATTTTGGGAAGCTGACTATACCTTGAGCCGGACATCCTAGGAGAAAGGTAGAATCTTCTTTGGGAAGAAGATGTGACTTTTGTTTAGAAATGTCTTCTAAACAATGAGGTCTGCTTGGTTATTAAGGACAAGGTCCCCAGACAGTGGCCTGGGCCAGTGAGGGCAGGCCAAAGATGATGTATTGATCATCTCTGCTTGGCTAGAACAAAACCTCTGCGATGCACAATTTAAAGGAAGAATGTTTATTGTGGCTCATAGTTCCAGAGGCCGCCGTGCTCCTCTGGCTCCAAGGTAGAGCTGCCCTAGGCCTGGTTGAGGAGAGGTGCTTACTTAACTCACGGCAGCCACGAAGCAGAGAGCAAAGGAAGAGCCAGAGAGAAAGGGATCAGGGACTGACAGAGTCCTTAAATCACGTCCCACGGTCCTAATGCTTAGCCTCTACATTTTTATCTGTTAGACACATCCAAAAGTACGCTTTACTAGTATTTTTTCCCCATAAATTTATTGAGAAACAAATAGCAACGAGACAGTTTCAAGCCAAACTGGTAGGACAGTTTCAATAATTAACACATTGTATGCATTCTTCCTAGTGGTTAATTGCTGTACAAGATGCGGACATGATATCCTACATACAAACAC
>NW_004524603.1:5742241-5743165 GCF_000260255.1 Octodon degus
CTTGTGCTTGCCAGGCAAGCGCTTATTCTACTGAGCCATCTCTCTGGCCCCATGCATTTCCATTTTTTTGGTTAGTTTTGTCAGAGAAGGGCATTCCATTGTTATTTAAATACTGTAGGTGCATGAATTCAGCAGAATATCCAAATATAGTCCAATAGTCCATAATAGTAGTAGGTTTCCCATAAGACTGTCAACGTCCAAAGTTGTTGACTTGAGCATTTTACAGCTCATCATATTAATATGGCTTTACTTTTTATACTTCATTGTTTCTTTTGTTTTTTGAGTGCCACCAAGCCTTCCCCAGGAAGGGTCTGTTAGGACACTGTATGGCTCATGCAAACTCCACCCCCAGCCCAGTCTGATAAATTCTTTGTCTCCCTGCCTCCTTCCCAAGGGTCCTTGTTTCTCTTTGGCAGCCCTCCTGTGCCAAACAGTAAAGGATTTCTTACTTCTCTCCCGCTTCTCTTTCACACCAATCTGAGTGTAGGATTGTCCCCTGATTGTTTTCCTCTTAGTTGTTTTGTTACCTCTATGCCTCCAGTAGACATTCAAAACAGCAACTATGGATTGCGGGTGCCTTGGGCAATACAGAAAGGGGGTGGAGCTCAGAGGTGTTCTGTGCAGAGGTGGGGCTTTTGGAAAGGGTTTGGATTGCGGGGAGCTATACTCACCAGTGGGTTAATCCATCGATAGTTTGTAGCTAAAAGTGTGGTTACGAGGTTGGGCCTGGTCTGAGGAGGTGGTGCTGGGCCTGGAAGGGTTTACTGCCCTCCCTGCCTCCTCCCTTCTCACTCTGCTTCCTGGCCACCATAATGTGTGCGTCGCTTTCCCCACCAGAACCTTCCACCATGCCCTGTCTGCCCAGAAAGCGGCTGACAGTGGCTTGAGTCTTCTAAGAACTGAGCCAGAACGCATTTCTCCTCC
>NW_004524603.1:5747595-5755192 GCF_000260255.1 Octodon degus
GGCCTGCGCTCTGGGTCTGTTCAGGATCCCGCGGCCTGGGTCGTCTCCCAAACATTACAATTTGTAGGTACCACTCTTCCGTATCTTTTATGGATTCTCCTCTATACCTTTTCCTTTTTTCTTTGATTGATATATATTTGAGGTTCTCACAGTGGTTAGGGCCACTCTCTTTAGAACAACCACAGCACAGAAATTACATCACCGAAACGATGCAGAAAAGCGACCAGCTGAATGTGGTTTTGTTTTGACGGGAAGGTCTAGGTTGTTTGTCTTATAGAGTTGTCCACAACCCGGGCTTTGCCCATTACAGCTGCATAATGTAGCTTAGCATTGTTTGACACACCCGGGGTCACAATTGATAAAACCAAGAGTGTCCTGCACAAGCCTAATGCTTGGCCGCTGCGTTTTTATCTGCTACTTGTATTTCTCATAAGTAGGCAGTTAAAACTACGGTCCCTATCAGGCTCAGGTTTACATTTTTGGCAAGGTTATTCCCTACCTGGTCTCACCCTGTCTCAGCTGGAGGCGCAAAAACAGCTGGTTGCCTCTTTCTAATGTGTGAACAGAAGCTATTAGTGACCACTGATTCAATCACTTACTTCATTGGGGGTTGCAAAATAGCGATGTCTGAGTTTTCTCTGATTTTTCCTTTAATAGCTGGATTTCTCTCATTATAGGAAACTTTCAGCCCCTCTTTGGGTACTCAGAGTCATAGTTCATAGAACAAAGACAATAGAAACGCCTGATTTGTGCTCTGTACCTCACTAGCTTTTCAAAATAATGTTCCCTGACGAACGCCAAAAGCAAAAAAGGGTTTTGCCTACTAGCATCATAAGCTCATGGAGTTAAAAAGCATTGAGTTTCAGTTCTTTGTAATTATGCACTTTATTGAAACATTTCCTTTTTTGATTGGTGGGAACTCATATTCAGGTTGGTTTTTGCATTATTTTGACATTGGCCTACTACTATTTAAAAGAAACAGTTTCATTGAAATATATAACTCATAAAGAAATAATTGCACACATTTAATGGTATAATTTGCTGAGCCTGGAACCCACCAAGGCCCAACACAATTACCACAATCAAGGCGCTGGCTCTGACACCTGGTGAGGTTTTCTTTTGTTCCTTTGTGTGTGTGCAGAGTCTTTAACAGGAGCTCCTGATAGCTTCTTTGTTTTATGACATTACAAGATGTTCCAAATCAAATCGTTTTGTACACTCTCTGCCCTAGTCTTGGAAATAGGCACTTCTCCAGTGAGTTCTGGTTTCTTTTAATGGGAAATGTATTTATAGACAACTGCTCTCATTACGTCTGGACCGGCGTATGTCCTCTCAGTTGCTATGGCTAAGGAAGTATGTTTTACAGTGAAGTGATAAAATATGCAACGTGTTCATGCTGATAATACTGCTTCAGATTCACAGCTGCAGAATTTTAACTTCATTGGTCATACATCTTTATCTCTCTTTTCTCACACTGAAAACTCTGATTCTTCTTCTTTTTTTTTGAGACAGGGTCTCATTCTGTAGTCCAGAATGGCCTTGAACTCATTGTGTAGCCCAGGCTGACCTTAGACTTGAAGTGATCCTCCTGCCTTAGTCTCCTGAGGGCTGGATTGTAGGTGTGTGCCACCATGCCCAGATAATTCTGATTCTTAATGCTATCTATCTCCTTAGTCATTTGCTATAATCCTAGACACACACACACACACACACACACACACACACACACATTCATACAACGGCCTCAGAGTACCAGCCACTACAATGTGATTATTGGAAACAGTTGGTGATATTGTTGAAGTTCTTTTTGTTCCCTTAGACTATCCTAATAAGTTATAAAGGCAAACTACCATGTTCCAGTACTTGGAATAATTCCTTTTTAGGAGTTACGTTATATAATTATGGTTCATTTGTGTAGTTTCCCTTTTCCTTTTTATGACTTGCTTTTTAGAGTTGATTATAAGGTTCACCTACAAAGCAAGATCTATTCAAGTAAGTCTAGTTTCTATCTATCTATTTTATTCTCTTCTTTCCCCATAGATAGCCAGGAAGGTAATTTTGTTTGTCTGTTCCTGTGTTTTTAAAAGCAAGTAAATGATGCACTCTTTTTTTCCCCAAATTAAAAAGTAGCTGGAAAATAGTCAGCGTTGGAATCTACAGATCAAAAATGTCAGCCTCATCCCACCTGTCCTTCCCTTCCCTGATGTCACCATTCTCTTGCTTGGTGGCTCCTCCCTAAGGCAGGGGAGGTGAGGAGAGGCTGATTCTGGTTGGTATTCTTGATCTTTAGTTTTCAAGGCTGATTATTTTGCAGGTAGGTTTGTTTCCTGCCCCCAGAGAAACATGGTGTGTGTGTGTGTGTGTGTGTGTGTGTGTGTGTGTGTGTGTGTATAGTTTCCCTACTCATTTTTTCTTCTTTATATTGGTACATTTTAGCTATATTAATGATAACATTCATTGTAGGGCATTTGTACCTGTACATGATATGTCTTACTTCTTTTTTTGCCCATTCCTCTCCCCTCTTTCAACCACTTTCCCCATACTATTTATAAAAGTTTTGTTTCCATTTTTTCCCTTTTATTCTCTTTTTTCTTGTTCTTTCTTTCTTCTCTCTTCTCCCTTTCCTGTTTCCCTTCTCATTTGAACATTGAATATTGACTTTGTATCCATCTGTGCTACTGATTTTGGTTATTAGACTTGTCAGTCATTTGGCGGAGTTTTGAAGTCTTCTATGTCAAGTATCATGTCATCCATGAGTAATGATAATTTCACTTCTTCCTTTCCTTTTATTTCTTTGTTTTGTCTAATTGCTATGCCTAATGTTTTCTCAGAACTGTATTGACTAGGAGTGGTGATAGTGGATATCCTTCTCTTATTCCTGGTTTTAGAACACACGCTTTCAGTTTTTGTCCATGTAGTAGGATGCTAGGTATTGGTTTGTCATGGATTGCTTTTATTAGATTGAGACGAAGACCATCTATTCCAATTTTCTATAGTTTTTTAAAATTATGAATGGGTGTTGAACTTTGTCAAATACCTTTTCTGCATATACTGAGATGATTGCATGGTTTTTATCCTTGGTTCTATTAACATGGTGTATTAAATTTATTGATTTACATATATTGAAGTATCCCTGCATCCCCGGGATGAATCCTACTTGGTTCTGGTGTATAATCTTGATGATTTGCTGCATTCTTATTGCCAGTATCTTGCTGAGAATTTTTGCATATACGTTCATTAGAGAGACTGGCCTGTAAATGTCTTTTTCGGTTGGATCCTTCTCTGGTTTTGTCATCAGGATACTGTTTGCTTCCAGAAATGACTTTAGGATTATTGCTTCCTTTTCAATTTCATTAAATACTTGAGAAGTAGGGGTATTAGGGGTTTTCCCTACATTTCTCATGGAACTCAGCAGTTAATCTGTCAGGACCTAAGCTTTTCTTCGTTGGTTTAGGTTTCTAATTGCATCTTCAATTTCATTGATTAATTTTGGGTTATTTTAAATCTTTATACCTTCTTGATTCACCTTCAGTAATTTGTATCTGTCTAGGAATCTGCCCATTTCTTCTGTGCTTTCCATCTTGTTAGAATACACATTCTCAAAGTAGGTGTTGATGATCCTTTGGATTCCTCACAATCTGTTGTGATTTCATCCCTTTCATTCCTAATAGTGTGGATTTGAGTCTTTTTTTTTTTTTTTTCTTCCGTTTTTGGATAAGGTTGGGCAAAGGTTTGTCAATCTTATTTAATCTTTCAAAGAACCAACTCTTTGATTCATTGATTCTTTATGTCCTGTTCTTAGTCTGCACTACATTAATTTCTGCTCCCATTGATGGGGCAGAGAGACTCCATTTTCTTTTGTAACTCCATTTTAGAGATCACTTAAGTTCACTTAACCTGTAGATAAACTCACTCTTTCATCCCTTCCCATGTAGCTAACCATAAACTCACTGAGAGAAAAACAAGGTCATAAAGATAAGAAAAAATAGTCAAAACAGGTTGGGAAGTAGAGTAAGTGTTAAATCACAATGTTCCATGACCAGCAGATAGTCAACAGTGTCTGAGGAGTGTAAACCTCATGACAAATACATGGTATTCTTGTAAAATTTCTGAGAATAAGATGGCACGGTGATGTGGTTGCCACACACACTTAAAAAGACATTTTGTCTTTCTGATGACATCAGAATTTTGGTCATAGGCTTTCAATAAAGTTTCTTTGTCACTGTGCTTTCAGTCTCTTGTGAGTGATTTTCTCTGTCTCTTGCTGAATTCTGCTGCAATATCCTCCCTTGTATGAGTCTTGGGTTTGACTTGCTCTTCTTCTTTTAGAAGCTTGAGGGCTAATGAGATAGCTCAAGGCCAGCAAGATAGTTCAGCGGACTAAGCACCTGCTTAGGCAGATGCAGGAACCAGGGTTTGATCCCCAGTACTACATTGAACCCGCCCCAGTACACACTGAGCCAACTACCAAGTCCAGGTGTGGTGGTGCACTACTGTAATCCCAGCACTGGGGAGGCTGAAAACAGGAGGATCACTAGATTCTGAGCTGTGTAGTGAGACCTTGTACCAAATACATTAAAAAAAAAAAAAGAAAGAAAAAAAGAAGTTTGAGGTTCACCGTTAGGTTGTTCATTTGAGCTTGCTCTGTTTCTCTGACATGGCAGTTCACCATTATAAATTTCCCTCAAGACTGCGTTTGTTATGACCCATAAGTCCCAGTATGTTGCATTAGTATTATCATTTAATTGTAGAAACTATCTAATTATCTCTCCTTCTCCTTCTCCTTTTTTGAGACAAGGTCTCACTATACAGGTCTTGAACCCACCTTTTTCGTTCCTAATTGTGTGGATTTGAGTCTTCTACTTTTTTTTGAGTAATGTTTGGCAAGGGTTTGTCAATTTTATTTAATCTTTCAAAGAACCAACTCTTTGATTCATTGATTCTTTGTGTTCTTTTCTTAATGACCACTGCATTAATTTCTGCTCCTATTAATGGGGCAAAGAGACTCCATTTTCTGTAGCCCAGGCTGGCCTCCAACTCATATAGAGATCCTCCTCTCTCAGCATCCCAAGTGCTGGTATTATCAGGAGTGTGTTACTGCACCTGGCTTAATTTCTTCTTTAATTTCATCTGTGACCCACTGATTATTCAGGAGGGTGTTATTTAATTTCTATGTATTTATGAAGGTCTTGTAGTATCTTTTGTGATGGATTTCCAATTTCATTTTACTAAGGTCTGATAGTATTCATGGGATAGTTTGAATTGCTTTGTATTTACTTAAGCATGTTCTATGCTCTACTATATGGTCTATTTTGGAGAACATCCCTGTACTGATGAGAAAAATGTGTATTTTGATATTGTGGAGTGGAACACTCTGTAGATATTCACTAAGCCCATTTGTTCAGAAGGTTGGTTCAGCTCTGATATTGTGGAGGACTACCTGAGCAGCTCTCCTGGAAAGAAGAGCGATTGTCTCCATTTTGACTGAGACTGACCCTTTTGCTTGTATTGATACAGAACTGGCTAGGACTTCTCTTTATCCTTTCAAATGGCCTTAAGCAATGTATATTGGTCTAGCTGAGACGCTGGTAATAGTCTTTGAAGGGGGCACGTGGGTTTCCCTGTTAACCTACACCTACTGCTCTTTAATGTGAGCCTGGTTGAGACAGAACAATGAGCCAATGCTTTGCACTGCCGGCTGGGATCAAGCCTCAAGATAGAGGCTATGACTTCTTGGAGCTTGAAAGATTACATCAGAACTAAAGCACCAGACCCCCGAAACATTACATAGTATCCCAATAGGATAAAGCAGATTACTTTCTCTGCATATCCTTTCTGCACATGGCAGAGGAGAATGTAGGCTGCCCACCTAGCTCAGCTCACAGTACGTACCTACTTTCCACAATTCTTAGTCATTCCTCCTTAAGCCAGTCCTCCATTAAATGAAATCTGGGTTATTTCAAAAAACCATCTTCATGACTGGACTTAGGGCCCCTTGACTCCCCAATAATTATAAATATGTTTTAGTGTCTTTACTTTCTATGTGGATTGCACTGGGAGTGGTGGATTTGTAGGAGTCACTTCCAAGTCCTCGTCTCGGTTCAAGAAGCCAATATTTATAATCCCAAAGTTATGTTATTGGAATCCTATCAAGTTGATTCCAATCTACCACTTACAATGCAACCCACAGTGAAAATAAAGACACTAAATTATATTTTCAATCATTGGGGAGTCAAGGGGCTCTAAGTTCAGCCACGAAGATGGCTTCCTGGAACCAAGAGAGCGACCCAGGGCCTCACCTGGTTTTTATTCAGTGGGGGCATGGCTTGAGGATGATTGACTGAGAACTGTGGGAAGAAGGTGACCACAGTGAGCTGAGCTAGGTGGGTGCCTACATTTGCCTCCGCCATGTGCAGAGAGGATATGCAGAGAAAGTAATCTGCATTGTAATATATGCCATGGAATAGCATCTAATGTTTTTTGGGGGTCTGGTGCTTCAGCTTTGATGTTATCTTTGAAGCCCCAGGAAGTCATAGCCTCTATGTAGAGGCTCTATCCCAGCTGGCAGTGTGGAGCTTTAGCTCTACCATCCTGTACTAGGGAAACACGCATACCACCGTCAAAGACTATCACCAGCGCCTCAGCTAGACCAATACACATTGCTTAAGGCCAATTGAAGGATAAACAGAAGTCCCAGCCAGCTCTGTACATAACAATATGAGCAAATAGGGTCAGGCTCAGTCAAAATGGAGACAGTCGCTCTTATTTCAAGGAGAGCTGCTCAGATGGTCCACCAAAAGGTTGGAATTAACTTGGTGGGATTCCATTAACATATCTTTGAGATTACAAATATTAACTTCTTGGACTGTGAGGAGAACCTGGAGGGGTCTCCTACAGTTATTGCTCTGATTGTTTTTCACCCGTCTATTTGTGACAGTGGGGTATTGAGGTTTCCCCATTACATTACCATTGTATTAGTACTTATTTTTTCATATATGTGAATATTTGTTTTATATAGTTGGGTGTGCTGAACACACACAACTGTTATCTCTTCCTCTTGGATTGTTCACGTTACAAGGATGGAGTGATCTCCTTTGTCTCTCTCAATCAGTTTTGGCTTGAAATCCGCTTTGTTTGCAAATAGCACTGCTAGCCCAGCTTTTTCCTCATTCCTGTCACATGGAATATTGTTTTTTCATCCTTTGATTTTTAGTCTACAAATTTCTTTTTGAATTAAACGTTTCTTGTATGCAGCATATTGTTGGATATTTGTGCTTGGTCTGTGCCACCAGTCTTTCAGTCTGTTTCTTTAGATTGGTGAATTGGGACTGCTTGCATTGCTGTGTACTGACTTATCTGTGTCCTGTTATTTTCCTGTTGTTGGCTTCCCTTCCCCACCCCCTTTGTTTAATTGCTTGCCTTACCGGGTGGATTCATTGTGCCAGGCTTCATGGAGTGGTAGACCTGATTACCTCTTCTAGAATGTCCTTCAGAACATTTTGGAATGCTGGCTTAGTGGACATGAATTTCTCCAGGTATTCTTTGTGATGGAAGTATCTTATTTCTCCATCAATTTTATTTTTTTAAAAAGTTATTT
>NW_004524603.1:5756482-5757855 GCF_000260255.1 Octodon degus
TCTCTCTCTTGTATCTGCTCTAGAGTTACTAACCAAGTTTTCTTTATGGCCATCATCCCTGAAGTTATCTGAGAGATTATTTTTGATGTAATTTTTTTCTACAGCTTCATTCATCTGCTTTCTTTTGCTGTTATCATTTCAGAGAATCCATGTTCGTAGCTTTCACACTGTCCTACCACATTGCCCCCAAGTGTCTTTGGTAAGGTGGACATCTGGGCTTGTATTTAACTTAAGTGCCTTTTTATTTTTTGTATTTAGCTTAAGTGCCTATTTTTTTAAAGTTTAATTCTTGGATTGCTGCAAGCAGGTGCAGAGGCCTGGGATTCAATCCCAGGCCTGCCATGCCAGCCCTGTCCCCGGGGCAAACTGAGATGGCAACTAAGACTGGGCATGGTGGTGCACACCTGTAATCCCAGCTCTTGGGAGGCTGTAAACAGGAGGATCACTATGAGTCTGATATAGTAGTGAGACCCTGAATACCCTGTAGACCCTTCCCTAAAATACAATAAAAAAATTCTTGGATTGATGATTATAAATTGCTTATGGCTTTATTGCTAGTATTTAGAAATTATGAAATGATTAATTCTCAAAGCATGTCTGCTTTTGGATTTCAGTCTGTTGCAAGATCCTACTCTTTCAATTTATTGAAGGTAAGAGGTGTTACTGCCTCTTTGGCCTATCCCATGTTTTGTTTTGTTTTGTTTTTGCACTGGCCATAGTATTGTTTATGACTCTTATGCAGTCTCAGTTTTGGCAGACCAGGAAGAATAACTGATTAGAACAATTATGTCACATTGGCTATAGTAGTACAATGAACAATAACAATAGTACCAAACATAGCCTATAAATTTATAAACTGTCCTAACTTTTGATATGCTACTTTTAACCATATGAACTATATTAGTAGTTATATAAAATATGTAAAAACAAACCAGAAAATTGTATACAGTATATATGACCTCAGTATGGCAGTTCTATCCTTAGGGGAAGAAATTTAAAAGGAGTTGGGGGAAAAATAGAGAAACCGAGGAAGAGGAAGAAATTAGCAGCAAGGCTGGAGGATGATGGAAGATTGTGGAAACTTTGGGAAACTGGTGAAAAAGGCAGGAGAGAAAGAGAGAAGGAAGAAATATAAACAAGAATGACCCTTTCGGTTGGAACTGCCATTTTCCAGTAATTTGCCAAAATGACTAACACAAAGGGCAAGAGGAGGGGAACCCGGTATATGTTTTCCAGGCCTTTTAGAAAACATGGGGTTGTTCCTTTGGCTACATACATGCAAATCTACAAAAAAGGTGATATTGTAGACATAAAGGGAATGGGTACTGTGCAAAAAGGAATGCCTCACAAATGTTACCATGGCAAAACGGGAA
>NW_004524603.1:5758830-5760493 GCF_000260255.1 Octodon degus
AAAAAAACCAAGAAAGAGCAGAACAGAACAACAGCAAAACTAGAAAAAATATTTACACTCACATAAATAAAAGAACAAATAACCAAGGAAAAGAAAACCAAACAAAAGAGAAACAAAAACCACAAAGTAAAGAAGAAAAACAAGAAGAAAGTAAAGAGTCTACATTAAAGGGTGTCTCTACTGTCACTGGTAGACACCTAGCAGGCAGAGCTCAGATCTGTGTTGATTAATCCCAGCAAGCCTGCCATAGATTTACATTGGGTAGCGGATAATCCCAGAAAGCCTTGACCTCTAGTTCTACTGAAGTTCAGGCTGCTTTCTGGCTGAGACTGGAACCCAATGTGTTCAGCCTGTAACACTCCATGAGCCTCCTGCTGGTTTTGGTTTGGCTTCCTGGTGGCTTTAGCTGAGCTCCTCGATCTCCTGCCTCACCATGACCCCAGGAGCTGCCGGATGGAGCTGGCAGGTGCTCTGAGTTCTGAGCTCAGTTGACCCTTCTGACCCCAGGATGGCTGCCAGCCAGTGGCCTTCTCCTGGGGGATGCTGGGACCACGCACTTCACCAGCTACTACAGTCTGCTGCGTCCACGGCTCCATCCCACTAGTGCATGTCTCCATGGAGACCTCTGGGGTTGCCATACTATAAGATATGCTTTAGTGATTTTTCTTCTTAACTTTTCTACAGGCCTCCTTCTTTTTATCTGTCAGCAGTCTCTATCTCTTTATCTACACAGCTGGTTGATCTGTCTTGAATTGAGATTGGGATAGTAAACATGCTTTTTTATTTTATTTTATTTTATTTATTTATTTATTTTTAAATTTTATTTATTTATTTGTGTGTGTGTGTGTGTGTGTGTGTGTGTGTGTGTGGCCAGCTCAGCCCACCTGGGGGCGGGGCTGGCTGGCATGTGGTGCTGGGGGATTGAACCGCGGTCCCTGTGCTTTGCTAAGCTTGTTCTAAGTAGGTGCTTTAGACCACTGAGCCATCTCACCAGCTCCTTTTTTATTTTAAAGTAGTAGTTCTGTGTATTTTTCCTGTCATCTCGTATGTGTTCTGCCTCCTGAAAGTTGTTGCTAAGCCACAGCATCTGTTAGACACCCTTCCTGTGAAGTCTTTGTCTTGAGTTGCAGAGTTTAGAAGAAGGCAGTATCTGTTTTGATTCATTTAATTTCTTTTGGTCTGAATACAATTTTGCTGGATCACGAGATAATTCATGATTTCTTTTTGACTTTTATTTACCTGTTTTATCTTTCAGTTACACATACGTTTCCCCCAGCATTGGCTTTGAGTCACTCTAAAGCTCTTGGTGCTAGAAATGTCTCATATATGTGACAAAGCATTAGATTTTGCCTTTTTTAAGACAAGGCAAATAATTTTTTTTGGTAGCTGAGTGAAGCCCAATTATACTTAGTGGTATGACCTATATGCACAGCCTAATTCTATAACATTGTTGTATCATACAGATTGTCATGTAAATAATGTGTATTTATATCCATATGATCAATTTTGTTTGTTCTGTTTGCTATGACAAATAAGGGTCTACAGGGTCTCACTATGTAGATCGGACTCTTAGTGATCTGCCTATGTTCAGCCTCCCAAGAGCTGGGATTACAGGCATGTGCCTATGTTCAGCCTCCCAAGAGCTGGGATTACAGGCATGTGC
>NW_004524603.1:5760593-5762631 GCF_000260255.1 Octodon degus
TGCCTATGTTCAGCCTCCCAAGAGCTGGGATTACAGGCATGTGCCTATGTTCAGCCTCCCAAGAGCTGGGATTACAGGCATGTGCACGGTCTCAATCGCCCTGTGCCCTGGGGGCGGGGCTGGCACAGCACGCCGGGGATGAAACCTCCGACCCCTGTGTCTGCCTAAGCAGGCGCTTTAATCTGCTGAGCTATTTGGCCAGCCCTTAGGTTGAAGCTTTTGAGAGTTCTTACCTTTTCATCTGAATGAGAATTTATTTTTTAGTGTCTATAACCCCTATGACTCGCATATTGGTCTTTGGCCAGAGGGTCTGGTCATCTCTCAGACTGGATTTTCTTGTGCATGTCAGGCTTCTGGGCAGCAGTGCTGACTTTGAACGTATTGGACTTTTTGACCCCTTCTTTGATGCCTTTGAGAAGTGCATGACTGGGCTGCTTTGTTTCTTTTTACTGGCTGCAGAGCTGGCCCAGTGGGAGCTAAGAGCTATCTGCTAAAGTGGAAGTTGTCAGGGCTTGAACAGTGCAGGGAGCAGCAGTTTCAGGGAGTCCTGCAGCAGCCTGACTTCATTTTAACTCTGTGATCACCAGGCAAGCCCTTCTTAAATTCTTAGGCCTGTAATCCAGGACCATGGATCTGACAAGTTAGTTCCCTCTCCTGGATCCCTATATGTGTATGGTTCTCCCTTTAGTGAGGCACCACAGACAAAGGGTGGGTGCCCCTTAGGGAGAGACCAGATGCCCACCAGGCCAGCCCTTGTGGGCACTCAGGCACGATTTAGCTAAGGAGGGGGCGAGGTCCCTGTTGCGCCGTGTGCTGATTGCCAGGGCACCACAGGTGAGGGCCCGGCCAGCCACCACGACCAGCACTTCCCAGTCCCGGGCGCAGACGGAGCAGCCTGTCCGACCTGCTCACATTCACCTAGTGCTCAGAGGTAAAAACATTCCAACCTCTTTTCTTTGAGGTGGCCCTGATCACTGAGAGTTCAGTAGGCTGTCCTTGTCCTCCAGCGGAGCAGGACTGACGGATAGACCAGCAGGATGCCTCTGAGGGTCTTACCTGGATTCAATTCCTGGTACCAAATGCTGGGCCAGCCCCCAAGCCCCGGGCGTGCCATGCTGGCCACCCAAACTGGGCATGGTGGCTCACGCCCATAATTCCAGCACCGTGGAGGCTGAGACAGGAGGATCACTATGAGTCCGAGCTGTGTAATGAGACCCTGTACCATATAAATAAATAAATAAATAAATAAATAAATAATAGATTTTTAAAAAAGAATTCAAGGAAAAGTAGCCTGAGATAAGTTAAGAGCATACATGCAAATAACAGGAATGTTCAAAAGAAAACCACCATAAAAGAGTAATACTAAGAAAGAAAATTTGGAGATATTTCCTGAAGTAAAATTCTTTGAACTGCATAAACTGAGCATATAATACAGCTAAGCTAGATTTAAAACTACAATGCCCCCACCTCCTATTTATTTAGTTTTCACTACTTTTGAGGTTTTTTATTTTTTATATCTATTTCAGGGTCTACAGGGTCTCACTATGTAGATTGGACTCTTAGTGATTCTACTATTTTCAGCCTCCAAAGCGCTGGGATTATAGGCACACACCATGCCCAATCTCAGTCGCCTTCTCAGTGGGCCCCAGGGGCGGGGCCTGCGTGGCATAGGGGGGATTGAACTTTATTTCTTTTTGGCTGGCTCAGCCGGCCCTGAGTGCAGGGCTGGCTCGGTATGTGGTGCTGGGGATTGAACCTTGGTCCCCTGAGCCTGCCTAAGCTTGCTGGAACAGGTGTTTTAGACGCTTGAGCTACCTTGCTGGCCAGAATTTATTTATTTATTTTTCTAAAGAATAAGATCCCTGATTGCTATACAAGCAGAGGCAGGGACTTCAGACTACATGCTGGGTGAGAGAGAGGGAGGGAGAAAAGTTACTAGTCAATGTTAATAGGAACAAATAGAAAGTAACCTTTTTCACTCCTGATTCTCTCTGCTATTTTCCTACCATCCTTTTCTTTCTTTCTTTCTTTCTTTCTT
>NW_004524603.1:5762731-5764105 GCF_000260255.1 Octodon degus
TTCTTCTTCTTCTTCTTCTTCTTCTTCTTCTTCTTCTTCTTCTTCTTCTTCTTCTTCTTCTTCTTCTTTCTTCTTTCTTCTTCTTCTTTTTTTTTTTTTTTTGCAGAACTGGGGATTGAACTCAGGCCCTTGCTCTTGCCAGGGAAGCATTTATTCCACTGAGCCATCTCCCCGGCCCTGTCATCCTTTTCTTAAATCACATCATTTTGGATTTTTTTCTACTTCTGATTCATGATATCCTTTTGCAGATTGTGTGTGTGTGTGTGTGTGTGTGTGTGTGTGTGTGCAGGGTCTCACTACGCAGCCCAGACTCGTAGTGATCCTCCTGATTTCTGCCACCCTAGTACTGGGATTACAGGCCCGCACTACCACGCCCGGACTCCATCGCCGGCTCTTCATGCCCGGGCAGCGCAGCATGTGGAACCAGGAATTGAACTCTGGCCCCTGCGCTTACCTAAGTAAGCGCTTAGTCCACTGATCTGCACCACCCTAGATTCAGTGATTTTTGTTTATTTTACCTTCCTTGGAAGTGCCAAGCAAGCCGTTTCCGGGTGAAGCGCTGGTCGCTGGGGGGCACCTTCATTGTCTTGGCTGCACGTTCTCGTCCTCCTTCTCCTCCCACGTGCACTAGCAGGCGTTCCCATGAAGCGAACCCACGGTGCTTCCACGGATGTCGCAGGACATCTGCATGAAATTGTTTCCTACAGCTCAGGTGTAGGTGGCATTTTCTGTCCCCTTAGTGGAGAAGGTTGAGCCAGGTTCTTCCTCCCAGGGTTTAAGCACTTGGCCTCTGCTTTCTAAGCTCCAGGCCCTCAGACCGCTCCCTGCACTCAATGAGCCTCTCCCCTCCACTAGCAACTGGGCCATTCATATACATTGCCTATCTTCTTTATTAACTGAAATTATTAGAAATTTTGAACGAAATTTCTTTGTCTCTAAGGAACACTTTAGTTCCTTTTGTTCTCTTGTGTGCTTTGATTACCCTCTGAATGATAGGCTAGGCTTTGTCATTAGCCTAAGAGAAGACTTATTTAGTAATTTCTTCTCAGTAGGAATCATGTTCAGAATGGACACACTGGCCAGAATAGCGCTGCTTGTTAAATATTTTATTCTCAATTAAATGGCTTTTATCCATTTTCTGGATTAGACAACAAAATTCCCTTTCTGGGTGTTCTCTTTAAACTTTTTTTTTTTTAATGTATTTAGTACAGTGTCTCACTACACAGATGGGACTTGTAATGATCCTCCTGTTTTCAGCCTCCCAAGTATTGGGATTACAGGTGCACACCACCATGCCCAGTCTTCTCTTTAAATTTTATTCCTGTTTGAGTGTTAAACTTTTTTTTAATTTTAAGATATTTGAATGCTCAGTTT
>NW_004524603.1:5764755-5781229 GCF_000260255.1 Octodon degus
TTGTTCTAAGTAGGTGCTTTAGACCACTGAGCCATCTCACCAGCCCCTGAACTGTTTTTTAGGAAAGGTTTATTTTTTGTTTTTGGTGCCAAGGACCGAACCCAGGGCTTCCAGCTTGCTAGGCAAGCCTTCTACCGCTGAGCCAAATCCCCAGCCCCGATAATTTGATACATGTAGACAGTGTGTATTGATGAATCAGGGTAGCTACCACCTACATCTTCTCAAGCACTTGTCATGTCTATGTATTGGGAGATTTCTGAGTCTCCTTCTCTAGTGTTATAAAATATACCATAGCTTGCTGCAGAATTCCGTTACCTTATTGTACTATTGATGCTGGAAAGAATCACTCCTTTCTAACCCCTTTTGGCCACTGTTACCTAAGTGCCCCCTTCCTCTTATCTTTTTTAGGCCCCACTGATCACTATTCTGTTCGCTTTTGCAGATTTTGGGCTTGAGCTTTGGGCAAGGGAGCACGTGGGGTGCTGAGGGTTTCTGTGCCTGACTTACTTCCCATAACCTGATGCCTTCTCTTCTTTCCATGTGGCTACAAAAGAGTTCGTAAGTTACAGCAGAATAAAGTCCCACTGTGTATGCACACATCACCTTTTCTTTATAGTTTCATCTGCTGACAGACCCTTATGCTGGCATTTATGGGCTAGACCCAAAAGGGCCCAAAGCCTCATGTGTGGGGAGGGCGGTTGGGCTGTGGGGGCTTATAAGCCGACTTGCTGTCACCAGCTGAGGTGACGGGCTGACTGAGGAGGTCACTGCAGTGTGACCTGGAAGGTCTACCTTGCTCTGGGGCTCCTCCCTGCTGCCTTTGCTTCCTGGTTCCGGGCAGCTAGCTTCCACTCTACCCTCTGTCGTGCCAACTCTGCCCGGAGACTATAACCCTGAGCTGAAGTGAGCCCCCCTCGGGAGCTGCAGGTGTCAGGAATTCCGTCTTGGCCATGAGGAAAGTGGCCGAGCCAGTCAGCTGTTGTGACGAGTGGTGTAATCAGCCCAGCAGTACAAGTACCTCTGTGAGACGATTTCATTTGCTCTGAGATAGAAGTAGAGGAGGAACTGCTGGATCACACACTAGCTCTACTTCTACTTTCTTTATTTTTGAGACAGAATTACCTAACTGCTGTTTGGTACCTGTTCTCTCCATGTAGTTCAGGCTGGCCTTGAATTCGCTGTCATTCTACTGCCTCAGCCTCCTGAGCTATTTTTAGTTTTTTGAGGAATTTCTATACGGTTTTCCACGATGGCTTCAGTAACTTACATTTCCACCACTAGTGCTCCATTAATCTGTTTTTCATTACTGTACAGAAGTACCCGAGGCAGTCTCTTGGTTACTTTTCTCTCGTTGCTGGGACAAAATACCTGACACCCAAAATGAAGGAAGGAGAGGTTTATTTAGCTCACAGTTAGTGGAGGTTTCTGTCCATACTCAGCTGGCTCCAAGGCAGGGCGGCACACGGCAGAGGACAGCCATTCATGGCAGCAGAAAACAGCAAAGAGCAAAGGGAGGAGCAGCGGCTGTGGCCCCTAGCAAGCCTCTCTCCCCTCCTGACACTGTTTTCAGGCTATCCGCCCCAAGGCGGGCATAGCATTCACCACCATAATCCTGGCATTGGATCACGAATTAAGCACAAACTCTAGAAGCCACCCCAATGACTGCATGAGGCTCTGGGGGGACACCTAAACACAAACCATAGCACGCAGATTAACTTCATAAAGATAAATGGTGTATAAACTCACAGAGGTGGAGGCCAAAAGTTCTGACACTTGCTGGCTCTGGTGAGGGCCCTGTGGCTGATGGCAGGAGCCCATGACAGAGAGAGATCCTGTCATCAAACAGGAAGGCCAAGGGGGTTCAGAGATCAAGCTACTGCAGCAACAACACTCTTGGGAGTATGAGATTTATCCTGTCAGAGGCCACGGCCATAGGTGACCTAGAGTCCTCCCCTTAGGCCTTGTTCTTAAAAGTCTTGTCACCCCTCATGTCCGCACACTAAGGATCAAGTCTCCAATACATTGAACCTTGGGGCACACAGCACATCCAGCCACGGCAAGTGTCCTCGGGTTCTCATTTCACCTCTGCACCTACTTCTGTTATTTTGATCATGGGCATTTGAGCTGTGGCAAGAGCTCATTGTGGTATGGATCAACATTTCACTGATAACTAGTTATATTGAACATTTTCATGTATTCCTTTGGTTACTTGCAAATATTTTTTGAGAAACATCTTTTCAGATGATTTACCTGTTTTAGTATTCTCTCTCTCTCTTTTCTTTTTTTGTATTTTAGGGAAGGGTCTACAGGGTGTTCAGGGTCTCACTACTAGATCAGACTTGTAGTGATCCACCTGCTTACAGCTTCCCAAGAGCTGGGATTATAGGCGCGTGCCACCACACCCAGTCTCAATTGCTGTCTCAGTGTGCCCCAGGGGCAGGTTTGGCACAGTAGGCCCTGGGGATTGAACCCCTGGCCCCTGTGCCTGCTTGCAGGTGCTTTAATCTGCTGAGCTATTTGGCTGGCCTGATTTACCTATTTTAAAACCAGATTAAAAAAATAAAACCAGATTTTAGTTCTTGCTGTTTAGTTTCTGGAGTTCCTTGTGTATGCTGCATCTTTTTTTTTTTTAAATTTTTCCCCTCTGTACTTAGTACAGGGTCTACAGGGTCTCACTGCATAGATCACAGTGATCCTCCTGTGTTCAGCCTCCCAAGCGCTGGGATTACAGGCGCGCACCACCACGCGCAGTCTCAATTGCTGTCTCAGCATGCCTTGGGGGCGGGGCCAGCAGGCTGAAATTGAACCCCGGTCACTGCATTTGCTTCAGCAGGTGCTTTAGTCCACTGAGCTATCTGGCCAGCCCTGTGTGCTGCATCTTAACCTCTGGTCAGAGAAATAGTCTGCAGATACTTTGCAGGTTGTCGTCTCTCCAGTCTTTGTTCTTTTGCTGTGCAAAATGCTTTTTAGTCTGACGTGATCCCATCTGTCTATTTTTCTTTTGTTGTCTGTGATTTTGTTTTTGTCTTTTAAAATTAAAAAAAAATCATTAAAAAATTTATTTGGTAGAGGGTGTCACTGTGCATTTCAGCCTGCTCCTGTCTCAGCCTCCCCAGTGCTGGGATTGCAGGTGTGCACCACCAGGCCCAGTTTCAGTGGCTGGCACGGTGTGTCCGGGGCTCTGGGGCCGGCATGGCATGGGTACTGGGTATTGAACCTGGGTCTAAGCAGGCGCTTTAACCACTGAACCATCTCTCCAGCCCCTTGTTTTTTCTTCTTGACATAGGGTCTCATCATGCAGCTCAGGCTGGCCTTGAGCTCACTTTGTAGCGCAGGCTGGTCTTGAACTTGCAACGATCCTCCTGCCTCAGCCTCCGGAGTGCTGGGATTACAGGCATGAGCCACCACACCCGGCTGTCGCCTGTGCTTTTGAGGTTTTTTTTTGTGTGTATGCTTTAAAATTTTTTATTGGTACATTTTAGATATGCACAATGATAATATTCATCCTCTTGAATTTGCCCCAGCTCATGGTCTATCTGCCTTCTTTTCCCCCCTATCCTTCTTCCTTCTCTTCAACCTGTCTTCCCCTGGTTATTTACAAAAGCTTTGTGTCCATTTGTTTCTTTCTGCTTTTGATGTCTTATTCAAAAATTCTTGCCAAGACCAATAGCTTGAAGTGTTTTTCCTGTAGTAGTTTCACAGTTAGGGGCCTTTGATCAATTTTGCGTTGGTTGTTGTGTATAGCAAGAGGTAGGAATCCAGGCGCATTAGAGTCTTTGAGCCCAGCCCTTCCACCTCCTGACTTAGGCAAGAAGCCCGAGACCCGCAGGCCCCCGACTGCGGCCAGCTCAGGGCTCTCCCTGGGGCCCTCCAGCGTATGCCCTTGGATATCTCCTTTGGACTAAGCTGTGGGCCTTTCAGCAGGCTGGAGACCAAGCTCCACGGGGAGCTCTGCGCCGTCCTTAGGAGGCTCGCGCGGTGGGCAAGCCGCCAGAGAAGTCCTCTATCTCGGGACCCAGGAGGGGAAGAGCTGGGAAGAAGGGCTGAGCTGCGCCCCCTGCTCTGACCAGTGAGTCCCTATAAATGAGTTTCTTTTGAAAGCCTGAAGCCCTCAAGTGAGCTGAGGAGGAAACACGGGGTCAGAATGTGTGCCGAGAGCTATACATTTCTGCTGTCCGGCTGGGGCCATTATTCCTTTGCCTGCAGTACTCAGCTGGCAGCTCGCAGCACATCGGTCACATCTGCCAGCCCAGGTGAGCACCCTGGTTATTTAATTAATTGCGTGCACACAGTTCAAGGTCCTCGCTCTTGCACGGCGTGCCTGCCAGTTCTCCATAGTCCAGAAATATCCCCAGGAACTTTTCTCTATTTATAAATAGAATTATTAGAATCATATCTCCCTTGTTCCGCTGCCAACCTTATCTCTTATCAGGATATCTGAACAACAGCCTCGACAATGACAACAGCAGCCACACCAGTGACGATGGCGACAACTCCATTCTAATTCGCTGTTCCTAGGCCATGTGGTACATCGTTCCAGTGTTTTGGTCACAGTGAACACAGAAGTCTCTGGGGAGTTGGTGCGATCTCACGCGTGATTAAAATGCTTTACACAATTGTGTGTCACTTTTGGGGGATGAGAGGAATTTTCTAGCAATTCCAATTCTATTGGAAGTCACTTTCTGAAGTTCTGACACTCAGGACATGAGATGGCCTGATAGGGTAGACTCAGCAATGTTTGCTCCAGAGCTCACGCTGTCCAGTGTGTCCCATGCCATCCTCCATCATTTATGACAATCTCTTTTCCTTCTGCAGCAACAGCCTCCCAACACCCTCATAGCAAGTTAGCATCCCAGTCCAGGCTGTCACCCAGTCAGCTTTCAACCTCATGCCCTTGGTCCTACCTAAGGACCAGCCCAAGGTGAGATCAATTTTTGACTTCTTCTTACTCTTCCTGGGATATTTTCCAGGAGCTGTAGTGAACATGTTTTTGGATCACGCTAGATCTATCCTGCACATGTTTCTATTTCTGTGTGTGTTTTCCTGACTCTTTCTCTCCTCTCTGGAGACACTGGCCTTCTCCTTGATGTCGACACTTTTGCTGAGAGTGGAGTCTGTCTAGTCCACTTTTCCTTTATTCTCCTCTTTAACTGGGGTGTCAGGAAGACCTAGACTGTGGACAGCAGAAGCAACTCTGGCTATTGAAGACAGAAAAGCATTCATTGCAAAGAACCAGTGGTGATAAAATTGCTCCAGGACTTGGAGATGAGTGTCAGGGCCCCTCTTCCAGAGCCACAGCAAAGAACTGGCCCAACAGAGCCAGAGCCAGGACGTAGACTCTGGATTTGTGCACCTGAGTAGCTAGCATGCTCAGGAAGCCGTTCCTGTGCCTCTTTCTCCCCAAACGTAACATCCTCAGCTACAGTCCCAGGTTGGAGAAATTGTTGCATTTCTGGTGGAAAGTGGAGGTCTTTCATATTACCACCTCTCTTCCTGCTTCAGTTTCGGAACTGGGTCTTACAAGAGGGTGCTTGTGCCAATTCACATACTGGAGATAATCAGTTATGGAAAAGAATAGTTCATTTTGGCTCATAATTTTGGAGGTTTCCGTCCATGGTTGAGGGGCTTCCCTGCTCTGCTCCTCTTTTGAGGCAGCATGTCATGGAGACACATGTGACGGACGAGAAGCTGCCCGCTCGTGTTGGCCAGGAACCAGAGAGCGAGGAAGGGCCCTTCGAGGCCACACCTCCAGTGATACAACTTCCTCCAGGTAGGCCCCACCCCTTAAAGTTCTTACCACTTCTAAGCAGTGCCACAGGATGGTGACCAAGCCTTGAGCACACGAGCCTTCTGGGGACATTTTAGACCCAAACAATTACAGCACATTGTCTAGAACATGGCATAGGCTGGAGTGAGGATCAGCAGCAATCACAGACAGTGGAAAAAATTGTCCAGAGGCTCAGAGATTTTGCAGGACACAATTGAATGATTGGTGGTAAGACAGCCTGAGGAAGAGAGATTGGTGGACACTGGGAGGGTAGGGGATTTTTGGTTCAGGTGAGCGCTCACGTTAGAAGAGCCTTGTGAACAATGTGTCCTGTTCTGTGGACGTGGGCCAGACGTTTGGCCCCTTCTTCAGGCACTCATGATTCCTCAGTGGTTCATGGACAAAATAGCTGTGGTGTCAGATGGGAGCTACACGTGGACTCAGCAGCAATGTGGGTCTTGTGTCACCAACGGCCATCTGCAGGCTTCTGGAACTGGGTGCCCAGCACTGAGGTGCTTCTTCAGTGGTTCCCTGCCTCAGGGTATGGCTCCACCTTTGCTGCCAACCAAGAGTTCACCATGACAGCATTGCATGCCACATTACTTTTAATCAAGAAAGAGATTTTCCGCCGAACTCTGGGACGGTGGATGCGCACCCTCAGGACATTGTTGTCAAGTGTTGTGTCCCATCATCGGAAATGGCTGCCTGGAAGACTGGCCTACTGAGGATATATTCAGCACCAGCTGCGTAGGCTCTGGCTGTCTTCTCCTACTTATCCGTTCTTTGCTTTTATTCCTTTCACCCTGTGCTCTTCTTTCCCCTCCTGCCTACTTCTCTTCCCAGTGTGCTCCATCAGCTGCTATTCTCCTGGTAAACTCTTCCTCCACTCTGTGGTCACATATTAACAGCAGCAACCATGTCATATGACAACAGCAAGTAAGCCAGTGACAATGGCAACCACTCCATTCTAATTTGCCCTTTCTAGACAATGCTTTATGTCTTTAGAGTGTTTTAGTCACAGTCGACACAGGAGAAGTCTCTGGTTAGTTGGCGCGTTGCTTTGCTCTGTCATCTGAACACATTTTTACTACCCAACATACTTTGTGTTGCAAGTTGCAGAAACACAACTCTAACTTACGCTAAAAAGGAATTTGTTGGCTACAGTAACAGAAAGGTCTAGGGCTTTCTGGTTTCTGGTGTGGCAGGATTCAGATGTTCAACTTGTGCCCTGAGGGGTCTGTCTCTCTCCAATTTTGGGTGTCCTTCACCCTGCACTGGCCACATTCTTTGACATCATCCCTCTCTGAAGCTTTAATAAAGCTACTGGCAGCTCCAGATTCATAATCTTTGTGAATGCAGATCTCATCAGAGTAGCCCTTATCTCTCTTAGACAGAAATAGCCAAATCAGGATCAAGTGGGAAAGTTGCCCTCCTTGGGCCATGTGATTATGCTTAAATTAACCTGGAATTATCTGACAATCACACATGAGTCATGTGATTGCTCTTTTGTGGGGAGCTTGAGTCACCCAAGGTGGTGGAGGAGCAGTTTCCAAAAAGGAACAAAGATGGGCAGGCAGGGTGCATGCAGCGAGTGTCCGCGTGCTGGCGCCTCCCCTCCACGGCGCTGCGGGAGCGAGGCTTTCCCTCCGCTTCTGCTAGCTTGCACCCTGACTCTGGCTGCTCACATTCTATTTCTTGCTGCTGGCTCCGCCTAGACTTCGGTGCTTGATCTTACCCAGCTAACCAGCATCCAGGCCCAGAAATAGAACCTGCCTCCCTCCTGGAAGCTCCTGTGAGCCACTTCCTGATCACAACCTTTATGTGAAAGGCAAAACAAAGAAACTTCTGGAAAGTTGTGCTTGGAGACTAGAAACACAGAATGCTGAAGGAAAAGACCAATACAGAAGCTACATTTAAACGAAGCACTTCTGTTTATCAAGGTACATACTTAGAAATCTCTAGAAAGTACCCTACAGTGGTGGGGTCATGGTAGGATCCAACCCGAGAGAGCTCCCAAAGGCCGCAGTTAGGATAATTTGAGCAACAAAATAAATAATGACATACTGGATTATAACCTAAGGAATAAAATAAATATTCATGCATACAAGCTTATACAAGTGATTGAATATATAAATAACATGGAGAGAAAGGGTGACTCTTCCATGCAGAAGAACTGCAATGCATTTAGATGCTATCCTGTTCAGGGACACGTTTTGGGGTATGGGTTTGCTCTACAGACTTGCTTCCAAAAAGCAGAGTCCGGAAGGGAGAACAGTAACATTACAGTGGAGGGACCTTGATGTTACCATCTAGACCGAATGCTCAAAGTTAATACTGCCGGAGAGAAGTCGTCCTGAAACGCGTGCCCCAGCTGTGAAGTGTTGCACCTGTGACCACCAGGCGTGTGTGTCCCCTGCCCCATCCTAAGCCCCAGGGCAAACTTGTACTGAAGAGCATGTTACAGAATATCTAACCACAATGCTTGGGAGGTGTCAAGGGCGCGGGAGAGCAGAGAAGACAAAGGAGGTTACTACAAAACCGGGAGAAGGGCAACCCGGGATCCTAGCTTCTGAGAGGTCAAGGCGGCCCAACAGGAAGCTGGTGAAATACAAATAGCTTATAGCTTAATTAATAGCACTGCACCCATGTTGGCCTCTTAGGCTCAACAACTCCACCACGGAGACGGAAAATGTCACCAGGGGAGGCTGGGTAGGGAGGTCTCTGTATGGTCTTTGTAATTTTCTCCACGTCTAAAGTTATTCCAGAATAAAAGTCTGTTACAAGTATATCTTTAAGAGAGTAAAATGCTCAACTGTAGAGGTTTGTAATGCGTACAGCCTACAAAAGACTCCTATTGAAAGCGTATGTGAAATTCTTACAAATTGATAAGGAAGGAAGCAGCAAAACCATTAGAAAAAATGAGGAAAGGGATAGAAAATGCACACGACAGAAAAAGGAAAGCCGAAAGGCCAATAAACGCACGGAAAGTGGGCTGTCTCTTTGGGGAAGTGGACTGAATTATTTCTTCAACTACTTGGTGCTTTGGCTCTCTCTTCACGCCCTCCAGTACGTTGCAGCCCTTTTCTTCCTTTTTGCCGCGTGCTCTCTGCGGTCTTGTCTTTCATTCCATTTGCGTTTCCAATTTCCGTCCCTCGCTCTGTTCCGCTGTGCTCCCCTGGGCTGCTTCCAGCTTTGTCTTCGCTTCCGTGATAATTTTACTTTTCTTCCACCCTTTCCTGGCTTTTGTCAGCTCACTTTTCAGCTCCTTCTGTTTTCCTCACCCTCTCTTCCTTGAGCTGTTGCTTCATTAAGTTGAAAATATTCATGGCAAAATATTTGGGTGTGATTTTTCACTCTTTGTTGCAACACGCATTAAATGAAAATCCTTCTCCAATTTTTATGCTCCAATATTTTGTATGGATCTGAAGACCCCTCTGCTTTGAAGCAGGTGTGTTCTTTTCTTGGGATGGGTGCTTGCAAGATATTCAGAGAGTTAGGGCCAGGACCATCCCAAGGGAGAGAGCAAATGGATTTTCTCACCTCTAGAAGTTTTCCTCGCCTTAATTTTCCCAGTTCATTTTTTTTTTTTTTTTTCCAGTGACAGAACAACGCACTTGACCCTCTTCACTTTCTGGCTCTTTAATGAAATTAGAGAATGGGCATTAAAATGGGACTTGCAGTTTCTCTGGCTGCTACGGCTCAGGGTTCAGTTGCCATTCCCAGGCCATCTGTCCTCAGCTTAGTGCCATAGGGAAGTGATGGGACTTTAGTGGTGGGCCTGAGGGCAGGGCTCTAGGTCACTGGTGACACGCCCTTGAAGGGACCTTAGCCTTTTCCCTTCATTTCTCTTTCATTTCTTTCTCTGCTGTCTGATGCCACTGAGTCAGGTCAAATGATGTCCCAGCTGTCTTTTGGACAGCAGTAAACAGAAGCACACAGGGGCGGCGTGTGAAGGGGAACAGCGAACACATAACACAGGGCTGGGCTGGGTTTTCTAGGCTGCATTTAGGTGGCAGAAAAATGGTGAACAGAGTCAGCTTGGGGTTGTATCTTTGAAGAAAAGGGACCAGTTTCCACGGAGTGGTGGGGACACTTGCGCTGGGCTTGGTCACAGTTGTGCTTCCATGTGAGCTCAGTGTGCTCTGGGCATGTGACCTTACAGGCCTCGCTTCGAGGGCCTCAGATCTTGCAGCTGGGAAGCGCGAGGAGGCACAGGACATCCGATGGTGGTTCAGAACACTTGCTGCACACGAGGACGAGTGGGGCTAGTCTTTCGCTCTGCCAGGCAGGGCTGGCTGCCCCAGCAGGCTGGCTCCAGCCTCAGCAGCTTCACACAACAGCGGCTCGGCTCTTGTCTGTCCAAGTCACTGGGGCTGCTGGAGTAGCCCACGTGCTGTGGCTCTGCCCCCTGAATACGTGGTCTCTGTGGTGGCTGCCACGTGGAGACAGAGACATGCTGGCCCTAGTGTCCCACCTAAGTGCGGGGATGCTTGAACCCGTGAGGGAGCTGGGATCTTTGAGAGCCTAATTACTGTGTGTCTCAGCTTTTACTGCACAAACATGGCAACATTTTTTTCTCTTTTCTTATTTTATGGGGAGGGCAGGGACTGGAGATTGAACCTGGAGCCTTCACACTGCTCTATAACCCCAGCTCTTTGTGTAATTTTAAAATTTTAAGACAGAGTCTTTCTGACACTGTCATGGTTACTTTTCACTCATTGCTGGGACAAAATACCTGACACCCAAAATTAAGGAAGGAAACATTTATTTAGCTCACCATTAGTTGAAATTTCAGGTCCTACTTGGCTCGCTTCCAAGGCCGAGTGGCACATGGCAGAGGGCCGCAGTTCACGGCAGCAGAAAACAGCGAAGAGCAAGCGGAGGAGCAGCGGCCTTGGCGGCTGGCAGGCTGCCTGCCCCAGGGCGGGTGTAGCACTCACACGCATAGTCCTCGCATTGGATCACGAATTAATCACAAGCTCTAGAAGCCCGCCCCGCAGACTGCATGAGTCTTTGGGGGGACATCAGGATACAAACCCTAACACTAAGTTGCCCAGGATGGGCTCCAACTTGTGACCGTCTTGCCTCAGCCTCCCAGAGTGCTGGGATTACAGGTGTGTGCCGCCACGCCTGGCTTGCTGTCTCCTTTGAATGCGTATTCAACGACATTCTTAGGGCACCCTGGTGTCGGTTCTGCTGTTAGGACTCTTCGTGTAATACTAACTTTTCTTTTCCACACTTAGCACTCAGGCCGGGGCTGGAGGGGGTGGGGGGCCACCTAGAGGCCAGGGGTATGATGGTGAGTCGGCGGCGGCAGTTAGGGTACTTAAGCTTCTCAGAAGAACAAAGGAAACAAAGGACAGTTGGGTGAAACTAATGTCTAAAAACTCAGGACGAGCCTGGGCTGGCGGTGAACACAAACGCCTATCTCTTGGAATATTCCACTGAGTCCTTGCGACCTAAAACCCCGCCCTACGCGTCCCAGAGGAAGGGCCTGACCAGACCAGCGTGCTACTCTAACCCGCGGCGCCTGCTCTGGGGCAAAGCCCGTCCTCCTGTGGCTTCGTCCATCCATCCCATCTCTGGCCCCGACAGTGGCTCAGACCTCAGACCTGCGGGCGGGCCCTCATACCCCTCCGCGGTCTCCTTCCAGGCCCAGCAGCAGCCCTGGTGCTCCGGGCACCTCCTGTCCTGTGTCATTTCGGGACTCTGACAAGCAGCTGCTCAGGCAGCCCTCACCAGGGGCCCGAGACACTGGCCTTAATTACTCCTCAGAGTTTAACCCTCGGTCGTCCTGTGGAGAGGTCAGGGCCTCCGGACTCTGAATGCCTGGTCGCCGGAATCAGCCCCAATGTTGAGAGATGGGCGCCCTCTGGGCCTGACATGAGCTGGACATGACCTTTACATGCCAACAAATACTGCGACAGAGAAGCGGGGACTTGGGGCGGACGCGTGGAAGAATGAGGTGGCCGGAGAGATGACAGCTGACAGCATCGGCCTGGCGCAGCCTGGGGCCTGCACATGGAGGCTGAGTATTTGAGCAGCAGGGCCGCCCACTCAGGGCGCCGACCGTGGGGCGAGCAGGGCCTCTGTCCCTCCCTGCGTCTGATGCGCCTGCACCCAGCACCATGTACACTAGCGTTTGGTTTCCAGTTCCCTGAGATGGGGCAGGAGATTTCCGTCTTGCTGCCTGATTCCACGTGGACTTACGCTGTTCATTTTAGCTACTTTCATATTTGGATTCTATTGCTCAGTCTGTTGTGACGTAGCCGCCCCAGCCTCAGGGGCTCTCTGGGTTTTGCTCCTTTGTCCACAAGGTCTTGGGGAAATGTTCAGGAGAGTGTTCTGATCCGGTCCTTTGGAAGTCAGGGCAGGGGCACGGGCACGCCCAGTTCTCAAGCACATCCCCCAGCTTGGCTCCCCCCTTCTCTGGGGACAACCCAAAATTAAGGTTTGGGTATTTCTGGAGACTGTTGGGGTTGCCACCCACCTGCCCTTCCCTGTCACAATCGTATCTCTACTTTGCATGGCTCCTCGAAGCCTAGCACATCTCTCAGGCCCCTAGTCCTCCCGAGGGGGAGGTTCCTTATGGGCAGATTCTAGCAGGTTCAGCTTCCCACGAGAAGCAATGGCCAGAATGGATTTTCTTAGCAGGCAAGCGCAGGGAGGGTGGGAGATTGTGGATGCTGCGCAGGCGCTGCTTTCCCCACGGGGTGAGCTGTGCCCCCTCTTTCTGTCTGAGTTGGCTGGCAGCGAGGACAAAGAATGTTGATGTCCCTGCCTCGGTCGCGGAATCTCGAAGCCAGCTTCCTTTTTTCTGTATCAGAGATGTTGTGAAGTAGCCAGCCCGCAAAGTTTGTAGTGGGACAGTGAAAACAGGAGGCTGAAGAGCGCCATGTTCCATCTGCGTCACTGAGTAGGAAGCACTTTGTCTGGTGCGGCCGGGGCGTCCTGGCCTTGGGGTGCCAGCCTTGCTCAGTGATGGTTTTCAAAATCCATGGGTTGGATGGAGGTGGGCTTTGACTGTGCAGTTAGCAAATAGCCAGGGGCTGCTTGCCAGTGGTCACCCCGCAGGTGCCCCACATGTGCCCCGCATGGCTGTCTTCCTGCGCAAGGAAAGGGGGCATTTCCCCAAACTGTTCCACATCCTCTGCTACATGACACTTTGTCCCTTTGGGAGTACGAGTGATTGCGTTTTTCTTTGCAGCAAAGAAAGGCCCTCTTCCAGGGGTGCTTCATGGTAGGAGACCTGCTCAGCCTCCTGTGACTACCTTGTTCCCAAGTCCCTGTGTACGTGTGTGTGTGTGTGTGTGTGTGTGTGTGTGTGTGTGTCTCCACTTGCGATGTTCTCCTCCACTCCTGCCTGCCTGGCCCTGTGCTGTCGTGGGATGGGACCACCTCAGCTCAACCTTTTGTTACTGATCCTTGCTCTTCCTACCTGCACCCTCCCCCATGCACTTAGCACCTACTTGGGCTCCTGGGGTGGTGGCCCTTCTTTCTTCCTTCCCATGTTCCCCTTTGGCCCTGACCATCCTTTCTGTTGGCTTCTCCTGCTCTTGCTCTGAAGGGTTTCACTCTGCACAGCATGTCTGCCTGCACTCCTGGGTTTAAGTTGGAAGAGCTTAGTCGTGTGTGTAATTGTCCATGACATCTGTGTAAGGAGAGTTCTGGGACACAAGTGCACACAGTAGGGCGTGTGTGTGTGTGTGTGTGTGTGTGTGTTTTGAAGGTTCCTGTGCACCAGGACCAAACGTTTCCCACGCACTCTGCTCTAGCCGTGCTGGCCTCCTCCACATTCTGAACACCACCAGGCCACCTCTGGCCTCAGGGCCTGTGCACAGGGGTGGGGTGGCTCTTCCTTCTCAGCTCTGCTCACAGGGACCTTGGCAAGGGCTTCCTGCCTCAAGGACACAAAACAGCAGCTTGCCTGCAAGCTCTTAGGTCTTTCTCCTTAGCCCCAGCATCACTTCAAACACCTAAATTTATTACAGTTTTATCTAAATTTCTATCTAGGTATCTACATCTTCTCTGTTTCCCTTCCTTTTCCTTTCCTCCCCTCTTCCCTCTCTCCTCTCCTTCCTCCCTTTTCTTTCTTTCTTTCTTTCTTTCTTTCTTTCTTTCTTTCTTTCTTTCTCTTCCTTCTCTCCTTTTCCCTTCCTTCCTCCTCCTTCTTTCCTTCCTTCTTTTCTTCCTTCTCATACTCTCTCCGTTCTTCCCTCCCTTCCTTTCTCTTTCTCATCTAGCTTTACAGACTAAGGCAGGAGCTCTGAGTGAACAGAACTGTCTTCCCTTGGCATGTGGGAGGCAGCTCCCCACTCACACCTGGGAGGAGCAAACTTGATACAGGTTATGGGCTGCAGGCCGTCTACCTAGTTGGAGTGGAATGCATCAGTTTGGGGAATCCTGCACACCTCAGACCCACAGAGCTGAGAGCAACAGGCCAAGTACCAGCTCCCAGCTTCCTGTCCACAGTGCTGCAGAGGTCCCCTCGCCTCCACCACAGTCGGGGGCTCCAAAGCTTGGCGCTGCCAGGCCAGCTCCACAGGAGCCTGCTTCCGTCCCTGCCCTCCCCGATGGCTGCACAGACCCTCTCCCTCCCCCACGACTCAGGCCTAAATCGGCCTTAGGAGGGTGCAGGGGGTTGGCGGGATCCACACCCCACATGTACACCCCCAAAAGCAGGGCTGGGAAATAGCAGCCAGTTCCCCACCGGCCCATTGGAGAAAGGCGGCAGGCGCACTGTCCTCTCAGTCTGTTATCTGTTGCTGCCATGTAACGCCCGAGACCAGCTGATGTGTAGAGAATACGGGTATCTTGGCTTGAGACGCCAGTGTGTGGAGGCTGCAGGTGCAAGAGTGTGGTGGCGTTAGGTCAATTTCGGCTGAGGGCCTGGGGAAGGCTGAGGGGAAGCACACGCATGCAAGAGACACTGCGATGCCAGAAGTGGTGGCACATGCCCATCATCCTGGCACTCAGGAGGCTGAGCAGGAGGACTGCTGTAAGCTTGCTATCAGCCTAGTTATGTAGAGTGAGTTCAAGGCCAGCTTGAACTGTAGTGCAAGACCCTGTCTCAGAAACAAAAGAAAACACAACACAACACAACACAAGACAAGAGCCCCTGCCAGGGCTAACTTGCTTTGCAAGATTCTGCTCTCGGGTGAATACTCCAGCCCTTTGAGAGCAGGAACTCACTACAGGAAGGAAGAACCCAGATTGTGGCAAAGGCAAGACCCCCCTCCTCAGGCCCTGCTCACCTCTAATGGCCTCCCCTCCCTCTCCTCCACTGTGGCCATCGAATTTCAGCACGAGGTTTGGAGGGGACACACTGCCTGGCAACTGTGAAGGTGTTTGAGGGACTCGGGCAACCGTGAGTGACAGAGGCCCGTTACATGTGCTGGTATGGGGTTTCCACTCTGATGGGACCAATGATCCGTGCCACTGTGAGGTCTGTTTTGCTGATTGTTCACTTGCCCAAGCAGCTCTGTGTCCCCTTGTCCCACTCCCGGGCTTCCTGTCCTGTGACTTGGCAGTTCCTTCCCTTCATGTTTTCCAGTAGCTCCCCGGGCTTTGTGTCCTACCCTTTCTCCCCTAAAAGAAGACCTAACCAGAAAATAAGCCCTAGCGTGATTTCTCAGGATGCCCAGAATATAAACCCTACCCTCAAATAAGCCCCAGTTAAGACTTCTGGCCAGGAGGAAGCATTTGGTTGTGTCTGTTGCAGCACTCCATGGACGTTTTGAATTACGATGGCATTCCAGAAAGTGGCATGACTGCATTCATATATAGATGTGGAGTTTTCTACCTAAGTAATGGTACATTTTTGTACATGAAAAAAATGTTTCCTGAAAATAAGCCCTGTTGCATCGTTTGCAGCAAAAATTTATACAAGACTTGGCTTTATTTGGGGGAAATACAGTATTAATACCTACTCAGGTCCAGACAGGATAGACGCCCTTCCCCAGTCCAGCATCAGGATGTGGGTTTTGTTTGATGACCTTTTTTCTGAGGGGCAGAACTGGGGATTGAACTCAGGCCCTTGCGCTTGCCAGGGAAGCATTTATTCCACTGAGCCATCTCCTCGGCCCTTTGATGCCCTTCTTAGAGCAGAAAGTTTTTAACTTTGACATAGTGGAAACATCAATTTTTTTTTTTTTTTTTTTTGTATCAGGAATTGAACTCAGGACTTTGCACTTGCCAGGAAGGCATTTATGCCGCTGAGCTATCTCCCCAGCCCCAAAACATCCATTTTTGTCTTACAGTTTCGTTCTTTTAAGTTTAATTATTAAATGCGCCCTGAATTCATCTCCAGGTATCAAATATATCATTATGTGTTCTTTTCTCCTAGCTCTACAGTTACATCTTTCACATTTGGATCTTTAATTTACACAGAACCCACCTTCACCTATAAAAATAAACCCTTTAGCTTCACTTGCTCTCTGCTAACTTAAATATTTTTTTCAAATTTTAATTTTTAGAGCCAGTGAGATAGCTCAGCAGACTAAGGCCCTGCTTAGGCAAGGACAGGGACCGGGATTTGATCCCCAGCACCACATGCTGCGCCGGCCCCGCTTGCTGGGCCCACTGAGCTGGCCACTGAGACTGGGCGTGGTGGCGCACGCCTGTAATCCCAGCACTCGGGAGGCTGAAAACAGGAGGATCACTAGCAGCCCAAACTGTGTAGTGAGACCATGTGCCAAATACATTAAA
>NW_004524603.1:5785189-5801409 GCF_000260255.1 Octodon degus
TAGAAGTTTTCCTCGCCTTAATTTTCCCAGTTCATTTTTTTTTTTTTTTCCAGTGACAGAACAACGCACTTGACCCTCTTCACTTTCTGGCTCTTTAATGAAATTAGAGAATGGGCATTAAAATGGGACTTGCAGTTTCTCTGGCTGCTACGGCTCAGGGTTCAGTTGCCATTCCCAGGCCATCTGTCCTCAGCTTAGTGCCATAGGGAAGTGATGGGACTTTAGTGGTGGGCCTGAGGGCAGGGCTCTAGGTCACTGGTGACACGCCCTTGAAGGGACCTTAGCCTTTTCCCTTCATTTCTCTTTCATTTCTTTCTCTGCTGTCTGATGCCACTGAGTCAGGTCAAATGATGTCCCAGCTGTCTTTTGGACAGCAGTAAACAGAAGCACACAGGGGCGGCGTGTGAAGGGGAACAGCGAACACATAACACAGGGCTGGGCTGGGTTTTCTAGGCTGCATTTAGGTGGCAGAAAAATGGTGAACAGAGTCAGCTTGGGGTTGTATCTTTGAAGAAAAGGGACCAGTTTCCACGGAGTGGTGGGGACACTTGCGCTGGGCTTGGTCACAGTTGTGCTTCCATGTGAGCTCAGTGTGCTCTGGGCATGTGACCTTACAGGCCTCGCTTCGAGGGCCTCAGATCTTGCAGCTGGGAAGCGCGAGGAGGCACAGGACATCCGATGGTGGTTCAGAACACTTGCTGCACACGAGGACGAGTGGGGCTAGTCTTTCGCTCTGCCAGGCAGGGCTGGCTGCCCCAGCAGGCTGGCTCCAGCCTCAGCAGCTTCACACAACAGCGGCTCGGCTCTTGTCTGTCCAAGTCACTGGGGCTGCTGGAGTAGCCCACGTGCTGTGGCTCTGCCCCCTGAATACGTGGTCTCTGTGGTGGCTGCCACGTGGAGACAGAGACATGCTGGCCCTAGTGTCCCACCTAAGTGCGGGGATGCTTGAACCCGTGAGGGAGCTGGGATCTTTGAGAGCCTAATTACTGTGTGTCTCAGCTTTTACTGCACAAACATGGCAACATTTTTTTCTCTTTTCTTATTTTATGGGGAGGGCAGGGACTGGAGATTGAACCTGGAGCCTTCACACTGCTCTATAACCCCAGCTCTTTGTGTAATTTTAAAATTTTAAGACAGAGTCTTTCTGACACTGTCATGGTTACTTTTCACTCATTGCTGGGACAAAATACCTGACACCCAAAATTAAGGAAGGAAACATTTATTTAGCTCACCATTAGTTGAAATTTCAGGTCCTACTTGGCTCGCTTCCAAGGCCGAGTGGCACATGGCAGAGGGCCGCAGTTCACGGCAGCAGAAAACAGCGAAGAGCAAGCGGAGGAGCAGCGGCCTTGGCGGCTGGCAGGCTGCCTGCCCCAGGGCGGGTGTAGCACTCACACGCATAGTCCTCGCATTGGATCACGAATTAATCACAAGCTCTAGAAGCCCGCCCCGCAGACTGCATGAGTCTTTGGGGGGACATCAGGATACAAACCCTAACACTAAGTTGCCCAGGATGGGCTCCAACTTGTGACCGTCTTGCCTCAGCCTCCCAGAGTGCTGGGATTACAGGTGTGTGCCGCCACGCCTGGCTTGCTGTCTCCTTTGAATGCGTATTCAACGACATTCTTAGGGCACCCTGGTGTCGGTTCTGCTGTTAGGACTCTTCGTGTAATACTAACTTTTCTTTTCCACACTTAGCACTCAGGCCGGGGCTGGAGGGGGTGGGGGGCCACCTAGAGGCCAGGGGTATGATGGTGAGTCGGCGGCGGCAGTTAGGGTACTTAAGCTTCTCAGAAGAACAAAGGAAACAAAGGACAGTTGGGTGAAACTAATGTCTAAAAACTCAGGACGAGCCTGGGCTGGCGGTGAACACAAACGCCTATCTCTTGGAATATTCCACTGAGTCCTTGCGACCTAAAACCCCGCCCTACGCGTCCCAGAGGAAGGGCCTGACCAGACCAGCGTGCTACTCTAACCCGCGGCGCCTGCTCTGGGGCAAAGCCCGTCCTCCTGTGGCTTCGTCCATCCATCCCATCTCTGGCCCCGACAGTGGCTCAGACCTCAGACCTGCGGGCGGGCCCTCATACCCCTCCGCGGTCTCCTTCCAGGCCCAGCAGCAGCCCTGGTGCTCCGGGCACCTCCTGTCCTGTGTCATTTCGGGACTCTGACAAGCAGCTGCTCAGGCAGCCCTCACCAGGGGCCCGAGACACTGGCCTTAATTACTCCTCAGAGTTTAACCCTCGGTCGTCCTGTGGAGAGGTCAGGGCCTCCGGACTCTGAATGCCTGGTCGCCGGAATCAGCCCCAATGTTGAGAGATGGGCGCCCTCTGGGCCTGACATGAGCTGGACATGACCTTTACATGCCAACAAATACTGCGACAGAGAAGCGGGGACTTGGGGCGGACGCGTGGAAGAATGAGGTGGCCGGAGAGATGACAGCTGACAGCATCGGCCTGGCGCAGCCTGGGGCCTGCACATGGAGGCTGAGTATTTGAGCAGCAGGGCCGCCCACTCAGGGCGCCGACCGTGGGGCGAGCAGGGCCTCTGTCCCTCCCTGCGTCTGATGCGCCTGCACCCAGCACCATGTACACTAGCGTTTGGTTTCCAGTTCCCTGAGATGGGGCAGGAGATTTCCGTCTTGCTGCCTGATTCCACGTGGACTTACGCTGTTCATTTTAGCTACTTTCATATTTGGATTCTATTGCTCAGTCTGTTGTGACGTAGCCGCCCCAGCCTCAGGGGCTCTCTGGGTTTTGCTCCTTTGTCCACAAGGTCTTGGGGAAATGTTCAGGAGAGTGTTCTGATCCGGTCCTTTGGAAGTCAGGGCAGGGGCACGGGCACGCCCAGTTCTCAAGCACATCCCCCAGCTTGGCTCCCCCCTTCTCTGGGGACAACCCAAAATTAAGGTTTGGGTATTTCTGGAGACTGTTGGGGTTGCCACCCACCTGCCCTTCCCTGTCACAATCGTATCTCTACTTTGCATGGCTCCTCGAAGCCTAGCACATCTCTCAGGCCCCTAGTCCTCCCGAGGGGGAGGTTCCTTATGGGCAGATTCTAGCAGGTTCAGCTTCCCACGAGAAGCAATGGCCAGAATGGATTTTCTTAGCAGGCAAGCGCAGGGAGGGTGGGAGATTGTGGATGCTGCGCAGGCGCTGCTTTCCCCACGGGGTGAGCTGTGCCCCCTCTTTCTGTCTGAGTTGGCTGGCAGCGAGGACAAAGAATGTTGATGTCCCTGCCTCGGTCGCGGAATCTCGAAGCCAGCTTCCTTTTTTCTGTATCAGAGATGTTGTGAAGTAGCCAGCCCGCAAAGTTTGTAGTGGGACAGTGAAAACAGGAGGCTGAAGAGCGCCATGTTCCATCTGCGTCACTGAGTAGGAAGCACTTTGTCTGGTGCGGCCGGGGCGTCCTGGCCTTGGGGTGCCAGCCTTGCTCAGTGATGGTTTTCAAAATCCATGGGTTGGATGGAGGTGGGCTTTGACTGTGCAGTTAGCAAATAGCCAGGGGCTGCTTGCCAGTGGTCACCCCGCAGGTGCCCCACATGTGCCCCGCATGGCTGTCTTCCTGCGCAAGGAAAGGGGGCATTTCCCCAAACTGTTCCACATCCTCTGCTACATGACACTTTGTCCCTTTGGGAGTACGAGTGATTGCGTTTTTCTTTGCAGCAAAGAAAGGCCCTCTTCCAGGGGTGCTTCATGGTAGGAGACCTGCTCAGCCTCCTGTGACTACCTTGTTCCCAAGTCCCTGTGTACGTGTGTGTGTGTGTGTGTGTGTGTGTGTGTGTGTGTGTCTCCACTTGCGATGTTCTCCTCCACTCCTGCCTGCCTGGCCCTGTGCTGTCGTGGGATGGGACCACCTCAGCTCAACCTTTTGTTACTGATCCTTGCTCTTCCTACCTGCACCCTCCCCCATGCACTTAGCACCTACTTGGGCTCCTGGGGTGGTGGCCCTTCTTTCTTCCTTCCCATGTTCCCCTTTGGCCCTGACCATCCTTTCTGTTGGCTTCTCCTGCTCTTGCTCTGAAGGGTTTCACTCTGCACAGCATGTCTGCCTGCACTCCTGGGTTTAAGTTGGAAGAGCTTAGTCGTGTGTGTAATTGTCCATGACATCTGTGTAAGGAGAGTTCTGGGACACAAGTGCACACAGTAGGGCGTGTGTGTGTGTGTGTGTGTGTGTGTGTTTTGAAGGTTCCTGTGCACCAGGACCAAACGTTTCCCACGCACTCTGCTCTAGCCGTGCTGGCCTCCTCCACATTCTGAACACCACCAGGCCACCTCTGGCCTCAGGGCCTGTGCACAGGGGTGGGGTGGCTCTTCCTTCTCAGCTCTGCTCACAGGGACCTTGGCAAGGGCTTCCTGCCTCAAGGACACAAAACAGCAGCTTGCCTGCAAGCTCTTAGGTCTTTCTCCTTAGCCCCAGCATCACTTCAAACACCTAAATTTATTACAGTTTTATCTAAATTTCTATCTAGGTATCTACATCTTCTCTGTTTCCCTTCCTTTTCCTTTCCTCCCCTCTTCCCTCTCTCCTCTCCTTCCTCCCTTTTCTTTCTTTCTTTCTTTCTTTCTTTCTTTCTTTCTTTCTTTCTTTCTCTTCCTTCTCTCCTTTTCCCTTCCTTCCTCCTCCTTCTTTCCTTCCTTCTTTTCTTCCTTCTCATACTCTCTCCGTTCTTCCCTCCCTTCCTTTCTCTTTCTCATCTAGCTTTACAGACTAAGGCAGGAGCTCTGAGTGAACAGAACTGTCTTCCCTTGGCATGTGGGAGGCAGCTCCCCACTCACACCTGGGAGGAGCAAACTTGATACAGGTTATGGGCTGCAGGCCGTCTACCTAGTTGGAGTGGAATGCATCAGTTTGGGGAATCCTGCACACCTCAGACCCACAGAGCTGAGAGCAACAGGCCAAGTACCAGCTCCCAGCTTCCTGTCCACAGTGCTGCAGAGGTCCCCTCGCCTCCACCACAGTCGGGGGCTCCAAAGCTTGGCGCTGCCAGGCCAGCTCCACAGGAGCCTGCTTCCGTCCCTGCCCTCCCCGATGGCTGCACAGACCCTCTCCCTCCCCCACGACTCAGGCCTAAATCGGCCTTAGGAGGGTGCAGGGGGTTGGCGGGATCCACACCCCACATGTACACCCCCAAAAGCAGGGCTGGGAAATAGCAGCCAGTTCCCCACCGGCCCATTGGAGAAAGGCGGCAGGCGCACTGTCCTCTCAGTCTGTTATCTGTTGCTGCCATGTAACGCCCGAGACCAGCTGATGTGTAGAGAATACGGGTATCTTGGCTTGAGACGCCAGTGTGTGGAGGCTGCAGGTGCAAGAGTGTGGTGGCGTTAGGTCAATTTCGGCTGAGGGCCTGGGGAAGGCTGAGGGGAAGCACACGCATGCAAGAGACACTGCGATGCCAGAAGTGGTGGCACATGCCCATCATCCTGGCACTCAGGAGGCTGAGCAGGAGGACTGCTGTAAGCTTGCTATCAGCCTAGTTATGTAGAGTGAGTTCAAGGCCAGCTTGAACTGTAGTGCAAGACCCTGTCTCAGAAACAAAAGAAAACACAACACAACACAACACAAGACAAGAGCCCCTGCCAGGGCTAACTTGCTTTGCAAGATTCTGCTCTCGGGTGAATACTCCAGCCCTTTGAGAGCAGGAACTCACTACAGGAAGGAAGAACCCAGATTGTGGCAAAGGCAAGACCCCCCTCCTCAGGCCCTGCTCACCTCTAATGGCCTCCCCTCCCTCTCCTCCACTGTGGCCATCGAATTTCAGCACGAGGTTTGGAGGGGACACACTGCCTGGCAACTGTGAAGGTGTTTGAGGGACTCGGGCAACCGTGAGTGACAGAGGCCCGTTACATGTGCTGGTATGGGGTTTCCACTCTGATGGGACCAATGATCCGTGCCACTGTGAGGTCTGTTTTGCTGATTGTTCACTTGCCCAAGCAGCTCTGTGTCCCCTTGTCCCACTCCCGGGCTTCCTGTCCTGTGACTTGGCAGTTCCTTCCCTTCATGTTTTCCAGTAGCTCCCCGGGCTTTGTGTCCTACCCTTTCTCCCCTAAAAGAAGACCTAACCAGAAAATAAGCCCTAGCGTGATTTCTCAGGATGCCCAGAATATAAACCCTACCCTCAAATAAGCCCCAGTTAAGACTTCTGGCCAGGAGGAAGCATTTGGTTGTGTCTGTTGCAGCACTCCATGGACGTTTTGAATTACGATGGCATTCCAGAAAGTGGCATGACTGCATTCATATATAGATGTGGAGTTTTCTACCTAAGTAATGGTACATTTTTGTACATGAAAAAAATGTTTCCTGAAAATAAGCCCTGTTGCATCGTTTGCAGCAAAAATTTATACAAGACTTGGCTTTATTTGGGGGAAATACAGTATTAATACCTACTCAGGTCCAGACAGGATAGACGCCCTTCCCCAGTCCAGCATCAGGATGTGGGTTTTGTTTGATGACCTTTTTTCTGAGGGGCAGAACTGGGGATTGAACTCAGGCCCTTGCGCTTGCCAGGGAAGCATTTATTCCACTGAGCCATCTCCTCGGCCCTTTGATGCCCTTCTTAGAGCAGAAAGTTTTTAACTTTGACATAGTGGAAACATCAATTTTTTTTTTTTTTTTTTTTGTATCAGGAATTGAACTCAGGACTTTGCACTTGCCAGGAAGGCATTTATGCCGCTGAGCTATCTCCCCAGCCCCAAAACATCCATTTTTGTCTTACAGTTTCGTTCTTTTAAGTTTAATTATTAAATGCGCCCTGAATTCATCTCCAGGTATCAAATATATCATTATGTGTTCTTTTCTCCTAGCTCTACAGTTACATCTTTCACATTTGGATCTTTAATTTACACAGAACCCACCTTCACCTATAAAAATAAACCCTTTAGCTTCACTTGCTCTCTGCTAACTTAAATATTTTTTTCAAATTTTAATTTTTAGAGCCAGTGAGATAGCTCAGCAGACTAAGGCCCTGCTTAGGCAAGGACAGGGACCGGGATTTGATCCCCAGCACCACATGCTGCGCCGGCCCCGCTTGCTGGGCCCACTGAGCTGGCCACTGAGACTGGGCGTGGTGGCGCACGCCTGTAATCCCAGCACTCGGGAGGCTGAAAACAGGAGGATCACTAGCAGCCCAAACTGTGTAGTGAGACCATGTGCCAAATACATTAAATTTTCTTTTTTAAAATTTTTATTAGTCCATGTTGCAGCACATACTAATTATATTCCTTGTGGGAAATGGGTACAAGTACTCAGCACATCTGCATTCTTTTTTTGTCACCTTGTCTTTTTTAGTTAGCTCAAAAGTCACTATTTTTGTGGCCACCCAGCTGGGCCAGACATTATTAGACAACAGCCCCGGGCCACATAACAGCTGCCTTGGTCATCTTGCGGAGTCGTGGAGCCCGCAGAGGCACCTGGTAGGTGGCTGCAGAGGGATAAGACTTAGTGTCGCTGTCTTCACCCGTGGCTGACCCTCTTGCTGGCCTACCCAGTCTGCTCACGTGTGCAGACGTGTTGATCACTCACAGAACATTCATCCAAGATTGCAACCCAGGCTCGGCGTGGCCGAGTGCCATGGAGCTGGTCTGTGGCTCTTCTGCCCTCCTCTGGTCTTTCTCAGCGGCTCTGAGGCCCTTCGCTGGTCACGGGGCCAGGAGCTTTATCCAAGATGTGACACCAGCCGTAAGCGAAACTCAGGGGCTCCGGGTGAGGCTGGGTGCCTGTGAGTAGGACCTAGTTCCTCATTCCAAGGCCACACAAAAACAATGTCCACAAAAAGCACACACTGGAAGCTGTGCTGTGGCTAGCAGAACATGACTGGCCCAGCCCACCCCACTGAATCGGCACAGAGCAAGCCCTTCTTTTGTTGTGCGAGCAGCCTGCTCACTTCTTTGGTCCTGCACTGGCTCCCTTCTGCTCTTGGGCCGAGGAAGCCCATCCTGCCACCCCCTTCCGGATGGTTCCCATCCGTCTCATTTCTCTCATCTCCCCGCCCTGAGACCTCACTGCCCTGGAACAGCGAACGTTCCACCTTCTTACGACTAAGGCTTTAGATCATGTCTTTGTGCCGGTAGGGTAAATTCTTCCTTTAAAAAAAACAAACAAACCCTTAGTGATTTAAAAACTTTTCTTCTTTCCTAAGAAATTTGAGAAGAAATTTATTCAGTTCCGTTAAAAGTACAGTTGTAATTTGACTAGGATGCTGACTGTGACAGTACTTGGGCCAAATTGATATTTTTATATTAAGTTATTCCATAGAACAGCATGGGTTAGTCCTTCATTTAGCTCTTCTTTTTATTTCCCTTAATAAAGGCTAATGCTTGCTTTCATAGAGGACGCGCCTATATTTTGCTATCTTTGTTGCTCTTACGAACCATATCCTGTTTCTTCTGATGTATTATGAATGGCTATATGGTACAAAGTAGTATTGATTTTCGTGAATTGATCTTACATCCGGGAAACTTCTTGTTAGTGCCGATACTTAGTTTCAATGTAGATTATCCTATTGTCCACAGGTAACAATGTCTTTTATCTTTTTCCTCCTAATTCCTATGCCTCTTAGTTCTTTTTCTTGCATAATTTTGGCCATGAGGGTTCTTGTGACATAATAGCAGTCCCAATAGGTATCCTTATGTTTCGAAAACATCTTGTGTCCTTCCTCCCCGCTCCCTCCCTTCCTTTGGACAGATCCTGGGCTCTGCCTCTGAGCTATGTCCCCAGCCCAGGAGTGTCTGTGTTACCAGGGTAAGGTTCGTTCATTAGGCCTGGCGTGTGCTGGGGCTTGGGGGTGCGGTCTCCACCCACTGAGGCAGTGTCACTCATGGTCCACCTTTCCGTCCTGCTCCGCAGCTCCCAGTGCCAGGAAGGACTGTCCACTCCCTCTGCTCCCAGCCCCCACAGCACAGCACAGGTGTCTGTCAGGCCTTGGCCCCACTCTGCAACCCAGTCTGCTGTTTCCAGAGCAGCTGTCCCACCCCTGAGCTGGAGGGATGGCGCTTCACCCAGGTGGAGGGTGACGTCAGCCCTCTCCTGCACACAGACTCCTGGGTGCACAGGGCGCATTGCAGGCAGGTGCGAGGGTGGCAGGGACAGAATGCCGGCTGTGCGTTCCGGGTGCTGAGCTCTTGTGCCACTGTGAGTGACTATTCATGGTCTGACCCTCGGTGTCCCTGGAGGGACCATGCCAGGGCCCAGGGACGACACCTGTGGTGAGTGACATAACCTACAAGAAGCACTTAATGCAACAGCCACCCTTGTATTTGGAATACACAGGAGGAATCTCACTTAGCACATTAAGAGCAGCGCTTTTATAGAAAGTTTAATGATATGCGAAGTGCTTTAGAGAGCAGATCAAGGGAAAGCGGCATTCAGGCCAAGCCAATGTTTTTTTGCGGTCCTGGAGATTGAATCCAGGACCTCTCACATTCCGAGCAAGCGCTCTGCTGAGCTACACGCCCAGCCCTTGGAACACATTTTTATTTTTATTTTCTAATAAGGCCTAAGTTACTTAGACTTGTCTTGTATTTGCAGTCTTCCTGCCTCAGCCTCCCTAGTAGCTGGGATTACAGGCACGAGGCTCTGTGCCCTGTTTCAACATTTCTTTGAAAATGTATTAAAATTTGCAAGACAAGAGATAGAAGAGAGATGCCTTGAAGTGGGGGATTATTGGGGATGTTTAATTATCTTTATGTGATTCGGTGTTTTCAAATTTTTCAGCAGTGAGTGGATAACTTCCTTCATAAATCTCTGAAGCATGTTTTGTGGTAATAAAAGGCCCAGCGTGACTCAGCAGGGCCCCACTTGCCAAGGAGGTGCCTCGCTAGGAACAGAGGGCCGCTCACGGCCCAGTCTGGAGCGGCCAGGGCCCCTGGGAGCAGCGTTTGTTTAGTTCGGAGTGTGGGTAGCCATGGGGACCGTAAGTGCCAGGGTGACACAAAAATGTGACAAGTGTGCAGAGGCCCCGGGATCCCGAGGAAGCAGGGCTGAGGAGGGGTGATGTGGGGGGGGGGGAATCAGGAGCCGCCCCGCCCCCCCAGGGCATGGGGCGGGGTGCAGAGGAGAGAGACGACACAGATGCCACCACCGCCGAAGAGTGGGGAGGGGGCAGGTCACGGGAAGGCAGCAGAGGACATTGCCCACTGGACCTGGCCTAGGCAGGCCCTGGCACTGCCTGCCTGCTCAGTGGAAGGCTTAAGCGCCATCAGCATGAGTCGGGTGTGGTGCCACCTGCCTGCGATCCCCGAACTCTGGGAGGAGGAGGACCGCGGATTAGAGCCCACCCGGGCCAGTGCGGTCCTGGCCGCGCTGTGGTCGGCCCCCTGCCCCGCCCCCACCTCCCAACACCCCCGTGCCCTTGCTGCTCTCTGTCCCGGTCCCCATTGCTCCCAGTGTAACTCCCCACCCCCCAGCCCTGGTCTCTAGCTCTGACACTCTTCAATGTCCCTTCCCTTCCTAACCCTCCTGCCCCCCTCACCGCTGGACAGGGTTCTGGGAGGCCCCTAAGCCTACCTTACCTGAAGCATTAAGTTGTAGATTTGCTGACTCTAGCAGCAGAAGAAATTTTAGGTTGGGTCAGTAAGAGGCATAAAGGGATTTATTAGAGAAGAATTTTAAAAGTCTGCTTTCAGAGAAACAGGGTGCATGGAGCGGGGTAGAGCAAGGGAGAGGGAGAGAGAGAGGCAGAGGCGGCGAGGCCTATGTGAGCTGGAGCTGGGTGGCTTTAGAACTTTGGGTGTCTTCAGGATGGGTGACGTAGGAAGTGCGCTCCTACTATGTGTCAGGCCCCCCTCTGGGGCTCTGTCAGGTGCAAATCATTCTCAGTGCGTGCAGCTGCCACCTCTGCCTGCCCTCCTGCTGCCTGGAGTCCGAGGAAGTGTCATGCACGGGGAGGAGCACATCCTGGAGCTCGGACCACGCGCAGGCCTGCTGTGGCTCTAGGACCCTGAGGATTTGCTCTTTCTTTTCTTTTCTCCTTTCTTTCTTTCTTTCTTTCTTTCTTTCTTTCTTTCTTTCTTTCTTTCTTCTTTCTTTCTGAGTGAACTTCCTTGAAGGGGGAAAAAAAAAGCTTGAGTTACTTTTGGGTCCTGAATCTGTAGTGTAATTTCAAAATTTGGGTTTTCCTTTCCCTTTCTGCCTCTCTGTGTCTCTCCCGCCCTCCTGAGTCAGACTCCTCCGGAAGCAGGTTCGTCTCCTTGGCAGCCAATGGTCTCCCCGCCTCTGGTGTTTATGTTTCTCCCAAACCTGGCATCTGCTGTCCCCCACGCCCTCGCTGTGCCACCTGCAGGCCGCGCCCGGCCCAACTGCTCTGGTCTCCCCAGCCGCCCTGCCGCCAGGGCTGCCATCCCCTGCCTCCTCCCAGCCTGCTTCCTTGGCCCTCCGAGGCACCAAGGAAGTCCCGACCCCTTGACCAGAACCCCACCCTGGGCAGGCAGGCCCTGCCCACATGCCATGGCTTCTACTTCTTTCCCCAAGCCCTGGGTGCTATGAGCTGGGCTTCCCTGTCCACATGGATGCTCAGTGGCTGTCATGGGAAGGTGCTCACTCGGGATGTGAATAACCTTTATTTTTCAGAAGTGACCTCCAAGCAGCCCCCCATCCTAACAGCGCACCCCACTGTGAACTTGCCAATAGATCCGTCCACTGGTACCCAGAGCCCCTCCTGGGAATGCAGGAGACTCCAGGAGACACATTCAGTGTGAACCACGGCACCCACTGAGTGGAAGGTGTGTTGAGCCCACGTACAGAAACAGAGCGGTTGTGTGGCAGGAGGGGGATCTTGGCTTGGGGGACAGGGACCCGTGGCCGGCCTGCTGGAGCTAGGGGGCACAAGAGAGCTGGCCACGGGGAGGGCGGGCTGGCTCAGCACGCTGCAGCGGCATTCTTCTAGGACCCTGAGGAGTCTGGCCATGGATGTGCCCGCAGGGCAGGCAGGGAGGGGGCCACAGTGGCTTCCAGTGGTTGGGAAACATGTTGTGTTGCCAGACAGACATATATGGATACAGGGCTGACAGTGCTGGCTGCTCCCAGATGTCCAGTCTTCCATTTTCCTTCCAAAATGAACCCCGAGATTACTTGGGGTAGCAATGCTCAGGTACCAGACTCCAGTCCTCAGTCTCCCTATATGGCTAAGATTTGGCCAGTAAGTTGTAGGTAGAAGTGAATTCTGGAATCTCTACAGTGTAGGGTCTGCCTGTCCCTGTCTTCAACTCCATTCTGTGGCCTTAGATGAGGTGGCTGGAGCAATGGCAGCCACATTGGAGATGGGGGGCTGTGAAGAGGACCGATGCTGCCCTTTGGACACTGTCCTGGAGCCCTAATGGCAGCCAGGCCCGTGTTTCACATAGAGACAAAGTTGTTATGGAAGGCTCTCTTAGTATTTCTCTGTGACCATCAATTGAACTTATCCCACATGAAGCCATCATAGTTCTGTGATATTTGCTCAAGCTATAGCCTCAAGCTGGGGACACTTCCAGGGTGTGTGTTGACCTCTGCCTGGTCCACGGTGTTGCAGCCCTTGCCTGGTGGAGCTGGGGGCGCTGTCGCCACCTGCTGGTTACACGGCAGATAGCAAGCCTCGCCAGACTCCCAGCAGTAGTTGGGCTGGTGAAGGGGGAGCAAATTAACACCCAGGGAACCCAAGGCGGCATCAGCAGCGGCAAATGGGTGTGAGGCGGTTTGCGCCAAAGGCCAAAGCGGCTGTCTGCGGCCGGGCTCGTTAATACTCTCTTCTGCTGACCTCGGTGTCAACCGAAATGGCTAGCGGTGGAGAGTCAAGTCCAGGCTGCAAATATCAGTCTCGAGTTTTGTGGAAGGGCCTGGGATGGGACCTGGTGGGAGGTGCCCTGCTCCACCCCGCTCTGCCAGCAGCCGCCCTGGGTGTGTGGCTGTGGCTGCCAGCCTGGCCCCCTGACCCACTGTCAACTCAGCCCTTGCAGTAAGTGTGATCTTAAGAAATGAGATTTTAGGGAGAAGCTCCTCATCTTCGCAGAGCAGAAACGGGACTGGGATGGGCTATGGGTGTTGGTTGGTGGCCTGGGGCGAGCCCCTATGGATGGCACCTGGATAAGGCCAGGCTTGGGGAGAGGATGGAGCGATCCAGGGCCGCGTCCCCTATGAGGTCTGGCTTTCTCTTGCTTATGCAAAGCCTTAAGCTCAGTGTTTGCATCTCCACCTGGCATCTGGGAGCCACAAACAAAGCCACCTGTGTTTTCCATGGAGAGGAAATGAGATGGGGTGCAGGAGGGTGGCGGGCAGCTGGGAATCCCAGTCTTCTCACTGGGCAGGATGGACAAGCTGGGGTCAGGCAGGGCCTCTTCTCCCCCTCAGAGCCCAGCCCCGGGCCTCCTGTGGCCTCTCCTCCTGAACCTGGCTTGGATGTGGCAGCTGACACATCAGTCCCGGGTGACAATGTCCCCATCCCTGGTGGGGCTCAGGTGGGCGGCTGCGTGTTCAGCAAGGTTCTCCTCCCTGGTACTTCTGGTCCACAGCCATGCTCACGCGAATCCTCCAAGGAACCCGGGGCAATCTCCTTGTCTCTGCCCCAAATCCGGGGTCAGCCTGGCAACACAGCCAGCCCAAGGGGGGTGGCCTTGGCCTCACGGATGAGACTTTGGGTCCACATGGGCCTGGCCTCCCTGTCTCTGCACCCTTGGTCCTGGCCCAGGGGCCAGTGACAGGGAGGAGTTTGGATTTGGGTGGAAACTGTCGCTGCAGATGTGTCATTCTTACGCTGCTTGTGGCTTTGGGTGGCAGATGTTCAAATACTGGCTCGGCTGTTGGACACAGGTGTGCCTTCTCCCAGGGCAAGTGTCATGGAGCCTAAAACCACGCGGTGCCACAGTCACCTGGCCAGCTGCCCCTGCATCCAACCCCCGCCCCGACCACACAGCTCCTGTCCCTGCTGGTTGCTGTCCTGGGAGGGGCTGTGGAGTTGGATTCCCGGGGCTACCACTCAAGGCTTAAGGTCACAGGAACGCATTCTCAGTGCAGGAGCCAAAGCCCCCAGGCCAGGCACTGCAGGGCCATGCTCTGGCCAGCGCTTTGAGGGGAGGATCCTTCTTGTGTCTTCCAGCTCCAATGTCAGCCTCAGTCTCCATGTGACCTTTTTTGTGTGTCCATGCCCTTCCGGGTCCTCTTTGAAATAAGGAAGCAAGGAGAGAAAGAAAGAGGACTAGAAAGGAAAGAAAGAAGGAAAAAGGGAGAGAAGCTGGGTTTAGTGGCTTGGCAGGCCACAGTCCCCCCGCAGACTTAAACTTGACTGCAGCCCAAGCCCACTCCTGAATTCTCACCGTCAGGAGACCTCATTAGAAAGAATGAGAACAAGACAATAGATCATTGACTGGAAAGTTTTCAGAGTTCAGGGAATTTCTTCCAAAACTCAAAAGCTTTCCTTAAACACAGTGCCCTATGTACCTAAGAGCTAAAGTTTCACTTGCTAGCTTGGCATCTGTGAGCGCTGCAGGACCCTGGAGGCCTAACCATGAGTCCCCAGCTCTCCCGAGCAGCCCCCTGCAGGGGTTCCTATGCTAGTTCCCCCTGAGCCTAGCCAGCTGTGTCCAGCCTGGTCCACAGCCTAACCGGTTTTGCTTATGTGTCTGTCTGTGAAATTATTCAAACCTCCTGCCCGTCCTGTGGCAGCTGGGAGCCCACCCTCTCCTTCCTGCACAGTCCAGCTGTGCGCCCAGCTGTGCTCCCAGCTGTGCTTGCTTTTCTCCCAAGTGTACCCTCCAGGTGGCCTTGCCTGGGATGGGTGGGTGAGGAGCCTGCCCCCACATACCTGTCTGTTCTGTTCGGCCTGCTCATCCTATTTTGGGTGGGTAATGCTTCATTTATATTATGGGAGAAAAAGGGGGTCTCCAGAACACCCCATTTTCTTTTTTTTTTTTTTTTTAATTTCTATTTATTTATTTATTTATTTATTTATGTATTTTGTGTGTGTGTGGCCAGTTCAGCCCACCAGGGGGCGGGGCTGGCTGGCATGTGGTGCTGGGGATTGAACCGCGGTCCCTGTGCTTTGCTTAGCTTAGTTTGTTCTAAGTAGGTGCTTTAGACCACTGAGCCATCTCACCAGCCCCAGAACACCCCATTTTCTAAACAGCACATCAGGGCTGCTTCTCATGGCCTAGGAAGTGCTCCTGCTGTGATTGTCTTGGGATCTGCCCAGGGGTTGGACGGTGGCACTTCTGAGCTGCCCGAGTGGCCCAGGGCAGTGTAGCCTGGGGTCCTCGCCTGGCCCCTGGCTCCTCCTCTCTGGCACTGCCCTCTGCTTTGCCTTTCTGCACCGAGCAAGCAAATGTGCCCCATCACACCTTCCCGCCACCCTGATATTACTGCTTCATCCTGAGTCCCACCTTGCCCTTCTCTGGCCTGCTTGAGCTAAAGGGAGTTTACTAAAGTCAGCCCCCAATGCTGAGAAGCTGCAGGGGTAGAAAGTGGGGTGCTCTGGAGACCCCCTTTTCTTCCCTAATATAAAGGAAGTATTGCCCACCCAAAATAGGATGAGCTGACCAAACAGAACAGATAGATATGTGGGTGCAGGGCCCTCCTCCTGGCGCTGTGTGCAGGGCCTGTGGAGGTCACAGGTCTTCCCTGGCCCCTGGAGCTTGCCTAGACCCCAGATGCTGGGACCCACACGCACCCGGAGCCTGATGCCCACTTCTTGCCATAAGCTTGGGGGTTGGGAGGCTGGTTGAGCAACCCAAGAGGGCTGGGCAGCGGGAAGACTGCGCCCCACCTTCCACCGCCATTCTGCTTTGCACCCCAACCTCCCGGCTGTTCACAAATGCATCTTTCTGGCATTTGGACGGGCTTGCAGGACCGCAGGTGAGGGACACAGCGGCACCACCTAGTGTCCAGCCGTGGCTCAGGAAGGAGCGTGGTTTGTGTCCCGAGGAGCAGATGCTCCTTAGTGCCTGGGAAACCTGATCGGTATGGGGCGGAAATGGAACGAAGAACACAGCAAGGATGGGGACGATCTGAGCTAAATGTGATGCACAGCCTCCATGTATACGTTCTTATAAAATGTGAGTAGCTCTGATCGTACTTATCGGGTACGGTATATTAAATACAAAACTTCAGACTTAAAAGCAGTACTTCATTTCTTTGTTGTTTTAATTTATAGGATTATTTTATAGTAGTCACCCAAAGAGTCAAACACGAAAGACTGTAGGAAATCTTTCCAGATACTAAAAACACAGAGAACTCAGCTGAAGGCCTGGATTACCTAGCGA
>NW_004524603.1:5801994-5810413 GCF_000260255.1 Octodon degus
GCAGCCATCCCCAGTGACAGTGAGGCCTGAGCTCCTCCGATGATAACAGCCTTCCTGATAAGCTCGTATCAGGAAGCCCAGTGTGGCAAGCTCCTTCAGGAGGACCTCAGCGCCCTTTCTTCCTCTCCAGTTCCCCTATTTCTAGCCTCAAGTGGGCCTTCTGCACCCAGCAATCTGCTGATTCAGTTCAAATTGGCCATCAGCTGTCACTCCACCACACCCACACAGCAATTAATCTGAGTGAAAGGATCACAGGACACACAGGGCTTCTTGGCATAACATTGAGGTGTACAGTGCGGCTGCTAAGGCTGACCTGTTCCAGAACTTCAGTGTAGCGCCCGTGCTGGCCACTGTCCCCACAGTTACATTCCCATTGCTGAAGGACACATCTTAACTAATGTTCCCATGTAGCCAACAACGCCTGTCTTTCTGATAGGTGACCTGGTTTCCATCACTTTTGATAACTAACTGTACCACAGCATTTAGACAAAGGCCAGGGCCCTGTTTTGTCCCACACTGAGTAGGTGCAGGGTCACTTGACCGATTCACCCACCATCGTATTTGTGTGGAGAGGAAATCCAGCACCTGTCTGAAGGAGAAGGAGGCCTGAGGTGACCACCCGAGGCTGCAGGACCGTGCTGACCCCAGGGTGTCCGTGCTGCACAGGACGTGGTTCTCGGGGTGTGGCTTCTTCCATCCCAACTGTCAGCCACAGGCGCCCACTGATGGCCACAGAGTTGGATGAGGAAGCGTGCAGAGGGTGTCTGCACACTGGAGACCAAAGGGGGCTAGTCCGCATCAGGAGGCCGATGGGTCTGCGCCAGAGGCTGATGGGCCTGCCCCGGAGGCTGATGGGCCTGCCCCAGAGGCTGATGGGCCTGCCCAGAGGCTGATGGGCCTGCCCCAGAGGCTGATGGGCCTGCCCCAGAGGCCGGAGGGTCCCAGGTGGAAGCTGAAGAGTCCGTGCTGGGAGCCAGGAGCTGACGTCAGAGCTGAAGGTGAAGACCAGAGCTCTTGGAAGAGTGGAAGCGCCTTCGTGCCTCCTCATTTCTCTTCCGTGTCTTCCAGGCAGTGAGTCACCCTTGGGTGGGCCCTGTACACCCTACGGTGTACAATTGTTGGGCCCATTTGGTTAAGCTTGTAAGCTTCTCAAGTTGACCTAATCAATCAACAGCTACATTTGTCTTAGGCCTCCATATTCTTTTTCTCATGGTTGCTTGATTTGGTTTGGTTTTTAGACAGGGCCTCACCAAGCAGTCCAGGCTGGGCTTAACTTAACTATCTTCCTGCCTCAGCCTCCCTAGGACTGTAGGCCTGTAACACTGTATTCTGCTTCCACCATCTTGAACACAAACCCTCAAAGCCCGGGCTGCCGCATGGGATGCCCCATGCCCTATTGGTTCACATTATCTCTTCCACAAAAAAAGCACGAGCCAGGACCTGTTCTTCCCTTCCAGAGCCCCAAAGCCAAATTTTCTCCACCTGAGATATTCTCCGCTTTCTCTTGTACTGGAGTTCTTGTTCCACGCATGGAGAACGTTTCTGGTTACTTGCTGTTCTGTTTGTCCCTCCCTGTGTAAGCTCGAGAGCATCGCCGTGGATGCCACTTTGGACACGTGGGGGGGATGCTCGAATGGCTCACGCAAAATTAAATCGTACCTTTTTCATTTGGGAGCCAATATATCTTATTACAACTTTTATCCAGGCATGGTGGTGAATGCCTGTAATCCCAGCACTCGAAAGGGTGAGGCAGGAGGATCGCTGCAAGGTGGAGGCCAGGCTGGGCCGCATGGTGAAGCCCGGCCAGCTCATTAGGAGACGCTTTCTCAGCTTCTGGCTGGCAGCCTTTGCTACGCTTGGACTGCTTCTTTTTTTCTACCTATATGATCAGTGTTGTTTTGGTTTTTTGAGATACTCTTGCTATGTAGTTCAGGCTGGCCTTAACTTGTGACATTCTTACTGCCCCAGCCTCCTGACTATTGGGATTACTCAGTATTGGGTTCTTTGTTATTTGAGTAAAGTAATAACTGATGGATGATCGTGTGACTATTAAGCTTGATTATGTCAACCTCTTTGGCTTGAGATCTGCTGAGGGGATCGGAGGATCCCACTTCTGGGTGTGTGGGTGGACCATGGAGGTGCAGCCTCAGCCTCCGTGTCTGGTCCCTGGCTCCTTCCTCTCTGGCACTGTCCTCTGCTCTGCTTCCTGGCACCAGGAGCAAAGCAGCCCTGCTCCACTGTGTTTTTCCGCCGTGATCTTCCTGGCTTGGGGTCAGCAGACCATGGACTGAGCCCCCTGGAAACCAGGAGGGGCATTACATCATGGGTGTCTAGGGTTGTGTGCTGCATCGGGCCAGTTGACTCATACAGCTTGGATTCTGTTCTTCCTTTCATGATCCAACACGGAAATGAGGGGGTGAGTTAATGGAATATTCCATCACAGTAGCTATTTCTGCGCTATCACTTTGACAGGGCTTATAGGGAAAGGCCTCACACACCTGAAAAAGCAGCTGGAGTCTTACTGTTCTTTGCTTGAGAGTTTGTGTATGTGTTTTTTAAAAAGCTTTGAAATAGTTACAAATTTACAAAGGGGAACAAAACCAGAACAGAATCCCATGTGCCTTTTGTCCCAGTTCCTCTGGTGGTGACATTTTGTCATGGGCTAAAAGTTTGTGTCCCTTAAAACGCTTTCATGGAGACGCTCACCCTCAAAGGGATGGCAGGAGGAGATGGGGCCTTGGGGAGAACACCCGGCCACGCAGGCTTCTTCATGATGGGGTGAGCTCCCCTACGGAAGAGCCTGGGCAGTCCTTTGTCTTGGCAAGAGAGGACACAGAAGACAGTGAGTCTGTGAGCCAGGAGGTGGGCTTTCCACAGACACCGAGCCCGCCACTCCCGGGCGCGGGCTCCAGGGCCAGGTCTGGGAGTGGGATGTTTCTGTTCTTCAGGAGCCGTCAGAGTCTGGTATTTTGTTATGGCTGCTTTAGTGGACTGAGACTCACTTGGTACTGTTCGAATCCACCATCAAACCCAGAAAACTGACCCTGGGGTGGAGCTCAGAACTCCTGCATTGTCCTTCAGCTCTGGAGTTGTTGAGTCACTACGCCGACCAGATGCTGGGTCACTCTCGCACCACGGAAGAAGTCCTCCTGCCGACTTTACTTGTGCTTACTCTTCGGTCCTGTGCTCTGAAAACCACTAGCCTCCTCCCATCGCAACAGTTCTCCCATTTTGGGGATGCTGCATACGCTATGTCATACCAGATGTGACATTTATAGCGGGCACAATGTGTCGTGACTGGTGTCCAGGTGCCACCTGCACCAGTGGTGTTTATCCCTGCTACGGTCAGGCCCGAGTCTCTTATGCCAGGGTTTGTTCAGCTCTTTAGCCGTTAGGCTGTTTCTAGTCTGCTATTATGAATAAGGCTGCCAGGAACACTAATGTACAGCCTTTTGTCTGAACATAAGGTTTCGCGTCTCTGGGAAAAGGGCCCAAAACTATGATTGCCGGGTTGTCTGACAAGTGAGTGTTTAGTTAGTTTTATGAGAAAGCCTGAAATAATTTTCCATTTTCCATCAGCAGTGGATGAGAGATCCAGTTTCTCTCTGTCCTCCCCAATATTGAAGTTATCACCATTTCTAAATTTAGCTTTTCTAATTGGTAAGTAAGGATGTCTCACTGTGGCTTTAATTTGCATTTCCCTAATGGCCAGTGTGTGTGTGTGTGTGTGTGTGTGTGCGCGCGCGCGAGCGCGTGTGCCCTGATGCTTCCCACTGTTACCTGAGGTCCATCTCAGCTTGGGAGCAGGCTCATGCTCTTCTGTGGGTGGTTCAGCAATGACCAAGCTGAGAGGCCAGGCCACCGGGGAGATAGCTCAGTGGCATAAGCACCTGCCTGGCAAGGGCAAGGTCCTGAGTTCAATCCCCAGTACAGAGAGAGAGAGAGAGAGAGAGAGAGAGAGAGAGAGAGAACCAGGCCATGTCATCACCCTCTGTGGTCTCCTCCACAGGAAGTCATCTTAATTCCAGAGCTTCCCAGGGGCTGGCAGAGACTTCGCTAGTCCAGCCAATGTCTGTTGGCTCCCCAGGCCCAATCCTGTTTCTTCCTAGGTGTTTGCTGCCAATAAACTTGACTGCAGCCCAGCATCTGAGCATCTGGATTCTGGAAAACCCAGCGGCTACGACACATTTCTTGGTGTTCCTGGTACACATTTGGTACATTTGACTCATCCATTGCCCGAGAGATGGGTACGGAAACTGCCTCTGACTCCCACTCCTGTGACAAGTGCTATGAAAAACATCTTTGTTCTCCTCCCCTCAGAGTCCTTGGTGAGAATTTCTTTCAATCATCGACACTCTGGAATGGGCTGTCTGAGTTACGGGATTTAGGGCTGTTCAGTATTACCAGGTGCTCTCTGCAAATGTAAGTCTTTTTTTCCCCTGGATTTTAGGCAAGGGTCTACAGGGTGTAGATCTAATTCGCATTAGGTTCCAGAAGGGTTTTGCAGGTCTATATTTCCAACACCATGCAGCCCAGGCCAGACTCAAGTTTGTGCCTCCCAGTACCCTGCTTGCATTTGACAATATCTAATTTTCTAAACCTGAATATATTTTGATACATTATGAGCCTCACTATAAATTAATTATTTATATACTTTATCATTTCTAGAATGGGTTTCTGGGCTTATAAATTTGCAGGTATTACTTATATGTTCTAATTGCGAATCCTTCATTAGCTTGAGCTGTTAAAAATATAAGGGCTGGCCATATAGCTCAGCAGACTAAGCACTTGCTTAGGTAAGTGCAGGGGCCAGGGTTTGACCCCTGGCATCGCACGCTGTGCCAGCCCTGCCCCTGGGTGTGCTGAGCTGGCGATGGAGTTCAGGCGTGGTGGCTCATGCCTGTAATCCCAGCACTAGGGAGGCAGAAATCAGGAGAATCACTACAACTCCAAGCTGCGTAGTGAGACCATGTACACACACACACACACACACACACACACACACACCTTAAAGAAAAAAGAAAATATCTACTACCAATTTCTCATCCTTGTCTGTGATTTACTCTGCTGAATTAATGACTGATCATTTTATTGTTCATTTTGTGGTGCTGGGATTAAACCCTTACAAAGCTATATCCCAAGCTCTTTTTATTTCTAAGTCTTTCTTTCTTTTTTCTTTTCTTTCTTTTTCTTTTTCTTTTTTCTTTTCTTTTTTTTTTTTTGCAGAACCAGGGATTGAACTTGGGCCCCTGCGCTTGCCAGGCAGGAACTTATTCTACTGAGCTATCTCCCCGGCCCTATTTCTAAGTCTTGAGACAGTCTTCCTAAGTTGCTAAGCTGCCCAGGCTGGGATTGAATTTGCAATCTTTCTGCCTTAGCTTGCCAAGTTGCTGGGATTTGAGGCATGTACCATTGTGCCTGCCAGAAGACTGGAATATTGATGAAATTAAGCTATAATTTTTTACCTTGGGGTTTATGTTTCTAGGACTTTTTTATAAGTATATGTTTGTGATACATAGTAATTTCATCCACCTTAGGGAATTGACATCTATCTATCTATCTATCTATCTATCTATCTATCTATCTATCTATCATCATCTATCTATCATTGATCATTGATCATTGATCTAGCTACCTAGCTATAGCATCTTACTCACTTTTTACTCCTTCCTTCAGGACTTGCCTAAGAAATCCTTCCCTGTTAGGTCATAGAAATGTTTTCCTACATCGGTTTTACTTTTCACAAGAAGGTCCTTGTTCTACTGGGAGTCCATTCTATTATCTTATGAGGTAAGATACTCTTTTATTTTCTCTATATTGCAGGGGACTTTACCATATAATCTATGGAGACAAGGCTGGCATGGCAGCCTGGGGATTGAACCCCCAGCCGCTGTACTCTGCCTAAGTAGGTGCTTTAGTTTGCTGAGCTATTGGCCAGCCTTACTCCACTCTTTTTTTTTTTTTGCTGAACTGGGGATTGAACTCAGGCCCTTGCGCTTGCCAGGGAAGCGCTTATTCTACTGAGCCATCTCCCCGGCCCCTCCACTCTTTATTGCAGAATGATATTGAGCTATATGTTTACACTAGCACAGTTTATCTGTATCAGTTGTTGAATGCCTCAGTTGTTGAGCACTCACTGTGGTGAGTACCACACGCACACTGTTTTGTTTGGAGATGTTTTCAGTTTTCCTGGGGGAGTGCCTAGGAGTGGGATTTCCATGTGGAGGACCTATCAGGCTGTGGGCCACCGTGGCCGCACCACTTTAGATTTCTGCCAGCAACGGATAGAGTTTAGAGTTTCTCTACATTTTTTTTTTTTTTTTTCAGAACCAGGGATTGAACTCAGGCCCTTGCGCTTGCCAGGCAAGTGCTTATTCTGCTGATTCATCTCCCCGGCCCTCTCCACATTCTTAATCAGTGCTTACTTTGTGATCTGCTTTTTGGCTATGGCCTGCTGGAGGTGTGAGGTGACTCTGCGTGGTTGTTCTGATTTACATTTTCCTTATGGACAATGATGTTGCACAGTGATTTTTGTCTCTTTGAGACCTGTTCAGGTTGGCCTTGAACTCATGTTGTAGCCCAGGCTGGCCTTGAACTTGCGGAAATCTTCCTGCCTCAGCCTCCTGAGTGCTGAGATTACAGGCGTGTGTGCTGCCACAACCAGCCTTGGGCAGCTTTTTTTTTTTTTTTAATATGCTCTCCTTGGAGAAGTGTTTATTCAGGCGCTTCACTTATTTCAAGTTGGGTTATTGACTCTTTTACTCCTGAGTTCTATACACTTTAGATAGGAGAACCTGACCAGATAGAAGACGTCCAAGTGCTTCCACATTTTGAGGGCTGTCCTTTCATTTTATGATGGCCACCTTTGTAAATTTTGATGAAGATCAGTGATCTATTTTTTTTTTTCCTACGGTTGCTGGTGTTTTTGCTGTCAAATCTCAGAAACTCTTATCTAATCTGTAGCCCTGAAGATTTATGCTTTCATTTTGTTCTAAGAGCTTCAGCTGATGCCCTTTGAGATTATCTTTATATGCGCCGTAAAATGGGTTCCAGTTTCCTCCTGTGGCTAGCCGGTTGTCACAGCCCTGTCGTTGAAAAGGTTGTCCTTTCTCCATTGAATTGTCCGGTAACCTTGGCCCTGAATTAATCAATTATAGATGTGAAGGTTATTTCTGGACTCCTGTGCCTCGTCCACTGATCTATCCTTCCGCCGGTGCCGCGATGCCTTGCTTTTGTAGTCAGTGCTGGAATTGGGGAGCACTCAGCCTTCGGCCTTGTTCTTTGTCAACATGACTCTAGTGATTTATTCTGGACCTTGGAATACTTATATGGATTTTAGCCTGTAAAGTTGAACAAATAATCCAGCTGAGCTTTGGTACTACGTCCACCAATATTCAGCATACGGCCATCATAACAACGTTCAGTCTTCTGCTCCTTGAGCAGGGGTGTATCTTCATTGATTTAGCTCTTTAAGTTCTTTCACTAACGTGGAGTGATTGGCAGAGGATAAAACTTGTGTTTCATTTATTCTTGAATAATTCTTGAATAATATTCCTGAAATCCCTTATTCTTTTTGATGCTATTACACATACATTCTTAAAATAAATTCGTTTTTGGTTTACTGATTCCTGGAGGGTTATGGTTTGTGGCTAGTTGTCCCCCCAGAGCCTCGTGCAGTCATGGGGTGGGACTTTTGGAGTTTGAGATTAATTCATGATCAAGGCTGGGATTATGGGTCTTAGTGCTGCGGGAGTATCGGTGGGAGTGCTACGCCCAGCCTGGGGCATAGAGCCGGAATACAGCTTAGGGGAGCAGACATGCTCTTGGTGGCCGCTGCTGCTGCTGCTACTTGTCTCTTTGTTCTCTGCTCTTTGCTACCGTTAGGAACTGCTGCTCTCTGCCGTGTGCCGCTCTGCCTTGGAGCCAGCGGCATGTGGACTGAACCCTCCAGTAACTGTGAGCTAAATGAACCTTTCCTTCCTTCATTTTGGGTGTTGGGTATTTGTCCAGCAATGAGAGAAGTATCTGAGACATAGAGTATCACAGTTTATTTATTTTTCTGTATTTTAAGGAAGGGTCTACAGGGTGTTCAGGGTCTCACTACTAGATCAGACTCGTAGGGATCCGCCTGTTTACAGCCTCCCAAGAGCTGGGATTATTGGTGTGCACCACCACGCCCAGTCTCAATCACTGTCCCAGTATACCCTGGGGGCGGGGCCCGCACAGCAAGCCCGGGGATCAAACCCCCGGCCCCTGCGCCTGCTTGCAGGCACTTTGATCTGCTGAGCTATTTGGCCGGCCCAGAGTATCATAGTATAATTGAGGTTTATTCTTAAGAACAAATTTTATTTTAAAAATATATCTCACAGAAACTTGGCGTGGTGGCATATGCCTGTAATCCCAGCACTGGGGAGTCTAA
>NW_004524603.1:5811008-5816189 GCF_000260255.1 Octodon degus
AAAAAAAAAAAAAAGGGACACATTCAAGGCAATGAAAACAGTAATTTCAAAGTGGTTTTCTAGCTGCAAAGTGCTAAAGAAGCCAATATTCAAGAAAAACTTCAGGCTGAAATACCAAGAATGCAAGAGACAAAAATGGTAAAAGCGCTCCTCACTCTAAAATCTGCTTTAACGGTATTTCACACAGAAATGAAAGCAGCAGTTGCCAGAGCAGGTCGCGCCAGGTTAGTAGCCCACGTTTCTTTCCAAACGAGGCTAGCCTGTGTGCTTCCTGCAGTTTCCCCTGTGTGGAGGAGCACCCAAGCAGCTCTCCTGGAAAGAAGAGCGATGGTCTCCATTTTGGCTGAGCCTGACCGTATTGCCTTGTGCTGATACGGACAGAGCCGGCTAGGACGTTCCTTATCCCTTCAGTTGGCCTTGACCAATGCATACTGGTCTAGCCGAGGTGCTGGTGGGAATCTTGATCCCCACCTGCCGCTCTTTAATACGAGCTGGGTTGAGACAGGATGAAGAGCCAGCGCCCCATGGTGTTGGGTGGGATCAAACTGAAGTAGAGGCTATGACTTCCCCGGCCTTGAAAGACTGCACATCAGAGCTGAAGCACCAGACCCCAAAACATTAGACACTATCTCAGTTGTGTAATGCGGGTTACTCTTTCTGCATATCTTTCTCTTGCATATTGCAGAGGCAAATGCAGGCCTCCTGCCTAGCCCAGCTCGTGTCACCCACATACTTCTTGCCACTCTTAGTCACTCATCCTCAAGCCACGCCCCTCTTCACAAATGAATAAAAGCTGGGTTCAGTTTTGAGTGAGGGCCTTTGTTCTGGATAGCCATCTTCGTGGCTGGACTTAGGGTCCCTTGGCTTCCCATAGCTATAAATATGCCTTGTGTCTTTATTCTTTTTTTTTTTTGTATCAGGTATTTAATTAGGTTCTTAGTAAGAAATTTAGAACACTAATTTATGAGGGTAAATTCCATTTGTCAGAGCAAAAACGGATCGCAGGTAGTCCCGGAGCTGAGGAACACCTTTGATTTTTGCCAAAATCTGTGAGTCCACCGCTTTCTGATCCACCTTGTGCTGCTCTGAAATCTGGTATCTCTCTTTCTCGGTGTCGAAGATCTCGCCCTCCTGGTGTCTGGGCTTCCGCAGCTGCTTCTTCTTAAAGTAAGCATCAGTGAGGTGTTTGGGGATTTTCACTTTGCTGATGTCAATTTTTGTAGAGGTGGCAATGACAAATTTCTGGTGTGTTCTTCATAGAGGAACACGATTAAGGCTCAGAGGCCCCGTCACAAGGAGCAAGCCAGTGGTCAACTGCTTCAGAAAGCCCACGCTCTTGCCTCTGGGACACCCAGTGAGGATGATCAAGATGGTGCCGGGAGTGATGCTAGCTCGAAGTTTCCGCACATGCTGACTGAAGGGCTTCCTGCCGTGGCTCAAGAGCTTTCGGGGCACATCTTTGGTAGGGTAGTTCCTAGGCATTTTTCGAAGCTTAACCACCCGGCTACCTCCATTCTTGTCCCCACCGACCGGTTTTGTGATGGTAGCAAGAACTTTCTCCTTCTTTTTCTTCTCAACCTTTGATTTAGCAGCTGTGTACTTTCTCTTGTACAAAGCCTTTCTGGAATACATGGCAGATCAGGAGTACCTCCCAATTCCTCTAACCAGGACAGGATTTCGGCTGCAGTGGGGCTGCCCCTTCTTGGACTTTTTTGCCTTCTTCACCTTACCCTTCTTACAAGTACCACTGGCAGAAGCCTTCTGGGCTTCAGGTTTCTTCTCTTTAGTGTCTGGCTTCTCAGTTTTTTCACCCTCCATCTTGCAAGATGGGAAAGAGAACTAAGATTCCGACTTCCGGTCTATAAGCAATCGTGTCTTTATTCTTGACGTGGGTTGTACTGGAAGTGGTAGATTGGAATTAACTTGATGGGATTCCAATAACTTATCCTTGGGATTACAAATATAAACTTCTTGGATCAAGATGAGGACCAGGAAGGGCTCTCTACACCTTTGTACTGCATGTGCTATGTAAACTTAATCATATCCATGTTTTAGAAAAGTCATCTAAAATAAGATACTTTAGAGAAGCATGTCCTCCATGCTTATCCCCTGAGCTGTCTGTAATGCGCAGCAAACAGAAATGATCCTTTTATAACAAAATTCTTGGCGTCTGACATTCTCTGCAAACCAAAAGTGGGTCACAAAGTTATATTTTATTCTTATTAAGTGTTGGTACATGTTCTTTAGGAGGCCTTAGGACATTTTTAGATTTGTGCAGACTGATGTAATTCACTTTGGCCCTGTAAGGTAGAAATGCCTTGGTATTTAACGACTGAATATCTCTTTTGTTAAAACTTGATCCAGAGTTTAATCTCTAGAATATAAACTGCAAAACTAAAACACTCCAAAGTATACTCCCTAATATTTTTGTTTGTATAATATTGTACTTTTTCTCTTCACTAACACAGCGCATCCGGACATAAGTCCCCTTTAGCAATGGAATAAGAGGCCCAACATGAGGAAGCAGAAATGTCCTGTCTAGAGGAAGAATTTACTCAAATCCATTTATTTAAAGTCTAAAAAGTCTTTTTTCCTGGCTTTCTTAAGTCGACAGTGTATAAAATGCATCATTTTCACCTTTTAGGCTGAGTACCTGAGGGGAGACCCCCATAGTCCCTGATGTAATAAACAGCAAAATCTATAGTGCTGACAATACAGAGTTCTAATATTGTTTTGGAATTTTTTTTTAAGTTAGGTGTTTTTATACTCCATTGAAAATTCCTAGATATGGAAAGCAGCACTATATTTAAAAAAATTCACTAAATATAAAATTAACACATGAATAGGAAATAAAAGCAATTTCAAATGAAAGATATTCTCACAGTAGCAAATAATCTTATGCTCAGCTTTTCCTATAATGCCAGCCTTACATCGGAGCCCTTAAAATATCATTTCTAACACTGCAGTTTGCCTAAATTCTATAGAAAAAGAAAATTATATCAACTAATATTGAAATCTTAAAAGAAGTTATTAATAAAAATACAATGTTTTCTAATGCTCTTCACACAGCAAACCGCAGGTATTGCCTGGGGTCTTATTTATTTTTATTTTGAAGATTCTGTTTCTAGACCAAATACCATATATTGAAATATAAAGTGCTGAAGCTTCCTTAGATTGTGCTTTCAACCTGGCTTACTCAGTTGTGTGAGTTCTACTTCTGGCCAGAGTTACTAGGTTACACCCAGCTCTTAAAAGCTCTGAAGGTCTTTGTGTGAGCTACAAAGACTCCAAATCCTGAGGGCTACACTGAACTCCTTGGTTGTTAACCTAGATGGCATCCTGCCCTTCACCAGTTTCTATTTTTGGTCCTATGTGACCAAGGTCACACACACACACACACACACACACACACACGAGACAGGACTTGTTTTACTTTAATATATTTGCTAAATGTGAATATAGTCATCTTGTAAATTATTTGCAAGCTCTGACTATTTAGTTGAATGTTTAACTAAGACATTTTTCTTTTACCCTTAGTAACGATGGGGAACTGTCACACCTTTACGTACTACGTCTCGTATCATATACCTGGCCCCTTTATACTATTTAAGAAGAGAACATTGTTTTAAACTAATACACCCAAATTATAAAGTTGCATCCATCTTTCTTCTTTCTTTGGCTCTTGGGCTCCCTTACATGCTAGCATCGAGTTCATCAATGGTTCTGTACTGAATGCCTCTTCTTGAATTATAGACTTCTGCAGCCAATGTAAAGAATAGACTAAACTCCAAGTACCAATGCAGTACCACCAGCAAAGCTGCCCGTGTGGAATGTGGATCCTCTGTTTGCTTTGAATGAGCAATTGTAGTGAGTGATGTTGCCACACTACTGTGGTTGTGGTGTTCATGGGCGTTGATGCCTGGGATACGTTTTGTGAATGACTTGTTGTTCAGGTATAGACTTGGAGGTGGTGGGAACCGCGCCAGGTGGGACTCTTGGTGTTTCCATTTTAGAGGCTGCTGTGGCTTTCATGGTGGCTGCCATCACACTGAAGGAGACCGTGAATCTGTAGTTGTTAATGGTTTCCCAGTGCTGCTGCCAACGTTGGATTTGCTCGTGTTGTTGGAAGACACAGTCGCTCTTAGGTTACCACTGGAATTGTGCAGTCTCTGGAGATCCCTGCAACTCAGTGGCCTCCTTGAGCACCAGCGCCTGCAGCATCCCCAGGAGCAGCCCGAGCAGCCCGTGTGTGAGTCCCACTGCTCAGTGGCAGAAACACAGCCTCGTGGGCCCTGGAGTGAAGGCGCTGTGGCAAGAGCCTGAGAGATGCTCGGGGTGAACTGCTCAGGGGTTAGGAATTTATTTTCTTGTCCAATGACCCTGGATAGGACCTTGAGTATAGTGAGAACAGATGTCTTGTCTTGCTCGTCTTTGCTCAGGGGAGCCTGAACACAGACAGGTATGCAAATGGATGACAGAACAGTCACAGAAGCAATTGAGGTGACAACCGAGCAGGAACTACTCAACATACACTGTCAGCAGAAATCAAGGATGACTGAGGGCAGCTGTACTGTAAAATATCAAGTTCCCCCATCCATTTTTTTGGAACTGAAAATAATTTTCAAATCTGAGCCTCACTGATTAAAGAGCCAAGATGTTCAGGAGAGTAAACTTTGCCCCCAATGCAGCTGAGCTTGGGAATGATTCCTCCAGTCCTGTCATAGCCTCCTCTCTAGATAGGGGACCCTGTTTTTGTCCATGACTTTACTTGCAAAGCAAAACACCAACAAGGACAGGGAGAAAATTTTAGCCTTGTTCCTGACATCCAAATCTCACTCTAGTGCTTCTAATTGACAGAAACCATAATGGCACATCTGGAGTTGTGGCTGTGAAGGAATGTGGGCAGTGCAAAGTTTTAGCTTTCTAGTCTCTGTGCAGAAAGACAGAGGAAAGGAGGAGAGTCTACAGAGTACCTAACACTTGTCATGGGTCTGAGAAAAGGGCTTTGGCTGTCTTCAGTCTTGGTGAGATGAGCAGAATTCTGCGTCCACTGGTTCTCCTGAAAGTCAGAGATGTAGTGAAGTTGTGCGCTGTAGGCTGGATTGTGATCCCTAAAGATATGTTCACAGTCTTACCTTCTAGACCCTGTGACTGTGACTTGATTGGAAATAGGGTACCCAT
>NW_004524603.1:5816344-5818476 GCF_000260255.1 Octodon degus
GCGAATGGCTGTGGAGCCCGTGTGCTAAGCATCCCCTGCGCGGGCCGCCAGTGTAGAGGTACCACAGGGGACCCGAGATGATCTCACCTGACCCTCACATCCCCACCAAAATTGCCCCCCTCGGGACAAGTGGCTGTCTCAGAAGGGCTCCCTGATGCCCTTGCTGGCCTCAGAATCATATGCTGGATCTAATAGGCCAAATATTTTGAAAACCATTTAGAAAATCCAGCTCAGATCCTGTGTGGGCAGAGGCAACTCCATAGAAGACGGTTGTTTCATGGTGAGGCCAAAAGAGGGGACATACTGCAACATTTCCTTGATTCTCAGGATGTTCTTTATTATCTTTTGTAAGCATGTTAGCTTCATAATTTGATTTTAGGGCTTAAATATTTCTCATGACATTACTGTTATGCATCACTTAACCTACTGTCTTGGGCTCAGAGTAAAGATAAGATGCGGGCTTTTGGGCAGATTGAAGTATAGAGTTCTCAAACCTGGATCCTTTTGCATATAATGATCTGGAGAACTTACGCAAGAAAAGTTCAGGACCCCTCAGACCAGCAATGATGTTAGACTTTCATAGGAACATAAACCCTACTGTGAACTGGGCACGGGAGGGGTGTAGGTTGCAGTGCCTTATGAGAATCTAATGTCTGAGGTGGAGCTGAGGCAGTGATGCTAGCCCTGGGGAGCAACTGCAAATACAGGCTCACCTTAGCACAAAGGATTAACTGTATGGAGACGATAATAAATTGCAGGAAGACAACTATCAAAACCCTATCAGTAAGTGGAAAGTAATAAGCTGAATCTGGTGGCACCTTTAAGTTGTAATCTGACAATTATTTTCACTTGTGTGTGGCCACCATTATTTTATTGACTACTCCTGTCTGTGCCTCTTTCCAGCACTGCACATTGCCTCAGCTAGAGTCTTGGGAAGCCCACAGCTAACCTTTGCCAAAAGGAATAAAAACAAATGTCACTGGAGGGCTTCTCTACAAAAGGGGAAAGACCCAGTGGTGAGATAGTAAAAGATTCTCAGATGTCAAGAAAGAGGAGGATCCGCTTAAGAGCAAACACCAAGAGTCCTACTTCAATTGCTGGTCTGTTGTAACAGGTGATTCACATTCTCCAAGCCTGCTTTAGACAGTCACAGGAAAACAAGCTCAGGGCTCCCAGTGATCTGCATTGAGGTGAGTTGTATAATTATTTCATTAGCTCTTGCAATACACTACTAATAGAAATAAGGTGCACAATAAGTGTAACATGCTCAAATCATCTCCAGACCACCCCACACTCTGGTCTATGGAAAAATTGTTTTCCATAAAACTGGTCTCTGGTGCTCAAAAGGTAAGAAAGTTGGAGACCTGTGCTCTAGGGAACGGTTGCGTGGAGCACTTGAATATGTGTCCAGAATCCTTTGCCATCTGTGAGCAGCCTATCGGCTGGCACATCTTCTTTTTCTGCTCTCAGTGAAGGTCACACTCTGTCTCCCTTTGAAGTGTTTCCAATGGGCTTCCTTGAATGACCTTGGAGGACCTTCCCCTGCAAGTCTGCAGTTACCCTCTTACATGAACTTTCCAGCCAGAACACGAGCTTTTGGAAACCACAGATTCTGTCTCTCTTTTGTGAACCTCTAAAACCTAGAAGAGGACCTAATGCAGAGACAGTAAAGGTTTGTGGAATGCATGAAAGAACTGAGGGTGAGCTCACCATGGACATGAAAGTTGTGAAGATTTGTTGAAGCCTCTAGTTGAGGGAACATCTGATACCGGGAGAGGCGAGTGCTGGGGACTGAGTTGTCTGGGATGGTATTTGGTACAGTTGGTGTCTTTCAGAATGGACAGTACTCTCTCTTCCTGCACTTGGCAGAGATGGGTTATTAACTGCAGTGCTGTTACCCCCGAGCCTAGCTGTGTTTTCAGAGCTTCTGTGACACAGCCACTGCCAGGAAGTGGCACGGGGTATGAAAATTATCTTCCATCTGATAGTACAGTTAAAAAAAGTCATACAGTTGATTTCCTCTATCAACTTCCTCTGTCGATGGGTCCTGCATCCTCAGAATCAACCAACAGTCAATGGAAAATAACTGAAGAAAAGGAATGGGGTTCGATCCCTGGCACCACATGCTGTGC
>NW_004524603.1:5818615-5842041 GCF_000260255.1 Octodon degus
AAAAAGTAAGAAAATAATTGAAGAAAAAAAAATCTGTACTGAACATGTATAGACTTTTTCTCCATTATTATTCTCTAAGCAATACAGAATAACAATTATTTACACGAATCAGACATTACAACTAATCTAGATTTGGTTTAATGATTACGCGAGGATGTGTATGAGTTAGATGCATCTACTATGTCAGTGACCGTGAACCTTTTGGCACTTTCAGTGATAACAAATGGTTGGCTGTGGTGTGCATGCCATAGGTTTGCCCCTCTATACTGTCCCACTGAACATAAGGGACTTGAGCATCCCCAGGCTTTGACATCTATGGAGGTCCTGGCACTAATGCCCCCATAGATACACAGGGATGACTGCATTGTAGATTGTTGCAAGCTTTTTAGTAGCTCTAGAAGCATTTTCTAAAGGAGGGAAACACAGGATGGCTGTGGTGGAGCAGACCTGTAATCCTCAGGAGGCTGAGGCAGGAGTCCTGAGTTCAAGGACAGCCTTGGTTACACAGTGAAGTCAACACCAGCCTAAACTGCATAGTGAAACCCTGTTTTAAAAAAAGAGGAGAGAGGCTGGGGAGATAGCTTGGCAGTCTGAGCACCTGCCTGGCAAGCGCAAGGACCTGTGTTCAATCGCCAGTACCATATGCCATGCCAGTCCCCAAACCCCAGGTGCACAGAGCTGGCCTGAAACCAGGAGTAGTGGCACACGCCTGTAATTCCAGCACTGGGGAGGGTGAGACAGAAGGCTCAATGAGAGTCTGAACTGTGTAGTGAGACCCTGTATCCAATAAATAAATAAAAAGAAAAAAAGTCTTAAAAAGAGGAGGGAAATTCACTTCATTGCATTTTAAAAGTATAAATGCTTAAAAAAAAAAAAAAGAAAGAAAAAAGAAAGAAAAACAAAGCCAGGTGAAGTCATTTGCTGTTTATCTTTTGGTTCCAGCAGAAAATAGTGGGATATTGAGTTACGTGAGACTTTGACTATCTTGGGTGTCACTAGGTGTTGGCTTTCTAGCCTACAATACAAAGCATCCGAGAAGGTCACGCTCATTTAGGGTCATGCATTTGTTATGTCTTGAATGTTTTCAATTATTCCTATTCCCATGTTGATTTTAGTAGAACTATTTCCTAAAGAAAATCTCCCTGTCAGAACTGTGGGTACTCTGTAACATCTTTGGTTGTGCTAGTTCAGTTTTCCTAACTATTGGTGAGGATGCCACGAAAGATAAAAAGATTCGAGTGTGTACGTGCATGATACGGAATCATGAGTTGGTGGGACTTCAGGGGCTTTTGGAAGTATTGGTGCCTGATGGTCCTCTAAAGAACAACTTGCCTCTAAATTTGAGCCTGGAAAGCCGCTGGGATGAACGTTTGAAAAAGAAACACAATATATGGCTTTTTAGGTTTTTGGTGTCTATATCGGGGATTGTGTGCCAAGTGTCTGTTATGCTTTACGCTATGACCCATACGATCTCAGCTGTGAGAGGGTATTTTTGGGGAAGAAAAAGCAATTCTACAGCATGGCATGTGGGACTTGACGCGGCCCCACGACAGGGAACCACGCAGGTCAGGACAGCAAGGCGAGTATACATGTGTGGCTCCAGCTACGAACGCCTCCTAACTGGGAGAAACACAGTAAGCGAGAATGCATTAATCAGACGATGAACAGGTGCGCTCGGGGACGTGGCTCCCAGCCAGCCCGGTGCCGAGGAGTCTCCTCCAGGAATCTACGGTAGTTCAGAAATATATTTAGCCGTCTTTTCAGTGGAGAAGCGCACTGTCAAAGTAAGTGAGGGTTAATGTATAATTGCTCTGGATTGCATCCATTAAATGCAGTTAAACTGGTAATATTGCCTTTGGTTAAAATGAAATATTTGCCACAACCGTTATAGCAGTTTAATAAACGCTTATTTTCCTTTCGTGAGGCATATGATGCTTTGACGAGATGATTGCATGCTGTCATGATGCGTTGGGACTAAACACAGCGTGGGAAGCAGCCTGTGGTCCTGAGATGTTGCCGTGGTCAGCAGTGGATGCTGCTAGCAGACAGCAGGGCCAGCGTGTGGACCCAGAGCCCAGCACGGCGTCAGTGCGCTGCTGTCACTGTCCTGAAATTCTTAATAGTTCTGGCCAAGGGGCTGCATGTCTTTTGGAGCTCATGAGATACATTCTTGTCCTGGTGCACGGGAGCCCCCGCCAGAGTGAGCACAGGCTTGGATGTCAGGAGCTCTGCACACGCATGGAAGAGACCCATGGTTAGAAAACCGAACCAAGAAGAAAGGTTTAGAGTTACCCAAAGGCAGAAGGAAGGCTATGGGGTGGAGGCTGCGGTCCCCGGATCCCCTGGAGGCTTGGGCTAAGGCCCCTAGTCCATTCTCAGTGAAATAGCTCAGAACCCTGCAGTTTCTTATTTGTCCTCTCCCTTAAGTGATCCTGCTGCTAAAGAAGACTGCATCCTATTTATGCCACCTTCTGTCCCCGGAGGAGCCGGGGGTCACAGTCAAAGACGGTTCCCTGCTCAGCTACATGGTCATGCTAGCCAGCTTGACTGGGCTTCTTGGGGGCATCAGGGTCCGTAGAGGGTCAGCTGGGCTGCTGCTGAGGACTCTGGGCCTCCTGTCTTCTGGGGACTCTCACTGCTGAGCTGTGTCTAGTGGCTTGGCTGGGAAGACCTGCTGCTCCTGGTTCTCTTGCATAAGGAGGGCTGTGCAAGAGACCGCTGCCTTCCCAAGTGCATGTGGCGCTCGGCGAGGATTCTCTTGCCCAGACGGAGCTGGCCTTGGGCCTGGGGTGCTGAGTGCTTGAGAATGCTGGGGTCACACGATGGACAACTGCTGAGCAAGTTTACAGAGGCCACACCAGGTCTAATCTATGGGGCCACCGGCAGTTCTAGGGTCAGACCACACTGCTGCCAGTTTTCGTAAGTAGAAATACTCTGTGATGGTTTGGGTCTAGGTGTCCCCCCAAAACCTCCTGCCATCACTGGGGTGGCTCGTGGAGTTTGTGATTAATTCATGATCAATACTGGGATTATGCATGTGAGTGCTACACCTGGCCTGGGCAGATGGCCTGAACACAACGTAAGGGAGGGAGAGATGCGTGCTCTCTCTGCCTCCGCTGCTCCTCCCTTTTTGCTCTTGCTGTTCTGCTGTTTTCGGCCTTCATGAGCCGCTGCCCTCTGTGTCACCCTGCCTTGGAGCCTGCCGAGTATGGACTGAAAGGTCCACTAACTGTGAGCTAAATAAACCTTTCCTTCTTTAATTTCGGGTGTCAGGTATTTTGTTCCAGGAACGAGAGAAAAGTAGCCAAGGTATACACACCAAGAGCTAGAAGGCAACTGGCTGAGGACATCTGCCTCTGCCTGGCAGCCCTCCTCAGGCCTGTCTTCCAGGGGACTGTGGCTATCTTGAGGACAGGGACTTTGTCCTCCTGGTCTCTGTCTCCCTGGCCAGGTGTGTCGTGGGATTTGCTTACGAAGGGCGGCAGCATTGCAGAAGCTGGAGCTGCAGGGAAGGAGGCTGGACGCGGTGCCTGCAAGAGGTGGTGTGGGGTCCCTGGGGGTCTCGGGGCGGGAGGGCTCAGGTCCTCTGCTATCCCCTTGGGGCGGGTGGCATTGGGGGTGGCGCTGTGGTAGCCAAGGGAATAGGCCAAGCAATGAGACTTCAACAGTGCAGCTGAGGGGAGGGGAGGAAGAGGTGCGGAATCTGGGATTTGTGTGTCCTATGCTCTCAGTCGCTCTACAAGGACCACCAGGTACCCACTGAGTGCCACCCGGGCAGACGCCTCGGAGAGGCCATGAGGTATGAGACAGCTTTTGCGGCAGCCTCAGTGGTGTCCTCAGTGGAGGCGAGGAGGGTGGGAACCGTTCTATTGAACCTTTGCTGCTGCCCTAGACCTGCATAACCGACTCTCCTCCTGGCTCCACGGGTCCCAGCCCTGGTCACGGAGGCCTTTTCGGGGTGTAGTTACATGAATGTGACCCGCCTCTGCAGTAATGTTTGCTCGTATGCATGTGCCCGTGGACACACCCACCCTCCCACCCCCCAAGAAAAGCTCACAGGCCTGGTGCTGAGGGTTTATTGCCTGCTCTTGGGGGCTCACGAGTGTCAGGCAAGAGGGGCCCGGGCTCCTCACACGGGCCCGTAGGTACCCTTATAGCTGAAAGGTGGAGGCCTCAAGCAGTCTGTGTCCTCAGGGACCCAGTGCTGGATGTAGTTGGGACCCTGGTCCCGGGGCCACACGATCACGGTGTCCCTGGATGCCAGGGATGGGTCCTCGGGGAAGAAGTTGAAGGGCCGGAGCAGGAAGCCCACAGAGTTCCCAGGTGTGGCTGTGTTGGGGACGTCCTCCGAGTGGGGGATGTGCAAGAAGCCCACTGTCACCCAGGCCACCAGGTCCTGCAGGAGAGAGGGCGGGCTGAGGGCTGACCACGCGAGGTCATGGCAGCTTCTAGAAGCTTCTAGAGAGCCTCCCAATCCTGTTTGGATCTGTTGTGACCTCCACCCAGTGAGCCCTGGGAAGGGGACAGGTGCAGGCCGAGGCTGCTCAGGACCCTGCCGGTGAGTGGGCCCGAGGAGGGCAGGGTTCGGACTGGGCTGCTACCTCATTCTCAATGCTCTCGTTGTTGTGAAGAAATTCCTGGAAGACCACCGGGGGGTCCCAGGGGTCATTCTGGTTGTAGATGCTGCTGCTGTATAGCTCCGACTCTCGGTACTTGGTTACTGCCAAGGGGTACCTGCAGGCGAGGGGAAGCCAGGTAGCCTCAGGTGCGGCTGTGGCCAGCCAGTCCCTCCCTGGCAGCATTCGCACACAGGAGATTGCAGACGTTCCTGCTTTCCCAGGATGGAGGCAAGACCTCCCGCTGCCCGTGGAAGTCTGGTAGATGCCTCCCAGACTCATGCAGACACAGAGCCTCATCACAGAAGCACAGACAGACACAGACAGACACATGGGACATGAAAGAGGCCGCTGGAGCTCACCAGCCCCCGGAGTCCCCTCACCTGGCCCAGGTGACGGCCCGCTCCTCGGGCAAGCCCACAGGCAGCACCTGCTCAGCCATGGAGTGGATCTGCAGGAGGTAGCTGCGCTCATGGCCCCAGCGGTTCTTCATACGGTTGCTGAAGAGCAAGTACTTGGGCAGCGGCTGCCTGAAGCGGAAGGCTGCCTGGCGCTCGTGGGAGTACCACGTCTGCTTGAGGGTTGGCTGGACTATGTGATGTGCTGGGCTCCAGGGGTTGGTGATGTTTTCTAGCTTCATCTGAAGCGTCTGGAAGCTATTCTTGGTGCCTGTAGGTACATGTGGTGTGACCCAAATATTTAGGGAAGGTTTAAATGAAAAGCTGTGGACAATAAAAGGCACAAGGCCACAAATGCCCCTCAAAACCCTTGACCTCTCTCTGAACACACTTATGCTGTCATGCTTGCTACCTAGTGGGGCAGTTCTAGAAGCCTCTATCCTGAGTGTCTGTACGAAGTGTGACAAAAAAGTAAGGTGACCACTGCTGCCCAGTGTCATCCTATGGAAAGACAGGCTCGTAAGAACGTAGCACCGTGTCCTTGTCCACCTGATTCACCAGACCTGGCACCGTGTGACCGCCGGCTCTTCCCCAAAGTCCAAATGACATGGAAGAGAAATGGTTTGAACTGATTCAGGTCACCAAGGCATCCAGGGCAGCATGACTAAAGACACTCACGGAGGAGGACTTCAGAGCTGCAGCAGAAAGTGGTAAGAATGGCGGGGTGGGCATATATAAAGCGAGGGGGATTCATGGCAGTGTTTTTCTCTGTAAAATTTTTAAAAAAAGTTTAACATTGGCCCTACATTTCTTTCTTCTCCTTCCTTTTCTTTTTGGCCATATATTTTAACCACACCTCATACAGAGGGAAGAAGGAGAGGCAAGCACTTGGAACTGAAACCCCCTCCCCTGAACTGGGACCTCTGTCCCCCAGCCCAAGCCACCAGGATAAAGAGGGTGCTGGGCACATGTCCTGGGCTAGCTTTGGGGGTGGAGAAAGGGGATTATAAAAACCAGAGGAGCTGGAAGAAAGCTCAGGCTCAGTCATGGCAAAGGCAGTGACCCCAGCACGACCCTGGCCCATGTCCAAGAGCTGTGCTAAATCCATCGCTGTGACGGCTGCAGCCCCACAGGGGGAAGCCCAGGGCAGGAGAGTCGATGGCTGGTTCACTGAGCCTGCAAGTGGAAGCTGCCTATCTGCTCACAGTGGCCTTGTTTTGTTACGGGATGTGATGTCAGGCATGACACCCAGACCCTCTTCTATAATGATGTTCATCAAGAGAAACTCCAAGTGTCCCCAGGCGCCACCTTGCTCCAGCTCAAAGTGCTAGGCAGTGACTTCTCCCCTGGCTTGGGTTCACCTTTGTACTCAGCTCAGCTGCAGGTCAAGGACTGGTACACACTGTGGCATCAGGGTACAGCCTGGGGGCTCTTCCGGGGGACCCAGATCTCTAGTTTTATATGAAACAGGAGCAGGCTGGGCAATCACTCCTTATTTTATGTCAGGGATTTCAGCACCTTATGATTTTCCTATGGACTGAGCTTCCTACCTTGCCCCATATCAGGTGAGAAGTAGCTGGGGTCGCTGAAGTGATCCAGAGGCCCTATTCTGAGTCCTACCTGCCACATCCATGTCGACGCGGTAATGCACCAGGTGGGTGTGCATGTTCCCGAGCAGGTGGGTATGCAGGCGAGTGCCGTAGCGCTGCCCCTCAGGGGTATAGAAAGTGGCGTGGACGTAGCCTGTGGCGTGCATCTTGGTTTCCATCACCCCATTTGGATGGAAGATGAAGTCCCAAATGTAATCGTAATTGTAGACCGTCGAGGTTGTCCGTAGCACCAGCACATGACCCTTCAGCCCTGCGTAGAAGTTGAAGCCACCGCTGAAGTTGGAGTTAAAGTGTCGCCGAAGTGGCACGCCAGTGGGCATCTCAAAGAGACAGAGGGCTCGGGGATAGAGGACAGGGTCATCAGCGTCATAGTAGTGGAAGGTGTCCAGGAAGGTGGCTGTCTCTGGGCAGTCGATGCCAGGGGCTAGCTCGTGGGAGACACTGCCCAGGCCCCAGCCCAAGTCGATGTACTTGGTCTGCATGCCTGCGGGTGTGTGTCCTCCGTACAGTGCCACAGCCTCTTGAATGCTGACCTCATACGCGATACGCTCACCCCCAAAGTGCACGTTCAGGACCTGCAGTCCGGAGGAGGAGCGCATACGGAAGGCAAAGCTCCAGCCCCCATAGAGCACGGTGTTTCCCTCCAGCCTGTAGCGAGGGCCATGGGGCTGGACCACGCGGGGGCCGGGTTTGTGGCTGGGGGTGGGGAAGTCCCCTCGGTGCTTGTAGGAGGAAAACAAGGGTGGATCCTCTGGGCTCGCAGCGCCCTGGCCCTTGGGCAGGGGTCCCTCAAGGATCACAGCGTCCACCTCCCCGTTTGCATACTTCTGTGCCAGCTCTCCTGGGCTCTTGTAGAACTTCCCGTTGTACCAGACCTGCTCCACTGTCCAGCGCTGGACATCCAAGCTCCCATGGTCCACCAGGAGCTCCAGCCCGGTGGGGTGCAAGAAATAGCCTTCTACGTGGCGCTGTAAAATAACCCAGCTGCGGCGCTGGCCAGAGGCCAGCCCCCGGGGGCTCACGTCGGTGAAGGTCAGGCACCGGGTGCCACAGTCTTGGAATGAGAAGCCCGTGGCATCCAGGAAGAACTGATGCAGGGGTTTGGTGGCCTCCGCCAGGGTGCGGAAGAGGAAGCTGTACTCTACTGCGGTGATGGGCCTGGAAGCCCAGGAGGGCTGGTGCCTCAGCCTCGGGGACAGTACTCGCATGTAGGAGGGCTGGGGCAGGGGCCCCACAGCAAACTCGGTGATATTGGGGTGCTCCTGGGCCCCAAAGAAGACGATGGCCCGGGCTTCCCGCGCAGGAGGCCTCCTTCCCGTGTCCAGAAATCTCAGCACGTGCTGCTTCTTGGGCAGCAACGACTCAATGAGAAACACGGAGTTCTTGGCCAGGGTCAGGGTCTTCGAGGACTGCAGCCCCAGCTCCTGGTGGGACTGGAGGAAGCTGCGCACCGCCTTCAGCTCCTGGGCGCTGAGGTCTGCGAACAGCTGGGCCTCTCTGGGTAGCGTCTGCGGCGGCCGCTCTGTGGCCGCCATCTGCAGAGCCACGACGGCGGCCAGCGCCCAGCCCAGGGCCCAGCTCTCTCGCCCCATTGCTGTGGAACAGAGCAGAGCAGAGGGCTGAGGTATTTAATGGAGAGAAGTGGGTTTGCTTCAGGCTCGCACCGGGGATCACCAGGCTCCTCAGCCTCCCAAACGGGGGATAGCTGGGGTAACCGGGCGCCCACACATCAGCCCCGGGGCCGCGTGGCCCAACCTGGGTGTCCCCTGATGTTCATTCTGCCCTCCCTCACATCTGCAGTCCTCCAGAGCTTTGTGGACTTTCTCACCTAGATCCGTGTGCTCTTTCCTTAGCCGTTGCGGATGGTATCTTAGCACGGAGCTCGCTTCTCAAACTGGGCTACTGCCAGCCCCGGCAGGCCCTGGGCCCTGCCCTCCCATGGCCACAGAGTATTCAGTGTGTCCTGCAGGTGGACAGATCTGTCCCATGGCAAAACTACCCTTCAGCGTGGCAGAATGCTTTTTTGTGAGCCCGATTTTGAAATTCAGAGTAGAAGTTCAAGGGGTCAGCTCTGGAGACGGGCTGGCTGAGTGAGCCCTGGGACCAGCTGTGCGACCCCGGGTGTGTTGCTGAAAGTCTCTGGATCTTCACTTCTGAACTGTGAAGTGAAAATAGTAAGGGCAGCACCTGTCTCCTGGATCTCTCCTATCTCTGGAGTTGTTGAGAACGGGCAGCTGAAGAGGAAATAGAAAGTATTTGGGTCGTACGGGACACACACATGTATATATACATGATGTGTCAGCTCTGTCTGTCTGTCTGTCTGTCTGTCTGTCTGTCTCTCTCTCTCTCTCTCTCTCTCTCTGTTCCCCCAACATGGATCGAACCTAGAGCCTCTGCTCTATTCCCAGTCATTTCTGAATTTCATATTGTGAGACAGGGCTCTGCTTAGTTACTACATTGTCCAGATTGGGTTCACACTTTACTCTCAGAGTACTCTCTCCCTTCCTCCCTCTGTCTCTGTCTCTCTGTCTCTCTCTGTCTCTCTGTTTCTCTGTCTCTCTGTCTCTCTCTCTCTCTGTTTTTTTTCTCTCTCTCTTCATGTTTTGAGACAGGATGTTGCTATGTAGCTCAAGTTGCTCCTGAACTCACTTTGTAGCCCAGACTGGCCTCTAATTTAGGGTGATCTTCCTGCCTCAGCTTCCCAAGTACTGAGATTATAGGCGTGTGCCACCACGCTTGGCTCTGCCCTTCTCTTTCAGGTGCATCCTGGTTACTGACCAGGTCATCCAGCCTGGTCAATAGTGACTCCACAGGAGCAGGTCCCAGGACTTGCCTGGCTTTCTCTGCCCTCTCCAGTGCATACTTGAGTGATAGCCTTTTGAAAATCCAAGGCCATAATGGCACATCGGGCAGCACCTGGGCTTACCCCAGGTCACGATACAGGCTGATGCTCCTCCCTTTTCCTTTTGGGAGGAGGGCATGGTCAGGCTACCAGTAAGATCTTATGCGGGTATCTGAGGGCAGAGCTGCACGATGCTGGCAGGGCTGGGGACTTCCACTCTGTCCTCCTTGTGCCTGAGGCGGGGCCACTCACCAAAGCCTTCAGTGTCTAGGTCCCTGTCCTTGCACAGGGTGCTGCAGCAGCCTGCCACTGCTAACTTCCAGTCCTGGTTTCTCAGGCCTACAGCTGTCCTCCTCAATGCTTCTGGGGCCCTGCTCCTCACCATGACATTTCTCAATGGAGGAGCTCCCCTCACTGTTGTCACTGACTTCCTAGGGTTCCCTTTGACCTTGAAACCTTGCTCTGGCTCCCTAACTATGCTTCTTACCTCTCACAGGTGAGGCCCATGATCAAGACCTGTTAGAGTTTGTGTCAAGTTGTCCCCCCAAAGCCTCATGCTGTCATGGGGTGGCTTCTGGAGTTCATGATTGATTATGGTGGGTGTGGATGTTGCACCACCTGTGGATGGGGCAGGTAATTTGCATTGCAGTATAAGGAGGGGAGAGAGCCTCACTAGCTGCCTGAGCTGCTGCCACTCCCTTTGCTTTCTTGCTCTTAGCTACCGCCATGAAAGGTTGCTCTCTGCTCTGTGCTGCTCTGCCTTGGAGCCAGCCAAGTATGGACTGAAACCTCCAGCAACTGTGAGCTAAATAAACCTTTCCTTCCTTCATTTAGGGTGCTGGGTATTTGTCCCAGGAACGAGAGAAGAGTAACTGAGACAGGACCATATTTGAGCTGGATCTATAGATAGGTAGGAGGACTCATAAAGGACCTTGTTTTCATAGGTAATTGTCTTCGTTCCCCAAATCAGTACCTATGGGGAAAATCCTGGAGAAGACAGAGGCACAGAGTGGGTCTCAGAGGTCTGTCTTGTCCAGCTTTCTGCAGGTGCCCAAGGCCTGGGTGGGAGGCAGCTTTAGACTCTGGGACTTGAGGTGCACTGCCCCTAAGAACTCAGTTCTGACTGCACAGTTGAAATCAGGGGTAAGCAAATGTAGTGCTGGATGAAACAGTACTACAAAGGCTCTGGGCAGAGAAGAGCCTGAGCTTTGTGGATGCCTTTGTGGATTACTTTTTGGGAGATGTGTTTTGTGTGTCCCAGACTGAGTCAAAATGTTGGAAACACATCTCTTCTCTTCGAGGCCTGATTATTCCCTCCAGAGCAGCTACACTTTCATGGTATCTCTTCTATGCCAAGTTCATATATTGTGCTTCCTTTCAAAGTTGGTTGAAACTCTACCCCACTGTTAATATTTGTACCTAGTTGTGTCTGCACCCCCCCAAAGCTTCCTGTAGTCATGGGGCAGCTTCTGGAGTTTGTGACTGACTCTTGGTCCAAAGCTGGGATTGCAGGTGTGCGTGCTACACCTTGGCCCTGGTGCAGGAAACCTGCATTACAGTGTAAGGAGGGGAGAGAGGCTGGCTAAGAAGCCACAGCTGCTGCCCCTCCCTTTGCTCTTTGCTGCCGCCATGAACAGTTGCTCTGTGCCATGTGCCACTCTGCCTTGAATCCAGCTGAGTATGGACTGAAACCTCCACTAACTGAGCTAAATAAACCTCTCCTTCCTTCATTTTGGGTGTCAGGTATTTTGTTCCAGCGATTACAGAAGAGTAACTGAGACACCTTCCAAGGCCCTTTCTGGCTTGGGTCTGAGCTAACATAGCTCACTTCCTTGCTCAGTGTCCCCTTAGCATGTTGGCATTTAACCTGTCCCTTAGTGAGCATTTCTTGAGCTGAAGATTAGTGGAAGGTGTTTTCTGGGCCTGCTGAGCTGGTGGACTCCTGGGAGCCACAGCTCTCCTCTTTTGGGGCCTCTTGACCTTGGTGATGAGGGTCAAAGTCTCTTTCTCTGGCTTCCCAGTCTGCACACCTCGACTCTTACATGGTTTTAGTTTTGATCTAGGAATATGGCCCACCCTGAGAACTTTCTTCTGGTGACCTCTCTTGTCTCTCTGGAACTGGTAGGCAGGGCCAGGGCACACGTGTTGTTGTGCTTTCTGGGCCCAGCCTCAGCAGGAGAAGCAGGGACTGCTGATGAACTGGAGCCAGCAAGGGGGTCTGAGCTGAGCTCTGGATCTACTATCCAGATCTCTGTTAGTTACCTTCCTGCTCCTGTGACAAACTGCCTGCTACCAACTTGAAGGAGGAGAGGTTGGTTTTGGCTTACGGCTTCAAAGGGTTCAGTCCATGGTTGACTCAGTCCAAGGCAGAAACATCATGCCGGGAAGGTGTGGTAGAGGATAGCTGTTCAACTCATGACCTCTGAGAGTCAAGGGAACACTGGGAGCGGAGGGTGAGTGGGACCAGATGTAGGCTCCAGGGTTATGCCTTCATGATCCACCCAGACACACCCCTGAGTGTGCTTCACTAATCTGATACACATGCCTCACTCCAGCCAAGTCTTAACATTTCCAACATTCTTCAAAAGTACAAGTCTAAAGTCTTCTCTGAGACTCAAGGCAAACTCTTTTGTCTATGAACTCCTCTAAAATGCAAACATCAAGTTACATCTTCCGAAGATACAATAGCACAGGGTAAACATTCCCATTTCAGAAGGGATGAATAGGGAAAATAAAATAGTATAAGACCGAATCAAGAACGAAACCCAGCAGGGAATACATTAAGTCCTGTAGCTTCATGTCTGCGTCAGGACGTAAGGTGGTGAGATGTGAGGTTCACCAGGCCTGGGCGGCCTCACTCTTAGCGCCTTACCAGATGCAGCCAGCCCACAAAGCTTCTCTCCTGGGCTGGCTGCGCTCACTACCTGCAGCTTTCCTCAGTAAACATTCCACATTCCTGGTGTCTCTAACATTCTGAGGTCTTCAGCTTTGCTTCCACAGTTCACGCAATCACCCTTTGAGGGGCACTCTGCAGGGACTCTGACCCTGTCTCAGGACTTCCTCTGAAATCTGAGTGGAGGCCCCCACGACCTCACAACTTGTGCATGCTTCAGGCTTGCAAACCCAGCTTCACACTCACGCACGCTGCTAAGGCTATGCATTGGCGGCCCAAGAAGGAGCCAGGCCCCCTTGGCCCCCAGCCGCAGTGGCCTCTGGGCAGTGGCCGGCTGAATTTGGAGCAAAGCTTCCCTAGGCAGCCCTGAGTGTGTGTGTGTGTGTGTGTGTGTGTGTGTGTGTGGGTGGGTGCCCTGAGGCTCTCTTCTCAAAGCAGAGCTTTTTAAACAACTTTACACTTTCATACTCTTGCTTAGATGAATGAAGTCTAACCAATTACTGAAACGCCCTCCAGGTATCTTTCCTACAGTCCTGTTGCAATGTGCTTGGTTTCTTTTTAATGGCATCAGACTCTTCTGAAATTGCAGTCTCCCCACTTCCAAATTTATATCTGTTTCTTTCCTGGCCAGACTGCAAATTTTCCAAATTTTTAAGCTCAGCTTTTTTCTTTCTTCTTACCAATTCTCACTGTAAATTAGACTAAAAGTAGTCAGCAGGGCCTGTGCCGCGGCCTGAATATTGTGCCACGGATTTATAGTATCCTCTGCCGGATTAGTCTGGTATCCTTTAACTCAGGCTTGCACAAAGTTTTATGACACAGAAAAAAAATGTAGAAAACTCTTTGCCCGAATATAACCCTAATGGCCTGTAGTCCATTTCTCCAAGTCTTTGTTCTCTTCTAATATTTCACAAGAACACTTCGTTGCTCACATTCCCGTGTCCTGGCCTTTGAGCCCCCACTGGAATCGCCTGTCCCACTCTGCTGACAGTAAGACTCTCGGGCCTCTCTAGCCTTTATCTCTAAGTCTTTCTAACTTCTTGAGCAAGCCAGTTGCAAAGGCTACTGAGCCATGTGGCCAGGTATAGTGACAACAATGACCTCACGTCTCTGGTACTAGTTTTCTGTACTGGTCACCTTTCCATTGCTTGGGCAAATTCCTGACCTAACAGCTTAAATACTGGCTCATTTTAAAGAGCAGGTTTGGGTTCATAGTGAAGGAGAAATCCCAGGCAGCCCCCACGTATCCCCTGTCCCTTCTTCCCACTCTAGCTTTTCCCACCGTCAGCATCCACCAGTGGAACGTGCGTTCTGATCCATGAGCCACCAGCAAAGCATCGTTATCCCCGAGTCCACAGTTTGCACTAGTTCATAGTTTACATTGGTGCTCTGTGCATTCAGTGGACTTTGAGAAATGCAGAACAACACGTGCTCGTTGCTTCAGTATCACGGGGAATAGTCTCTCTGTCCCAAAAATCTGTACTGGGTTTATTCATCTCTCCCTCCCCGACCACTGCCAACCACTGACCCTTTACTTTCTCCACAATTTTGCCTTTTCCAGAATATCATAGGGCTGGGCTCCTGTACTATGCAGCATTTTCAGATGGCTTTTCTTCCTTCATAGTAAGCACTGAGGGAGTCACCATGTCATTTCGGGGCTGGAGCTCCTTATTTTACAACTTCTCATCCCCAGGTTTCTTTCTGCTTTGCCACGAAGGAGGGAGATGCAGAAGCTACATTTTCCTTTCTTAGGGGAAGCCTCTGTTCCTATATCCGCGTGGGCAGCAGCAAGGTGGACGGTGGTCACGGAGCCACTACCACTCGCCCCCCATGCTGCGAGGGGGAAGCATTCGCGTTCCTCCTCATCCACCTCCTCGGCACCTTCCTGTCTCACTCCAGAGCAGCCTGGAGCCTTCTGCCTCTGGCGCTGGGCTTTTGCCCTCCATCATCCCCTCACTTGGTGTCTGCTCCTCCTGTCCCCCTGCTTTCCCCTTCCCCTGCAGCCCCCTCTTGTGTCCCTCCCAGCATACCTGTGCACTCTGCTCTGCTCTGCTCACCTCCTGCTGGCTCTCAGCTGGGCACTGATCCCTGACTCCTTGAAGGTATTTGACCTCGCCCTGCAGGGTGGGGCAGGTTGAGGCATAGGCGGGTCAAGGTGGGGACTGCGGCTCAGGGGTTTCCCCACATCAGGGGTGTGGCATGTGCAGCATGTGTGTCCTGTCTGATTCCCTGTGATTTCTGTTGTCCTAGGGCTGTCTTCCACGAGAATTGATCTTGGCTTTCTCTTAGAAGCAATGCTATGGTCTGCTCGCATGGGTGTCCTGTTTCAGGGGCAGCCATATGGATGAGGGGAAATTTACTAGCTGGTATTAGTACCGGAGGTAGACTTGTGGGTCAAGGCAGGGGCTGATAGGGACTGAGAGCCACAGCAAAACATAGACTTTGACCCATGCAGGACCAGGTAGCCAGAGATGGGGTACTGGGGAGAGAGAGGTCACTGTGCTGTGGCTCTGGAAGAAATATTTTTCTCCATCTCTGGGACTAGGGCAGGAACGAGAGAGCAAGGAGGATGCAGGCAGGAGAATTCTGGCCAGGGTGGCTTAGGCTGTGGCAGGGAGCTAGAAGGGGAAGGGACACTGGGAGCAGGAGGCTCCTCTGCAGAGGGGGAAAGATTAGAGGGGCTGGGGAGGAGTGAATGGGGAGAAGCTGGGAGCTCCTGGTCAGAAAAGAGTCAGAAAAAGTTTGTAGACTGGAAGAACCAAGAGTTCATTGTCACCTTGGTTACCAAGGCTGTCATTGCAAAAGTATCACTTCTTATGTTGCAATTGCATAGATTTTTTTTCCCCACATTCCCCTTTTTGCTGTTTGCATTGCCAGTTATTTCAGTGTTTATTGGAATGAAACAATTAGCGAGCTCCACAGACAGCTTGCAATTCTAGAAAGCCTTGGCTGTCGTTAGGAAGGGGATTAACTTTCAGGCTAAGATGACGATTGCCGCAATAAAAATAAAATCCTACTTCTTTCATCCTTAATGGCACTAAGGTTTGAGATTTAGGAGTTCTCAGTTACAGTCTCACCCACCCTATGGGGAGCTGATGGGGTTCAGAGGAGAAGACAGCTCCAGGAGCACTCACTTTGAGAAGTTGGGTCTACCTTTGTTCCCCAAAGGACAGTCTTACTGGCCTTGCAGCAAACTAAGAGAAGACACTGGCAAAGATTAAAGTGAAAGGGCCACATGCAGAATGATGAGATTTGGCCCCTACCTCACACCGCATATAACCTTGGGCTTACATAGATCAAAGATCCGCGTGTCAGCGCTACAAACGTTTCTTAGAAGAAAACAGAAAAATGAATCTTGGTCTTGGGTTTGGCAAGGGCATCTTAGATGTGACCCCAACACACAAAGAGCTAAAGAAAAAAAATACATAAATTGGGCATCTTAAGTATGGAAAACTGCTTTAGTTGGAAGAAAATCATCAAGAAAGTGAAAAGACAACAGTCAGGATAGAAGAAAATATTTGCAAATGGCAAAACTAGTAAGGAAATTGTATCTAGGCTATATTAAGAACTTACAACTCAATAATTAAAGACAGCCCAATTAAAATATGGACTGAGGATGTGGTTTGGTGGCATGGCAGTTGCTGAGCAAGTGCAGGGCCCTGGCTTTAATCTCCAGCACCCCTGCCCACCTCACACATAGGGCAAAGGATTTGAGCAGACATTCCTTGGAGGAAAACAGAAGTGGTCAACATGAAAAGATATTGAACATCATTTGTCACTAGGGAAATGAAAATCAAGGGCCAACCAGGGGCTGGTGAGATGGCTCAGTGGTCTAAAGCACCTACTTAGAACAAGCTTAGCAAAGCACAGGGACCGCGGTTCAATCCCCCAGCACCACATGCCAGCCAGCCCCGCCCCCTAGTGGGCTGAGCTGGCCACACACACACACACACACACACACACACACACACACAAATAAATAAATAAAATTAAAAAAAAAAAAGGGCCAACCAAATAGCTCAGTGGATTAAAGCTCCTGCAAGCAGGTGCAGGGGCAAGGGGGATCAATCCCCCGGCCTGCCATGCCAGCCCCACCCCCCAGGACATGCTGAGTTTGGCAATTGAGACTGGGCTTGGTGGTGTGTGCCTGTAATCCCAGCTCTTGGGAGGCTGTAAACAGGCGGATCACTACGAGTCTGATCTAGTAGTAAGACCCTGAACACCCTGTAGACCCTTCCCTAAAATACAAAAAAAAAAAAAAAAAAGAAAGAAAGAAAGAAAAGAAAATGAAACCAACAATAAGAACATTCAAAACCTTCTCTACTATTTTGAAATATTCAATGAATTACCATCACTATAGCTTTCCAGCTCTGCTACAGAGCATTAGGACTTATCCTCTCATCCAACAGCACCACTGTACCGATGAGCCATCTCTTCTCCACCCTGTAGTGCACTGTCCTCCTCGCTAATCACAGCTCTATTCCCCACTTCCGTAAGATCAACATTTCAGCTGCCCTGTCTCAGTGAGATCATGAAGCATTTGTCTTCCTGTACCTGGTTTATTTCATGTACTATAATGTCCTTCAGTTCCACCCAAGTTGCAGTGAATGATGGAGTTTCTCAACCCAGAGAAGCTCCAGTGTCTGCAGTGGCAGACGAGCTTCGGTCCCTCGTCATCACGCGTCCTACACAAGCACTGAGACCTCACACTGTGCTCCCAAACAGATTCGATTGCTATGTGTCAAAATAAAAATAAACATGTATCAAAAACGAAGGAGTTGCCATTTGCACCCACCAGGATGACTGGAGCGAGAGCTTAGTATAGTAGCAGTGGTGTAGGGGACTTCAACTCCCAGCCCGCTGGGGACGACGTAATGTGAGGCAGCCACCTTGGAAAACTGGGAATTTCTCAAATGACTAAACACATTCTCCTTATGACCCAGCAATTCCACACCTAAGTAAATACCCAAGGCAAACAAAAACATATGTTCGCACAGAAGCCTTTATGAGAATGTTTATAGCAGTGTTATTGACAATTGCTAGAAGGTGGAAAAAATCAGTTTATCACCTGTTAAATGGATAAAGAAATTATGGTGGATGTGTATGATGAAATGAGTTACTGATATCAACTAGCATATGGATGAACTTCTAAATCAGTATGTGAGATCGACAAGTTTGTTCAAAAAGATCACATTGCATATGATTCCATTTATATGAAATCCCCAGACTAGGTAAATCTATAGAGCAGGTGAATCGGAGAGATAGGGTGAGAATGGGTGGGCTGGGCTTTCTTTGTGAGGTGACAATAATGTTCTAGAATTGACTAGCAATGGTTGCACACGTATTCGGATACCACCCAGTGACGTGAGCACCTGCAAGCATGTGTGAACCGTAAGGTAAGGAAGTGATCTCTCCATCAAGCTGGTCACAAAAGAGCGAAGGGACCAATATCGACAACACACAAAGAAGTCTTCAAAGTCTACCAGTAGTAGGTAGCAATCTCCATAGAAACTTGTTAGAGGCACTTATAAGAGAGGAAACTTAGAGAGGATGGGTCTGTGCTCATGCGTCGTGGATACTGGAAAAATGCAAAGCATTCAACAAAGGGGTGTAATTTTGTGTACCCATTTCGGAACGACTGAGGGAGCTGGATGGTGCCTAGCATCAGTAGAGATGGCAGGGAATAGCAAACTGGGGTGACCTGGGGGACAGCACAGCCACTGTGGGGCGCAATGCTCGGTTGTGGACAGATGATGTGGCTGCGCCTCCTACGGCTACCAGTCCTGCTTCTCCATGGTTGTGCCCGAGTCTCACACAGGCCCCGGGGTGGGAAATGGACAGGAGTTGCAGAGATGGAGAGCTAGATGTCATCAGGGACCTGAAACTAGGACAGGAGTCAGGGCGCACCCTGCAGCTTTGATGCAGCGATGTGACATCCACACAGCAACTCAGACAAGTCGATCTTAAAATCGTGGGAGAAAGAGGATGGAGGGTAAAGCATGATGCTGTCTCCCAGATTAAAAGGCAGGCACACAAAGCCACCGGTCCCTCTTTAAGGATGGACACATAAAAGAATAACATTAAATGCTTTGGAATGGTGTCCTGGCTGGGGATGGGAATGGGAATACACACACACACACACACAGAGAGAGAGAGAGAGAGAGAGAGAGAGAGAGAGAGAGAGAGAGAGAGAGAAACAAACATGCACACATGCATATACATACATACATACATACATACATGCAAAAGACAAGAAGGGCCTTGCATAGATAGATTTCTGGAGCACGGAGGTGCCCTGGAATTGAGGGGGTGCTTAGCTGCCGATACCCATAATTAAGCAAAAGACCAGCCTGGGAAGACAGGCTGGGTGACCACAGGTCATCACACCACAGTTGAGATGGCGCTGACGCAGGACTCACTGGGGTCTCACACCTGGAGGCTGGGGGTGGCGAGGGAGGGAGTTTCTGAGGCGTACAAGGAGAGTCCGTTTCTGTATTTGAAAGAGTACAGAGGAAGTGTTCTACTGCAAGGCAGCATAGGCTAAATGTGGCAGGAGGATACGCGAGAGCTGGTCTGCAGGCTGGAGATGCCCTCAAGACTGTGGGCCCCCGAGTCCTGCAATTGATCCCTTGCAAGGACGAAGGCCATAGACTGGGGGCTTCAGCAATAAAAAGGGATTTTCTCACGGTGCTGGAAACTGCAAATCTGAAATCAAGGCATGGGTGGGAAGTGCTCCCGTTGAAGCTTGCAGGGAGGGTCCTCTGCTCACCTCTTCCGGCAGCTGATGTGTCCGCAAGCCCTGGTGGTCCCACACTCCTTGGCTTCTTGGCTTGGGAATGCCTCGCTCTAACCTCTGCCTGCGTCTTCACCTGCCACTCTGAGTCTCTTCTATTTTTGTAAGGAAACCAGTCATTGGATGAAGTCACTCCCACCTACTCTATCTAACTATTCATCAGCAACAAGCATATTTCCAAATAAGGTCACATACTGAGTGAGGGCCAGGAAGGCCCTGGACTTGGGGGAGACACCATGTAACCCTGCAGACCCTCTGTGCGTACCTCAGTGCACAGAGCCTGGCATCTGGTGGTGAATGAACCACAAGGCCACTGCCTGGGTGTGGCATGCCACAGCCCTGAGCATCCTCAGTGAAGACTACTGCAGGTCTTGGGAGGCATCAGGACCTGACTCTGGGCAGGAGGTGGGTGGCAGCAATGTCATAGAGTTAGACAAGTAGTGTATTCCTGGGACGTGGAATGAGGTGCTCCTTGGGGGAGTCAGTGAGCTTTGTTTCACTGGGAAAAACTGTTTCTACGACTCAGGTTTGCAGATGTGGTGTGGAGACAACATCCCAGAATTTACTCTCTTTTTCTTGGCTCACTGTGTTGTGTTCCTGGCTGCTGGCTCCTCCCTAGTATAGATGACCTTGATTTATGGGGTCCAGCTCCTCCCTTCCTGGGGTTAATAATTTGTAACAGTTACAGATAACAGTTGGGCAAAGATACACACATAGCTGCCTGCCTTCTTAAAGGGGCAGAATGGATGGCTCAGGATGAAGGGCAGAAGGAGGCAAAGTGGTGACTCAGGCGAGGAGGACAGATGTGGAGTTTTGGGATAAGATGGCTCGAGATCTCCACTCACAGATGTCCCATTGCATTCTGATTTCAGAAGGTCACCACCCGCCAAGAGATCAGTTGTGCTAATCTAGAGAGAAGGGTTGTTTCTACAGAACTACAGGAGAAAGACAGCCATTGCTGTCTAGACCAAGGCTGGAGGTGGCCCAGGTGAGCCACGAGATTGCATCTTTATGTTAATTACATCAACACCATAAACTTCATTCTGATAAGGGAGGACTGGTTTGCACGCGCGCGGGCACACACACACACACACACACACACACACAAAGTTGTCCTATTTCCCCCAAACAGGGGGCCTGGCAAAATGCAGAGGCTGGGAAGCTCCACACTCACGCAGAAGAGCGTATCCAAGTGCCCGCCCTGATTCCACCACTGGGGTAGGGCTGTTCTTGACAGAGCTGATGTCACCCAACAAGTATTCATGGAACACATTCCCTGTGACACACTGGTGAACAAACAAAGAAAAGCAATGCATGGATTTGTGGAGCCCCACCTGGGCGACTCTGCTTCAAAGAAGCGCAGTTGTCTCTGTTTTGGCTGAGCCTGACCATTTCCATGTACTGATAGGCCCAGAGCTGGCTGGCACTTTTCCTTATGCCTTCAGTTGGCCGTAAGCAACGCATATTGGCCTAGCCGAGGTGCTGGTGGTAGTCTTTGAAGACAGCACGCGTGTTTCCTGGTAACCCCCACCTGCTGCTCTTTAATATGACCTGGGTCGGGACAGGATGAAGAGCCAGTGCTCCACGCTGTTGGCTGGATTGAGCCTTGAGATAGAGTCTACGACTTCCTGGAGCTTGAAAGGATACACGTCAGAGCTGAAGCACAGGATCCCAAAACTTTAGATACTATCTCAGTTGTGTAATGCAGACTACTCTCTGCGCATCCTTCTCTCTGCACATTGCAGAGGTAAATGCAGGCCCCCTACCCAGCCCAGCTCACAGCGCTCACCTACTTCCTGCTGGTCTCAGTCATTCATCCTCAATCCACTCCTTCATGACCAAATAAAACCCGGGTTTGACCCTCTGTTGAGGCCTGTGCTCCGGGTAGCCATCACCACGGCTGGACTTAGGACCTCTTGGCTCCCTATAACTGTAACTATGCTTTAGTGTCTTTATTCTCACTGTGGGTTGCACTGCAAGTGGTAGATTGGAATTAAATTGATGGGATTTCAATAATTTATCCATGGGATTACAAATATAAGCTTCCCATGCCGAGAGGAGGACCAGGTAGGGCTCTCTAGAGGGATTCCCATTTTAGTGAGGAGAGATGGGCAGTAAATAGTGCGGACCGCACAGCCTGTGGATAATAGAGCAGGAATAGTCCCCGACTGGCACCTGGCAACTGGACCTGAGGGGTTCTGCCTTCCCAGCCTGCTGAGACCATTCACACAGACGGCATGGGCTGCAGATACCTGTTCTCCTTTGAGAACCTGGAATTCTAGAATTTAGCAGCTAATAAGAATCGGTTCCTGTGTGATAAGCCCATAAATTTGTTTATTTATTGTCTTTTTTTGGGGTATTTTTTAGGGAAGGGTGTTCAGGGTCTCACTACTAGATCAGACTCATAGTGATCTGCCTATTTACAACCTCCCAAGAGCTGAGATTACAGGTGCATGTCACCATGCCCAATCTCAATTGCCATCTCAGCATGCCCCAGGCGTGGGGCTGGCACAGCAGGCTTGGGGATCAAACCCCTGGCCTCTGCCCCTGCTTGCAGGTACTTCAACCCACTGAGCTATTTGGCTGGCCGTCATTTATTGTGTTTTTGAGATAGGGTCTCCCTATGCAGCTCAGGCTGGCCTTCAGCTCACTTTGTAGCCCAGGCTAGTCTTGAACTCACAACAAACCTCCTGTTTCCACCTCCCAAGTGCTGGGATTATAGGCGTGCGCCACTGCACCCAGCTCAACCCATATTTAAATCTGTGTTTCACAGGGTGTGGGAGGTTCAAGTGAGAGAAAGCAGGGCAAGGCCCCTCCAAGCCCTTCCTGGTGTCCCTCGTCTTTGCTGATCCCCCAGCGTCCATGCTGTGTCCTGGCTGTAAGTAGGTTCTAGGCATGAGGGGGTTCTTGTGCCCTTGACAGCCACGGTGGGCTAAGTGGTATCTTAGCTACTCTTCTTGTTGCGGAATCAAAATATTCGACTCCCAGAGTTAAATGAGTAAAAGTTTATATTGGCTCACAGTTTGGAGAGGTTTCAGTCCATAATCAGCTGGTTCTGAGGCTGGGTGGCATGGCAGAGGGACATGGCAGGGGAGAAACAGTTCATGGAGGGCAGAGGGCTGCAAAACAGAAGGCAGTAAACAGTGAAGTAGCGAAGCAGCACATGACAACAGCAGCCTTTCTGTTCCTTATATTCTGTCCCAGCTGTACCCTTAGGATGGGCGGCGCTCCCAGTGTGGGCCTTCCCATTGTTCACACCCAGAACTCTGCCAAACAAAGCTGTGGACTAATTTAGGAACCACACGCCCTTGGTTCCAGCATCGCACACTTAATCCCAGCACCACACGCTCTAGATCCAGCCACCTCTGAAAAGTCCCCCCTGTGACTCCATGAAGTTTGAGGGGATGTCTAGACACAAGCCATAACAAGTGGTACCAGTGTCATAAATGTGGTGGCAGAACAGGCCACCAGACAAATGTCGGCATGGAATGCCTGAGAGGACAAGTGCTCAGGGAAAAAAACGTGAGTTGCTTCTGGATGAAATACCAGTTGCTTAATCTGGCCTTAAATTGCCCAGAGCCAATCTTCCTTGTTCTTTTGGCGTTATTCACGCAGCCTGCCAGACTCCCCGGCCTCTGCCCTGGCAGTCTCATTCCTGCTCTCCCTCCTCACTCACGCAGTGAGACTTTCCCTTCAGGCTCGACTTCCTCCTTTCAGCTTTTACATTCTCACATAGCTGTCTTGGCCTTCTTGGTTCCAGGGACTTCTCCATCCTCCCTGTGACCATCAATTATCATCGCTTAACCTCATTGAATTAAGAAATGCTTAGCAACCAGGCACAGTGGCACACACCAGGAAGTCCTGCACTTGGGAGACTGAGGCGGGAGGATCACTTTGCATTAGAGGCCACCCCGGGGTGCAGAGTGAGTTCAAGTGCAGGCTGAACTACATGGCATCCTGTCTCAAAAAATGCTTAGCAGGTTAGTGGAGCACACTCTTGGAGGTGGCTGCGTGGGCCATGATGGTGTGGGCTTGAACACAGTGAGTGGTCCTTCCCTGTCCCTCACCCACTCCTCTCCGGCACAGTTCTGCTCTTTTTCCCAGCTGCCATGAACTGAACAGCTTGGCCACTGTGCCCTGTACCGTGACACTCTTGCTCGGGAGCCAGCTGAGAGCAGGCTAAATTCAGCTCTGCCTCCTTTCAGTTGTGAGTGTCAGACACCATGTCTAGTAACAGGAAAGCTGGCTGACACAGAAACTGAGTACAAGAGAAA
>NW_004524603.1:5842406-5887168 GCF_000260255.1 Octodon degus
AAAGGAAACTGCACCCTGGGCTGAGTTGGAGAAGAAAGGCGGAGGTGGTTTCTGGGAAGACAAGCTGTTGCTTTAAGGGCTTCAGCCATATTGGATGACCACCATAATAATTCAGCAATTCCTACTAGGGCCAGAACCTATCATTCCCATCTTTTGGTTGTTATAAACAGGGCGATGTGTCTCTTAGACTGCTTCCTGCTGAAGTGGGGCATCATCTTGGGGATGAGGGGAGTTGACAGGGTGACGGTTCATGCCCAAGTAAAAGTTAGTGCCCCGGTGTCTCAGCTAGGACTAGAAGTTTATCATTTGTGATGGCTCACATTGGAGACTGAAGAAACTTTGAAAAATATTGAAAAAAGACAGCACGTTATGAGTACATGTCATCATGATTGAGGGACACAGGAAGGGAGACAAGAGGGGGTCTATGATCTGACTGTCATTTTACCATGACCATGCCGACGAGGGGGGGGGTATTGATCTTTACTGCAATACAACTGTATAGATTTTGTTAAAGTAAATTTTGTCTCTTGTGTTAGTGTGTAAGCGTGTGGAGACATGGAGTCTGGGAGTCCCGAGTGTCGTAACCAAAAGTTGGCAGTGTGTATAGTTAATTTTGGTTTCTGTTATCGAAGACATGGAAAGTTAGATTAAGTAAGTTTTCCTGTGGAGTTTGAGGGCTGAGATTTGTCTTTTTAGGTAGGCATGAATGTCAGGAACAGATAGGGATATAAAATAGGAATAATAATAATTGTTTGGGTTTTTTTTTTAGGAGAATCTTGGCATAGATTAGTATACGTAATTTGAAGCAATACACTTGGTTATTAGAATTTTATCTGAGTATTAAGTACCTTGAAATATAAAGTGTAACCAGAGAACTATTATTTCTTATGAACTGTGGACATTTTAGCAGTTAAATCCCTGTAGGATGTTAATGGACGACAGTTATATAATTTTGGAGAGATCATTTGACATCAATAGTCATAGTCAATGGTGCAGTGTGACACTCATACCAAATCTCCATTTTGTTTTTGCATCTCTAAATGTACATAGGATACATATTACATAAGTTTTAGTTATGAAATTATTATTTGGCTGATGACCTCATGTTGGCTTGACTGGAAGGTACGTCTCTAAATGTGATAGCACATACACAGGATATGTATCACATCAGTTTTAGTTAGAAAATTTTAATTTGGCTAATGACTTCATGTTGGCTTGACGGGAACCTCTTATTATAAATGCCTGGAGCATAGGAGAAAGGCACATGCTTAAGTCTGACAGAAAATTTATATTGTAGCACACAGTGTTTCAGAAGGCATGAATATGTTTAATATATTAAGCATCTTTTATGAGAAAATCTTATTTTAATTTTTGAAAAAACTTTGTCTTTGAACCAATGACCAAATTATTGGGGGCTCTCTATTGATGAACAAAGGTTGGCCACCCTCTACTCATCAATCAAGAGTCCTGTGCAACAATCTTCCCCATTTTGATGTTTCTCATTTAATTATAAATTAATTTTGATATTACCTAGACCAGCTGGTAACTCAGGAGAAAGCATGCTTTTTAGTCTATATTTTAGAGCTCCAATAAAAAGGAACAGCTGTTTATAGAATGACATAAAAACAAACAAGTACGTACAGGACATAGGAACATCTATTAAATGAGAGTGCACTCAGATATATTTCTGGCCAGGTTAAACTACGATGACCTTTTAAAGTTTGTAATTATGAGAGACTAGTCAGAACTTTTGTGAGTCAATTAGCAGAGATCTGTTATAAGAGGAACTTGGGAAAAAAAGGTCTAAAAAGCCCCTCTTATTTATGCATATGTTTAGGTCTAATCCAGTGTATCAGGTTTGAGTGGAAGCAAGCAAACTGAACAGAGTATAAGGGGAAGCACAGCACGATGGAGGAGGCTGAGACCTTACGGGTCTTGGAACAGGAGACTGCCCGCGGGGGTGGCTGGGGTGAGGGCCCGGGGCAGTGGGGAAAGGAGGCGCGCCTCAGGCTGAGCTGGAGGGGGCAGTGTGCTCGCTCAGTCTGGGGGCTGTTATCTTTTTGTAGCTTGATGGAAAGCAGAGGGAGGGGCACGTACTGTTGGGGAAAAGTGAGTTATTAGTTGATTTTTTTAGAGTAAGATTTTTGGAGGAATAAAAAGACAGTGATTGTATTGTAGATTGGGAGGGGGGCTGGTGAGAAATGTGAGGAATATAGACCGACTGACAGAAGAGAGGAAGGCGGGGAGGAGGAGAGGCATCTCCATAGTCCCTGAAAGTTAAAGATATTAGAGGGTAAATTAGAAGAAGCTAGTGAGGGAGGGTTTTTTTTTTTTTTTTTTTTTTTTTTTTACTGGGGGTTGAACTCAGGACCTTGACCTTGTCAGGCAAGTGCTTATTCTGCTGAGCTATCTCCCCAGCCCACCAGTGAGGGAGGGACGGTCTTCAAAGGAAAAAAAAAAAAAGTCCAAATACAGGTAGTATCCTGCAATTTTCCAGTGTGGTAAAAGAACTTTGGAGAATTAGTAGACCACGAGTTTTTTGTATAGGCCACAGTGTTTTACGATGTAGCTGCTTTTGTGGCCAAGTTGTCTGACAGTAGAAGTTTAATTACTTAGTGTTTTTTTGCGGAACTGGGAATTGAACTCAGGCCCTTGTGCTTGCCAGGCAAGCACTTCTACTGAGCCATCTCTCCGGCCCCAATTGCTTAGTTTTTATGGCCTCCCAGAGGTGAAGGGAGCCAAGATTACAGACCAGACTTTCCAGTGGGGTGTCTTTTGGGGTCTGGGAGCAAGTATTTCCCATGGTGACTGAATGAAAAGGTGAGCCAAAGATTAGGGGAAAAGCCCAATGACACTTCCCACTAAAAAACCATCACTTTTTAGCCTGGAGTGAGTGTGACAGAGAGGGCCAACACCCACTTTGTCACTCATCACTGATGTGTTTTAGAGGCAACAGCAATGGCAGCCTCGGTGGCAGGGCAGCAGAGAAGCAGAAGTAGGGGGAGGAAAGCCTTTATTAACCCTAAACATACGGAGAGGACCAAGGGCAGGGAGATGGGCGGATCCTCTGCACCTAGACAGGGAGCCTGAGACTTCCTGGACTTTTGCCATGTTTGAAGTTTGAGGGGAAGCTTTAGTGGCACACAAGGAGCTGATTGGGGGCTCCCTTGTGTGGGCGGGAAAGGTGAATGCAAACTGCACCCTGGGCTGAGTTGGAGAAGGGCGGAGGTGGTCTCTGGGAAGATGAGCTGTTGTTTTAAGGGCTTCAGCCATATTGGATGACCACCATAATAATTCAGCAATTCATACTAGGGCCAGAACCTATCAGTCACTAGAAAAAGCAGGAAGCTGAGGACCAGATGGCCGAGGAAGATGAGTGGGGACCCTGACGTGAGCTCATGGTTTTCAAGACAAGAGGAAATACGAGGCGGGATCCCCCAAGATGAGTTTTGGGGCTCACCTGTGTGGATTAAAACTGGCCGGTGTTGGGTGCAAGCTAGCAATGGCAGGCGGCAGAGGCAGAAGCAAAAGTAGAAAGGGGTTCAGTGAGGGAGCTCAAAACCTGGGGCAGGGCTTGCCCGGGAGCCACACTACTCACCATTCCAGGTCACAGCACCAAAAATGATAGGTGTTGACGGTGTCACAGCAGAGAAACAGGCAGAAGGAAAAAGGGAAAGGGGCTTTATTATAAAGGGAAAGGGGCTTCATTATCTTGGAGGACATGGAGAGAATTTGGGAAGAGAAGGCACTCTCTGGAGTGGAACAAAGGGAGGCTGAGGCTTTTATGGCCTTTTGCCATGGGTGCCGTTTAAGGGGGAAGTTTAGATACACCTGAGGAGCTGACTGGGGCCTTCCCTGAGGTGGTGGGAAAGGTGAAAGGAAATTGCACCCTGGGCTGGGCTGGAGAGGAAGGGGGAGGTGGTCTCTGGGAAGATGAGCTGTTGCTTTAAGGGCTTCAGCCATATTGGATGACCACCATAATTATTCAGCAATTCATATTAGGGCTATAACCCATCAGCAGGAGTTTGGATAAGTTGGGAGGAGCAGGCTAGAACTGGGTGGCTCCAATCAGAGCTCCGAGGGCCACGATGCTGATGGGAATGTGGATAGTATAAGCCAGGCTCATGAGATTTCATTTGGGAACAGGGACTCCATTTGGCTGTTGGATTGTCAGGCATGCATGGTACACTGTCAGAAAATTTGTTCAGCTCTTCCCTATGTTCTGAGACTTTGTAAGAGATTGAGATTAAGGTTGGTAGACTAATTAATGTAGTGGAGGAAATTTCAAGAAAACCCAACATTCAGGGTGTGACCTGGGTACCTGTGGCGACTTTTAGACAGATTACTGCTGAGAGGGGCAAAGGACCGAGCAGAGAAACTTGAAAAACTTAAATTTTGGCTCAGAAGGAACCATGTGTGAAATTGGGGGCAAAGTAGATATAATGCTAAAGATTAGCATTACTAGAAAGAAACAAACTACTTTGTACAGGGACAAGGAGAAAGATGCATTGTGGTAATCTCAGGAATCAACAAGATCCCACCCTTGGAAGGCTCAAGGGTACAAACATAATTACTTTTCACTTGAGAAGTGAGTCCCTGAGACCCCTGCTTGGGAAGGGCCTCCTAGGACATTGGTTCCCTGGGATTCATTTCACCACCCTCAACCACTTAGGCACTTGGAGGTGAAGGTCCCAGGGGCGTTGGTTAGTTCTTCCATGACAGCAGTCCTTGGTGTTGTTCACACAGGCTGGTTCTCTTGGCATGAAGAAGAGTGCAGCAGTTGTAGGGCTGAGTAGGCTTTCACCCAGATTTCAGAGGAAGGCCAGGCAAGGAGACCCTACCAGGGAATTTCATGTAACTAAAAGATTGAGGCTGAAGGTGTGGTGGAGACTGAGTAAGTCAGAGGTGCCAGGAATGTGGAACATCCACGAAGGAAAGCTGGAGTCAGTGAGTGAAGCCACCCGACAGAGAGGCCATGTGGGCTCGAATTGGTTGGGCTGTAGGAGCGGGACCACCCGTGCCCGTTGGAGCCCACATTCTACCACCATGCGCTCTGATTGCTGACTAAGGAAGTCCTGCTGGGTCCCAGTCTTGCTTTGGCCTCATTCTTTTCTTTTCCCCTATTTCTCCCTTTTGGAATGGGAATTTTTTACCTTGTATCATTCCTCCCTGGGATTACATAACTTGACTTTCATGTTTACAGAGGTTCACAGCTAAGAGTTATCCTTGAGTCTTAGACGAGTCTTGGTCTTTTGCAAAGTTCTGGAAGTGTTGAGACTTTGGGGAAGGAATTTTTGCATTTCTTGCATAAGGAGGGATAAATGCGTTGTGTTAGGCACAATTATGAACTTGCTATTGTCTTTACTAGGACATTAAATGTGGGTTAAAGAGATGTGTTTTGACAGGGATGAATTGTGACTGTTGATCTTGGTGTGACAACTTCACAGAACTAAGAAATGCCTAGCAGATGAGCAGAGTGTCCTTCTGCTCTGTCTAGGTGTGACCTGCAGTACTATATCTAGCCCCTCTATTTCCTGTTTAGTGCTTTTGTTGTCAGGGTGGGATATGCGCTGAGCCAGTGGAACGAGCAGCTCCTGTGATCATAAACTCATAAACTAGCATGGAAGTAAAGAGGCAGAGCCTGAGACAGAGGGAAGCAGTGTGTTTGGAGGCTAGACAAAGAGAAGAAGAGCAGGGGCACTGGAAAGGCCAACACCCCAGAGCCTTTGTCTTTGGCACCTTTTATCTAGGACCAGTGATCCTTCCCATCTCCCATGTCTGGACCCGGAAGTTGATGCCATCTGATTGGCTCCTTGGTTGTTTTTGATCCCAACCTGGACATCTCTGTTTACATTCATTTTGGCCATTTGATTCTTTCCTGTCCCTTCATAATGGGTGAGTGTGTATATATGTGGAAACCTTGCAGAAAGGAGGCTTAGAGTTAGTGATTAAGTCAGGGGATGTGTGTACATCTGGTGTAGTAATATAGTGGTGCTAAAGTGAGACCACGCATGTATGTACACATACATAGGTGTACGTATGTCTTGTGTGCATTGGCTAGGAACCCTGTGTTTGTCTTCTTCACATGTTATCAGAGGTGGGTAAGGGGGGATGGCTTTCCTGGTCTTTCCTGTTTCTAGTTTCTTCCATGCTTTATTAACTACCCGACAAATACTTATGGTCGCTGCATGACCTAGAACCTTTCTGGGTAGGGTTCCTCGCTCCTTCTCTGTTGTTCTAACTGTAGAAGAGTCTAACTATAGATGCAAAAACTGCTTTTAGTAAGATTCTCTATTATTATTATTATTGTTATTATTATTATTATTATTATTGCTATTATTATTGTCACTGAAACAGAGTCCCAGTGCAGCATAGTTCAGGTTGGCTGTGAGATCACTGTGTGGCCAAGGCTGACCTGTAACTCACTGTGGCCCTCCTGCCTCAGCCTCCTGCATGCTGGGATTCCAGGCATGCGCCACCACACCCAGTGAATTCCCTGTTGGTTTTTCATAAAGCCTATCTTTTGCCTGCCTAGGAGCCACCTTTCCCTGAGCTTACACCTCGCTCTGCCTCCGGGCTGCCGTGAACTGAGCAACTTTGCTCTCCCATGCCCTCTGCCACGATGATCCTGCGACGGAGGCAGCCAAATATGGAGTGAATTCCTGCAGACGTAAGCTCCATTAATCCGTCCTATTTTAAGTTGTGTGTTGGGCATTGTAGCCAGCAACAGAGGAGCTGACTAATATATTCCTTCATGCATTTGTCACATGGTTTTCCACCCATCTGTTCACAAGTTTGCTTCTTCACTGCATCCAGGAGGTTAGAGACTCTGTGTTAATACAGTCAGACACATGGAGAGCCACGTGACTTGTGGCATACAGTGGGAGCTTGTCGTGTGTGTGTGTGTGTGTGTGTGTGTGTGTATGCGCGCGCACATGCGCGCGCGTGCTTTGTGGATGAATGAATGGACAGATGGCACTGACAGAGAAGATGGTGAGAGGATAGGTACAAGAAAGTTCCAAAGGCAATGTGGCATTCTGAGAAAATGTGCCAAACTAGTGTGGCTTCAACCATGTTACTACTAATAAGGCTTTGTGATGAGCTACTGGAGGATCTCGGGGGACAGGTCCTCAGCAGCAGCCTGGGTCTGGAGGGCAAGGGGCACTGGCCTCTTGGACCCTTGGGCCCGCACGGTGCTGCATCTCCCGCTGTTGCTGTCTTCGTGTTTCTAAACTTTCCAGCAAGGGCCCTTGTTTCAACCGTGCATTTCCTTGCAGGCTCTGAAATGTATGTAGCTGGTCCTGGCTTGGGTTTCAAGATCTGGGAGGAAGACACAGTAGGGACAGTGAGGCTAGCCTTGTAGACTGAAGGTAGGTCGGCAAGGTTGATAGGCTAGAGGGGTCGGGCTGAATGCTGAGGGCCCTGAAGGTCCACTGTCAGGAGCTACCAGGAAGAGAAACTCCAGGCAGATTGGTGGCAGCACCAAAAATACAACTGAGGCGAAGTTTCCAGATCTTTGGGGCTGGGCGTAAAGTCACTGGCTTCAGCTTCTTCCTCTCACGATTCACTCTTGGCTACACCCACCTTAGACAACTCCCCACCTGCTGAAGTTTTAAGCGCTAGGCAAGGGGCTCTTTCTCAAAGAGCAATGAAGCCTCTTTGCACAGGTCTGGAGGTGGCTGGGGATCTAAGGGACAAGCTTGGAGGGCTGGCTGACATTTGCGTGCTATTTGGGTCTGAGTGGGGCAGGAAGCCCTTAGGCTTGAAAAGCCACACTGTAGACAGGCTCCTCACCACGGAAGTGCCCCAGGGCGCCTTCTCCAATTTAGGGACTTTTAGTTTTTACTAATGCCTGTGGGATTTTATAAATAGCAAGCCAAATTGTGTGATCGTGTATTATCGACATTAGTAGACGGAGGGGTGAGCTGGGCAAGTAGCTCAGATCATCAGCCGGCCCTCAATCAAGATCTGAGTGTTCTCTAGCTTGACATTCAGCTTCGCTGCCACCTAAGCTCGGCAAACCAAGGTCCATCTCTGCTGTTTGATCTATGCCCTTGAGAATTTGATAATGTTTTGGTTTCCTGCTTCCCAGGCCCTGTGCACTGCACTAAGGGGAGGCAGGGTGAGGGTTTGTTTGTGTCCATGTTAACAGAAGGTGGGCGTTGCAGGCCAGGAATCTGCAAGAGATGACTGCAGGGGACACACAGAGGCTGCTGGTCAGATCCTCTCAGCAGTGGGAGAGTCCCTTTCTCCTAAGTCTGAGACATTCCAACTTGGGTTAAGGAATGAATGAGTTCCTAACCCTAACTCCACAAAGTGGGTTTACTTCCTGAACCTGCATAGCTAGTAACTGGCAGAACAGCATTTTGAACCTGGGTCTTTCTTGTCCCTAAACTTCCATCCACCCATCTTCGAAGGGGTATCCTGGGACCAGGTAGTGTTAAGACCGAAAAGGGTATTTCTTTCCAAAGGTTACAGGGTCAAGTGAAGACTGTCCTCTACAGCGGAGTCAGCTCCCAAGCCCTTCTCTTCCTCTCTACCCTCTTCTTTGCTGTAGGTGGCCCTCCCAAATGTGTTTTTGATTTTATTTATTTATTTATTTATTTATTTATTTATTTTTGTGGTACTGGGGACTGAACTTGGCACCTTGCATTTGCCAGGCAGGTGCTTATGCCGCTGAGCTATCTCCTAGGCCCCCTAAATCTGTTTTTGGAAAGGGACTTTTCTGTCTATGCCAAGGTGGTATTTGGGGAAAATCCTTCTTATACTGGTAAGCAGGCCATATTCACAAGTATGCCCATTAGGTATTTTTACAAAATCTTCAAATAAACATTATATCTGAAGTATATCTTTTAGCTTCTCAATTACATTAAAACTATTATCCAAGAATATATATATATATATATTTCTTTCTTTTTTTTTTTACTGTTACTAGTCTCTTATTTTGCACTCTCAGAATCTATGTGGTATAAATTCAAATTCTAAGTCTGGGCAATGTGACCCACACCTGTAATCCCAGCCCTCAAGAGGCTGAGGCAGGAGGATTGCTACAAATTCAAGGCCAGGCTAGGCTACAAAATGAGTGCAAAACCAGCCTGAACTACATAGTGAAAACCTGTGTCAAAAAGACCAAAAAAAAAAAAAAACCCCAAAACCCAAAGTCAAATTCTATGCCTGGTGGCCTCTTCTAAGCCTCAGACCCTTCCCCTTCCCAGTGGCTCTGTGGAAGGCGCATCAATCCCCGAAGACCCAGGAAGACTTTATCTTGGAGAAGGAGCAGCCCAGGTCCACAGTGAGCAGGCTCCAAGCAACAGAGAGGAGCTCCAGGCCAACGTCACCACTTCTCTTCTGGCATTCATGAAGAACAAGACGATGACATCTGAACTCACAAAGACCGGGGTTGGGGCCCTGTTCTGAGAGCTTTCTGTGCAGCCTCTCACTCTACCCCCACAGTCCCCTGAGGAAGGTCACCCTGTTGTCCCAGATTCTGGACAAGGACACACTGATCCCCAAGGCGCCTAACTCTGAATCCTGGCCAGCCTCATCCCAGGCCTTGAAGAGTCATTTCTAGCCCTTGCGAGTACAGGACTCAGCCCTCACTCCAGGCTGTTATGAGGTGGCCGTTCAGTGCCGAGTGTCATGGGTGAGGGTGCGAGGACAGGGCCACCCATCTGGAGCCAAGGTGAGAAGCCTCAGGAGAAAGTGACCCTGCCTGTGCCTCCCTCTTGGACTGCTGTCTGCAGAAATGTGAGAAATAAATGTCTGTTGTTTAAACTGTCTGGTCTGCGCTGTGCTGTTACAACAGCTTGACAAAACAAATCGAGCCACCAGCCAAAGAGCCAGCTGTCACTGTCACATGGAATCAAAGCTCAGATGGAAGAGCCTGACAGAAAGCCAGAGGAGGGGGTTGGAGCAGGTGGACACCACTGAGACTTTCACCCTGCCTGCCATGTTGGTCAGGGCAGTGCCTGTGCTTTGGGTGGTGACAGGAGTGTATGCTGGCTGCCTTCACTACCTTTGGGTCTCAGATAAATGGGCACCATGACATGCCTGGCTTCCCAGGTGTGCTGGTCAGGGCTCTGTAGGAGACAGGGACACTGGGGTCTCAGTTGATCTGAAGGAATTTAGAGGGCGCCTGGCTCATGTGGCCATTGGACCTGAGAAGTTCCACATCAGGCTGTCTGAGATGTGGAACTGGGATGCTGAGTCCAAGTCTGAAGACTTCAGAACCAGGGAAGTGAGGGTGGAGCCCTCAGGACCGCTGCTGTGAGTTCTGGGTCCCAACACTGGAGAGCCAGAAAGGCTGCCTTTTTGTTCTGTCTGGCCCCCTAGCTGGTAGGTTCCTGCCTGAGTATGAACTGGTACATCTTTATGGTGGTGGTCTAACGGTCTAACATGGCTGAAGCCCCAAAGCAGCAGCTCACCTTGCCAATGACCACTTCCTCCTACTTCCCCCAGCCCTGAATACAACTTCCTCTTACCTGTGCCTCCTGCACAGGGAACCCCAATCAACTCATTAGGTGCCACTGAGCCCGCCCCTCAAGTTCTGCCCCTAGAAGAAGTCCATGTAACCCCAGCTCCCTTTGCCTCAGGGCAGAGGATCCCTGCCATTTTCCTGAGATCCTCTCTGTGTCCTCAATAAAAGCCTCTTTTTTCCTTTTGTCTCTCTACTGCCCCCAAAAGCCTAACACTCGCTGACTGGATGGAGCTCATCCATGTAGGCCAGCCTTTCCCATTCAACCCACTGATTTATAAGGCAATCCCCTATGAAGAAACCCTCATACACATACCCAGAAAATGGACTATATATCGGATGTTGATTCAGAGCATGTACAGCCTTCCAGAGAACCTTACTGCAGCTCTGAGAGGTATTGTCACTTAGCTGGTGTTGTAACTGAGTCTTCAAAAGGCTCTTATACCTTCTCTGAAGCCTGCTAATTTAGGAGATGGAGAAAATCACCAGACCCATGGGTTCCCTCACTATGAACCCACAGCAACACTTCTGTGGCTGTGAAAGGGGTTCCTAGATCAGAAGCCATGCTGCAAGGGGCACCATGACAATAGATAAGCCACTCCATGACCCCACAGATGGCAGCTTTGGCAAAAGCGCGGGGTGTAGGGAGGGACAATCCATGTGTTGACTAAGTGTCTATTCTGATAATACCAAGCCCTGTGCTTTCCATGATGGAAGTTGTTCACTGTGATCAACCTGTCACCAGGTAGCTGGCTGGTCCCATCAAGGGATGATTTCATGCTGAGGACTCGGTGTTGGTCTTCGCTTATGGCAGATGGGTAGGTGGTGGAGGCCAGGTCAGCTGTGGCACATGGAAGTCCGTGCTGTTGATGCCACGTGGAATCACTGTCTGCCACCATGGCTACCTTGTTTACAAACCTACTAGGTGATAACAGGAAATAATAAGAAAGAGGCTCCTCCTATCCCCTGCATAATTAAAGGTTTCTTCTGAGGTTACTCTTTGGTGATCACAAATATCTTTGTATTCTTTGCTCTTTCTCAGAGGTCTACCTACATATATCTTCCCCCGTGTTGTTCCTGATTTTTAAATCACGTTCTTTCCAGGTCCCTTGACAATCTGGCCAAAATTCTGGCCGTTGCTCATGAATCAGTACACAATTATACATCTGGTCTTGCTTCCTTGCAAGGAAGGTGCACAGCCAGATCTACTGCCTGAAGTTCTCACTGAGAAGACCTCCCTTCACCAGCGTCCTTCAGGGTGTCCTAGAGAAGGCTTGTAGAGATGCCGATGCCTCTTCTGAGTGGTGCCTGCACACCGTCAGCCCCACCAGAGGTGAGGTTCTAGTCTTCCTCTACCATTTGATGGAGCGCACACCACAAAGCCACAGGTACACACTGGGGGAAGGTAGTGCGACAGGAGTAGGAGCTGTGGGTATTCGGGACACTGCACATAAATGCGCCACGAGGGCCTGCAAGGGCCCCACCACACTCATACCACTTCCGTTTGCTGGTGGAGCACTGCTGCGCATGCCCAGTTTTATGGCTTGGTAATCACATAAGTCTCATTCAGAATGTACAGCTCAGGTCATATGGGAACTTGGTGACCCATGGCCAAACACTCAGTTTCTGCTAGATTTTATTTGCAGGTGAAGAGGTGTCATTCCATAGAAGGATGCAGGCTTTTGTTCCAACGTCTTAGAGGTGTCTGCCTCAGGTCGCCTATAGGGATCTGCTGTAGGCTCTCCACAGAGTCCCTGTCAAGTGCTATTGCTTGCCTGCTTTCTTTCTTTCCTTCTTTCTTTCTTTCTTTCTTTCTTTCTTTCTTTCTTTCTTTCTTTTTCTTTCTTCTTTCTTTCTCTTCCTTCCTTCCTTCCTTCCTTCCTTCCTTCCTTCCTTCCTTTCTTTCTTTCTTTCTTTCTTTCTTTCTTTCTTTCTTTCTTTCTTTCGCAGTACTGGGGATTGAACTCAGGACCCTGTGCTTACCAGGCAAGCGCTTATTCAAGCGAGCTATTTCCCAGCCCTCCGACAGGTGCTATTGGATCTGCTGGATTATGTGGTCTAAGTGGCAGCCAGCTTCTGCCATGCGTGCACTGGCCCTGCTGCAGAGCCCTCTCCTGTGCTGGGTCCCACTCAAAACAAGAAGCTTTTGAGTCACTTGGTAGATGAGTCAGAGTAGTGAATGTAAAGGAGGAACGTGTTGTCTCCAAAATCAAACCCAGCCCACAGGGCATTGTGCCTTTTTTGTTTTATGAGCATGCAGATGGGCAGATAATCTGCCTTCCCACTTATCTTTTATCTGTGATGGGACATCTTTATACTCCACATTGCTGATCTGCTAGACGTTTCAGGGAGGCCTAAAGTCTTTGAATTTCGGTTGGTTTTGTTTCCTACTCTCTGATGCTTCATGTCTTGCCCGTAAGTAAGTGCATCACTTCATGCTATGTCCAATCAGTGTAATGTCACCAATGTAATGGACCAGTGTGACATCCTGTGGAAAGGGGAGGTGATCCAATCCCTGAGATCTAACGCTGAAGAGTTGATAGACCCCTGAGGTTGGACAGTGAAAATATATTGCTGGATTTGTCAGCTGAAAGCAAACTGCTTCTAGTGAGCATTTTGGACAAGGATAAAGAAAAAGGCATTTGTCATATCAATAGCTGTAACCTAGTACCAGGGGATGTGTTAATCTGCTTAAGCAAAGAAGCCACATCTGGTACAGCAGCTGCAGTTGGAATCATCGTGGGTTAAGCTCGGGGTAATCCACCGTCATTCCCCAGGATCCATCTGCCTTCCTCACAGGCCAAACAGGAGAACTGAATAGGGTCATGGTGGGAATCACCACCTATGCACTTTAAATCCTCAATGGTGGCACTAATCTCAATCCCTTAGGGATGAAGTTTTATTTTTGATTTGCTATTTCCCTAGTTAGAGGCCACTCTAGTGACTACTGTTTGGCCTTCAAATAATTCTCACAGCACAGGTAAAGAACCAACGTGGGGATTTTGGGAGCTGCAAAGGATGATGTTTTGGGCCTCCTAGAATCAGTGTCAGTTCAGAGCCGGAGTCAGGTACTTCCCAAAGGGTTGACGATCCCTCCCCACCCCCGCCAGAACACATAGGTGGTCATCCTGGTAAAATGCTGTAGGTCATTTTGGGGGAAGTCACGAGGACTGAGTGTGTTCGGTACTGCACTGGGGCCTGGGCACTGGTTGGGACTCAGATTCCCCTTCAGTCAAAGAGTTTAGGTCTAGAAACTGGGTACAGCCCAGGACTTGAGGGAGGGGCAGTGATCCTCTGTTTTTATGATTTGAGCTCAACTTTCACTCAGTGGACTTGGGAGACTTCTGCTTATACAGATCAAGCAAGAGTTTAGCAGGCTCCCGGAAGGGCCTTCGCCCATGCAGCAGTCTCTGGGTCATCACGGTAGCGTGCCTGCTTGGCATAGAGCTCCCAAGCTACAGAGCTGCAGCTCCTCCACCGACCTCCGCCTTCTTCACCCAGATTAACCGCAATTTCCTCTTCTGTTTTTTCGCGTGCACTAAGCCTTCCCCAATCAGTGCTGTCACGACACTGTGCCGCCCATGCAAACTGCACCCCAAACCCAGCCCGATAATTCTTCGTCTCCCTGCCTCTTCCTTGTTCTTACTTCTTTTTGCAGCCCTCCTGTGCCGAGCAATAAAGGTTTTCTTTACTTTTCTTCTGCTTTGCATTCATGCCAGAGGAAGGAAACTCAAGCTTTCTGTCCACTTCACCCTAGGACATCGGACTTAGCAGTGCCGCAGGTCTCCAGGAGTCAGAACATTCTGATTGTGGCTTTGCCTCAGGGAGACCGTGGCTGTTTCTGGGGTGATCCAGGCTTACTCCCCGCAGACAGCAGGTGGAGAAAGGCTAACGCTGCTGTAGGAGGGAGGCCTCCAGTGTGCGGGCGGAGGGACCAAGTCTGCTTGGAAATGAGACTCAGCGCTGAGCCCTGTCGCCAGCCTCATGGGCATCTTTCCACATGTTCCTGGCCCCCACACAGAATCCCATTCTTTGCTGGCCACTGTTCTCGCGTTGACAGTGTGTATTCGGAGGTTTAGAGCTCATCTATCATGTAATTCAATTTGATTTTCAGCAATTTCAGCTCTGTGGTTCCAGGAGAGAAAACTCCGTCTTAGGATTCATTTAAAACCTTTTAGAGTTTTCTGTGGAGCAGGAGCCAGAAACTGAATCCTGGAGAGCCTTTCTTTTCTTTTTTTTTTCTTTGTCATGTGATGTTGCAAGCAACCAATGTTGCGCTGCTCCTTGATGTTCTACAAATGCTTGAAAGTGTCCTATCTAGAGTAGCCAACGTCCTTGTTGATAAGTTGTACACTAGAAACATCTATACATTTACATTCATCTTTATGAACATGACTAGGATTAATATTTTCAGTTCTGATGAAATTAAACAGCCAATTCCAGAAACACTAAAATGAATTAGGGAAACTTATCATTAAATTTATGTTCCTCTAGAACTAGTCTTGGTATCCAAATCTGTAGCAATTAAGATTAACCAGAGAGATAGAACCACTAGGAGATCTACCATCTACCTAGCCATCCATTTACTTACCTACCTACCACTACTAAAGGAATCTTCCAACCATATTAACAGTAGTTATCCTTGGAGTATGAAATTATCAGTGAGTTCCATCCTCTGTATTTTCCAGTGTTCTTCAGTGGCTACTTATTGTTTACTTTTATGACAAGAAAAATACAATAAAAAGTCTACAACAAAAACACCTCTGGTATGATCAAGGAGATAGAGAAACACAAGTTCTTGCTGAACACTCTACTTAGAGAAAAGGATTCACGCTATGGTTTAAGGTCTCAAACGCGCCCCATGAACCTTCAAGTGGAAGGCTCGGTCTTTAGCTGCAGTGTTTCCGGGGGCGGGTCTCATAGGGGAAGCTGTCCCTGGCGATGTTGTGCCCTTGAAGAGTATATAGGGATAACAGCCCCTTCCCTTCTTTCTCTTTGGCTTCCTGGCCATGATGTGAGCTCCACTACGCACTTCCTGCCATTTAGTTTCCTTGACACAGGCCCAAAGCAACGGGGCCAAGTGAGTGTGGACTGAGGCAGCCATAGGCAGAGGCCAAAGAAACCCTCCTGCTTGGACGTTGTTTATCTCAGGTATGGTATTTTGCCACAGGAGTGGAAATCCCACAAGTATTCCATTTGAAATACAGGAATTACATCTGGATATTCCTCATAGTTGTTTGCTAGATTGTGAGAAATGAAAGAGAGAGAAGGAGGAAGACTTGCAGCAAAGATAGGATTTCTGTGACGTAAAGGCTCGAGAGGGGCCTGTGGCTCTGGAGAGCCAGCACAGCAGCTCTCTTGCAGGGTAAGGGGCTTGGAAGGAGTAGCAGAGGACAGGAAGTGGGGAGCTGTTCAGGACCCGGCCGTGTCTCTCAGTTGGTGGTCACTGGGTCTGGGTTTGGCTTAGTCTATTCTCTACACAGGACCAAGGCCAGCCAATAACTGGGGGTGCATATTGATATTTTACAAGGCTAAAACAACTTGGGGAAGGGTCAGGGCTCACGGAGGGATGCCCTTTGGACTTTTCCTTGTATTGTTAACCTCTGCAGGCTCTAGATTAGCTCAGAATGAGAAAATTTAAGAACCTCCAGGTCTACATCGGGGTAAGTTGGACAGTGAAAATCGTGAGCCCACGCACAGGCAAGGTCTTTGTGCTGAGTGAGATCAGTGGTGCTCAGAGAAATGAGCCACTCACAGCTCTCCTCCTGGCCAGCTAGTTAAGGCTGCTCAGACATTGGTCTAAATCCACCCTTTGTCTAAAGAGAAATGGATCCCATGTTCCCAAACAGTGACACAAGTAAGATGTGAGTAAAAATCATGAACTTTAGCTGGGGCTGGTGGTGCGTGCCTGCAGTCTCTGAATTTGGGAGGCTGAGGCAGGAGGATCACCAACCTGGGCCAAGTGGAGAGTTCAAGGCCAGCCTGAACTACATAGCAAGACCCTGTCTCAGAAACAAAAATGTTCTCAGTTGTTCTTGTGAAGTGAGCAGCTGGGAGTCACTCCCAGCCTGTTCTCATGGCCTGTTCAGGTCAGATTTCAGAGCAAATCAGATCTCTCCCTCCAGTCAGCTTGCGAAGAATCCAAGGCTTTGCTGGTCAAGTATGGGGCAAGCTCCTTTAGTTGCTTTTTCTTCAGCCAAGCAGTAAGGCTGAGGCTCAGCCTTGCTAGGGCCAGGCACGGCACGAAGCCCATCTGGCGTTGCGTTTGCTCAGCCCTCACCGTGGCCCTACCAGAGACATCATTCTACAGATGACAGTGCCAGGACCCAGGTTTCAGCTGCCCTCGATGTGTGGGCACAGAGCCAGATCGCCCTGATTGCTGCTGGACAGGGCAGTAATCTTGCAGTAATCTCCTCCTGGAACAAGAGAGGGCCACAAAATGGCCAGAGACAGAGGCCCAAGTGTGTACCGGGCCTCAAGGAGCAGGGTGGCTTTGAGCCACATCCTGAGCCACAGGCCTGAGTGTGACTGATGGTGTTTGGGAAGGAGGGGCGAGGAGGTTATTGCAGGTCAGAGGACAAGAGTCAAGAGCAGGCTCCTAAGCACAAGGCTGGACAAAGTACAGTCTTCAGGCGGAGGGAGGCGGCCACCCACACTGCGGTTGACCCAGCTCGAATATTACTCAGCCATAAAAAGGAACAAAAGATCATTGAACAAGCTGATAGCAGCCCGTGCAGCATGCCTAAGTCCCAGGGACTTTGTTCTAAGTAAGAGAAGCCGGAATCGAAAGGTGACACACTGTGTGATTCCACTCATGGGGATTCTGAAGAGGCAAAAGAACAGTTCCTCCTGGGGTGGAAGTGGAGCGTGCGCTCTACCTTGATGAGACCCGGGTTATGTGAGCGCAAGCGTTTTTAAAAACTCATTAAATGGCACATACGGAAGATGGCTTCTGTGGTGACAGCCTCTTGATCCCTGGATCTCTTTCTTTTTAAATTGTTTATTTAAAAAAAATTAACACATACATTACAGGAAACAGAAAAACACGAGAAGCAAAGGACAAAGTCACTTGCCGTCACCGGCATCTTAGCAGGACGGGTTTCTAAGCTTGGCATGTGCCTGTACAACACGCCATTTTGTGTGACTAGGTTTTACAGCATGTGTCACACTTTTCCAAGCATCACGAATATTGACTAGTGATAAATTCCAAATACACAAATGCTTTGGGCAACCAGTAATGTTCCAACTCAACCTATTGGAAAAATTGTAATCCTGCCTTTCTTGTGGACAAAAATAGCCATAAATCTCTAGATAAAAGTATTGGCAGAATTACAGTTAAAATCGTGCATGCCCTTAACGCTCAATTTAAGATGAAAGAAACCAACAGAAAACAAGGATGTTGCTGAGAGTTATCAGATCTTTACTGTTAAATATTAGCAAAAAGAAACATTTCCATTGACTTGCTCATGCATTCCTAAAGTACATCCAGAACACACACACACATAGAGACACACACACACACACACACACACACACACACAAATTTGAACATACCACACACATTCTCCTTTTATGCTTTCTCCTGGTCATCTGCTGTCAGCCTAATGACAAGTCCTGATACACACTGCCCAGTGGGGAGGTGACAATTCCACGTTCAAGATGCCCCTCTTCTAGCAATTATAATAAAAAGATATTTACAGGTTGGTTCATTCACTCACCAGCTCTACTGTCTACCATAGGCTGTATCCTCAGGACACTTGTAAGGCTTAGAGGTTGCGCTACAGAAGACAAACTCTGCACAATAAACCCAAGGACTTCACAAGAATGCCACATACAGACCTGTTGTAGTAAGCTAAGACCAGCTTCCAGACATGGAGGTACAAGCAGAGAGTCCTTCCTCCCCTCCTCCCGGTTACCTCTCTACTGACTAAGGTCAGGACCACGTGTAGCTCCCCCGAGAGGCTTTAACAAAGGTCACTTCCAGAGGACAGTTCCTCTTAAAAAGGACATTTACATAGTGATAATTTACTGCTCCCAACATGACTTGGGCTTTAGGACTTATCCTTTAATACCCAGCAACGTGAGGGCTGGGGAGATGGCTCGGTAGAATAAGCGCTTCCCTGGCAAGCGCAAGGGCCTGAGTTCAATCTCTGCTTCCGCCAAAAAAAAAAAAAAAAAAAAACCACACCAAAAACCAAACAAAAAAAAAAACACCAAGAAAACAAAACCAGCAATGTTAGCTCAGACACGGAGAACCGGGGCTCATCTGCACTCACGTAGCGGGCAAAGAGCACATCTAGTCCCTCTGCCTGCCACACCCCACCTCTTGAGCAGTCAGTGTCATCCCCAAGCCATCAGGTTAACTAGGCCAAGTTAACTATTGCCCAAACACAACCGCTCCTGTAAACTAACACAACGAACTTAAAAGGGAGTTATTTTAGCCCTTGACTTTTACTTGTGTGTGTGCCTTTAAACATCGAGAAAGACTAGCTATTTCCACCAAATACTTACATTTCCCATGATACGAATAAATCTCGTATGTGTACTTTTAACAAAGGCTATAATTTGAAAGCATCTTCTAAACACGGATATTCAGGCCTGGAGCCCTTCCCCTTCCCATTCTGTCCGCCTGGGGGACAGATGTATGTAAATGCAATGCTTAGAGGGCACTCAACACTTTCACTTCCCGGGAGGTTTTTTGTTTTGTTTCCATAATTTTATTGAGAGACCAATAGCAATGAGACAGTTTCAAATCAAATTGGTAGGACAGTTTCAATAATAACACATTGCATACATTCCTCCCAGTGGTTAATTGCAGTACAAGATGCGGACATGATATCCTACATACAAACACCATTAGAACAAATCCCTCTATTCATTAAGAGAATGTAACTATATATCTATCCTAGCCATTTGAATACACAGATACAAAATGGACATTCATCTGTATCCCCTTTTCTGTTTAGTTCAGTCATTTGAATATTATAGGTGTTTTAACTCAGAAAAATATTCTAAAAGAGTGTAGTAGTCCATAATACTCCTGGGAGGTTTTAAGAGCTGTTTAAGGGTGGGAGGGACAGAACAAAACAGGAAAAAGCATTAAGGCGTGTAATGTACATGTATTAATCTCCCATGATGAATGTGATAATTCTGTACTGCAGAATTATATGCACTAATAAAAAAAAAGAAAAAGGAAAAAAAAGACAATCTTTTTTTTTTTTTTTTGGTGGAACCGGGGGTTGAACTCAGGCCCTTGTGCCTGTCAGGCAAGCGCTTATTCTACTGAGCCACCTCCCTGGCCCCAAGACAGTCTTTCCTACGAATTTTAACAAAAAATATCAGCATGTTAGCTTACCAGCTACTTTTGTTGTATACTGGCCAAGTTTTTATTATCTAGAAAGACAAGCAGACATAAAGGAAAGCGTCACCTCACACACTATGGGAGCCCCTTCCATTGTCTTTTCCTCTTTCCTCCTTGAAGATATCTATAAAATGTATCATTTTGCGCATCTACTTTTTTTTTTTTGCACTTAGTACAGGTTCTATATGGTCTACAGGGTCTCACTGCATAGATTGGACACATAGTGATCTGCCTGTTTACAGTCTCCCAAATGCTGGGGTTACAGGCATGCGCCACTACGCCCGGCCTCAATGGCCATCTCAGTGCGCCCTGGGAGAGGGGCCAGCATGGCAGGTCCAGGGATTGAACTCCTGGTCCCTGTGTCTGCCTAAGCAGGCTCTTTAATCTGCTGAGCTATTTGGCTGACCCTCGTGCTTCTACTTTTAACATACTTTATGCATCCAAACATCTAGAGAACTAGGATGTTTTGAGTCTGGGCTCATCTGCCCACTCTCTACACAGCAGAGTTGAGTAAACTACATACACGCAATGACAGTCATGTCAGCAACTGTTCTGAGGAGGCACTTGGGCCTCAAATCCTTCATTTCTTCCAGTTCCTTCACATGTGATACAGGCATGCGACGCCAGAAGGGAAGTTACACTTGTACTGCCAAAAGTCCTTTTCAGAAGATGGCCTTTCGGTGAATTTCAATGCACAGTGCGTACCGTGTGTGGTTCTCATAGCTCCTCTTGGGTCATAGATCGGCAACTTCTTTGATAGCTAGACAGTATTCCGTGAGGACTCATTTGTCCGGTATGTACACAATATGTGCTGTACAGAAAGATTAAATGAATTGCATATAAGACAAGGGAAATGGATACGTGGAAGCTTTCCACATACTCTAGCGAGACACCTTTTGTGATTCCTCCCCTCCTCCCTCCCACAACCCTGAGCTAACACTGACAGTGCGCTTGATGACTCTATTTCCAAACGCAACACTTCCCATCAGTTTTTAAAAGCTATTTGCAAAAAGTATCTGTGTGCTACTCTTGCTTTTAATTGTATTCAATGTCCAACTGTTGAGAACAAGATTTCTCAGGTAACTTCTAAGACTCTGAGCACACATTACACTACTACATGCAATGATATCTTGGCTCACACATTTAATTCTTGTGACTCTGGTCACATGCCAAATTGGGAGAGGACTGAATCAAATTCAACGGCGATATTTAGTGTGAACCTTATGGGGACACTTGGCTCCATTCAAGACCAACGTGGTTTGCAACTGGAATTGTGGAAGGAATTAAGTTTGTGAACCGAGGTGCCGCTTGTACGCTGACATCATTGTCTACCGTAGAGTTCACTGCCAACCTTTTTCACATCTAGGGAGTGGATGCTTTCAAGCCTGGATTTATTTGCCTGTGGTACACACGTCATCCACAGCAAAACAGAACCCGCAAAGCGTGCAGAAGAGCGGTGTCTGATTGTGTTCGATGCAAACACCCCAACTGACTGCCTTTAGTAATTGGCCCCCCTCAAGGCCCAGGCAGAAGCACCGCTGCTGCCGTACTGGCCACAGAGGTGCTTTAACAATTCCATTCCCCAAAGACAACACTTCATGTGAATTTTAGCAAAAAGATCTCTGCACAGCGACATTTTATTACCTTTACCTTGGACACAGGGACGTCTAAGCATCCAGCTGAAACTAACTAGTACAAGGAAGGACTTTGTACAGGGCAGTCCGGAATAAACTGCACAAGGCAACCGGAGTGATGACTTGAGTGATGACTCCAAAAGGGGAACACTCCGGTCTGTCACCTCGCTCTACCCTGCTGACCCTCTGGGGGCCACAATGTTCAAACTGACACAAGGCTGCACCTCCCTGGAACTTGGACACAAAACGCTGCATCCACATGTTCAGACACTTGTTCCACAATATCCCTGACAGTTTAACACAAAATGTACCAAATTTATTAGTGTCCTGGCTCTACTTTTGTTGAACACTGGCAACCTCTGTAACACCTAGGAAGACCAGATTGTGTCACTTAAGACTTATTTGTCTTTTACATGCACTGCACACGGTAATGCACATGGCAAAGTGGAACAAAATGCACAGACATGCAGGGCAGTGGGCACCCCCTTCCCACGGGGAGCGTGCAGGCACCACACACTGCGTTTCCTGCTTTTCCAAGAACCAGCGTATTAACACAAGGTGTACCACGCCAGAGGGGTCCGGCTCTTCCTTCCACAAAATAACACTTCCCATGTGTGATTTATCTATTTGTTTGTTTATTTACTTATTCTGAGACAGGCTCTCACCTTGAGTTCACTGACTTTGAGCTCACTATGTCGCCCAGGCTGGTCTTCAACTTATAGTGACCCTCCTGCCTCAGCCTCCTGAGTACTGGGATCACAGGTGTGTGTTACCATGTCCCAGCTCCTGTAAATTTTAACCGAAGAAAATTTAAATGTGTCATTTTGCTTCTTCTAGTTTTGAACCTACATCAGCCACTTAAGCGCACTAGAAAGACTAGATATTTCAAAAAACACTTAGTATTGTGAAGATATAATAATGAAGAAATGCTCATGAAGATATGTTGGGGATATGACGATGAGAGAACTTGATAAGGAGCACATGATAACAGTGAGGGATACAGCCACGGTACCAAACAAAGGTTATGATTCTGAAAGCATTTTCCGCTAGCCTGGAACCGGGACCTCTCTTCCTTCTCACGGTTTTCTGTTCCAGGTTCTCTAAGCCTCTGCAAACCAGGAGGAGTGCGCAGGAACAGTGGGATTCGTAGGTGGGGTCAGCTTGGGGCCGGGCCCCTGTCAGAGGCCTCTGCACCTCAGCAAGCAGCAGACAGTCTGTGGCTCTGACACCTGTCTCCCGCAGCTACACTGAGCTGGCAGCCTGCGGGTCTGACACCTTCCGTGTAGCTGCTCTAAGCCCCTTTTGAGTAGCTTACTTCTCCTTGAATGAAAGGAAGAAACAAACAAAATTTCACCTCCAAATTCCCGCCAGCCTGCTTACTCAGGCCGTTAGGAGCAAGTTTAGTAACCAAGTAAGTGTCAGCCCCCAAGGGGCTGGAGTTGGGACCCCGACCCCATAGAACAGGACTGCAGCCCCAGACTCAGCAGTCTCTCAGCTCAGAGGTCCCCTGCTCAGCTCCAGTGTGGCTTTGTACGGATTCTTGCTCTACAGGACCTGCAGTACAACTTCCGCTTTGCATTGACCCCAACTCCTTTCTCTTCCTGTGTCAGAGAGCCAAGCCCAGTGAGGGTGGACTGGGGACCCTAGGCCCCAGACCCACCAGACGTAGCAAGTGTGGCTGCTGGAGACAATCTAATAACAACTACATTTCAAAAAGTCATTTCCAGAATTGTGTGTGTGTGTGTGTGTGTGTGTGTGTGTGTGTGTGTGTGTGTTAGTACTAGGTGTCGACTCCAGGGCCTTCACATTGAGCTACATCCTCAGCTCTTTTAATTTTATTTTTTAATGTTGAGACTGTGTCTTGCTGTCTCTTAAGTTCTCCTCGCTGGGCTCAAACCTGTGATCCTCCTGCTTCAGTCTCCCCGAGTGCTGGGATTATAGGTGTGCACAAATTCATGGGCATTTCTAAGATTAGTGATGTTTCTAAATCTACCCTAGCATAGGTCAGCAACCTCTTTACATCTAAAATGTCCTAGATGTAGCAAAAGTTTTGAAAGGTTGGGAGGAAAGTTGAGAACAGTTTTGTCGTATCGATATCTCTCTACCTGTCCCTGTCTCTGTCTGTCTCTGTCTCTCTCTCTGTCTGTGTCTCTGTCCCTCTCCCTCTCCCTCCCTCTCTCTCCTCTATCTTTCTTACACAAGTGACCAGGGACTCTTTCCAAGGCGCAGCGGGCATTATTCATTAACCAGGTGCGGCCTCTCTTTGAGGCTGTGCTGTTAGCTTTACCACGGTCATCCGGGGCTTAAGGCATTAGTTCCCGGCTCCTTCTTGGCTGTTAAGAGACGAGACCTCCTCCAAGTGGGACAGAATCGTAACCTCGGGACCCGGATCTGTGCAGCACCGTGGCCTACTGCAGTGGCCCGGCTTTCCTGCTCGGTGCACGCCTCTCAGGATTTAGCAGCAAGTGAATACGTGGCATAAATTTTTTGCTTTCCCTGTGTTTGAAAAATTTCGCGTAAAAGGGGAGAAAGACACAAGTGTGCCCCCCGCTGGTGAGTTTAGGAACTGCGAGCGCTCTGCGTCGGGTGGAGCAAGGAAGAAGGCAGGAGGTGGGGAAGGAAACGCGGGTTCACTCTCCGTCCTGGAGGGAACTCGAGCCTGGAGCCCTTTCGCTGGGACTTACACGGAAGGGTTTGTGTTTTTGCTTCTCACACGTGCCGCCCTAGACTGAATGTCCAGGCGGCTGTTGGCACGATTAGAGGCGCAGATCATTTGGAATGGCATTGGAATTCATTCAGCATTGTCAGCAGGGCTGCCCCTCCGTGTTGGTCTCATCCCCCGGAGGGGAGAGCAGAGCTCGGGGCTCTTTCCACAGTAACACAGATCTGAGAGTGGACAGGCGGCACAAAAAGTGAATTTGAGCCTTGTCTTTTTAAATTTTATTTTAGGGAAGGGTCTACAGGGTGTTCAGGATCTCACTACTAGATTGGACTTGCAGTGATCCGCCTGCTTACAGCCTCCCAAGAGCTGGGATTACAGGCACACACCACCACGCCCAGTCTCAACTGCCATCTCAGCGCGCCCCGGGGGCTGGGTCGGCAGGCCCGGGGATCGAACCCCGGTCCCTGTGCCTGCTTGAGGCGCTTGAATCTGCTGAGCTATTTTGCTAGCCCATATTATTATTGTTGTTGTTTATTAATGTATTTGGTTGTTACAGGATCTCACTACGCAGCTCGGACTCACAGTGATCCTCCCATTTTTAGCCTCCCCAGGGTTGGAATTACAGGTGTGAGCCACCACACCCAGACCTCTGGCCTGCTCAGCCTGCCCTGGGGGCCGGGTTGGCACACTTGTGGTGCTGGGGATCGAACCGCGACCCCTGGGCTTGCCTAAGCTTGCCTAAGCAGGCGCTTTAGTCCGCTGAACTATCTCGCTGGTCTCAAGGTTCTTACAATATGCATCATAGCAGCCAGCTGTGTATCAGTGACCAGCCCTTTCTAGGCGGCAGTAGTAGCAGGAACTGTAATAGGAACTATTTATGATCTGGGCAGCCCACAGACTGGCCAGGGCATTTTCTGCTACATAGGACTACGTGCTGTCAAAGAGAAAATATAAAATACTTCATGACTAGCTTGGGCGTACCGGGAGACAACGGGCACTCCTGCCCGGCGCTGCTGCTCGGCGTGCGTGGGGATGCAGTGCCCGCCTTGTAGCTGCCTTCTGAGCTCCAGCTCTGGCATTTTGCTAGCTTAGTGCTCCCTCAAGTACCTCAGGTTCTACAAACTCTGAGCATAATATTTAGGTCCCGCAGGCTCTGTGCTCCTGTACAGCAGGGGATGCTCCCAAGGCCCACCCTGCTGGGACATCTAGGAGTCCTTGTTCCCTCCCAGCCACACTTCCTCATTTATCTCCTCCAGGCCACTGCCCCGTCGCTGTTTTATGTCACTGTCGCTCGTTTGACCTCAGTCCATGCAACAGGCCCCATTGGCTTCCCTGCTCCCTAACTTGCCCTCTACCTCGCCGTCCCGGCTGCAGTGGCCCTTCCACGAGGTCTGATTGTTGGCTACCCTGCTTTGACACCCAGGGATGCTGGCTCCTGGGGACCTCGGTGGCCTGACTCAGCACCGGTCCTTGCGATGCCTGCTGCCTGTGTCCCCTTGTAGCCCTGAACATCCCCGCGGCCTGGAACTTCTCATGCTCTGACATTCCTGATGGCCTCTGCCTTGACGCTTCTGTGGATCGTTTTCCTCCCTGGCTGGGCTGGCTGAGAGTGCTCTTCATCCTTGCCTCTACCCCTTGGGCCATCGATTGGCTGTGACTTGGTGCCTCCCCTGCATCCTGATGCTTAGCTCAGTGGCTGGCACACCGGGGGACTCAGTGTGTGTTCGTACAATAAATGGAGGTGGTTCTAGGTTCACAGCAGAGGAAAGCTGAAGAGAAAGAAAAGTGTGTTCTTCAGGGTCTGATAGGAAGTAGATGGCCTTCTTGGAATGCCCAACAAAGCAAGTTTGAAAAAGCGGTATGCCTCAGTCACTTCCCTGCCAGTGGGACCAAATACTGGACACTGGCAATGTTGGGGCCAATCAGAGTCTGGGAAAGGAACAATACCTGAAGAAGTGGGGCCAGCGAGATAGCTCAGTGGACTAGAGCACCTGCGTAGGTAAGGTTAGACAAGCACAGGGACCGGGGTTCGATCCCCGGCACCACATGCCATGCCAGTCCTGCCCCCAGGGCAGGCTGAGCTGGCCAGAGTCCAGGTTTGGTGGCTCACGCCTGTAATCCCAGTGCTGGGAGGCTGAAAACAAGAGGATCACTATGAGTCTGAGCTGAAGAGTGAGACCCTGTAACAACCAAATACATTAAAAAAAAAAAAAAAAAAACAAAACAACCCTGATGAAGTCAGGAGACAATGAACCACTTTATGTTATACCAGTGTTCCTTGCTGGAATAACTTCCAACAAAAGCCAGATGGTGAGTATCTGTAAGCCAGCATTTCAAAAAATATTTTATTTATTTGTTTATTTATTTGGTACAGGGTCTTGCTATGCAGCTTGGACTCACAGTGATCCTCCTGTCTCAGCCTCCCCAGTGCTGGGATTACAGGCGTGCACCACCATGCCCAGTTATGGTGGCCTGCACCACATGCCTGGGGTTCCGGGGCTGGCGTGGCATGCAGTGCTGGGCATTGAACCTGGGTCACTGTGCTTTCCAGGCAGGCGCTTAGACTGCCGAGCTATCTCCCCAACCCCAAGCCAGCATTTGTATATGAGGTGTAAGCAAGGGTTACAAAGGCAGGACAGGACAGCCTGACAGTTCTTCCAATGAGCTAGCAGGGTGAGAGTATGGGTTACAGGCCACATTAATGACCATCAGTTATAAGACTTGATTAATGACCACAAAGTGTGGCACGATCAAGCATCCTGAGTGTGCAGTGACGCTCTCGTGGTTACAGCGGTCAAGAAAGTGACGGCAGAGCCATGAAGCAACGACAGAGGTAGGCAGCTTCAGAGAGAGCTAAGTTTCCAAAGAACAGTTCTGTCTTGTACAGTTTTTTCCCTAGTTGTTTTCCCTTCTTGTCATCACTTAGAAATTTTAGCTTGTGGGGTTGCTTCTGTCTAAAGCGGCATAAGGAGCAGTTCTTAAGGCCATTTAGAAGCTTAGGCTATTGACCCACTTTGAAACAAAGCAAGACATCCAACTACTTGGGCAGGGCCTATCTGGAGAACTAACATAAGCGCTCTGAGGGGCCCCAGAAGGTGCCTAGCATGGTCTGAAGTCAGAGAGCTCAGAACCATCCCCGCTTCTGGGTTCATTCTTTGCCCGGGTTCTTTAATCTTCCTTGCAGTTATTGCAGAGCTTCTTGGACTAGTCCAGACTTCTTAGCATAGAAACAGCATTTTTTTTTTTTCTATAGGGTTATAAACTTCTTCTTGTAGACAGACTGAATCTACGCCTTTGCTGTGGAGGACAACTTCAGCAAGAGAGTCTGTTTGGTCCTGTAACAAGGACATTGTGTTATGCAGACCTTGGAGCTCCTGGTCAGTGGCCTCACTCCCTTGGTGCCAGTGACTACAGCAGTTGTTCCCAGGCCGACTGTACTGGCTAGGCTCGTCCCCACTAGGACTGGCCTTGCCCGGGTGGCCCTCTCATACGTGTGAGAGGCCATGGGGACAGGACACGTATTCCATCCTTTTCCTTATAGGTTTGCTGTGGTAAAATGATAACAAGGGTGAGGGGCCTTTCTGGGTCCTGTCCAGGCATATTTTTTACCCCATCAGGACAGGAAAAATGGCACCACCAAGGTGACAGAGACTCCTGGTGGGAGGACACAAGTTACATTTTCATAAACAGGAAGAGAAACCAAACAGGAGCTGAGTTTTACATTTGTGTTTACATTTGTGTGAGCTTCGTTGAGGAAGCGATGTTTGGGAGCTCCAGAATAAAAAGGAGGTACAGAAGGAAGCCGGCCAGCAATCAGAAGCCACATCTGGGGAGCTAAAGTTCAGGACATCGGGAGCAGATGCAGCCTGGGTCCCGTGGCGGAGGAATTAGAACTGCCTTTTATTTCATTTTGATCTTGTTTAGCTAGTTGAAGGGTGACCTTGAGGTGGTGCGTTTCTACCATCTGGGGATTGTAGGCAGAGATAGCTGCTGGAGGGTGAAGCACCCCTCTGGATCTTTTCCTCTGGACCAGTGTTGTATTTTCCAAGTTTGACCAGGATACTAGGAGGGGTCATTGGAGTCGGTCAGAGAGAGGCACATTGAATTGCCTGAGCTTGGTGTACAGTTTTGTCCTTTCTTTACTTCAGACCAAAACAGAAAGGCTCGAGTGTCGTTGGGGCCCCCTTGGTAGGAGGCTACGGAATACATGGTTAAGAGGCACAGTTACATTCCATTCTGGGTCTGTGTCCCATGTGTTTATACCTGTTCTCAGAAATAAAAGACCACCAGGTCAAATTTTGCACGGGGTCCTCTGGGTTTTTTTTTTTTTTTTTTTTTGCAACAGGGCATCCATGTGTCTAGAATGGTAATAATTTGGTAAAGAACAAATCTGAGAATTACTGGACCTTGCCCATTCCGAACTTTGGACTAAATTATCTTCCAGGTGTTAGTCTTTACCCTGTAAAACAGCAGGCGTGGCTTGGGTCTCTTTGATTTTCCTTGGTTAAAATGAACAGAGTCAACATCCAAATCCCAGCATTAAATGCATGCATATTAGTAACAAATATTTTTTTGGTTATAACTGATAGCCCTCGGCTTTCTCTAAATGAGGAAGACAGTTTAAAAGAGCAAGTCTGATTAACAAAGCTGTACAGAGTAAGGAAGAATAGCCTCGCCGGTTGTCTTGCACCCTTCCGGGGCGACTGTCCACAAGGCCAAGCAAAAGCTGTAACCTGTAAGAGGGCAGGAGCAAGAACCAAGCTGGACAGCACAACCCTAAGCAAGCAGGGGGTCGGGGCTGGGTGATTACGCGCAGAAGCCCGTGAACGCTGCCCTGCACGCTCCGGCCATGCGGGACCTGTCAGCATCCAGAGCGGCAGGAGCAAGGCGTGGCGTGCGTTGCTTTTCCAGCATTATTCTCAGGGGAGTTGACTTGTCCAGGCAGACCTGCCAGCTGTAGTCTGGGTCAGCCTTTTGGGCCCAATAGTGACAGATCCATGGCTGGATTTCTGGTACTTTGATAGCTGTTGGGGTAGCAAAAATAATGACATAGGGGCCTCTTCAGGTGGGCTATAAAGGCTTTTCCCCCAATTTTTTTTTATTCAAACTGTACCCCCAGGGCTACATGCATGGGCAGGTGCATCTGTGGATATGGCTGGGTTTTAAGCTATATTTTTGTGTATCTGAGAAAAAGTTCTTCCTGATGTGTAAGTTACTCCTGCAGGCATATGTCACCCAGCTGGTGTAGGTCTCCCTGGAGTCCTCTAATTACGGGAGGTCTTCTATACACGAGCCTGAAGGGCGTACGCCCTGTGGGTCTGGGCGAACTTTGGGCCTTGAGAAGAGATGTAGGAAAAACTCTAGCCATGGTGCCTGAGCCTTTTGGTGATACCTATTTAACATGGACTTTCAAGTCCTATTTGTTTAACCTTTCCAGAACTTGATGGCCTGAACGTTATGTGTAAGTTCCATTTAATATTTAGCTCTTTGTCAGCTTTCGGGTTATTTTTGCCACAAACACAGGCCCACCGACACTGTCTATAGTGAGCGGCAGGCCATAGCTAGGAAAAATGATCTTAGTGGCACTTTATAAACCTTAGTGGCTTTTTCTGTCCTCATAGGGAATGCCTCTGGGCATCCAGAATAAGTACAGACAAGCACCAGGAGATATTGGTAGCCTTTGCACAGTTATATCCAGATAAAATCTATTTGCAAGTCTTTTTTTCCCTTAATCTTTAATTTATTTGGTACAGAGTCTTGCTACACAGCTCAGACTCCTAATGATCCTCCTGTCTCAGCCTCCCCAGCACTAGGATTATAGGTGCGCACCGCCACACCCAGTTTCGGTGGCCAAAACAACTCGCCCAGGTTCCAGGGCCAGCATGGAATGCAGGACCAGGGATTGAACCTGGGTCCTTCTGCTTGCCAGGCAGGTGCTTAGACCTGCTGGGCTACCTCCCCAGCCTCATTTGCAAGTCTTTATAAGGGAAAACTCAAGCATATTGAATATCTGGTGGGGGTTTAGGCCCACATGGGGGCTCAGTCCTTGAACAGATTTGACTTCTCCAACTAACAGAGGCACAGGGTGAGGCTAACTTGGGATTACAACTGTAACAGCTTAGGAGTTCGTTCACAGAGGTTTTCCCCCATCTGTGGCATTGTGATGGTACTTTATCCACATACAGACTCAATTTTAGGGACGATCATTTGATCATCTGGTAGTGTTCAAGCACCGTTTGGACCTATGTGGGCTCCTTCTTGTTGTGCCCATTTATTTTCTTCCTTGGAATAGCAGAGAACAGCACTCACTGTGAAGACCGAGGATAGGACTGGGGGGCACTGCATGTGGGCTTTCCAGTTCACTTCAGAGCACCTGTCCCCCAGGTGGAGCCCTTTGCCGCCAATTTGCAGCTTCGTTTGCTTTGTGATTTCCAAGAGTGACAGCAACTTTTATTTCCTAGTGTCCGTGGATAATGTAACCTTCATAGGTTTCCAAATTATAACCAGCAGTTGAGAGATTTTATTGTTGTTTCTAATTTGTTTTCCTTTCTCTGTGAGAAGGCCACGTTCCTTGCATAGCATCCATGGACGTGGACATGGACAGTGGCAAAAGCATCCCTCAAGCCAGTACAAATGTTCACTTTCTTTTTTTTTGCCCAAGTAAGAACCTGTATCAAGGGCCATAATTTAGCTTGCTGAGCAGAACAACTTTCTGGTCTGGCTAGGCTAGGAGCACTTCCCTGGGGTAACTACGGCATATTCAGCCTCACATTTTCCAGTTTTGACTGAGTTGTTTAGATCTGTAAACAGGGTGCACTCGGCATCAGGCCAGGGCTCCATCTGCAGACCCAGCAGGCTGGCAAAGGGCTCATCAGTCAGAACTACACTTCTGGGGCCAAGGAGATGGCTCTGTAGAATAAGCACTTCCCTGCCAAGTGCAAGTGCCTGAGTTCAATCCCCGGTTCTGCACAAAAAAAAAAAAAAGAAAAAAAAGAAAGAAAAGAAAAGAAAAAAAAGCTACACTTCATGATCAGGTTGAACGAGCAAGAAGGTCGCTGGGTTCAGAGGTGTGGTTAGTGGAACAGTGAGTCGGGCATCTTCCCAGAGCAGTCCTTGAGATGGAGGAACACAGCTATTTGAAAGCTAATGGTGTTCCCAACTATTGAATAGCTCTGGAACTGCAGGTAAGACTTGAAGTGTCAAGTTTTTGTCCTAGGGCCAACTTGTCAGCCTCTTTAACCAGATGGATGGTTGCCACCAGTGCTCTCAGGCAGGGAGGCCAGTGCTTAGCCAGCGCCTAGGCTTTTTCGCTAACATGCAACAGGCCTCTCCCAAGGGTTGGTGATTTGGGTCAGGCCCAAGGATGCTATATATCTTTGGTCATCAACAGAGTAAGGGCCTAGCTGTTGCTCAGGGACGCTTAGCACTGGGGCTGCTGACAGCGCTTGCTTTATGGTCTGGTAAGATTCACTTTGTTTTGAAGTCCTAAGTTTTCTTTCATTTTCTTTTTCTGTCAGCATGTCATACATAGCCTTAGCCTTTTCTGGTACAGATGACAAATTTGACAGAAGCCTTCAGTGCCCTGAATTCTCTAAGCTGGCTTTTATTTTCAGCCCGTGGAATGGATCAAGTAGTTTCTTTACTCTCGGCCCAGGTGCCTGAGTCCCTTTTTAAAGTCAGACCCCAAGTAACGCACTTCGTGTTTGCAGTCAGCCCTTCCCCAGGAGCCTTTACAGCCTGTGGCCAGTAGGTGGCAGAGAAGGGCCTGCGCTCCCTTTGAGCGGCCAGCTCTGTCGGAGCAGTGAATCATACAAGTGTCCACACTGCACCAGAGTGCGGCTAAGGTCCGCACCTGGTCACTGGGCAGGTGACCAGCTGGCGCTTCCTGCGAAGGTGTGGAGAGTTCTTAAAAATCCTCATGCTAAGTGAGCCCAGGTAAGTTGGCCTTTTTTTTTTTTTTTTCAAAGTTTTATTGATAAACAGATAGCAATGAGACAGTTTCAAATCAAATCGGAAGTACAGTTTCAACAAATAATACACTGCATATATTCTTCTTACTGGTTAATTGCTGTACAAGATGCGGACTTGTGATCCTATTTACAAACACCATTAGAACAAATCATTCTATTCATTAAGAGAATGCAACTACATATCTATCCCAACCACTTTGAATACACAGATACAAAATGGACAACAGATACAAAATGGACAAGTTGGCCTTTTTGTTCCTTCTCTGGGTCTTTCCTTTCAAAGGTGACTATGGGTTGGCTGGCGGGTGTGACCCATAAACAGACTAGAGCACCTTTTAAATCCAGACAGGTGAACCAGGCAAAACTGGAGGGTATGAAGGTTGGGGGCTGCCGAGTGCAGAGTTGTGGGACGCAGTTGATGGCACAGAGGTCCTGCACTGGCTGATAGTCCCCACTGGGCCTTCTCACCAGGAGGAAGGGAGTGTCCCAAGGCGATTCCAAACTGCTTCAAGCAAGAGCTATGTGGCTGGAGCCTCTTGTGACACTGGGTACTGCTTAACAGCAAGAGGAGGTTGCACTGGGACAGAGCTCTATCACCAAAGGAGCAAGGTTGCTAGCAAGCCCTGGAGGTGAGTCCTCCCTCTGCCTGTGCTCCTGGAAACACATCTTTTAAGACTCTAGGGTTATGATTACCAGGCATTTCAGGCTGACACAGGTGCCGGTTTTCCCCCTGGGGTACATTCAGAGTCAATATGACATCTAGGACGGTGGAACCGAGTGTGAAGGAGGCTGGCTGGTTTGGAGTGAGCTAGCTGCTCCCAACTTGAAAAGGAGGTCACATCCCAGGAGAGGGAAGGGCACTCGGGGGTGTATAAGAATTCGTGTTTGATAAAGTGTCCACCAACCTTGCGGGACTTGCTTTGACAGAATTTCTTCTGGGTGGGGGTGGGGGCTCCCATGGCACTGTGACTTAGATTTGCTGGGAGGTTAAGGAGTAGCGGGCTGAGTCACCACTGAATGTGCCCCACTGTCTGCCATAAAAGGCTGTGATATGGGAGACAGAGCTGGGGTGACCTTGTGGGGTCTGGAGGCGGTGACACCTGGTGGAGGTGGCATCATGGCTGGTCCAGAAGCTTAGGGCGGGTGAATGTAAGGGGGAGGCAGATAGACCTCCGGGTCATCTGGAAGAACAGGATAACGCTTTCCTGGCTTGGGCTGAATGTGAGACCTCTCAGATGGCCCTGTGGATTTGTGTGGATAGCCAGGACGGCTTTCTTGTCACGTGGGACAAGGGTGCGGAGCCTGAGTTGGAGGCGCTGACACAGGTTGGGCCAGGAGACAATATAAAGAAACTGGGCAGGCTGGCCTCGTTCTCTGGGCTCTGCCACCATGTTCCAGACTCGATGGACGGTTTCAGCATCAAGTGTCCCTCTGGATGGCTAGTCAGGGCAAAGCTTAGGCCATCCAATGTCACAAACAGCTTGGAATTTCATTTTGCTTCACAGTTGTCAGGAAATCCTCTTTGGAAGGTTTTCAGCATACAGTCAGAGACCGCAGGTCTACTCTGACTTGTACCATTCTGTCTTCCTACGGAATATGTTGTGTTCTCTTGAGCAACGGCACGACAGACAAAGGTAGGTCCCCTTGAGCCAGGAACAATGCTCATGTCAGCTCTGGCTGCTCCCTTTGTGGGGACACGATTCGGTCTGTCCCCATTGGTGCACTCATATAATCCCCAAGCCTGGTCAGACCGCCATTACAGAGGCTGAATCACCTTGTAGCCACATGCAGAAGTCTGACCCGCTCGAGCTCTGTGCTCCCTGCCCTGGAGGGGCCTTTGGCTGCGCAGCACAGCTGGAACGGGTCGCTGCATCCACCGTCTACTACAGACATTCACATAGCCACTCCACAGTCTCAGGGGTCAGACAGCTCAACGCCCCTCCCTTGAGAGTGGCCTCAAATAACAAGAGGTGATCGTGCTCTTTTCTGCTCAAACTGAGCAGGTCTGACAGACTGACTGACTGGGGTGCTCCTGGGAAGCTGACCTTAGCCAGTGCCCAGACCCAACTGCGTTCTTTTGCCCTCTTTTGGCTCTGACAGAGGCTGTTATTGCCAAGCAAGGGCCTCCTCCAAGCCTCTGAGGGTACCCCAAGAAAATCTGGAGGGTGTGCCTTCCCAATGAGGAGTCTGGAGGGGTTCCCAGCCAGTGGCCTAAGGGGCTGGCCCAGCCTTCCTAGTCAGGGAATCACGATTGTTGAAGCAAACTGAGTCCAGGAAAGGACCCCCGAGGAAGGCAGGAGGCAGCGAGCAGCTCTGCTTAAACCAGTGTTCCTGGATGTTATAACTTCCAACGGAAGCCAGGCGCTGAGTGTCTGTGAGCCAGTATTTTTATGAGGCATAAGCAGGGATTATGAAGGCGGGGCAGGACAGCTATCAGGGTGAGACCATGGACTGCAGGGCCACGTTGGAGACTATCAATAACAAGACTGGCTTAATGACCCCAAATCTTGGTCCAATCAAGTATCCTTAATGTTCAGTGATGCCTCTGAGGTTACAGCAGTCAAAAAAGCAATTACAGAGCCACTGTCTTGGGTACTTTTTTCTGGTTGCTAAGACGAAGTACCTGATGCCCAAAATGAAGGAAGGAAAGGTTTACTCAGCTCACAGCGAGTGGAGGTTTCAATCGGTAATCAGCTGGCTCCAAGGCAGGGTGGCATGGCGAGGGGGAGACAGCTCAAGGTGGCAGAAAACAGCAAAAGCAGCAGGAAGAGCAAGCCTCTTTTCTTCCCTTATACTGCAAGCCGGCTGCCTTCCCCGAGCTGGGTGTAGCACTCACACCGTCTCCTGCCCTCCTCTTGAAAAGCTCAAGGTGTTTACAGAGTGAGGACCCTGGCCTCCTGCTTAGTCACTTACTTACATTTCTAGACCTCTTAGGTCAATACAATGTACCAACTATTAGAGCCAGAAAGAGTCACAGAGCTAGGCAGCTTCAAGAAGAACAAGGTTTTAGAAAGACCAGTTTTTGCTTGTACAATTTCTCCTTTTCTGCAACTTAAAGGAGGAGGTTATTGGACTCAGTTTCCAGTGGGGTTCGATCTGCGGGCAGAAACAGCAGGGCAGAGGGCTTGGCGCAGGGAAGTTGCTCACCTCGTGACAGCCAGGAAGAAGAGAGATGGGAAGAGCGAGGGACAAGAACGCACCCCTCCAGGCCACGCCCACCCCACAGGCCCCGCCTCCTAGCAGCGCGTTTGGCTATGAACTCATCCGTGACTGGGTTCAGCGACAACATAGCACGACGGTCCGATCATCTTCCAAACACAGGCGTCTTTAGGGGCACAGTGTGGATCTAAACCATAACAAAGGCACTATTTACAAAGATGGTCCCAAGAGCTGTTGAAGCTGTTCTCCTCTCCCTAGGGGAGAAGGGAGGGTAGGGGTGGAAACGCGAACAGCTGAGACTTGCAGAATCTGAGGCTATCTGTGACTACGGGCAGCGCAGGGCATGCGGATGGCAGAGAAAGGCGGGAAAGTGAATACTCTGATGCCATCCACTTGCCAAGGCCCTCGACAGTCTGAGCCCAGCCCATGCCATGAATGCTGCCCCCAAAGGCCAGCTGGCAGGACACAGGGCAGGCGGAGGAGGCAGGGAGGGGACCGGAACAGGGAAGGAGACACCCAGCACACCTGGATCCCTACGTGAGCACGGAGGAAGGAAACCGCCCGGGTGGTGAGAGCGCAGCACCTCCTTTCTCCTGGGGCCACCTTTTCAACCAAATAAGCTCAGTTGGGAGGTAAGGATGTCAGGGGACACTCCTGCTTTGGTACAGATACTTTCTGGCACTCTTTGGTCTTCTCAGCTTAGCCCTGGGAGAAGGAACTCTCCAGTGCTCCTCTCTGAAACCAGAAGCTTCGACTGGCTCCCTTTGCTCCCTGCGGTCCCAAGTGAGCGTGTCTGCTACTACTTTCTCCACTTTTCTCTTCACTGCTGTTGGGAGGGCGGCCCAGGCAGAGTCCCCGGGGTGCAACCTAATTGCTCGCTACATCTTCTGTTGTGAGCACCTACATTCAATCCATTTGTCCAATTCATTTACTCTTCCTTCAGGCAGAAAACCTGTCTAGAATGGTGGGCAAGTGAGCCCTGATCCGCCTCTGAGGCCCAGGAGAGCCCAGTGCCACCAGCGGCGGCAAGAAAGAGCATTTCCCAGGCCGTGGGTGGTGGGAAGCTCATTTGTTCTGGACGAGAGCAGGGAAGTGGCCTGACCCAGGAGTCAGGCTGAGCCGGACGTGTTAGGACATCTCCAACTGGGAGAGGGAGCTTGTGGCAGGTGAGGCTGCAGGGAAGTGCAAACCCCTGATTTCGAGGGGGCCACAGCTTGCTGGGCTGTGGGGGTCACGCTGCCACAAAGACAGCTAAGTCCACAGCAGGCAGAGCAACACGGTGCCTCAACAGGGAGCACATTGCTGCCCACCAGATCGGATGGCGGCGATCTGTGTCTGGGGGGACAGAGTCTGAGGGACAGCATAAACAAATGGGTGGGCGGACACTTGGTCCCTCCATGGCACCTGCGGGGCGCAGGATGGCGCCTTTCTCTAGTCTGAACCTGAGCTGAGAGGAAGAGTTCCCAGGTCAGGTCCTGCCCAGCAGGGTGACATCAGGGAGGGCTATCGGATGTAGGGCACCAGTGGGGGTGTCATTCAAGGCCCTGTCCTATGCCATTCGCTTCAGCACCACTTCTGTTCGGAGTCCCCAGCTCCCATCTGCAGCCTCCAGGCTACAGGATCAAAGGTCTACCTTATTTCTGGGAGTGTCCTCTCAGTAGCAGTAGCCTTAGCCTCGTGGCTAATGGACAGCCTTCCTGCCGCTCATGTTCTGTCAGCCAATGAAGGAGTGCTAGTCACACTTTAAGCCCCGCCTCCCGCTCTGTGAATGTGGGCAGATCCACTTCCTCTCCTGGTAGAGCCGCTTCTAGGAGACTGCAAACCCTGCTGGCCCCATCTGCCGGTTCACTGGGCAGGCACACATGCACCAGAATGTGGGTCTACTTTAGGCAGACACAAGGCCAAGTGTCGACCTCTCCTTCCCAAGTGCCGCTGTGTGTCCCCTAAACCCACAGAGGGTAGTACTAAGTTTCGGAATTCCTCCCATCCCACCTGGTGATCCTTTGTGAATTCAGCCTTGGATGGGAACGGAAACTTACCCAGAGATTTTGTTCTTCATTTGTTAGTTTTCGTGTTTGGCCTCGGCTTTATTTGTTGCACTTCCTATTCTTGCTGGTTTCAATACTTGTGGTATAAGGGACATTTCTGATGTTGGTTTTCTTTTCCTTTCCTAGAAAGCGCTGCTCTATGACCATAAGTTGTGGTTCCTAACTTGGGGACTAGGCTTACAGCTGCTGTGTTTTTTAGAGTATGTGGTTGCCGTGTAGAGTGGGCCTTTAGCACTAATGGGTCGCCCTGTGCTGAGTTTTAAACTAAAAAGGATGGTCATTTAGTTGTCTTCTTTAGATTTGAATCTTACATTTTTGATTTTTCAAGTCAGGTTATGCTTCATGAACTCCTACACCCCATCAATGGAATTTTCAACTTTTGCCTCTTAATATTCGTCTACAGATCTTTGACCCTGACAACATTCTGAGTTATCAAATTTAACATAAATATGAATATTAGGCATAAAAATTTGGCTGCATGAATAATTGCAAAGCAAATATGCATATCAACAAGCCAAGAAATAGCTCGCTGCTCCAGAGTTACCTGAATCTTCTAAAATAACCTCACTGTCTCTCTTATTCCATAGTGATCCATGTAGTGACTCTTGTATGAACTTTGCTTTTTGCTAGAGTAATTTTGCCCTCTGTGCTTGTATTACTAAAAGGTATAGATTGACTCTGCCTGTTTTAAACATCAGTATTTTGTGGATTTTGTATATTTTGACCAATGTCTATGGGTGTTCAACAATTTGTGATTTTCTACTCTGGGAATTTGTAACTTATGTACCCAGCCTACTGATGGCGGATATTAGAAATGTTTCTAGTTTGGGGATCTTATAGACAACATATCTATATGCCTTTTGTATGTGCATGGACTGGTGAATTGATGTACTTAGGTGCAATGGTACAGGTGTCAGTGGCATATTTTGTTTTTATTATTGTGTGCATACTTTTCAAAGTTGATAGTTTCTGGCCCAAGTAAGAATTGCTGAATTATTATGGTGGTCATCCAATATGGCTGAAACCCTCAAAGCAACAGCTTATCTTCCCAGAGGCCACCTCCCCCTTCTCCACCTCAGCCCAGGCTGCACTTTCCTTTCACCCTTCCCGCCCCCTCAGGGAAGGCCCCAGTCAGCTCTTCCAGTGTATCTAAACTTCCCGCTCAAGCCCCACCCCTGGCAAAGGCCATAAAAGCCTCAGCCTCCCTTTGTTCCAATCCAGAGAATGCCTCCTCTTCCCAAATTCTCTCTGTGCCCTCCAAGATAATGAAGCCCCTTTGCCTTTTTCCTTCTGCCTGTCGCTCTGCTGTGACACCGCTTGAAAACCCATCAAAAGTGTTTGAACCAGGTTACATTCCTGCCTGAAACGTGTGCGAATTCTCATTGTTGCATGCTTACCGACACTTGGTATAGTCAGACCTTTTCTTTTCTTTTCTTTTTTTTTTTTGCCAGCTATGATGGATTCCACTTGCGTCCTCTTACTACATTTTTAATTTTATCTGGATGTTGATGAAACTGAGCACACTTCCTGTATTTACTGGCCACTTGGATGTTCTCTTCTGTGTATTATCTTTGGCTAATTGTTCTGCCATTTATTTATTTATTTATTTATTTATTTATTGCAGAACCGGGGATTGAACTCAGGTGCTTGCACTTGCCAGGGAAGTGCTTATTCTACTGAGCCATCTCCCGGCCCTTGGCTATTGGTTCTGTCATCTGCCTTAATGAATAAAAGAATATAAAATTGTCTTACAAATATAAGAGTTCCTTCATGATTTCTAGTAATTCTTCATATGAAATTGCTGGTATTTGACTATCTTTGACATAAAAAAGGGCAATTTAATAGGGCTTAAATCAGTGCCTTCTGGGCACTGTTCTTTTGTGAATGATGTGCTGACAGATATTTTATGATGTTGTATGGCTTGTCTTTTGGTTTTCTTCTTTCCCTCACTTTTTGAAGTTTTTATTTTAAATATGGCTGGATACTTGAGTCACTTCTTTTATGGACAGTGTTTTCGCAGCTGGTGTTGGTGGCGACCTGTTCAGGAAATCTGTGTCCTTTGGTCACCTGCAGGGGACCACACTGTGCTGGGCAGCAGGGGGAGGCTGTCTGTGTGTCTGAGTGGTGCCCATGTTTCCCACTGCGCCCTTCAGGCTGTTGCCAAGCCTTCCTTTCTAGTGTATCCCCCTGGGCTGGGGTCACAGTGGGCCTTGGGTGTTGTCGCTGTGAGGCGTGAGCGCCGTGGCGCCGTGGGCGGTGATGGAGTGACTCCAGCTCGGAGTGGCAACCTGCTTCCTGAATGAAGGAGAGAGGCAGAGAACTCGCAGGAGCCAGCGAGCGGTTGGGAAAACCCCACTGGTGCCCTAAACCCGGACTTGGGCCATAAAGCCCTGGATGGCTGGCTCAGGCTGCGCAGGTGGCATGGCCACTCTGAGGTGGCCTCTGTTCAGCGCCATGGTGGAGGAGGAGGACAGTGCCATGGTGTCTCTGCCTGTACTCCTCAATTACACACACTTTTCATTTAACAGCCAAGTTCTGTTCCTGCCGCCAAGTTATTAGATGAATTGGTCACTATACAAGGAACTGCGTGTAGTGTGTACATTATCGTGTTCAGAACAAAGAAATAGTTAAGAGAAACACACTTGAGGCCTTTGCTTTTATTTGTATAACTTGCATGCAGCACTGTAATGTATAACAGAAGATAAAATGATAGCGCTGCATTATAAAATAAATCAGCAAGAATTACAGTTCTTTATAAACAAGCTGAGCTATGCAAAAATCTCAGGCCCTTTCAACCAGATTTATAGAACTGTGAAAAAAAGGAGCGCTGGCAGCCCAGGAGGCCGGGTTGTAGCTCCGAGCGACATACCTCAGTCGTAATACAGGAAGATCATTGAACTAGGAATATCTGTATTAGACATCATATTATCTAACTAGTTCAATAAAAATGTTTTTTTTTTCCTTAAGGACAATGATACCCAATAATTTTTAAAATAAAATACAGCAACCACCAACAAGTCATCATATCAGCTGGGTTCAGGCACTATCAATTTGTTCTGTGTCAGAAAAGGCAGGGATGAAAATTATGCAGCAAACTCAGGGTATAGGGGCTGGGGAGATAGCTCAGTGGTCTAACTGCCTGCCTGGCCAGGGCAAGGACCCAGGTCCGATCCCCGGTACCTCACGCCCTGCTGGCCCCAGAACCCTGGGTGTGTGCAGTGCAGGGCCCCAAAACCGGGTGTGGTGGGGAACACCTGTAATCCCAGTGCTGGGGAGGCTGAGACAGGAGGATTACTACGAGTCTGAACTGCATAGTGAGACCCTGTATCCAATAAATAAATAAATAAATAAAAATTAAAAATCCAGGATATATTATGATATAGAAAATACTCATCAATAATCGGGATTGCAAAACAGATGTAGTCTAGCCTATCAAAGCGTCTGTTCCTAGGTCTGCTCACCTGCGCTTTCCTGGCATCTTGGCTGCAAATTCTCCCGGGGTGCACTGACCTCACGGTGCCTGTTGCTGGAAGCTGTATTTTGAATGTGCAGTTTTGGCTCCTTAATGGAGGAGCTCCCGTGAGAGCCGCCGAAACGGAACTATCACTAATAAGCTGTCACAGAACATGAACTTGCTTGCCTCTAAGAATCCCTGGGAATGCCAGGGAGGCTTGAAGTGCAAGTGGCGTGACTGGGGCCTCTGCTCGGTATGCCTCTAGAAAACACCTTGGAGGAGGACAGACATGAAGTGTGTCGTACAGGAGCTTGCTGGCTAGGAGTGTGAGATAAAAGTTAGACACACAAAACAATCGTTGAGCCGAGAATCCCGGAGATAATTAATTTTTCAGTTGTCTCCTGTGGTTTGGAAGTGCCTGTGTAACCCTTGAGCAGACCCGCGCGCCCCTACGAGACATTTCCACGTGTCAAGAAGTTTCAAAGGTAACATCGCTTCTGAAGAGTTGTTTCTGAGAATTGATTTAACTCAAACGAATCTGTCTTATTATCACCCGAGGAGCTGTTGGGAGCAACAGCCCTCAGACATGAGCCCGACGCAAAGGGAACTGATCAGTCCTTCAGGCCCTTGGGCCCAGCGGCTGCGCCGGGGTCCTCTGTGACCCAGGACTGCGCTCTAAGCCACACCCTTCTGCATCGAAGCAGGCCCACCACGTATTGTTGGATAGAGCTTATTTTCTCCAGTGTCAGGCACTGTAGAAACAATACATATTTTGAAGCCATTTGGCTTCTCAGGGATGCTGCGTCCATTAGCACAGCATGCTTAGGGAACGTGCTTACGGTTCAGTCAGCTAAGGCCCCTCTTGTCTAACAATCCCATTCTGCTCCTGACACCGGGCCCTTAAATGAAGTGGCTGCTAAACGAAGATGGGGTTCAGCGTGTACAGACAATATTCAGAACAAAGAAATGGGTGGAAGAAGCTCCAACATGATTGCTTTATTTTTCTTTGGATGACTCTTACGTGTGGTACGGTAAGGGATAACAACAGAAGCCTACAGCACTGTACTGTGTGGCACAATCAGAGAAAATTACAGTATTATATAAGCAAGGTGTGCTATCCCAAGCAAAGACACTGGAGGTCTAGCAGCAAGGTATACAGAACTGAAAAAAGAAAAGGTGTATCATTGGCCTGGACATGGGGCTCAGTCAAAGGTGCTCAGTCATTTAACAAGCAGGTGGTTCGATGAGGAGGCTCAGCACTCGGGCACTGGGAGGGCAGAGGCCAGCCGCCCCATAAACTTTTCCAGTACCCACAGTAAGCGCTTGCTTAGCAGGTACTTGTTTGGTTAATTTTTTTTTTTCTTGAACTAAACTTTTCATAACCACTAGGTGGCAGGACTAGTCACTGCTGGATAGCTTGCCAAGGAGAATTCAAACACAGAAGCAGGCCCTTGAATTTAATTTCAGCCTTTTTATAATTGTTTTTGAGCTTGTTAATCATGAAGTTGAAAAAGCGTATTGTTCTAAGAAACACCGCAGAGTAAAACTGAGATAGAGATATTGGTAAGTTATTTTCTTTCTCAGGCTAACGGTGGTATGAATTGTCTTCTACAACATTTTAAAATCAGTCCTTTTATGGCCAGATTGGATGTAAATTCTTTCCGTTCTTCATCCAGATAAATTAATGTCAGTTCAGTTTGTTTTTCTACTCAGAAATGACCTTTTACTGTCAGGACTGGCAGCTTCCTGTTTATTGCCTCTGGAGGGGCAGAGCTGGAGAGAAAGCTCCCCCGCCTGACCGAGCCACCCACACCCCACTCCTGGCCTCAGTTCTGTCCTCTCTGTTATCTCTTCCTTCCCTACAGCCTCAGAAAGTTCTAGATCTTTGGTGTTCTCTTCTGAAGCAAATAGTATCACAGCATCCCTCCTTTGCATTGAAAAAAAATAATTTGTGTATTTGAAAATACAGCTAAAGCCATAGGCTTGGGGTTCCGTGCATTGATGGGGAAAATGAATGTACACATCTGGAAATAACTTTATTGATTATTATTTTTTAGTGCACGGTTCTGTGCATTTTAACACATGTATGAATTTGTTTACCCAACATTGTGGTCAGGATAAAAAATAATACCACCATGGCTCCACCCCCACATCTCCCTTTTTAGTCAGAGCCTCCTCCCATTCCTAGCTTCAAAAACCATCGACTGCCAACATGATAGTGTTTACTTTCTAAGAATATTGTATAAATGGAGCTATGCAATATGTAACACTTTGAGACCAGCCTCTTTTTTTAATATATATTTTAGGGAAGGGTCTACAGGGTGTTCAGGGTCTCACTACTAGATTGGACTCATAGTGATCCACCTGTTTACAAACTCCCAAGAGCTGGGATTACAGGTGCATGCCACCACACCCAGTCTCCATTGCCTTCTCAGCAGGCCTGGTGATCAAACCCCTGGTCCCTGCACCTGCTTGCAGGCGCTTTAATCCGCTGAGCGATTTGGCTGGCTCCTCTTTCTTCCAGTATAATGACTTGAGATTCATTCACATTGTGTGTCGTTTGCTCTTATTGCTAGCATCATGCTAAGGCATGGATGTCCCTCCTGTTTATGCATTCATTGGTGGATGTTTGAGTCCTGTCTAGTGTTTGGTACTTATAAAGAGAAGGGTCATAAACATTTGCATGCAGGCTTTCATGTAAATATGTTTTAATTTTTTAGGCTAAACACCTAGAGGTGGGAGGCAGAATCCTATGGTATGGGCTCTTCAGTTTATAACAAGTAGCTGTATTGTTTTCCAGAGCAGTTGTTTACCGTCTCGCATTCCCACCAATTCCTGGGCCTGCATGTGTCTTCTATTTTGCCTGCACTGACCATGGTTTTGCTTTGTATTTACCTAACACCTAGGGACTTTGAACATCTTTTCATGAATTTATTAGCTATCTGTTATAGTTCATATCTAGATGTCCCCCTAAAGCCCCATATCAGGACTTTCAAAAAGTGTTGGATTGGGGGCATGGCAGCTGAACTGCTGGTAGGCGGGACCAGGTTGGAAGAGGCGAGTCACCCCGCGCGTGGCCCAGCAGGGTGTGTCTCCCTCCCCAGTGCCGCCCTCCACTCTCTGTTTCCTGGGTGCCATAAGGCGAGCCGTCTCTCCTCTGCCGTGCCTCTGTGCGTGCCAGCCTGCCTTGCAGCCATCTGACTGTGGAATGAGACCCCTGCAGACAATGAACCCAATAAACCTTTCCTCCTCTGCGGGACCGTGCTGGGTACCATGAATCAGCAATGAAGACAGCGATTAGAGCTCTCTTGGTGCCAGGGTCATTGTAGTGATGCTACGTGGCCGTGTGGTTCGGAAGCCAGTGGAACTAATTTGAGGGAGAAGTTTAGAAAGATTTGGAGATGATGCCTGGGGACGCAGCCAAGACAAGAATGCTTCCCCCCCATAATTGTGTTGAGAAGCAAATAGCAATGAGACAGTTTCAAATCAAATTGGTAGGACAGTTTCAATGTTTAACACATTGCATACTCTCTTCCTAGTGGTTATTTGCTGTACAAGATGCGGACATGATATCCTATTTACAAAATGAACATCCATCTGTATCCCCTTTTTTGTTTAGTTCTGTCATTTGAATATTATAGGTGTGCTAACTCAGCAAAATATTCCACAAGAGTCCAGTAGTCCATAATGGTACTGGACCTTCCACTTGACTGGCAATATCAGAAACTGTTGACCTGAGTTCCCTACAGCTCAGCATAACAGCATGGCTTCACTTTTTATACTTCATTTTTATACTTTTCTGCTAGATGGTTAGGACCAAGATAAAGCAAGACGTATGCAAGAAGAGTTGTGGCTTTTGAGTCTGGTAAGGTCAGTGAAATCTCCTCAGGATTTATCCTGACATCCTGTACCTCAGATTGTAGATCCTTTGTCAGTTCAGCCTTGTGGATGAGGCACGGCCATTGCTTGGCCAATGTGCTCTCTGTGAAAGCCTGAGAGA
>NW_004524603.1:5892676-5894171 GCF_000260255.1 Octodon degus
CACGCCCCTCGAAGTTGACATCTCACCACCACTTATCCTGGTATTGGCAAGGAACTGTGGATTTAGTGTTCTCCCAGGTGAGTTTTGGTCTTGCTCTGGCCCTCTGTATTTCTGCCTTTTGGAATTAGAATGTTCACCCTGTACCACTGAATATGTTCAGCTTTTTAAAATTTATACTTGGGATCACTGTTCCGAAGAGTGCTCCTTGCATCTGAGGAGACTTTGGACTGAGACTTTTCAGCAACACTGACATTAGGACTTCAGAAACTTTTGGAGATGGATCGATGCATTTTGCATAAAGAGAAGTGCACATGTCCTTTGAGGGGCGGAGTGGAGTATCATGGTTTAGATACAAGATGGCCCACTAAACCTCATATATTCAAAAGGCGAATGGACCATGGGGGAGTGTAGCTGGCTGGGTGTTGGCGGAGTCTTGCTAGAGAAGACAGACTGCCGGGGCACGGTGTGGAAGGGGCTGGTTCCCTTCCAGCTCCTCCTTTGAGCGTCTGTGTTTCCTGGCTGCCACAGTGGTGCAGACGGTGTGCTATGCCGTGGGGCCTCGGAGCCAGCCTCCTGCAGGCTGAAACACGGGCCAAGATAAACTCTCCTCCTTTCTTTTTTCAATTCTGGGTGTCAAGTATTTTGTCCCAGTGATGAAAACAGTGACTAAGACACTCTCTGGATACACTCTCTGCTGAAGTGCTCAAGGCTTTTGTTCATTTTTAAAAGCTGAGATGTATGTTTCCCTTCCACGGAGTTTTGAGGGTTCTTCATATGTTCTGAATACAAGTCTTTTGCTAGATATATGGTTTGCAAATATTTTTTTCTAGATGTACCTGGACTTGTACATAGTCTTTTGCAGGCTGAAAGTTATTAATTTTGGGGAGGTGAAATTAATTAATTTTTTGTTTTGTGAATCATTTTTAGTGTCACATCTAGGAGCTATTTGCCTAACCATATATCGTGAAAGTATTCCCCTATGTTCTGTCTTTCTTTTTTTTTTGGTGGTACCAGGGATTAAACTCAGGACCTTGGGCTTGCCAGGCAGGTGCTTATGCCACTGAGCTATCTCCCCAGCCCCTCCCCTATGTTTTCTTCTATAAGTTTTATAGATTTTTTTTTTTTTGTGGAACTGGGGATTGAACTCAGGCCCTTGGGCTTGCCAGGGAAGCGCTTATTCTACTGAGCCATCTCTCCGGCCCCAGGTGTATGTTTTATATTTAGATCAATTGTACTTTCTGTGTTAACATTATTTGAATTTTTACATAGTTATTAATGGTATTTCTTTAGTATTCTCTTAATGCCTATAGGACTTGTGATAGCCCCTATTTCTTTTTTTAAGTTAATTTTATTGAGATGATCAATGACGTAGAGTGGGCCTAAGGAGAGTCACACGGGGAAAAGACACTCTCTCAGGCTTTCACAGAGAGCACATTGGCCAAGCAATGGCCGTGACTCATCCACATGGCTGCACTGATAAAGGTTCTACAATCTG
>NW_004524603.1:5895571-5920176 GCF_000260255.1 Octodon degus
TTCTGTTGTTGGTGATGTGTGTTGTTCCTCTGCTTTGTCACTATTGTTGGAAGTTTACCAATTTTGACTGTTTTAACACACTAACTTCTGGCTTCATTGGTCTCTATTTTTTTCCAGTTTCCATTTGTTTTGTTTGGTTTCGTTGAGCTAAGATCTGCCTGGGCTCCGGTAGGCTGGCCACAAATCCTGGGGCTCCGGCATCGTTTCTGTTTGTGCTTCCCAAGTAGTTGGGAGGACAGGAACGTACAATCCTACCTGGATCCATTCTCTATTCAATTGATTTCTCTTCTTCTTTATCTGCCTTATTTTTCCTGGTGGGATTTGGGCTCATTTTGCTCCCTGTTTTCTATTTTCAGAGGTGAAATTTGAGATAATTGATATGAGAATTTTATTCTTATATATCAGCATTTAATACTGTAAATTTCCTTCTAAGTACCTTAATGTTATCTCTCAACTTTGACAGACAGAATTTGCATTTTTGTTCCATTCAAATCTTTTCTAATTTTCTTTTTTTTTCCTAATTTTCCTGAGACTTCTTTGATCCCTGAATTCTTTTTTTTTTCCTTGTTTTTAATATATTTAGTACAGGGTCTACAGGGTCTCACCACACAGATTGGATTTGTAGTGACTCATCTGTTTTCAGCCTCCCAAGCACTGGGATTACAGATGTGTGCTACTACACCCAGTCTCAATCACCATCCTAGTGCGCCCAGAGGGCAAGGCCAGCTCAGTACACTGGGGCTCGAACCCTGGGCTCCTGTGTCTGCCTAAGCAGGTGCTTAATCCACTGAGCCATCTAGCTGGCTCTTGATCCATGAATTCTTTAGGAGTATGTTGTTTAACTTCCAACTGTTTGAAAGGCATCCCCATTATCTTTCTGTTTATTGATTTCTAGGTCGATTTCACTGCAGTGAGAAAACTCATTCTGTATGAATTCAGTTTTAAATTTGTCAAGAGTTGTTTTATGATCCTGAGATCATATGGTCTGTTTCAGTCAATGTTCAGTGAGTGTTGCAAAGCCTGTGATGTGTGGTTGTGGAGGGTGTCATGAACAAGTATAACTAGCTACTGATGCTGTGGGTCCATTCTTCCGTGTCCTTGTTAATGCCTGAGTACTTATTCTCCATGCTGCTGAGAGGGAGTCCTGAAGAGTCTTCTACTGTGATTATGGACTTCACGATTTTTCCTTTCCATCCAGTGAACCTTTGCTTCATGTATTTTGAAGTTCTAGCATTAGGTGCATATATATTTAGGATTGTTGCATCTTGGCAAATAAAATTTCTAATCACTGTGTAGTGACTCTTTATCCCTGGTATTTTCTTTGCCTTGAAGTCCTTTGGGTGCAATGAATATATATTCTCTCTCTCTAGAACTTTTAATAAAAAACTTGTTGTCGGTACTGGGGATTGAACCCAGGGCCTTCACAAGGAGCTATGTCTCTGGCCCATTTTTATTCTGATGCAATATCTTGCTAAGTTGCCCAGTCTGGGCTTGAACTTGTGGCCCTAGGATTTTTTAAATGATTGCATCTTGGTGTTTTGTTGTCCAGTTCTTAATACCGCCAAACAGTCAAAATGAAAATCCACACATTTGCTTTCTTCAATCTGATGGATAGGGAGCAGGGCTCCGAGTTCTAGGCCCTTCACAACTGGTACCCAGATTTCGGACCTGCAGCCACCGACCACATTCAAAGGAGTCTGGTTTTGAGGTTCGCAGCTCCAGCTCCAGTGGGAGTTTGAGCTGTGCGGGTGCGCCCGCACCTGCGTGTGCGCATGCTCGGGGTGGGGTCTTAGGTCTGCTGTTGGCTCAGGATCCTCTGCCGCCTCAGCCAGACAAATTCCCTGTATTTGAATGAGGCAAGAACCTGCGACTAATCACATAAACGTTTATTGTCAAATGACTGTATCAGAGGGGACACGAAGGACGATAAAGATGAGCAAGAGATAAGCAAGAGCCCTGTGAGGGCCGATGGAGCAGGGCGGTGGCCTCGTCCTGGGGGAAGAAGTTCCGCTGCCAGGCGGTCTCTTGTCCCAAGCTGGTTCTTCAAGGAGTCAGACACGGGGCGTTCAAAGCAGAAGCAGGTTCAGGACTGAGTGCCCAGCAGAGGCAGGACTAGCACCGGCTCGCTGCCAGGGGCTTCCTCCCGTTGCTCCCTTTTCTAAAGGAGGGGCAGGGCAAGACAGCTCTGAAGGGGAGAGAGGGGCGGGTTTTCTCCTCCAAGGCAGCTCGGTAGCCGGGGCGCAGCACCAGTTACGGGACACCTGATTTAATGACCCGGAAGACCTAGCACAGATGGAGGTCCCCCTGGCTCTGTGGAGTCTCACTGGGGCCCCTCGGTTGGGAATAGGGGCTCTCTGGCCTTGGGTAGAAAGACAAGCATGAGGCTACCTGGGATTCCCGAATGGGTCCCATTTTCTTCCTGAACTATTTCTCTTCTACTGCTGTCTCCTCTCAACAACCCTGCCACCCCAACACACACGGACTCACCTCTTCTATGGCAAATCTTCTCCAGCAGTACAGACATAGGGGAGCTAGAGATGCCAGAATCAGCAGGACCCAGATTCCCAAGAGCATGGACTGGAGGCTCACGAACAGGTTCTGGGGACAGAGGGGCGAGGTTATGGGCACCAGAGCAGCGGTCACTTTGGTGCCCTTTCCAACGCTCCTCACTGACACGGGACATTGTCCACGCCTCATCCCCCGGGCTGCGGCTTCTGCAGGGGGCCCACTGTGTCCAGTATGCAGAATACAGTGCCCTGTGCGCCTCTGCAGAGTGGGGTTGACTGGAGAGGATCCAGGCAGGGCACCTTGGTGCCACTCGCATCGAGGACCTCAGTGTTTGTCTTTCCCACCGGTCTCTGACATCTCAGCTGCAGGAGCAGCTTCTGCCTTGCTCATAGCTGCATCTTTGGGGACAGTCACCAGGCTACGTGAGTGTCAGGGGCACCTGTTGTGGTGCAGAGCTTTCCTCTCATCTGCCTAGCCTCGCTCCCACCGCTTGCCCTACCCCTTCCCCGGCCCACTGACCTTCAGCATGTTCACCTGGGAGATGCACAGCTGTAGCCGCTCCGATTCGGGGCTCACGGTGCTGGGGGCCCAGGTGGGCCAGCCGCTTGAGTAGTCTTTACAGAGGTAGTTACCATTCATATCATAACGGTACTCCTGGAAGTTACGAGATCCAATTGCAACGGCAGCGATGGCTGTGCAGAAAGCCGCCAAGGTGAGAAGGGTCCTCAGCAGGGCCTGGAGGGGAAGAGGCAGGAGCGGACCTTAGTGATTCAGTCTTTTCCACAGCCTGGACGTGGGCAAAGAGGGCAGTGCCTGGTGGTTTCCACATGTGACCCCCAGAACTCTCTCCCTGGCTTAGAACTCACCCAACAGATCCCACCCCGTTTGTCATAAACAAAGGCAGCAGCTCCAGCCAGCACAGCCTGGAGAGAGAGGAGACGGGGGCAGGGTTAGCAAGGAACCTCACGTCTCCTCCAGCCACCTGCCTCTGTTCCCCCTATGCCTCCTGCCAGCCACGAGCTGACTCTCCCCAGCAAGCTCTGGGTGTGTCCTGGTGTTTGTGCTTTGTTGTTTGTGGTAAAATAATTGTGGAGAGCTCTGAGCCTGCCTGAGTCCAGCCCTGGAGGCTGCAGGATGCTGTTTTAGAGGCCTCTGAAAGTGCTTGTGGCCGAGCTGGGTGTAAGCCTGCCCCGACTTCTCCAAAACCTTTTAAGGCAATATTGGGTGCTGCACGAAAGTGGCAGGGACTGGGGAGGGGGGATGGATCTGGTGTGAATCCCGGGCTGTTGGAGATGAATCTTTGGGCAGCCTGGGGCCCAGATATTGGTCCTAACAGCTCTCGGGCCTCCCAGCCAGGCTTGGGGGCATCTCAATGAGCAGATGGATGAGGATTTTGTCTGGGTCTGTAACTGATCTGGGCGTCTCTGGCAGGGGAGGCCCCAGCCCAGTTCCTTTGGTCTCCTCTTTCAATACTTGCTGCTCTGAGATGGTGAATGTGGTCAAGGGTCCCCCAGTCTCACCACAGACAGGATTTCATACATTCATCTCTGCTTCCACTGGATGCGCAGAAGACAAGGGGCGAACCGGAGGAGGCATTTCTTCTCTAGCTGGTTGTCATCCCAAGCGCCCCCGCCCTGCCCCGCAGACCTGGGCAGTGTCTGGTGCGGAGTGGGCTCTCAGATCCTTGGGTGGTGACTGCTGTGTTGATAGTGGGGAATGGTAGCCAGGCCAGGGTGGGGGGTGTGGGGAGCCCCAGCCAGAGGACTGACCCTGTGAGTCGGGACACGTCACCATCCGTGGCTGTCCTCTTATCTACATGAGCTAAGACGTGGCCCCCGTCATTAGCAGCTCTTTGCTAATGTTCTGCGGTACCACCCTGCTGGGTGTGATGTCCAGGAAACACTGAGGGCAACTTCCTGTCCCCTCCGACAGGACATGACGGCCCGCTGCCACACTCACCACCGCCCCAGTCCAGATGGCGGCTCCTGAGGCACACAGTGTGTGGCACCGGCAGATGTAGAGGAATCCTCCCAGGACCCCGCTCAGGAGCCCCAGCACGATCTGTACCACCTGAAAGATGCAGGAGCTAAGAGTAGGCCTGGGTGCCGGGGCACAGAGGAAGCCCTGGCCCCACTCCCCACCCCCTGGGGTGTTAGGGTGGCTCTGAGAAGCAGCTGCACCCTGGGTATACTGGTTAGAGCAGAGCAAGAGAAGAGGGATAGGGACAGGGACAGGGAGAACTATTTGGAATCTATTTGGAGAGGCTGGTGGAGAGTATGGCCTGAAAAGCAGCCTTCCCATGGCCAGACATGAGGATTGGGGTATCCCCCCAGCTCCACAAGGCAAGCGGCCCCCTTACCCAGGAGGCCACCAGCAGTCTGCTGCTGTCCGAGGTCTGGCTGGTGGCGCCGGTGGCTGTGGCCGGGAGCCGCAGCAGGGAACATCTGCTCAGCAGGATCTTGGCCAGCGCTGATTCCTTGTGGATATGCACGTTGATGAGGGAGGGCTGTGGGGCCTCGGAGGCTACCTCGGTGCTGTCTGCTGTTCCCATGTCCATGGATATCCCTCTGAGAGACACAAGAAAGACTAGGGAGGCCAGAAGGACAGATGTTCACCTGTCCCTGTCGGGGCTCCCCCACCACCCCATGTCTGCTGTGTGCTCCTTTTGGTCCTCTCAGGCCCTTTTGCCTATATGTGCTGCCCCTCCACCTCCATCACTGATCCTGAGTCTTCTTTCCAGAGCCCTGCGACCCTGGAACATGACCCCCTCCTGCAATACCCTGGCTGCTTGTTGAGCTTCTATTGGCAGTTGTGAGGGGCACAGGTATCCCCAGGAAAGAGGCTGCCTCACCTTCCTCCCCTGGAGCAGGGAGCTGAGCACAGCAGCAAGGTCTGCAGGAGTGAGGAGGAGGCGGGGGAGCAGTCTAGCCAGAGGAAGAAGCTGACAGCCAGAGCGAAGGGAGGCTCAAGGGTAATTGGACTTTTGCCCTTCCCGGAGAATGGCTGGGATGGAGGGGATCCTCTAGGGCTTTGCAGCCATGGGGGGCTGGGCCCTGAGGAGCCAGACAGGAATGGGGAGGCTGCACTGTGGGGGTGTCGGGCATACAATTGCCTGGCCAAGGCTTTCCTAGCAAGTGTGGTGAGTGTGTGTGGTTCCAGTGTATGTCATCTGAGTAGATGTGTGTGTGCGTGTGTGTGTGCACGTGTGCATGTGCACACTCATGAGCCGGCCTGATCATTTGCTCATCATGGAACCCCCCTAGCAGGGCCCCATGGTCCTAGCTGCTTGCTGGGAAGCACTGAGGCTGGGCCTCACCCTCTTGGCACCATCCCTCTGTTCTGCTCTCCTCCTCCAGCCTGGCAGTCCTCTGCTCCAGAGCGACACCTCGCAGCCCTGCTCTGCTCTGGCTCCTGAAGGACACAGGTGAGGCCGGGCCCCCACCCCAGGCAGGCCCTTCCCAGGAGGCTCTTGGGCTGTGGACCCTGCACCTGTCCCTTCAGCCCTGCCTGTGCAGAGCATCCTCTTCTTCTGCTCTGCTCTCTGTAGGACTCCAGGAAGGAGCACAGGGGGGTGCTGAGAAGACACCAAAACCAGTTTCTGGTGAGAAGCTGGCTCTGGCTCAGTACCCTGTCCAGCGAGGCTGGTGGACAGCATGAGGTTGAGCACAGAGGATGCGCCCTAGGAATGGAGGTGGCGCTGGGGGAGGCCTAGCCTGGCTTCTCAGGCCTCCCCTCTGTGTGGGGATGGGCGTGGCGCCTTTGGGACAGAGCCCTGAGGGAGCATGGCTATGGCTTGGGGACCGCAGGCTGCTCTTTCCACAGGTCCAGCAGGGGGAGGAAGGCCAAGGCAAGGACAGCAGGACTGGGCCTCCTCTTCCCAGGGAGAGTGGGGCTGGGACTCTGCTCCTGGCTGCACATCCTGCCCTTAGGAGCCACAGGGCGAGCCGAGGCCCAAAGTGCCCCAGAGGACCACACCTTCCAGAGGACTCCTGGGGCCCCCAAGGGAGAACGCAGAAAGTGGGGTGGAGGCCCCCTGGCTAGGCCCACTGAATCTGCATCTCCTGGTAGACTTGCCAAAAGCCTGACCTTTGGCCTCCATGGGATGGCAGGTGAAAGAGGGAGACTGCTCAGAGAGTTAGGCAGAGGGCAAGAGGGAAGTGCTGTTAGCGCTGCAGTCAATATTGGGGTTCAGCGGTGCTACTCAGGCAGAGGTATGCTGGGATTGGCTCTGTGGGGTGCGGGTTGGAGCCCACTGAGTTGGTTTTCAAGTGTACGAGGAGGAGTAATCTAGCAAAAAGGGCCGAGACAATTCTGGAAAAAAAAAAATACAAGGTAGTCAAGAAGCAGCCCAATTAGATATTAAATTCTGCACTAATTAAAATTGTGTCCGTGAGGCAGAGCTCAGCATAGACACAGCCACGGGCAGAACAGGAAGACTGGCGTGGGCTCGGCTCCCATGGGAGCTCCCTGTTTGCTCAGGAGAGCGTTTTAAATCAGTGAGAGAAGACCCCTGCCGCCACACATGGCAATGACCCTGCAGGAAGTCCCTCTGAACAGCAGCAGCAGCAGCAGCTTAGCTCTGTGTCTCCTGGAGTATGTCAGGAATTCCAGAGGGATGTTAAAAATGAAAACAGAAAGCATGAAACCACAGAGAAGAAAACGCGGCTGAACTGTTACAGTCTCCAAGCGGGGACGTCCTTTTAACATAGGAAGTAAAACCTGTCTAGTATAAACAAGAGAGAAGTTTCCTAAACATAAGCTATACTTTTTAGGATGAAAACTGTGCAAAAACACAAGGCAAGTCACAATATAAATTATAGTTGTAAAGAAATATTTGAAGCCATGTTAATATTTGATTACCACGTTAGTGGTAATTTTTTTTACTATGCAGAGTGCTTCTGTGGGGAACAAAATAAAACAGGAAACACAGAATAGGAAAGAAGAGCCTAAAAAGAAAAAAATAAAAATGGCTTTTAGCCTGTGAAATTCATCAGCGTCTTTCATGATAATGGGAACTATGAAATTATGAGACTGCTGATAATAATTGAAACTACTGCTCGAAACTATGCCGAGCTCATCACGGGAGGGAGATTAGTAATTGGCGACGGCCAGCTGCGAGGTTCGCCGTGGAGAGCCCTTTTGGAAATGTGTGAAACAGAGAAAAATTCTGTATCTTGATTGTAATTGTGATTGCATAAGGGTACAAATTTGTCAAAACTTATGGAGATAAACATTTCAAATGGAGCGTTTTATGGCATAAAATTGACTGAAATTGGTTAAATGTCTGTTAAGAGGGAATCAATCGCATAAATCATGGTAGATTCACGCACCGGACATGCTGCAGTTACACAACTGACTAAGGCAGGTTTGTGTGGACGGTGGTTGGGCTGGTTCTTGACACAGATGGTTCTGTGACCGCGACATTGTATAGAGCTCTGTGCAGCATGTGGGGTATGCCACCATTTGGGGGACAGAGCGTGGAGAAGAAATCTTTTGTAAGCAAAAATGTCATTGAAAAGTATGTCAGAAATGGATCATATTGGGGTCAGGGAGATGGCTCAGTGGAATAAGCGCTGCCCTGGCAAGCACAAAGGCCTGAGTTCAATCCCCGGTTCTGCAAAAAAATTAGGTGCTTTTGTTAAAAAAAAAAAAAAAAAAAAAGAAAGAAATCGATCAAATTGGTGTTTCTTTAAATTTTTCTGAATATTTTTGCTAGTGAGAAAATTATATGTAATACACACAGAGTCCACCAAAAATGTATGCACACTCGTGCAGTTTGCCATGGTACTAATCAATGTGGGGAAGCTGACAGCCACTGCTCTGAGCAGCTCTTTTCATTGTAGAGGCCAAAGATAACTTGCACTAATCTCATGAAGGCTTGATAAATTTAGTATTAAAATATTTATGCAAATTTTCCTTTTCCTGATGTATACTTTTATTTTTTTGGCAGACAGCAGGAATGAAAATAAATATTTACTAAAATAATCCAGGGATGGTAATAATAATAAGCTTGTCTTCTGGATGGTTAACAACCTAAGTTTGCAGACCAAAATTAGAGGAAAAGGAGGCCCGCAAGGAAAGCCAACATTTTGGCCCTAGCCTTTCAAGGTCACTTAGACTCAGGACATATGAGAACTTGTACTGTAATGTCATGTAACTCAGTAGTGTCCCAAATTTTCTGATCAAGGAGATTATGGGGCCAAAGAGGAAAGTGATCGATGATGTAGAGTGTGCCTAAGGAGAGTCACATGGAGAGAAAACATTCTCTGAGACTTTCACAGAGAGCACATTGGCCAAGCAATTGGCCGTGACTCATCCACATGGCTGCACTGACAAAGGTTCTACAGTCTGAGGTACAGGATCTCAGGATAAATCCTGAGGGGATTTCACTGACCTTATCAGACCCAAAAGCTACAACTCTTGTTGCATAGGTCCTACTTTACCTTGGTCTTAACCATCCAGCAGAAAAGTATAAAAATGAAATATAAAAGTAAAGCCATGGTGTTATGTTGAGCTGTAGGGGACTCAGGTTAACAATTTCTGACATTGCCAGTGAAGTGGAAAACCCAATACTATTATGGACCCTTGAACTGTTTTAGAACATTTAGCTGAGTTTACACACCTATAATATTTAAATGATGGAACTTAACAAAAAAAGGGGATACAGATGAATGTCCATTTGGTATCTGTGTATTCAAAGTGGTTAGGATAGATATGTAGTTACATTCTCTTAATGAATAGAAGGATTTGTTCTAATGATGTTTGTAAATAGGATAGCAAGTCCACATCTTGTACAGCAATTAACCACTAGGAAGAATGTGTGCATTGTGTTAATTATTGAAACTGTCCTACCAATTTGGTTTGAAACTGTCTCATTGCTATTTGTTTCTCAATAAAATTATGGAAAAAATTAAAATAAATAAATAAAAATTAAAAAATAAAATAAAATAAAATAATCCAGGGGCCGGAAAGATAGCTCAGCAGTCTAACGTGCCTACTTGGGCAAGCTTAGGCAGGCACAGGGACCACAGTCTGATTCCCAGCACCACATGCCATGCCAGCCCCGCCCCCAGGGTGGGCTGAGCTGGCCTCACACACACACACAAATTAATTAATTAATTAATTGATTAAAATAATTCAGGGGCTGGGGAGATAGCTCAGTGGAATAAGTACTTGCCTGGCAAGCGCAGGGTCTAGAATTTGATCCCTGGTATCACCAAAAAAAATGATAATAATTCAGATTCTTTTCTTTGTCCCACTCTGGACCCTAGACAAACTATATCATATCATTTTGGGAAGGCATCCAAGAGTTCATGTGGCAAAAAGCTCAGGATAGAATGTGGATTTGCATCCTGAATTAGGGTCATTGTTAACATTGACGTGTACACCAGGAAAACCCTTTGGACTGGGAAGGGAGAAGGATCCTTCCAGCTCTGCCCATCTGTTCCCCTGCAGGCAAGATGGCCCAAAACATGGTGACCGTGAATGGAGTCAGCGTGGCCTCCACCTCGTCCCAGCCCACTCACATCAACATCCACATCTACGAGGAGTCCGCGTTGACACAGCTGCTGAAGGCAGCAGGGTCGCTGAAGCAGTTTCTTTCTCGACCTAGGGACACCAGGCCTTCCAAAGCCAGGCCAAGCAATGAACAGCTGGCTCTAGGGGTAAGAGCGTGTGGGTGGTAGTGGTAGTGGGGAAGGTAACGAGGTGACACAGGGGAACCGTAATGAGGTGACACAGAGGGTGGAACCATAATGAAATGACACAGAGAGGGGAACCGTAATGAGGTGACACAGAGGGTGGAACCCTTTTTATTCATTTAAAAGAAATTTATGAGTTTTGAATCCTTATTAGTGCATGGTGGTTATGCTCCTTCTCTCCATCTCTTCATCACTTGGTTTCCTTCCTATTTGCAAAAGATCGACCTTCTGATTTCTTATCATCTTTTGTTTTGCTTCTTAATTTACTTAGACTTCGAGTTCCTCATGAAAGAGCAACCCCTTGATCAATATTGAAGCTCTGGTGTCTGATGTCTCGCCTAACATTATGGCCTCTAGGTGTTGGGTTTTCTGACAAATCTTCCTTTTCAACAGGACACACAAAGGAAAGGGGCTGAACCCTAAGAGGAGGGTCGTTCTGTGTGAGGAAGGGTTTTGGGACTTTGTCTGTGGAGGTTTGGCTGGGCCCATGCAGACTGAGGCTGCTGATGCAAGGCAACCCGCTAGGCCTTTCCGGTCAGACTACCCTGGAAAGTGTTCTGTTTCCACCCGGAAGGGTGACACAGAGTGAGTAGAGGCCGGATCAGCAAGCTTCCCAGCTGACACCCTGGTGGGCCGGAGTTGGTGTTGGAGACGACCCTGGTGAAGGAGTGGATTCAGGCCGACAGGGGTCGGGGAAGAAAGAGAAGGAACTGCAGGTTAAAGAAGCAAAGGCAAAAGTAGAGGAGGAAACTGCGGAAGACCCAATACTATTATGGGCTACTGGACTCTTTTAGAGTATTTTGCTGAATTAACACACCTATAATATTCAAATAACGGAACTAAACAAGAAAGGGGATACAGACGAATGTCCATTTTGTATCTGTGTATTCAAAATGGTTAGGGTAGATATATAGTTACATTCTCTTAATGAATAGAGGGATTTGTTCTAATGGTGTTTATAAATAGGATATCATGTCCGCATCTTGTACAGCAAATAACCACTAGGAAGAGAGTATGCAATGTGTTAGTTATTGAAACTGTCCTACCAATTTGGTTTTAAACTGTCTCATTGTTATTTGTTTCTCAATAAAATTATGGGAAAAAAAAAAGTAGAGGAGGAAAGGCAAAGAGGCAGGAGAGCCTCAGGCAAGTGCGTGCCTGCAGAGGGCGAGGGAATGCGCCAGCCCCGGCTGGGTGAGGAACCTCGCACAGAGTCTGTCCCAAGGCAGCACCTGTGGCAGGAGGGCTGTGCGCAGGCGTGCAGGAAGGAACCTGGGCTCCAGCTGCCTCAGGGCTGCAGGCATCCAGGTAGAAGTGTGAATGGTCTGCATTGTGTAGACAAGTGGGTCTGGGGTGTAAGAAAAGAGAGAAACCCAAGCACACATAGAGGGTTGGAGCGTGGACGATCAGGACGCAAGCCCCGGGAGACAGGAAAGGGGCCCTATGATGACGAAGCTCACGTGATATCCGGAAGCCTGTGCATAGGGCTGTCCAGGAGGCACCGAGTCGGAGTTAGGGGTGCAAATGGTTTACTGAGGGTCAACTTATGTGAGATGAAAAGAGGGGATAGGCAAAGGGTCCCTGCGAGGCTGTCCACTACCACAGCTCTGCAGTGGGAGGCGGTGGCCCTTGAGCCACAGTTTTGCTCCATCATTGGGTTGGGGACCATTACAGCTTTTGTCAGCTGAAAGCCAAGGTCCCCCTTGCTAGAAGCAGGTGGGGGACACCAGTGGCACATCTTTGTGTCTACTGCAGAGCCCTCACGATTACATATTTGTACTTGAAGAGATAAATCAGACCTGGAAGTGGAGGTAGATGCCAAGACTGGACAAAATGATGAGTTTCCGCAGGAAGGGTGAGGAGAAGCGGGGACGATCTATGTTTATCATGAAGTGTTTCCTGTAGAAAGAAGAACAAAAATAAACAGCAAAGCTGGTAAGCGGGATAGGGGGAGAGCCAGGCCAGCGCAGCTTAAAGGATAGTAAGGAAATGGAATCTTCTGGAATCCGAAGTGCAGGCAGATGCAAAGCCAAAGAGGTAGGAGCTAGGCTGCTGATTTTTCACCCCGTGTTGCAGGTGACACAGATCATGCTGGGGGTTGTGAGCTGTGCCCTGGGAGTGAGCCTCTCCTTTGGGCCCACAAGTGAGCTGCGTGGCTTGGGCTGTGCCTTCTGGGCCGGGGCTGTGGTGAGTAGGGGTTGTGCAGCGGGCTCAGTGGGAGGCAGAGGGTGACGGGCGAAGAGAAAGTTCCTGGGGGAAGCCACCGAAAACCCAGTGCCCGTGTGTCCTCTTTCCTTGAGGTAGCTGTCCTGGGGCTGGGACAGACTCTCTCCCATCTATGTCTTCTGTCAGGGCCAGGGAAGAAGGGGCAGTGGAACTGGACTTGGCGTACGTGAGGCTTCTGTGCTAGCCTCTTGAATCCTGCTTCCGATTAGCTCTCCCGGGAGCTTTGGGTGGAAGGGTGATGGGTGCTCTATCAGGAGAGCAAATCCAAAGCCCTGTTCGGTGTCTTCTCTCTCCAGGCAATTGCAGCAGGAGCAGGGGCCATTGCCCATCAGAAGCACCGGGGGCAACTTGCAGTGAGTCTCAGACAACTTCTCTCCCTGACCTTCTCTTCTACCCCTGGGTCCTCGGGATCCTCAGGCCTTTCCTGGAAGGTTCTGAGGGTTACCAGCCACAGGAGCTGGGGAAGGAGAGACAGATCTGTGGGCCGCACCCCTGCAGCTGTGCCCCTGACGATTGGAGCCTGTGTCTCAGATCGCTCTCTTCTAGGGCTGTGTGTCGGGTCTGCTCACGCTGGCTGGCGTCGCTGCCGCTGTGGCTGCTGTTGTTTTTTCTGTGAGGAGCATAATCTGGCAAACCGACGAGTTAAACTACTCAAAGTTCAACTCCGTGTGTGACAGCTTGGTCCCTGTCCCCACAACCACTAAGTACAGACAGAGAAATAGCTACTCAGACTGGAGGACAGAGAACTGCAGGAACTTTATGGAAATGACCCTGGTGAGAAAGAAGAACCCAGGCTTCCTGGGACCCTCACAGCTCTTTGCTCTGTGAAATGGAGGCCCTGGAGGGTAGAGGTGTAGGCTCTTTGCACTTGGACCGCCCTTGGAGATGTTAATTTCAACAGCAGGCACCTCTCAGATTGCAATAGCTTTTCCAGTGGCTGGGGGTTTTATTGGCAGGGCAATGAGGTGGGGGGCACCAATTGCATTTGAATAGGTAAGAAATGGAAGCTGCCAGGCCAGTTCAGGGCTGCCCCACCCCGCATGGCATCTCTTTATTGCCCATGCTGTATAGGCATGCACAGTGCAGGCAGAATCCAAGGAGCTGAGCCCAGATTGTATGTTTATCCATCTTTTCTCCCCAGAATCTCTTCTTGGCATTCTGTGTCCTGCTCATAGTGGTCTGTGTCCTGCACGTCACCCTATCTTTGGCTTCCGTGGGATTGCATGTTCGAAGCATGCGTGGCCAGAGCTCCCAGTTCCTGGTGAGTTGTCCAGAGGCATGTGGGTGAGTGTGTGTCTGAGAAGGGACAAACTGGGGGCAGCCTGGCGCCAGGAGCCCCTTCATTGGAAATTAAGCCCACCCCTCCAGGGGCGTGGCTCTTCCTTCACTGTGGTGGTGGGGGTCTGTGGTTCCATTGTGTGTCCTGCCTTGTGTCTCTCCACACCCTCCTTTCCTATTCCCTGCTGTCCCCTCCACTGTGTCCCAGATATCTGCCCAAGTCCCCTTTCTCTGTCACCGGCCCTTTTGCTGGCTCCCTATTTTGGAGTCTTTCCTTTCCCACCTCCTTTCCTCTCCTGGTTTCAGGCTCCGAGGCCAACTCCACCTCATTCTTTCTGTGTCACCACTGCTCCTCCCCTTTCCTCAGGATGAGGAAGAATCAGAGCAGAAGCTTCTGGGGGTGAATCCACAGTCCCTTCCCACGTCCAAGGAGGAGACCTTGACTGTCATCAACCTGTGAGCACCTGCACCTGGAGACCCTGCCACGGTTCCTGAGCGTTCCAGTCAGAGCAGCCCAGGGCCCATGACGATGATGGAAACTGTCCCCAGGAGTCCTCCTGGCCCTGCACCTCATGCTCGTCATTGCCATAGCCAATGACAGTCCTCCTCCTCCTCTCCCTGTGTCCTCACTCACCATCCCTCTCTAGTGCCCTCTGTTCCAAGAAGAGACATTGTCACATTTTCCATAATGCCAATTAAACAGAAAAAAATACAGGGGAGATAATTTTTGTCAGGAAGCTGTGTCTTCCTTCATTTACACAAGTCGTGTGCTGGGAATGGCCTGCCCTTGCATGGGGTGTGTGGCTTCCTTATCTTCTAGCATCTAGTGACCATAAACCACCAGTCAGGTAGGTAAACTCGAGCTCCAAACTACGGAAAATCCCCACCCCTAGCCTCAAGAAAGAAGTTGGAGGTGCAAAGCAATTTAGACAAGCTGAACCCCAGCATTTATTTTACCCCGGCAGTGGAGGAGTGGCTGCCCCTCATTCTCCGCTGAGTGGACAAATGCAGACATGGTTGAGCCCGGAAGCTAAGAGAGATAATGTGTGAAAAGACTGTATCCATCAGCTTTCCACTACTGTAACAAACACCAGACAGAATCCACTTGGAGAAAAGGTGGGCTTGGGCTCACGGCTTTAGAGGTTTCAGTCCCTGGTTTCTTGGCCTCATCCTTTTAAGGTCTTTATCTCAGCAGAAGCACACGGTGGGACAAGCCTCTTACTTAACGGCCAGGGAGCCTCTCCTCAGGTGCCACCTTCTATAGGTTCCACTGCTTACGGAGTTCCTTAAGCTCAGGGGCTGCTCCCGGGACCTGTGCACATAGAGAGGTCACTGTGGTGCATCCTGCGTTGCCCTGGGAGTCAGTGTCATGGGACCAGCGTGGAAATGCTGTCCTGTGGCTCCTGCCACTGCTAAGTAATAAGGGCTCTTCATTGACTCGGGGGTTTTGTGGCTTCTACCAGCATCTGTAAAGCAGTAGTAGGTCACCGTGTTGATCCTTCATTGTTCCTCTATCTGGCTCTAACAAGGTTTAGGACACAGAGATTTGAGGCATCAAGGAGTCACCATGAATTGCTGACCTCAAGGAGTTCACAGTCTGGCCAGGAGAAGAGGCACGAAGACGCTGTCTTAGGAGGAAAGCATGGGACTTGATGTCAGATTGGGGCGCAGCAGGCAGCAAGGCGGTCTGCTGACGGATGCTGAATAACAGCAGGATCAGAAGAGGAGAGGCTGTAAAGGAGCAGCCCTGGGCCGGCCAAGTAGCTCAGCAGGTTAAAGCACCTGCAGGCAGGTGAGGGGCCAGGGGCTGGATCCTCTGGCCTGCTGCGCTGGCCCTGCCCCGAGGCATGCTGAGACAGCAATTGAGACTGGGCGTGGTGGCGAGCACCTGTAATCCCAGCTCTTGGGAGGCTGTAAACAGGCAGATCACTATGAGTCCAATCTAGTAGTGAGACCCTGAACACCCTGTAGACCCTTCCCTAAAATACACACCACACACACACACACACACACACACACACACGAGAAGCCCTGATGGGAGGGAGGAGAACACAACTGTCTGCTCAAAATCCTTTCTCCATTTCTGGTTGAGCACTTTCCAGGATTCCTTTCATGGCTGGGACCATCTTCACCCCTTTCTTGGTCATAGGGCTGCTGTGCCTGGGGGCCCCTCTCCACCAGGTCCTGGGCCAGTGTCACATGGTATTGCTTGATCCTGCTGCCCCCCTCCATAAGTGCCCTTCACCATGTCCTGGAAATCAGTACTCCAGTTAGGAGGCACCCCCACACCGTCCACACAGGCTGGTATGAGGCGGTCTCTTCCACTATGATCTCTAGAGCTTCCAGTAGAACCTCTACCATCCTGGGCTTTTCTGGTATAATTTCTAGGAAATCTCAGGCATTTCCAGGATCATTCCTTTGGGTGCTCAGACACTAACAGCATAAGAAGAGTGGCCTCTGGTAGCTTCAGCCTAAGATTTAAGCCAAACCATCAGGGTCCCCCAAGGGTCAATCAAGGGTCCAACTACTTGGTCAGAAAAAGAAGAGGCATGCTTGAGAAGCAGAAATCAGTACTATCAATGTTCCTACTGCATTGGTGCTGGTGGTTGAGTTCCCCAGTCTTCCTGGAGCAGGCTCCTCCCTCTCTGACCCAAGACCTTGTCCTGCCTATTTCCATTTTAGAGTAGATGACTTTGCTACTGCAGAGGGGCTCAGGAAGAGCTACCTCATTTCAAATTGGGCACATTTGGTCCTTGGGGCACCTCCGGGGCAGGAGAGGGAGGAAGGGTGATGGTGGGCAAGAAGGATGAAGATGTGCTAGAGCCGCCCACTGTCTCTGCAGTCATGAGGCCTGTTGGGGGTAGGGAGGAGGAGTCTCCTGGGAGGTCACGTGCAACTGAAGGATGGCACAATGCCGACCCATTGGCACCATCAGAACAGGTGGTGGTGGGGAATGAAGATATCATAGATCTTTTGGACCATAATCCTTTGTTTCTTCATGGGTTGAGACTGTCTTGTGCCCAGCCTCATGGATGGTGTTAATATATATCCACGCAATGAACAAATGGAATTTTTTTTGTCTTTGGTGGGTAGGGGAGAGGGTAAGGGCTAATTTTCTTTTCACTTTTAAATTCTGTAGAAGATCAATTCTGGTGGTCCCAATTGTTGCTGTTCACAGCGTGGCTAATTGGCTTGTCACATTGGTTTGTCATGGAAAATGTCAGGAGCTGGCTGGAGAGAAAAAGTGTCCACCCCAAGTCAGCCAGGCCAAGTAGAATTTGATTGTCCTCAGACCCCAGGTATATGCTTAGGAATTTGTAAAAGGCCCTGGTATGCACTCTGGATGGCCTGCAGGGGAGAATGAAGCTCAGACATGGAATTAGACATTTTGAGATTCACCTCTATTTTATTATTATTCCTGTTAACAATTTGCTTTTAGCAAGGAATGTCAGTGAAGCAAAACACAAGAAGGGCTGAGCCTGGGCGCTGGTCAGGAGGCTTTGCTCCTAATGGTGTTAATTTCTTTGGCAGCATTTCTACAGCCATCAGGTCAGAGAGACGTTCTTTTCTTCATCATTCTGGCCAATGAGTGTCAGTTTTGTTTTGGTGGTTGTTTTGCATGAAGTGGTCTATGTCAGATTCCAGCAACTTCCATTCTTGCCCTGTGACGTTCTCTTTCCAACCTCTCCCAGCCCAAGTCCTCCGAGTCTGTCTCCGCAGCTCCCTCCCTTTGTGTGGAGCCTAGAAACCTCCTCTGAGTCTTTTTCTCATCAAGGGACGTTGCCACCCCACCCTTACTTCTGTTTACTTCTGGTAGCCAACTATTTGGCTGTTTGCACAGTTCCATCTTGGTGGCGAAACTGTATCCACCGATGGAAATGGCTTCATATCACTTTGTGCAAATAATCACCAGCTTGTGTAGGCGTCTTGCATTTGTCTAAGGATTTAAGACCATTTGGAGCATAAACAGGAAATACTTGGGTTTTCCCTCTCCTAATCGCTGCTTTTAACTCTGTGTTGTCCATTTACGTTCCTTTCACAGCAGGGCCAGATTCTGGGTTCTGTAACTGGTCCCTCGGTGGCCTCCCATTTGGTGCTGTAGGCCCAATCCTGTTCACTTAAAAGCTGCAGCTATCAGAGCTTGTCTCTGTCCCCTACCCCGGTAGATCTGCTGCTCGGACTAGAGGAGGACAGGAAGGAATGTTGGTGGGCTCGGCTTTTTCCTCCCCATCCTGCCCCACTGTCTTCCTTCTCCACTACAGCGGGGACAAGGAGGAGAGCAGGGCAAGGTCGTAGGACTGGGGTGGAGTGGGGCTGGCGCTCCCGGCGCGCCTGCACCCAGCTCCTGTCTGTGGTCATCATCTACATGCTGTGGGGATGGGCACTTCCGCGCCTGTTGCTGAGCCTGGGAAGCACATGGGAATGTCTCTCCCCTCCCCGTGTTATCTGCCTGGGCCAATCAGGAGAACTGGAAAGACACACAGTACACCCAGAGGAGAGAAACACCAAGTGCCGGGGAAGGGAGAGCTCTGTTGTGGCAGGACACGTGTGTGGTGGGTAAAGCTCCTCTCCTCTAACTCTGAAGAGACAATTCCAGAACCTGAGATCCAAAGAAATGCTCGCAGGAAAACTGCATCTAAGTTTTAGGAAAACTGAAACTTTTACCCAAAAATGTTCACCTGAACTAGGAATATTAACTGCCAAAGAGGCATTTTGGGGGGCAATCTCCTTAACTTATGTGACAGAAATCCAGTATTTTCTCTCTGTCTCTGTCTCTGTCTCTGTCTCTTTCTCTCTCTGTCTCTCTCTCTCTCTCTGTGTGTCTGTCTCTGTGTCTGTCTCTCTGTCTCTGACTCTACCTCTCTCTCTCTGTCTCTCTCTGTCTCTGTCTCTGTCTCTCTGTCTCTCTCTGTCTCTGTCTCTGTCTCTCTGTCTCTCTCTGTCTCTGTCTCTACCTCTCTCTCTCTGTCTCTCTGTCTCTCTGTCTCTCTCTGTCTCTGTCTCTCTCTGTGTCTGTCTCTCTCTGTCTCTCCCCCACACCACCTCCTGACTTCCTTGTCTTTCTTAGGTAAAGATCTCAGAGAAACACACAAGAAATCACCCCAAACCTTGGAATCACCCTGATTTGTTCTTTTCAGATGACCTACAGAAGAGCTGACCATTTAATAATAAGTTCTTCACCCAGAGGTCTTTAAATCTATCTTTTTCTTTTTTTGACAAGTGCTGTACTGAGCATGCTTAGGAACGCGCCGCCTTTGCGTGCAGCGAGGTCTCACTTATATGAACGTGGACGCGCCCGAGAGCAGACCCTCCTTTCTGCGCTCAGGGAGACTCTACTTTGCGCATTAGCTCCCGCGCTGTCTTTGCTTGCTGTAAGTAAAATCTGTCGTCACTTTGCCTTTCTCGGTCGTGCCTGTTGGCTTTGTGCTCACTGGTGCCCCAGTCCTCTCATGTCTGCTAACAGGAAGAAGACATAACAACTGCTCCTTGGCAGGCTGCGGCTCAGAGCACAGCGCCTCGGCCTTGAACGCGTCCTCTGCGGCCCCCGTAGCTGGCTCGAGACAGCTTCAGCGCGCGGCGCCGGGTCCAGCTGCGCAGTGCCTTCTGGGAACACCGTAAGGTATCGCTCAGCCGCTTTCGATGTCTTTCACGGCAAATCTCATCTTCTCTCTGGTTGCTTTTGTGATCTTTCCTTTGACTTCGGTATTTTGAAGACTTGCTTCAAAATATGTAGGTTTTGCGTTTGGATTTTCTGTCCTCTGAAAATTACTCCGGAGGAATTATCTTAAAGGATTCTCAGTCTTGGGCTTCCCACTTACCCTTCCAATTCTGCACAACTCTCTGCTTTGATAATTGCTTTCCACGCTAATATTTCACCCTGAAATTCTGACTAGAAATAGGTCGTCCCTCTCCCTCTGCTTCCTCGTCTCCTAAGTCCTGTCATTTTTTTTTTTTTTATTTCTCATCTCTTTATTTCTTCCTATTATATTCTGATTAGATTCTTTGTAATTATTTTCTGCATTTGCTAATTTTGGCCTTAGTTATAACCTGTTTTTAAGCATTCTGTTCAACTTTATGTTCCATTAAAATTGTCTGCGTGGCACAGGGCCAGACAGACAGCTCAGTGGTTAGGCAGACACAAGGGTTGGGAGTTCGATCCCCAGCCTGCCATGCTGGGGCCGTCCTTGGGGCACACTGAGATGGTGATTGAGACTGGGCGTAGTGGTGTGTGCCTGTAATCCCAGCACTGGGGGGGGGGGCGCTAAAAAACAGGAGGATCGTTACAAATCCTGTCTGTGTAGTGAGACCCTGTAGACCTTGTACTAAATACATTTTTTTTAAAAAAAGTCTTCATGTCCTAGATCTTCCTTTTTCAAATGTTTCTGTGTTTTGAGGTCCTCTTACCCTTGAATCATACCAATGATAATTTGCCCCTTCTTCATGCTTTAAACTTACAGCATTCTTTAATTTTCTATAGGCTTTTTAGTTATATAGGTCTTGCTTTAACTTGATCTTAACCATCCAGCAGAAAAGTGTAGTATAAAAAATAAAGCTATATTAATATGCTGAGCTGTAAATGTCTCAAGTCAACAACTTCGAACAATTGCCAGTTGTGCTGATAACTCACTACTCTTATGGACTATTGGGCTATATTGAGTTATTGTGCTGAATTCAAATACCTACAGTCTTTGGGCTGGCATCAAGCATGAAAAGATCCTTCAAAGATTTCTCCAAATACAGCTTCTCTAACTTCAATGGAACACCCATCTCTGACAAAGTAAAACAAAAAAGGTGGATATGTTGGGAGCCATGGAAGCTGGGAAACTGATCAAATTTCCTGTGTGTAGGCAGGACTAGGCCTCTGCCTAAAGCAAACAAGTTACCTCAGTCCTGAGATTAACATCCTGTCTGGTTAAAATCAGCTATTAGTCACTAGGCAACCCAGTGTCACATGTTACTAACTTTGCAATAAATAAAATACCATTATAAATGAAATACCATTTTGTTGTGAAATATATATATATATCCTAACACAAGATAGTTAGGGTAGATATACAGCTACTTTCTCTTTGTTCAATGAGAAGAAAGGTTTGTACTAACAGTGTTTAGACAAGAAATCATGTCTATATCTTGTCCTCTGAATAACTACTACAAAGACAACAATGTGCAATGTATTAATTATTGTAACTGTCCTACTAATCTTTTGAAATTGTTTTATTGCTATTTTATCTTTTTTCTTATTATAACGAATTAAAAAGTAAAAATTAAAAAAACTTTCTACAGGAAATAATGCCAAATTTTGTGATCTTTGCAGTTTTCTATTAAGTCTCATTAATGATATTCTTTAGGTATATTTAAAATTTTTATTATTAAATTATTGTGTAACCATGACCATGATCCATTACTGAATCTTGTTTTATCCCAGACTGAAACTTCATCTGTATTAGACAATAGCTTATTGTCTTTTTCCTCTAGCCTTTGGTTTTTTTCCTATTTATTTATTTTTTACAGAACCAGGGATTGAACTCAGGCCTTTGCGCTTGCCAGGCAAGCACTTATTCTACTGAGCCATGTCCCCTCCTTTTTTTTTTTTTTTTTGACACAGGGTCTCCCTATGCAGCTCAGGCTGGCCTCGAGCTCACTTTGTAGCCAAGGCTGGTCTCAAACTCACAAGGATCCTCCTGCCTCAGCCTTCTGAGTGCTGCGATTACAGGCCTGCACCATCACATTCTCTAGCCTTCAAATAATGATTATTCTACTTTCTCTCACTCTGACTTTTCCTACTGGAGCTAACACATGGGAATAGAGTCATAGGTTATTGTCACTTCATGATTGGCTTTCTTCACTTGGCAGAATGTGTCCAAGGTTTACCCTTGCAGAATGTCAGAATTTCATTCACTTTCAAGTCTGGCTCTCATCCCCTTGTGTGTGCGGACCATCTTCCGTCCATCCATTTCTCTGCTGATGAATGCTTGATGTTTCTACTCTCTGGCTGTTGTCAATAAGCCTGCAGGAAGCCCTGAGGTGTGGACACCTGTCAGAGTCCCTTCTTTGGGGTGCATGCTCAGAAGTGGGACTGCTGAGCCAGGCAGTCATTCCATGTTTGAATGTTTGAAGACCCATGGGCTGTTTTCCCCAGCAGCCCCACATTTCACTTGCCCGGCAGCTTGCCAGGCTTCCATCTCCACACCTTTGCCTTCACTTGTTATGGTCTATTCTTAGGGGTGTGTGTGTGTGTGTGTGTGTTGTTGTTGTTGTTGTTAGTCAACCTACCATGCCTGAAGTGGTGCATCACTGTTGCTTTGAGCTGAATTTCCCTAGTGTTCAGTGACGTTGAACACCTTCTCATGCACTTTGTGGCCCTTTACATGTATTCTTTGGGGAATGTTCATCCAAATTCTTGACCTTTCAAACTTCCTTGTTACTGAATTGTGGCAGTTCATTCTTATTAGTGACTCCTTCCATGGGGACCCCTGCAGTGGACCCCAATCTCTTGCAAGGTGTTACAGTGCATGTCTAGAGGAAAAGACAAAGAGGCAGAGTGCCAAGTAAGTGGCATCTGGATGCCCAGTTGTTCTTGGGGAACAGAAGACCATGAGGCAGCCAGAAAGAACCTTGGTATCTATTGACTGGCAGTGGGGAAAACAAAAGTTGGAGGCACGAGATGAGGGGTGAGGCCAGTCAGGCTGGTCACTGAGGGAGCAGGGATTTCTCATGAAAGGGACAAGCAGCTAGACTTAGGTTATTTAGCCAGTAACCTGCTTTGTAGCAGATGCTGGGAAGGATTTTCCTCTGGAGTCCTGTAAGCCTGAGGCATCTCACAGCCTAGCCCCACAGTAGCTCAGCCCATCTGTGTGAGCTCAGCCCTGGCCGCTGAGGATGAACACTGCTGGTCCGACACCACCTACCTACTTTCATGATGACATGTACACGGCCTTAGCCAGACTCATGAATCGAACTGAAAACCAGTTTAGGGACATCTCTGCTATACAGCCAGCACTACTTGCAAGTAAGCTCAGTCATACCCAGGGGAGGGTGATGGGGCCGTTCTCCACGTATGTATTTGGATATCAAACCCTTATGACGTATGTGATTTGCAAATGCTTTCTCTGATGGTTGGGATGACTTTCAACTCTGTTAACATTGTTCACGGAGGCACAAAACTTTTAAATGCTGACGAAGTCCAATGATCTGGTTTTCCCCTTTTGTTTTTCATGCTTTTGATTTTCATGTCTACTATGGAGTGGATATGGTTGGACCTCTAGAGGCTCATGGGCTGGAGGACATGTTCCTAGTGTGATGATGTTAAGGGGTGGAAGAACCTTTATGATTGAGATCTCTTGAAAGGCAGTCAGGCCATAGGGCTCTACTTTCACACAAGAGGTTAATGCTTTTCCTTTGGGGGCACTTCCAGCATTTTCTTTGGGGGGCTACAGGTGTAGTACCTCCCTTGTTTCTCTTGCTTCATGTCCTGACATGCAACTTCTCTGTGAATGTTCTTGTTATGAGGCTCTCACCAAAACCAGACAGATGCCTGTTGGGAGCTGCAGAAGCTGGAAAATCGGTCAAAGGTGTGTGGGTGGAGCTAGACCTCAGTGCCTAGAGCAAACAAGCTACCTCAGTCTTGAGACAAGCATCCTGTCTGGTTAAGGCTGGCGATTAGTTGCTAGGCAACTTTGTATCACATGTTATTAACTTTGCAACCTATAAATGTTTTGTTTTGCGGGTTCCTCTGGCCAACCAGGCAGACCAGCCACCACCTAGCCCAGCTTTTGTCTTGTCTATTGTTTTTTTTTTTTTTGGTCATTCCTGCCACTGTTTCTCACTGGATAGAACTGGATCACACTGAGACCAGTGGATCCCTACAATGCCAGCACTGTGGTCTGGAATATCTAGATCCATGAGCTAAATAAATCTCTATAAAGTACCCAGCAGTGGTCATTTTGTTACAGCAGCACTCAGCAGACTAAAGCAGCCACTCACTCCCCAGGTAATGTGCCAGAAACACCAGGTTTGACAGTTCTCTGTCCTGCTTCCCACCCGTCGGAACTGAAGGGGAAGATCACGAAGACGGAGCAGTCAGGCTCTCCAGCTTGGCATCTTCAAGCCAGAGTCAGATTTTTGTATCTGAAAGTAAGGTACAATAGAGCCTAAATTATCTGAACATAGTAATGTAAATTAATTACAAATTAACAAAACAAATTTAACCCAAGAATTTTTCTAGCAGCATAGTAGCCAAAGAACCATGGAAGTTGTGTGTCACCCAGCTTAGCTCGAAGTGTGGATTGATCCTTGCTCCTGTGCGGTGACTGAGGAGTGGATACATGACCCCAGATGGTCATGAGAGTAGATCTAGGGCTCTGGGTTATGTGACCTGAGAGGCTTATGCTGGGTTTGAGCCCCGAAACCTGTCGAGCAGAAGCTCCTGCAGCTTTAATGTCCTGACCCACACTCACTCAGAGCTGCCCCAGACCACCAGGAGCTGGAGAATGGAGTTGTCTGTGGAAACCAGAACCTAGAAGTGAGAACTGTGGCGCCCCCACGATACTGCTCGAACCCCAAATTCAGCAGTTTCTGAAGCCAGATTGACTCTTGATCATTGTAATATGTGATCAGTAAATACATTTTTGCTTATACTGCCTGCCATTGACTGAATTCCTAGTTAATAGGCTGAGACGCTAGACTATGCCAACTGGCATTCACTTGGTTCCCCCAAATCTGTAGGTCCTGGTCCTAAGGGGCAGTACACAACGCCTCCAGAATGAGGCACTGTTTTGGGGTTATTCCAGGTGTACCTGACAGCATGGACCATGAGGAGATGAGGACAAGGAAGAGGGGGCCATGCAGATAATGTGGAGGGAGACTCGGGTTAAGTGAGGTCTCTGTTTCTCA
>NW_004524603.1:5920276-5925764 GCF_000260255.1 Octodon degus
TATATATATATCTCAAAGTCCAAGTGGAATCTTGGTCCTGGGGGCCTCTGAAGCCTCGAAAGGCTAGTAAGTGCAGTACCAGTGAAGCAGAATTGAATCAGAAGCCTGGTTAGCATCCCCCCATCTCTGCTTGTACTCTGAAGAGGCAGAAAGAACAACGGGGCTTCTGTACTTGCTTTCTTGCTCAGAAATAAAAGCACAACACAAATCAGCGTGTGTAACGTGCTACTGATTTTGAAATCTGGGGTGGTTTGGAGCAGTGCATTTTTTTTCCCCCGTTTTATGTATTTGGCACCGACTCTCACTATGCAGCTCGGACTCGTAGTGATCCTCCTGTTTCCCGCCTCCCCAGCGCTGGGATTATGGGCGTGCACCACCACGCCCGGACTTGGTCGCCGGCTCAGTGCGCCGCAGGCGCGACATGCGGGACCAAGGATCGAACACTGAAGCAGGCGCTTAGTCCACTGAGCTGTCTCGCCGGCCCTAACTCTCTCACCAGCCCTCAGAAATGTCTACTGCAGTATCCGCATTGCCGAACGTTTTGCTTGTCCTTCAGATATCGTGTTACACAGAACAGAGTCACAAAGAAGTCTCGGTTGGAGTTCACTCTTGAAAACGGGTGCCACTTTGTGAAGAGGACTAGCAGAAGCAAAAGCGCAATAAAAAAATAACTCTGTCTAATCGTAGGGAAAACATAATAAAATCTCTCTTCACTGTTAAAAATAAGAGCCTGCTGAGTTATGGAAACATGCGCACACACCCTGCAAGCCTGGACCGCCTCCAGTGCCCAAGGATCCCGGGAAGAGCGGGCGGCACGCCTAGTCCGAGGGCGCCACCTGGTGGTGAGGACCGAAAGGCGAGTTTCGCGTTGGCTTGCGATTTTGCAGCGGAATAGAACACAGGACCAGAGCCAGGTCACATAAGCACTAACGTGGCTTTTGTAATCCGGATTTCCTCACAGTGTAGTGGTCCATTAGAAGAATGATGGCCGAGTCTGGATTACAAAAAAGCATGTGGAGTAACAAATGGTGTAGTTTTTTGCAATGTGTGCAGCATATAGGCATATAATAAATACTTTATATTTCTGTGTAAGTATAGAATCATTTTGGAGGGAAACGTCTCGACCAGTAACAGTGACTCCTTTAGGGGGAGTTGGCCATCTAGAAAATGAAGCAGGGGAGACACTTTGCATTGTAGTCTTTGTGGTGAATATTCTCTAATCGAACAAGTAAACAACCCATTTAAGACATTTTAAAATTTAAAGAAAGATTTCGTGTCACACATAACAAGTGATGTTGTGATTTGGCCCTTGATTCTGCCCTTATCTGGGCCAGCACTGAGCCAGCTTTGCCCCCAAGTCTACTGACTTTGGTCATTTTAAACGACATCCACCAGACACGATGATTCCAGCAGGCAAAAAGCCAGAGTGGGGCAAGCCAAGACAGAGAGCCTTTCTCTAACGTAAGTGAAGGGTCTCTCTGTGGTGAGCTCAAGCTTTGAATGGGCCTAGACACTGCAGAGAAAGGGACCCTTGTTTGGACAGTTTGTGAGTTGAGGGGCCGAGCCGGATAGACTGGCTCCTAAGTCAGAGGAGAGAGAAGCAAGCCACTGGGAGGGCGAACACTCACACCAAAGGGCAGAGGGGACGCGTGTTGTATGTCATTTGACACTGCCTACTTCTGTACCTATAAGCGTGGATAGAAAGTCCAGGATTACCAGGTTCGTGGGGACCCTGGAAGACTAAAGAGCTGATTAAATGAAAACCCTGAGGACAGCAGCTGAGAAGTTAGGAAAATCCAGACAGCATATCCAGCAAGATCAAGCCTACTACAGTCCACTGTGGCATTGTCCCCGTGGACCGTAAGAAGACTCTGTAAGGACATCTGGGAATAAAGACTCTCTCAGTACATAGACAAATAACTGCTGAAGTTAAAAATCCCAAAGAACGGGGCCGGGGAGATAGTTCAGTAGAATAAGCGCTTACCTGGCAAGCGCAAGGGCCTGAGTTCAATCCCCGGTTCTGGAAAAAAAAAAAAAAAATCCCAAAGAAAAGTAAGAAAATTTGAGAATGAAAAGAGAAATAGTTACAAAATATGATGAGTAGGTAACAATCAAAGAGGACCCTACAGGAGGTGGAACATCTTTGATAACAGTCTTTGAAAAGGGGCAGCATAAAGAGCAGGAAGGAAAGAATAAGAAGAAAAATTCATGCCCTATCAAGGAGCACTTGAATCTGCAGACTGGGGAGGGCTATCATGTGCTAAGCACAGTTGTAGGGGGGTGTACCCACTCTTAGGTCCACAGTTATGGCGACTTATGCTTGCCGGTAGCTTTGTTCCAATGTATTCAGTTACATAATGTGTTTTTATTGAGGTATGGTTGATATACCACGGATCGCATGTACGTCTTAGAAGCTGCACAATTTCGTAAATATTGACACCTAGCTGTTACCCGCTAGGAGTGTCTTCACGTCCCCAACAGCCTTCCCGCCCAACCCCCACCCTCAGGTGCTAGCGCGCACATTCTGGAGCTCCACGCCTGTGGAACTGTGCAGTGTGTGCGCCCGCTGTGAGTCGGCTCTTCCACTCAGCACCCTAGTTTTGAGGTCTGTCCACGTGGCTGTGGGGATCAGTAGCTCGTTTCCTTTTATTGAAGAGCACTGTCCTCTGGGTGGATAACCTCGAGTCTACTGATCCGTTCCTCTGTTGGTGGACAGTTGGGTTGTTTCCGGCCTTTGCTTATTACTTGCAAAGCTTCCATGAGGATCAGGCAAGCCTCTTACAGATGTGTGTTTTCTTGTCTCTTTGGAGTATACCTAGGAGCAGAGTGGCTGAATCCCGCGGTGGATGCACAGCGCCTCTTTAAGGACCGTGCTCCCTGTTTTCCAAGGCGATCCCGCCATCGCGCATCCCACCCTGGTGCTCCGCCTCCTGCTGACACGTGGTGAGGACGGTCTGTTTAATTTCAGTTGTTCTCCCAGTCCTTTTGAATGATTGTCTAGTATTTCCATGATAAGAGCATGTCGGAATTTATCCAGCCGGATCTCTCCTCCCAGTTTTGCTGCCTTTGCTGTATTTTTGTGTCTAGAACAAACGACGCAGGGCTGAGCTGTACTCGCCGGCGCCTTCCCTGCGGGGCGATGGGCGGTTTGGAACAGGATTGCAGCACTGAGCTTATAAATATTTGAAAATGCAATCGATGTTATCAGGGAGCCTTGTTTGTCAGCGGTAGTAACTTCCATTTCAGCGTCAGTGTGTGTGTTGCAGCGTTCTTTGTTCTTTCTCCCAGATTTCCCTGCTACTTTTTGCCAGGGGTAGGTGTTTCAATTTTTAAAACCTTGTAGATTGTTTTGATTTTCACTTCCTTGACTCTTTATGAAGCTGAAATCTTTTCCTGGCTATGTTGGCTGTTTATTGTTCATTTGTGAATAAATCTGTAAAGAGGTGCACGTGCTTATTTTTGTGAATTTTTTATAACATAAAACTTACAGTTTTTTTTTTAAAAAGCTACATTTCTGTCTTTCACTTCAGTAATGGCATCTTTGCCATATGAAAACTTTAAAGCTACCTTTTATTTTATAATTTCTGACTTCCTGTCTAGCTTCTTGCCCAACTCTTGAGTCGTACGTGTAGTTTTCTAGATTTTATTTAAGATTGTCATTGTCCTACTTCTTCACAGATATGAATGTAATCCTTTTGGAGTGTACGTAGTGCGAGTGGTAGTCTAGCTTTTCTCCATCTGTTTGGAATTTGGGTCACTCCTCTGACTGACAAAGCCGGTCTTTCGCTACCTTTGTCCTGTGTGAAGCCCCGCTGCCAGCTGGGGCTCAGTGGTGCTATGTCTGTCGCAGCCGGGCCGTTCCTCCTCTCATACGCGGACATCAGACGGATTTGTTGTGTTCAGGCTTTTTTTTTTCCTTACTCCATGACACCTAAATAAAAAGTATAGATTCTGATTGAAATTGGATATGAACAAGGTCTGATAAAAAGATATATATGGTAAGGGCTGGGGGAGATGGCTCAGTGGAATAAGCACTTCCCTGGCAAGCGCAAGGGCCTGAGTTCAATCCCTGGCTCTGGAAAAAAAAATTATATATATATATATATATATATATATATATATATATATTCTAGGTTTTAAGAATATATTTCAGTAAAATATACGTTTCCATTAACTCCTCCCCAAGCTTTTCCCTTTGCTTCAAACACACTTATCCCATCATTTTTGCCACTTCTTTTCTTTTTTTAAAAGCATTAATTACTTTATTTTTCTTGCCACCCTCTTACGCAGTTCCGGAGGCCTCCTTCCTGAGTGTCCTCGCTTGTGTCATCCCGGCTGCCTCGCTGCCCTGACTCTGTGGAAACGCCTCACTGCTGGCGTCACTTGCACCGTGCGGAGCAGCCAGCAGCCACACGGCGCTGGGCCTGGCCGTGGGGACACACTCGCACGAACTTACAAGCCCGCCCGCCTTTCCGTTGGGCGGCAGCCGGCAGTATTCTGACGACATCTCGTAAAGACAGTCACAGAAGCGGCCTCCAGAGCTGCTCCAGACCTGGCACGAATGACGGACGCGGCGTGTTCGAAGTGCGGGGGGTATTCCGAGGCGGTGCAATGTGTCTCACTGTCATAATCTTTAAAAAAGCATTTATTATATATTTTGATCACCCCTTGTATATACCATTTTTGGAAGAATATGTATTTTTATTTTTTCATTTTTTAATTTTTTTTGGCGGAACGGGGGATTGAACTCAGGCCCTTGCACTTGCCAGGGAAGCGCTTACTCTACTGAGCCACCTCCCCGGCCCCTGTAAATCTTTATTGTGGTAAAGACAGTTCACGCAAGAACACAAGACACTAATGCTTTTCTATTAGTTCAGGTCTCGTGCTATGTTTTTCAATATGGTTGCGTTTTTATAGCTAAAGGTCTCGTACACATGAAGACTATTCGCACAACGGAGAGACGAAGGGAACAAACACCGATTCGAGAGACAGCCCGCCCCTCCCCCAGCCCTGGTGCCTGTCATGCCCCCCAGGCCGGGGGCGGCACTGTCTTGTCCTTTGCGGAAATATTCCCTTGCCTTTCTTTACAGTTTTACCACATATATCTGTTGCTCCGAACAATAAAATTATTTCATTTTTTCCATGATTAACTTTGGCAAAAATGAGATCAGACTGTATTTGTGGGCTGGGGCTATTTCTGTGGCTCAGCCTCTACATGTAAGATTGAGCCCTGTAGATGCAGCTAAGCCCGTTTCTTTCATAGATGTGCTGTATAACAGTGCAGCACTAGACGGGTGTTGTGCAGCTCCACTGTTGTTGAGCTTTGGGTGGTTTCTGGCTTTTATTGCCATGAGTTTTCTTATTAAAAAAAAAAAAAATCCTCATGTACTCCTGAAAGGGTTCCTATAGGGCTGTGTTCTTCAAACTTTTTGTTTGTTCTCTTAAAAGGATTTTCAGAAATCTAGCTATTAGCTTGAGGGTTTTAAAC
>NW_004524603.1:5926494-5928128 GCF_000260255.1 Octodon degus
CTGCCATATTCTGAGACCGAAGGAGTTTTTAACACCCATTCTGTTTCTAATTTTTGTTTTAATCAGTGTAAGTACTCAGAAGTCTTGTTCACATAAATAAGTCAGGAATGAGAACAATTTTGTTATGGAAAAGTATTTCAATGCTTTGTACCTCTTCCAAGCTGACTGCCCAAGCCCTGAAGTGATCCATCATTAATGTTTAATCGCCCCTTAATGGATACATCTGCCTTCCTTTTTATTGCAAACAAAATAGCAGATCCTGCTTGCTTTGCAAAAATTTTATCAGCCAGCCTTTAGTATCTTTCCGCTTCTCAGTCTCTGGGAAGTACACCAAGAACTTTGCCAAGTTGTACCAAATCTCATAAATTGTATCTCTTACTTTTTCACTGAAAGCTTGCGAAGCATCCCATTTAAAACAATGTGCATGACAATTTTGGAAAAGTTGAAATGTTGTGAAGTTTGATAAACCCGTGTGAATTTATTTACAGAACCTTTAAAGAGGAAATTGTAAACACACATAGCTAAGTGAAAGCACGGACTGAACTCAACGTATCTGTAATTAGGTGTCAACAGCTATCATACGTGGACAGTCTGATTTCATTTTCATTCTGTCTCTCCTGTTGGTCTAGAGAGAGAATTCTAGACACTGGGATTTCATAGGCAAGCATTCTAGCATGTAGCTCCAGTATGGTAGGACTCTCCCTTTATTCTCACCATCACATAAAAAGCAAGATAAATATTCAATATCGTGAGCTATCCAGGCAGAGTTCACAGTTATCCACTTTTTTTTTTGTTTGTTTGTTTTTTGGTACATGGTCTCACTATGCAGTTTGGACTTGTAGTGCTCCTGTCTCAGCCTCTCCCGGTGTTGGGATTACAGGCACACAGCACCATGCCTGGTTCTGGGACTGGCATGGCACACCTGAGGTTCTGGGACTCAAACTCAGGACCTTGTGCTTGCCAGGCAAGTGTTTAGAATGATGAGCTACTTCCCTAGTCATTTTATAGCCATGTGACATCCCCTTTATTTGAGCACAGACCCAGATAAGGTTCATACAGCATGGAGGGCATGTGATGTGGAACAGTGGTGTTCACCTGATGACAAGGGGGGAGGGTAAGGGTGGGGGGGAGGAAGAGGGGATAGGTCAGGGAGGGGAGGAGGAGGGGAAAGGTGGAGGGAGGGAGGATGGAGAGAGGTTGGGGTCCCATAAGCCCTTCTGAGATACACCCCCAATGACCCAAGACCTCCCCTAGGCTCTACTTAAAGGTTTCAGCACCTCCCATTGTAGTCCAAACACGTACTCTACACAGTTTTTATGCTTCTAGATTTGTTAAGGTGTATTTTCCAGCTCAGAACGTGGTAGTCTACCGCCTGGGTGCTTGAGAAGCAGGTGTGTTCTATTCCTGAGAGCTGGCATGTGATGGGCAGCAGGTTAACAGGGCTGCCCCAGTGTCCTTCGTCTCCTTGGCGATGCTCTGCTTACTTGTTCTGTGCATTCCTCACAGGAAAATGTTGACACCGACAGCTGTAACTGTAGACCTTCCGCAGCAGGACCTTTCAGTTCTTTTGGTTTTTCTTTATGGGTTTTGAGGCTCTGTTGTGAAGGGTTTATGTGTTTAAGGCTGTTATATAA
>NW_004524603.1:5929153-5947573 GCF_000260255.1 Octodon degus
TTAAATGGCAAGGATCGGGGAAGCTGAAGGGTTGCTGAGGAGAAAGAAGAGAGGGAAGAGGGGAGTGGGGAAGAGAAAGCCCTTGGCGTTGATAAGCTGTCTTTGTAGCTGTATCCTCAGAATTTAAGCAGAGCGGGTGTTTTTCATAACTTTGTGTGTTCAGGAGGGGCCACCTAGGGCGGTCTAGAATCCAAGAGGGAGATCATCTCTTGTCTATATTTTGATAGAAAAGACCCAGGTTCTTTCAGTGTGCTCCGCCAGGTCCAGCTGCACTGTCGGCCTTTGCATCATGGTGTGATGTTGGGAATATCAGACTACTTTGCTCTTCTTCGCCATCCAGGAGGCCAATGTTGGGTCCTTCTGATAGCTGAAGGCTGTATTATACATTGCTCTGGTGTCAACTTGCTACCTTTTCTCAGGAATCCCAGCTTTGTTCTTGTGTATAGCTCCTGTGCTGGTCGACTGGTCTTTGTTTTTTGTTTTTTAAAGCAAATGTACCATCAGTGGGTGACTCATGAACCAATTGTCAAATATGACATTTGGGTTACTTTTGGAAATAGGTCCAACAGGTCTGTTCACAAGGTCAGACAGTTTAAGGTCAGTGAGACAACGCAGCAAAGTAAGCACCTGCTTAGGCGAGAGCAGGGACCAGGGTTTGATCCCTGGTACCACATGCCTCACCAGCCCCGCCCCCGGGAGCGCTGAGCCAGCCACCAAAACCGGGCGTGGTGGCACATGCCTGTAATCCTAGCACTGGGGAAGCTGAGACAGGAGGATCAGTATGAGTCCGAGCTGCACAGTGAGGCCCTGTGCCAAATACGTAGAAACAAACAAACACAGTGCCATACAGGTTATTACTGCATGGGTAAAGACCTGGTGACTGAGTTCCAGGATAAATTTCAAAATCCAAGATGTGAAATGTCTTCACATCTACCAGGGCATATGTATTTTTATCTCATGTTTGGAAGCTTTATTCAGCATACATTGCTGAAACCTTCAACAATCACAGAATGATGCAAGCTATTTGTCACTTTTCATGTATTTTGATGGTGTACAAATTGCTTGACAATTTGAAACAAAGATTTTAAAAACTGAGTGAATAGGGCTGGAAAGATAGCTCAGTAAAATAAGCGCTTGCCTGGCAAGTGCAAGGGGCTGAGTTCAATCCCCAGTTCCGAAACAAACAAACAAAACCCCTAAAAACCAAAAAGCCCTCAAAAACTGAGTGAATAACAGTCAAATTATCAGATTTTTTCTCTCTTTTTCTTTCTTGTTGGGCCTTTTAGAACTCAGAGTGTAGGCAATTTTGAAAGAAATCAAGTCTCTTGAGTGTCATTATTGTCTTAAGAATGTCATTTCCACATCTGTCACTTGTTCATAAATCCTTTAGACTCTGAAAATCACAATGATAAAGTCCTGCAATGTACTTCTTTAGTTTTGATAGTGACCTGTCACAATAAGTGACATGTTACTATTGATGCCCATGGAATGCTTCGCCTGTGTTTCATTGTTAGTGTGTTTCGGCACAGTTTGTGGCCTGTCACCCATGACCGTTTCCGGTGTTGGACTGCAGTGCTGGCTTTCTGTTCAGTTTTACCCCCAAGTGGATTTTAGGCACCACTACTGAATTGGGCTACTCTGACAAGAAAAGACAAAAGAAAGAGCAACGAGCAGTATAAATATACAAAGCTGTACAGGCACATTATGGACCAAAATACGCAGTTACACTTAGACACACACGCGGGCATCCTGCTGCTCCTCGTGCCAACCGGGTGAGCCCGAAGTCAGCCTCTTCCATTCCCCCAGCGCAGCCACCTATATTAACAGCCAGCTTCTGCTATGTTAAAGTACATATTACCACTAGAAAAATAGGGTTGGAGCGTATTTTACCCACCATGATGCCCCCCAATTTCCAGACAGAACTCACCACAGCAGATTTAAGAGACGAACACCAGGGGGAGCAATTTGCAAGACATTTGCCGAAGATCAGCGGTTCTGTTTTACTGTACGTACTGTGGATTTAGTTTTCATTTTATTTTATTTTTTTCCATAATTTTATTGAGAAACAAATAGCATGCTGTGGATTTAAATGAAACCTGATTCTCACATTCTTGGACTATTTTACTTGGTCGTAGAAATGGGCAGATTGGCAACTAGAAACCACACTGTGAAAGTGAGCCCGTGCGAATTCTCTAGAAGACCTTTGGAGAGGAAAGCTTATTTTCAAGGATGAAGCCACGATTTTTGTACACTAGATAGTTCACAGTTTCTTGTAGGAATCATATTTGCTATTTCGCTCTGTGGCTGTGGGGCAAGTAACAGCATCTCTTTGTCACTGTTAGATCTCTATCGCTGTTAGATCTCTCACCAGCAATTAGATGAGCTTGCCCTTGGAAAGCCAGCACCAGCTGACACTGACCACAAAAGAGGAGGCCACAGATCTCAGAATGTGGAAATGGGGCAGAAAAAGATTGTCCATGGCTGCAACACAGTATTTTGTATCTATAACACACAGGACTTTATTTAATCAATAATGAGGGAAATATAAATAACAACACAAAAATCAACCAAATATAGGAACCAGGAGGTTAGAGGAAAACACATTCAACTGACCCAAGTAGGTGGGCGTCCAATTTCAGCCTGGAGACCATGCCAGGGATGCCGTCGAGATTCTTCTCTCGGCAACTGGTTTGCATTCTCTCTACTGCACAGCGTGGAGCTGATCGGGACCCAGCGTTCTCCCGTGACTAGGACACACCGTGCTAGCCCGTGCGTACCCAGGCTGGCAGAACCGCAGAGGCCGACACGGCCCGTGAGGTACGATGCCTTTCTTGTACATCAAGTTGTCACAAAGCACATGCTAAGATGTCTTGGTGAGCTGGCCTTGGGTATAAAGATATGGTAAACCGTTAAAGCACATACACATTTCCCCAAATGATTATTTTTGTTTTAGAGGAATTGATTTTTAGCCCTTTGTAATTTTTTTTTCTAGCAAAAGTGAGATATCAGAACATTTTAGAGCTAGATGTGGTGATGCACACCTGTAATCCCAGCCCTTGGGAGGCTGAGGCAGGAGGATCACTGCGAGCTCGAGGCCAGTCTGGGGTACAAAGGGAGTTCGAGGCTAATCTGAACTTCACAGCAAAACCCTGTCTCAAAAGCAAAGCAGAACATCTTAGGATTTTTTTTTTTTACTGGCTCAGGCTTAAGGGCTAGTCTGGGGATCAAACTGCTATATACTATCTGTGCCTGACTACATTTGCATAAGCAGGTGCTTAAACAATTGAGCTAACCGGCAGGCCCCCAAAAGTTGAGAAGGATTTTTTTTAGAACATTTTAGATAGCAAAGAGTAGACAGTATTTTCTGTAATCTACAAGCCCGTCTGCTCTCCTGAGCAGGTGGGCCTGCGTCCACCTTATCCAGGGTGGCAGTGGTTATACCGGGAAAAGTTAAAATTGCAGGAGCAATATAGAAGAGTAGGTTGTTTTTTTTTTTTTTTTGTGGAACTGGGGATTGAACCCAGGTCCTTGAACTTGCCAGGGAAGTGCTTATTCCGCTGAGCCCTCTCCCTGGCCCAGAAGAGTAGTTTGGAAGTCAGGCTTAGCCTTTCCTTGTGAGACGTGAGCTGCATGGGGTACGTGAGTCAGACCTGCCTTCCTTTCTAACTGAAGCTGGGATCCGAGAGTTAGTTGTATCTGCTTGGTTTCTCTTTAAAAAAATTCATCTGAACCCAACTGCTCAGACAACTGGAGAAGCTCTTCCTTCTGCCAGGCCCGTGCCGAGTGTTGCCGGGCCTAGGGCACACCACGTTGGGCTCACATGTCTCCCTGGTTCCTGTAGAAATGAAATCTGCCACGGATACCTCGATGGCCCAGGTGTGTCGGCCGCTCGGGATCGCTGTTCCCTTCTTATTGCTGGTAGAGCATTTGTTTTGCCCAAAAGTGTCTCACAGGGGTGGCAGGAAGGGGCAGCTGCGCTGCTGTTTCCTCTGGTATCCGGGTCAGGGTTTCCCTCCGAGGCCCGCTGCACAAGGAAACCCATACACGTCGCCTTTTCCTGTCTTGGGGGACGCGGTAGTTCTCTCTCTAGCAGACAGACTTTGTGGGCTGGTTTTCATCTCACGGCCCCACCCTGTGCGCCCTGTCCTGGACTGAATCAGGGCCGTCCCGCTGTGCTCTGGAGTTTCTATGAAGCACCTAGGAACCAAAGAGAGGCCGCCTAGGACACGAGGACGACTGCTCCAAGGCCGCGGGTAGATCTTGCAAATGTTCTGCATCTTCCAGGTAAAAGAGCTTGATTTTTCCTCCTTTATTACCCTCTCTGTCCTGTACTGTCTTCTCCTGGCCTTTCTTAGTTTTACCTGCAGCAATCTGTGCCAACCAGGACAAGGCACATGGTTTTCCCAAATCTGTTTCTTTATTCCAAATTCAAGCCCAAGGTTGTCTATCCTAAAGTCCCAAATAAGTGGATGCTGAAAATTATCACCAATAGAATTTTTTGGGGACCCTAAAGGGTGACTAAAACTAGCCAAAGTGGTAGCCCCTGGTGATACTGAGAGATTTCCTCTCGTCCTGTGCAAGGGCACTTTTGTATGTGCCTGTTGGGGAGCCTGAGCCCAGGTCTGGGACCCAGCAGGCCACATGGAACCCCTCCTCCCACTCCTGCCTCACCCCCTCCCCCGAAGTCGTGGGATGCTCTTCACTCGAACTGGCTGAACAGTCTTTTTTTTTTTTTTGTATTTTAGGGAAGGGTCTACAGGGTGTTCACAGCCTCACTACTAGATCTGACTCATAGTGATCCGCCTGTTTACAGCCTCTGAAGAGCTGGGATTACAGGTGCGCGCCACCACACCCATCTCAATTGCTATCTCAGCATCCCCTAGCGGCGGGGGCCGGCGCAGCAGGCCCTGGGATTGAGCCCCCAGCCCTTGCACCTGCTTGCGGGCACTTTAATCTGCTGAGCTATTTGGCCGGCCCCTGAACAGGCTTCTTTATATTTTAATGCTATTTCTTTCCCATTGCTTATTGTTGAACATCCAACTGGATGGGAATAGCTTCTGTTTTCAGGAAGGGAATAAGGCCCAGGAATATGATTCAAGTTGATAGGTTCACAAACAGGATGTTTGTTTTTCATTTCTGCTGAAGAGACACAATTAAATAAAAAGTAGAAGAGGGGCTGGGAGACAGCTCGGTAGTTTAAGCACCTGCCTGATGAGCTCAAGGACCTGGGTTCGATCCCTGGCACCACATGCCATGCTGGCCCTGAAACCACAGGCACGTTGAGCTGGCCACCAAAACTGGGTGTGGTGGCACATGCATGTAATCCCAGCACTGGGGAGGCTGAGACAGGAGGATCACTATGAGTCTGAGCTGCATAGTGAGACCCTGTATTAAATAAATAAAAGATTTTTTAAAAACGTAAAATAAAGATAGAAGAACTCATTAAAACAGAATAATTAGCCAGGATGAAGGCAGCAGCTGCAGAGGAATTATTCCTGGGAAACCACCCCGACTTGTTTCCTTGAGCAGGGGCAAGTCCTTGCGCTCAGCCCAGGCCTTTCCTAACCAGGGCGCCTTTGGTGCTCAGAAACTCACAGGAAGTGCGGAGAATAATGTTATTCCTCTCTGCAAATGGAGCAAGAAAATCTGCCTCCAGCGTGAGCCCATGTCGTGATATTTCCAAGGACAGTTCCCACCTTCCCTGTCCCTCCCAGGCTCTTCCTGTCTTGTGGTGGGGGATGCTGCCACCAGGAGACCCACAGGGCCTCTTGCCTCTCTGGCTATGTCCGGGGATTCTTTCCCAAGTGGGGCTGGGGTTGGGCTTCACGCTGACCCAGCGTCCTCCTGGGCCAGGTGCTATCTGGTAAACAGAGCTACCTAACAACATTGAATGCATTGACAGGAGAATTGATGGACAGGAAGTGATCAAGGGGGGCTGGCGGCTAGCGCAGTGAAGTCCCAGCAAGGTTCTCTTTAGGGGACAAAGCAGGGGTAGGGTAGAGTTGGGAAATCATGACAGTCATTTGGTTCACAGGGTGGTGACTGAGACTAGGCAGGCAACGTTGGACTGGAGAGAAAATAAAAGTCCAAAAATATCATTATGGAAATGAGAAACCCTCAATGTTTCCTCCCCTGCTTTCGCTTCGTTTTTTTGCTCAGGCTGGATTCTGAGAACGCAGGGATTGAAGGCTCCCATTCCTGGAGGAGATGGCTTGCTGCCAGTCGCTCGACCAAACACATCATGTGAGTAGCTTGCGATGCCAGGGGCCCTGGGGAAGTGGGGCCATAGGTGACCCTGTCCTGCGCCCAGCTGGCCCAGAGTGAGGCTCAGGCTGCCTGGCTTCAGTCGAGCCCTGTGCCCTGGCTGCCTTACAGTGGGGATGCCGTGAGCATTTGCAGGGCTGGGCATGGAGGTGCACACCTGGAATCCTGGCACTCAGGAGACTGAGGCAGGAAGACTGTGGAGTGCAGGGCCAGCGTGGGCTACATAGTGAGTTCAAAGCTAGTCCAAACTACGTAGTGAGACCCTGTCTCAACAAAAAGAAATTAAGAATTTTCAGGGTCCCCGTGACCGCTGTCTTCTGAACTTAGCACCGCCAACCCCAGCCTTCTCCCAGCCCATTCCAGCCTGTTCTGTGGAATCTTCCTGCCCCTTAGCACAGACTTCCCTGCTGCTTACCTGGGGCCTTCTGGGAAGCTCCCCCTGCTGTCTCCCTGGAGACCACTTTTCAAGGTGATCCAGGGACAGTGTGGGGGCAGGGGATGGGGAACAGTCTTGGTTTCAAAGCCACCAGCTTTGCAAACAAGATGTTTCATGTGGTCATATCTTCAGAAACTCCTCCCTGAAAAACAGGAAAGCCCGCAAAAACCAAGAAGGGGTTCAGGCTCTTTGTCCTGAGTTTTGGTACGGGGAATAGCTTTGACTATGGGGTAGATTTTCTAGAGACCTAGAAACTTTGGGATAGGTATCTCCAGAGATTTATAGGAATTAGCTTATATAGTGGTAGTGTCTGGTGACTCTAAACTCCACAGGGAGGCTTCCAGGCTGGAAACTGAGGCAGGAACGAATCCTGCAGCCTTGTGACAAAATTCCTTCTGCCATAAAGCTTCAGTTCTGCTCCTTCAACTGATCAGACAAGGCCCACCTTGTCACGGGGGGTGGTAATCTTTAATTAACTTCAGCCACATCGGCACAACAACCTCATACCAACGTTTGGGTCAGACTAGATCGCCACGTGCCATGGGCTGGTCAAGCTGACACAGGCTGATTCCCTCGCTCAGTTTCAAAGTTCTATGGACTGGCAAGGGAAGAAAATGTTCACAGGTTGTTTTCCACACCAAAGACCAGTGCTGAATTACACGTGCAACAGGACCTGAGTCAAAACCAGTGCCTGGGTGCCTCAGTGTAGACAGCTCGTTTTCGAGTTGCACCTGTCTGGGGTGGGCTTTGCAAACCAGATTAGAGCAGTTTCTCTGGGGTGAAAGACAGAGTCCAAGAGGCAGGAGGCTTCTGCTGTCTCTCTTTTCTGCAGCTGCGACACCCCCAGAGCAGTAGTGACCGAGTAGCTGGGGGGCAGTCTGCTGGAAGCTGGTTTTGACATTTGACGCTCATGGCCTCGCAGTTACCTGCCACTTCATGTCTCTGGCCAGTTTCTGGAGGAACTGACCTCTTCAGGGGTGTGCCCCCCATATACAAGTACTGAGAAAGCCCACCTGTCCCCCAAAGTATTTTTTCCCTGGTGGCCCATTGTAGACCTTAAGATTCTAAGACGCTACTTTTAGAGCTCATTCCTTGAACTGCTGCGGGGAAGCCCCCCAAGCTGTGCTCTCAGCAAGGTCCTGAGCTGGCTCGGAAGGGTTGGGGGTCCTGGGAAGTCATTTTTCCAGCTAGATGGAAGCTTATGGAGTGCAGGAAGGGGGGGGGGGCAAAACAAGGGCCACCAGAGAGCGGCACGCCGTGGTTTCTAACGAGGTAGTCCCTAAGGGCCTCACGCACTCAGAGGTGGGCTTTGGCAAGTGGCTGGATTACTGGGCTTCTAGCTGACTGCTGTTAGGAGATGAGGTCTGGGTGGAAGAGGAGGTCCCAGGGGGTGTGACCTGGGAGGCTGCGCCTCCCCTCCCAGCGCCTCCCTTGGCTCTGTTCCTGGGTGCCATGAACCGGGCAGCTCCTCCTCTGCTCCGCCCTGGACCATAACCAGGAGCCGGCCTAAACTCCTCCTTCTCTTCGGGGGTGTCAGGTACTTCCCCCAGCGGTGAGGAGAGTGACTATGACAGTGCACGAAGGGCCACGGGCGGCAGGAGAGAGGCTCCGGGGACAGCCACTGCTCCAAGACCGTGCCAGGAACAGGGAAGCCCTTACCTGTCCTTCGGCGCAACACGCCGCCCCGAGCCTCACAGGTCAGCTCTTCCCTCTGATTGCTGGAGTCGCCCTCAGCCTGGCCTCCTGGCAGCCTCCTCCGCCTGAGCTGACCTGCCCTCCTGGTTGGCCTGGGGCAGTCCCAAGTTCCAGTACAGGGTCCTGGGCACACCAGGATGGTGGCCACCTCCGTGCCTCCGCCCCGTGGGACTTGGGAAAGAGTTCTGGGAGTTTGTGGAGGAAGTTAAAAATTACCAGGCCAACTTCAGATTGGATAGCCGCACTGAGGTGGTAAAGGTAAAGGAAGGACACCAGACGGCCACAGGCTTTGTAGGAAACGGCTGGCCTGCTGGTCTTCTGGGTGATGGCCTGCGCTCGCGGCCCCAGCTGCTGGACACCGGGTTAGGGGACGTGCACATGCGCAGGGCTTCCTTCAGGGCTCTCTGGGCCTTCTTCAGCAGGAAGCCCAGACCACTGCTGGGAACATCCGGGGCCCCGCGCACAGGCGTCTCAGCCTCAGCTCTGTAGCGTGTGACCTCAGCAGGGCTTCTGGTTTTCACGTTCTTGTTCAGTGCCCTCCAGGATAAGACATGACGTTGTGTGCTGTGTATCACATCCAACCTCAGTGTGAAAAATCCCTGTATGTTTTCCTCTGTAGGAAAATATCAAAGTGCTTCAGAAAGGTGGAAAAGATGCCACCCCCACAGGTAAGGAGACCGCCCTGCACAGGGGCGCTTCTCAGCAGGTTGGGGCGCCATCAAGCGCTGGGGCAAACTTCCACCTGAGAGACCGAGAGTCACAGGGTGTGTGTACCCTGAGGCAGAGCCAGCCGGCTGGATATTGCCCTGTGTGCATATTGGGCCATCAGTTGCTGTATTGTGCCTTTGGGGGACACATTTTTCCAGATAAAAGCCTGCTACCTTCTGAAACAGGGTCCGAACACGATGGGAGGAGCAGAAACTCAGGGGCATGCAGCCCAGTGTTGCAGGAGCTTCTGAGCCTCCAGGGGCAGCCCATGGAGGGCTTGGGCCAGAACTGAGGATGGATCTAGAAAGGGCGGCAGGGTCCACAGGCCCTGGGGGAAAGATGCCTGGGCTCTGGCTGGCTGGGACAATTTTCCCCACAAACCCTGTACCGGTCTGTTTAGTCATTCCACGTGGGTGTCGGGGACAGGAGGAGAGGAGGAGGCACCCTAATTGGTCTAGGGTTCGAGTTCTTCTGGGGCTTTATCTTTTGTGCTGTTTGTCTCAAAGCCTTTCTTACACAGTAACTTCTCACGCAGCAGATGGAGGCGAAAGGGGCTGCACTGTGGGGTTATTGACCTTGAGGATCATCCTGGTGGGCAAGACGGGCAGTGGGAGGAGCGCCACAGGCAACAGCCTCCTCTGCTGCCCAGCCTTTGAGTCCAGGCTGCAGGCCCAGTCTGTGACCAGTGAGTGCCAGGATGAGAAAACCACGTGGGATGGGAGGACCATCCTGGTGGTCGATACACCCCCCATCTTTGAGGCAAAGGCCTGGACCCCAGAGACATACAGGGACATAGGAGACTGCTACCTGCGGGCAGCTCCGGGGCCCCACGTGCTGCTCCTGGTGACCCAGCTGGGGCGCTTCACGGCCCAGGACTCCATGGCAGCGAGAAGGGTGAGGGAGATCTTCGGGAAAGAGAGCACGAGGCATACGGTCATCTTGTTCACCCACAAGGAGGACTTGGGGCACGAGTCCCTGGACCAGTACCTGGCCAACTCAGACAACCGCAGTCTGCAGGCCCTGGTGCAGGAGTGCGGGAAGAGGTACTGTGCCTTCAACAACCGGGCGACAGGCCGGGAGCAGCAGGACCAGCTGGCTGAGCTCAGGGCGGTGCTGGACAGGCTGGAGCATGAGCTGGAGGGCTGCTTCCTCAGCAACGACCTCTTCCAGCGGGCCCACCTGCTGCGGCAGGGCGGGGATGCTGCCCTCCAGGAAGGCCACAGTCGCTACCTGGCCCGGGTGAGGCAGCAGGTGGAGAAGCAGAGGCGAGAGCTGAAAGAGTTGGAGAGCAACTGCGTGTGCAGGCCATTCCTCAGAGCCCAGACCTGGGTGCTTTTACACAAAAAGATCTGTGCTGCTTGTGTTTTGGGCAGCTTACTTATTCTCGTGATTCTTCTCATCATACTTTTTAAAGTGTTACACTTTGAATCTTAGAGCACTTTCTAAAGTGTTGCCTCGCCTCATCTATGCACTGCTGTGAGTGTCCCTGGTTCAGAAGTCACCTCGCGGTCTGCAGGCACTGTGTGTCTGGACAGCACTCGGGGTCCCTTTCTTCCTCATGGATTTTCCATTATTACCTCTGCCCAGAGCTTCAAATTTGTTCTGGGTGTGGTGCATGAACCTTCAGCAGCTGTTTTGCTCTCAACTTGAGGTAGAAGCAAAACTTCAAAACTTCAAAGCAGAACAGGAAGATGGAACAAAAACAAGCCCTTGAAGCACCCAGCCCTACCCTGTCTCAGCATTTTCAATTATGTGAGCCAACAAATTTCTTAACTTTGTAAGCAACATGAGTCTTAGGGACTCTTATCTGTACTTAAAAGCATTTGAACTAGTGAAGAGTTTCTCACATTCCTTTTTTATCCTTTAAGACCATCAGAACTTCCCTGTCTTTTTGCTTTCTTTGAGGAAGTGGTGCCAGAGGGAGGGACCAGGTTTGTCTTCTCTCATTCCTGGCCTTAGGAAGAATCCCCCTATCTCTAGCTGTGGTACGTGCTGCAGGAGACAGTCACTGCAGGAGACAGTCACTGACCTTGCATAAGGCAAAGCACTCCGGAAAGTGTGAAGGGATGGAGGGAATGTGGAGGCAAAGGCAGGGCTTTCCCAAGCTTTAGGCATCAGTTAGCAGCGGCCCAAGAAAAGTGAGCTGAGCTCTGCACACTGCAAGGAATCCTTCACCAGTGCTCTCCTGGAGGAAGCACCAGGAGGGTCCTGGCTCTTTCCCTCCTGCAAAACAGCCCAGCTCTGGTCCTCTGAAGTTGGCAAGGGTGATGTTCATGGGTATCCGGCAACACCATTTCGAGTGAAAAGTCCCCTGTTGGTGGACTGCATCTGGCCCAGGAGGCTGGGAGAAAGCCATCCACATCCCAGGAGGGAGGCATCTGTTCCTTGGTACTCATGTGGGGCCAACTTGTGCCTGATCAGAAAGATTTCCCTAGCGGGAGGATGGGCAGGTCCCTCCACCCCCCGCCTGCTGGACAGGAACCGAGGGGCTTCATGGTGGCACATCCAGGCCAGAGGCTGAACCTGGCTCTGCTCAACCCTCTCTTCATCCCTGCTGCGAAAACAGCTGCTTTTTAGGTGGTGACCACCCAGGTTCCCTCCCCGATGCTCCGTCAGTGCCTGCCTCGCACAGATCCCCCTTTTAGCACCTCCCATGTCTGTCCAGCTCTCCATGCCCAATGCCAGTGGAACAACCCGGGCCCGAGGTCCAGGATGGCATCTTTTCCCCTGAATGTGACTCCTGTCCTGGTCCTGTGCCACCCATCTCTCTCTGTCCTTCTCCCTGTACCCACATTGCTTGTCATGGGGCAGAACCCTGTCATTGTCTGTCTCACCTTCTTGGCATTGAGCAGAGACCCTGGTACTCACGATGTACATGATAAAGTGTGTATGACGTCGCATGGAAGTTGGCCAAGGAGAAGACAGGCTGAGCCAGGTGGGAGCAGCCCAGAGCCTGTGTTAAGCTATGGTCCTTAGTTTGAGCACACAGAGTCCTTCCGGGTTCCCAGGGCCCAAAGAGCTAACACAGAACATGCCCTGCTCAGGCATGGAACCGTCGCTGTGCACGCAGGAAGCCGAGGAGGTGGCAGCTACCGTAAAGCAGAGTGCTGCGACCTGTGCTTGTACTTGACCCCAACGCCAGCCCCGGCATCTTCCTTTTCCTACTGCTGGAATGTGAGGCACCGCTCCTCCTCTAGGGCCCCCCAGGCATTGCTTGGGATTGCCCAGGATTGTGCTGAGTTTTGGGTTAAAGTTGTTACCTGCCAGTGCATCCCAGGCAACAGTGAGAAATTTAAGAAAGGCAGCCCCAGACCTGGCCGGTGGCCTCTTCATGCAGCTGAGAGGGAGGGAAGGCCTGTACCTTTTCTACTTTTTTACTTATTAATCCGTGCTTGTGGCACCCAATGATCACAGTCCTGGGAAGCAGGGACGCATGCACAGCGTGTCTTCAGGCCTTGCACACCCTGCCCTCCCCTTCTCCCTACCTCCTCCATCTCTTGTTCACCCTTCTGAGGGGGCTGTAGCTCCTGCTTTCCTACTGTCCAGTAGGAAACAGAGGTTTGTTTCACTCTTCGTTTATACTTCGGGTTTCTCATGTAGGAGAAACTATGTGACACACCAGTGCATCTGATTTTTGTCACTTATTGTTATGGTCTCCATTTCCTTACAAAAGACTCAAGTTCACCTTTATTAATGACCGAGTAGTACCCTGGTGTGAGTGAACATCACATTTTCTTTGCGCATTCATTTGCTGATGACCATACAGGACAGCTACATTTTTACATGGTTAAAGAAATTAGAAGAAGAGGCCCGTGTCACATTCACACATGAATGTGACATGAAGTTCATGATTCGGTGTTCTGCCAGCTTTAGGGGACACGTGGCCTCCCGCTCATCATCACTTTTGTCATCCAGTTTAGTGGCCGTGCCGTCTATCAAGTAGCCCATGAAGCAGGATGCCTGCCTGTGTGTGGCCCTTTGTATCCCCTGCTCCATGCTTCCCGGCTGTGGAGCCTGTGTTCCATGTGGCACGGCTGCTGTGACCCTTTGCTCTGCTGTCCCTCAGGCACAGGACCCTTGCCCCGTCCTCCTCCTCATCCCAAGCCCCTGGTGTGCTTGTGAGACCACCACATCTCCCTCGAGGGCACCGAGGGCTGAGTGGGCACCAGCATTTGCAGCCTGTGATGACATCTAGTAAGGCTTATGATTACAATAAGAATGCCCACTCCACTGCCAGCTCTGCGAGGCATGTTCCTGCTCCCAACATCACATCGATAGAAAGCGGGGGCTCAGGGCTACACGGTGCCCTAGTCCGCCTTCCTGAAAGCCTCCAGAGACTTCGCAATGGTCCTTACCCAGCTAGTTTGCTATTTACCTTCCCCATTGATTGATTGATTGGCTGGTTGATTGACTGATTGGTTGGCTGGCTTATGTAGTCTGTTTTTGCGAAGGTAGTGATCGCATTCCCCGTGGGGAGCTGGCAGACACACGCAGCACATCTTCATGCTTTTTGCGTGTCCCTCCACTTCCCCACCAGTTGCTTTTCTCTCGTTGCTGGGACAAATATCTGACACTCATGCTTAGGGAAGGAAAGGTTTATTTAACTTAACTGGAAGTTTCATAGTTTAAAGCAGCCTGAATTACATAGTAAGACCTCGAGACACTGCTGTCCCTCGCTACAGGGTCTGGAAGAGAGGCTGGAACGCCGCCGTGTCCAGGATGATCTGCTCCATACCTCCAAGAGAGGCCACCAGGCCTGGGGGACTGGGGGTGGGGCACATGCTGTCAGTTTAACGGTTCTCACATCTCTGGCCACGCCCCCTCAAGCCCCGCCTTGCTCCTCTGGCCACGCCCCTCGAGCCCCTGCTGCCCCTCCAGCAGCATGATTTACATGAGGCTTTGTGGGAACAACTTTAGATACACACCATAACAGCACCATGCCCATCTGCAAAAGATCTGTCTCCCATCTCTATTACAGTGATTCCCAGCCAATGAGCTTAATTTGTTCCACGATTTTGGCTATGTTTTGTGACAGCGTGAGAAAGATGTCACCCGATGCAGAGTTTGCAAATAAAAAAAATTTTTGCCAAAAGCTTCAACTTGTGAACCAGATTGTTTGGGAAGAAAAGCATTCATGGACCCGGGCAGCACTGCATATATTTTTTAGTTTACTTTGTGACTTATTTATACTTTGAGTTTCTCATGTAAACAAAACCAGGGCCTCTTTAGGCTTGTGTGTCCGATTTGTTTCATGTAACGTTCTGGTTTTAGGATTCATCCATCTACCTACAAATGACTCGAATGTATCCCTCTTTACAGCACAGAGGTGCTCTACTGTGTGTAGATACCACATTTTCTTTATCATAATTTTTAACTAAACAAGAACACGAAAGTTTTGCTTCGGGTTATTTACCCAAAAGTACTTTCAGGAAACTATATAACATGTCTCATGTAAGAAATTAAAACATAGAGTGAAACTGCATAAAATGTAAAGCAACACACACACACACACACACACACACACACACACACATAAACTGAGATAGAGAACCTGGAAAAAACCAGAAACATCTTATTGTAGAAATTACCAGAAAATGCTCATTTCCTCTGAGGAATACCAAAGTCATGTAAAAATGCAAGCAAAATCAAACAAATTATAAGAAGAAAGGCAAATATTACAATAGGAGACCCTATCCAGGTCTGGGCTCTGAGGAATGGCCTGCACACGCAGTTGCTCTCCAACTCTTTCAGCTCTCGCCTCTGCTTCTCCACCTGCTGCCTCACCCGGGCCAGGTAGCGACCGTGGCCTTCCCGGAGGGCAGCATCCCCGCCCTGCCACAGCACAAGCGCCCACAGGAAGAGGTCGTTGCTGAGGAAGCAGCCCTCCAGCTCATGCTCCAGCCTGTCCAGCACCGCCCTGAGCTCAGCCAGCTGGTCCTGCTGCTCCCGGCCTGTCGCCCGGTTGTTGAAGGCACAGTACCTCTTCCCGCACTCCTGCACCAGGGCCTGCAGACTGCGGTTGTCTGAGTTGGCCAGGTACTGGTCCAGGGACTCGTGCCCCAAGTCCTCCTTGTGGGTGAACAAGATGACCGTATGCCTCGTGCTCTCTTTCCCGAAGATCTCCCTCACCCTTCTCGCTGCCATGGAGTCCTGGGCCGTGAAGCGCCCCAGCTGGGTCACCAGGAGCAGCACGTGGGGCCCCGGAGCTGCCCGCAGGTAGCAGTCTCCTATGTCCCTGTATGTCTCTGGGGTCCAGGCCTTTGCCTCAAAGATGGGGGGTGTATCGACCACCAGGATGGTCCTCCCATCCCACATGGTTTTCTCATCCTGGCACTCACTGGTCACAGACTGGGCCTGCAGCCTGGACTTAAAGGCTGGGCGGCAGAGGAGGCTGTTGCCTGTGGCGCTCTTCCCACTGCCTGTCTTGCCCACCAGGATGATCCTCCATGGGAGAAGCACTTCACAGCTCTGACCTTCCAGTCTGCCTGTGGGAAAAGAAGTTTGGGTGCTTTGCTAAGTGAATGAGACTTTGGACTTGGAGGTCACAGATTTCCAGGGTACTGTAGACAGTGGTGCACATCCTTTCCGGAAAGATCATATTGCAGTGCATCCCAGCGTCCGCATGAGGTGTCCTATGGGTCCCCCACTTGAGCCTATGTCTGGATGCATTGCTGAGGGGTCAGCGCTGCCACCCTACAGAGCCTCTCTCTACCTTATCTGGATCACGGCCAATATATTTCCTGTCTGCAAGAAAAGTTTCACTGCCTTTCCTTGGTGGTATTTGGGGTAGTCCCACAGTGACTTGTTTCTAAACAAAGGGGAGATTAGTAGGCAGACTGTGAGACAAGGGAATGAGCAAGTGTAATCATTGCTCTTTCACTCGCAAGTCCCCAGCACTCTGTGTAGGCCCAGGCCCCCCAACCCACAGGGCAGAGTGCAGCCACCCCCGCCGAGGGCCAGCTGAACATCCTGGCTCTTTGCTCTCCAGAGCGAGTGGTGCTTCAGGTTGAAGGCAGAGAGTCTCACAGATAAGACAAACCTTTGTTGAGACAAAGCTCTCTGGCTGGCTGAAGAAGAGGGGAGGACAAGACCAGTGGAGGGAGGCACGTGGGAAGATCATTTGTGTGCTAGAGAAAAGCGCGGGAAGTATAATGAAAGTGGTGTTGGGGAGGAAAACCCCAAGGCAAGGGCTAACATCTTCAATACCAAATGGGGGAGAATCCAGGTTTTCTAGATTTTTTGGGAAGCCACTTGAATTCTAAGTACATTCTAGGCTCCTAAAAATCCATTATTTTTTTCCTTCTGCTCTGTGTTGGTTCTTTCCTTAAATAATTCTGGGATGTTTCTGTGGATAGCTTTGTCTTTTATTCAGCTTAGAGGAGACATGAAAAGAGAAACTGTTCCGATTTCAGCTCCACGCTCTCTGCCTCTGACTTGAGCTGCTTCCACTGTCCTCCACGCAGTGTACCGGGAGGGCATCCCGCCGGGCAATGGATGAGGAGCTGTCAGTCAGACACAAGAGGGCTGGGGAGGTAGGGAAAATGCCAGTTGCCTTCTTCAGTCTAAAAGAACTGCATTTCTGTCCCTGCGTGTGATGTGGGCCCTGGTGGGGAGAGGAGAGAGGCTCTGTCCAAGGCTAGGGCTCCTTTAGAACTGAGGTAGACTCTTACCTGCCTCCAGGGCTCCGTATTTGTGCTTCTGTACCCCTTCCATTCTCTTCTGGAACAAAAGCAGGAAAGGAGTAAAAAGCAGTGTCCATATGGGACCTGGGGGGAGGGCCTCTTGACCCAGATACCTGGATGATTATCCTTAGATAAACCATGTCCATTGCTCATTTTCCAACCTGGATCTCACTCTCAGACACCTGTAAATGACTGCACAATGAGGTGGGGGTGGAAACGCTAATGAGATGCCAAAATGCTTTGGGTTTCAGCTTGCAGCAAGCAGGACGTGGTTTGAAACAAATCCGCTAACTATTGCTCCTCCAAAATGAATGGCGATAGTGAAAGTGGAAGGGAGCCAAGTGCCGTCACCTTCCGTCCCTGGGAGCTGGTGGGGAGACTGTGCTTCAGGACTAAAGAGAAAGAAGGAACGTGCACACCAAGCTCCAGACAAACTCACTTCCCAACACCACTCCTGGTTGGCTTCGAGTTCCTGGCCTCTCTGACTTTACCATTTTCGTATCTGAGGTGACTTAACTGGAACCAGGCAGAAGCCCTGGCACAAGTGCTGAGTTCAAATGTGGCACTGCGCTGTGTCACACCTGCTCTGTGTCATAGAAGAAAGCAGGCACACCTCCGTCAGGAGGAGCGTGTGGCAGGCAGCTGTTAGGAGGATGGACCCTGCCTGTGCTCCCTTCACTCAGCTTCAGAGACACGCTATGAAGCATATTTTAAAGTGCAGAAATAGACAGAATACTGGAAACCATTCACCATCCACAGTGAGCACATTTAAGTATTTTTGCATTTTACTGGAGCTATTCTGTATGACTTAAAAATTAAAATATTACAGATGCCGTTTCTTTTTTTCTAATCCCCAGTCTCAGTCTCCTCCTTCTTGCCTTTTAGAGGTAACTAACATTTTGAAGGTTTTTTTTTTTTTTTTTTTTTTTTTTTTTTCAGTCCTGGGGATCAAAAATCCAGGATTTCTTTTGTTTTTCTTTCTTTCTTTTTTAAATCTAGGATTTCATACACGCTTTCTGAGGTTTTTACACATCAGTATATTGTCACACCTACAAGCTATGCGTAAGTAGTTCTCAGTGCTGTTTTTGTACTTTAAACTCTTACACAAATGACATTATTTGCGTAACATTTTACCCAGCTCTTTATTAGCAAGCAGTTAGACTGTTCTGGAATATTTGCTGGCTACTACAAAAGACACTTCAAGATAACCCAAAGAAAAAAACACACAAGCAACAGTCTATCTGGAATGTACAGTTTCTGCCTGGCTGGTTATGGACCCGTCTGGCTCCAAGAAGTCTTAATTGGTTTAAACTTTATGTGTCCAGATACGACTAGGTTAACAGTTTTCATAGCTTACTTGCTATTTAGGTTGTTTCTGTTATCTCTTGCACATTTTTCTATTTGTTCAGTGGATTTTCTTGGCACTCTTCGGGGAAACCATCCATTTTCACATTATGAGAATCAGCTCCCTCCCCTGCCCTCCCCTCCCCTCCCCTCCCCTTCCCTCCCCTGCCTTCCCCTGCCCTTCCCCCCTTTCCTCCCCTGCCCTTCCCTCCTCTCCCCTGCCCTTCCCTCTCCTGCCCTCCCCTCCCCTCCCTTTCCCTTCCCTCCCCTCCTCTCTCTTGCCCTTCCTTC
>NW_004524603.1:5947673-5958655 GCF_000260255.1 Octodon degus
CCCTGCCTTCCCCTGCCCTTCCCCCCTTTCCTCCCTTGCCCTTCCCTCCTCTTCCCTGCCCTTCCCTCTCCTGCCCTCCCCTCCCCTCCCTTGCCTTTCCCTCCCCTGCCATCCCCTGCCCTCCCTTCCCCTGCCCTCCCCTCCCCTGCCCTCCTCTCTCTCTCCTTTCCTACACCCACACCCACACGGCTCCTCATCAACATCTCCCCCATACTGTTTGGCCTTTGCTGTATCTGCCCAAAATCTGTGACACTTTTTCCACTTGAGGAGACATTTTTTGAGATTAGAATCAATGCATGCTGTGGTAAAAATGACGAGGACAGTGGTGATGACACTGATGATAAACTGCATCGCTGTGATGGTCCCAAGCAGCCACTCAGGATCCCCACACTTCTTTCATGGCCACCATTTTAATGACTCTAAATTCCCTCTGGTGTGATTAAGATTGGGATTAAAAGTTCTATTAAAATCTTATGAAACAGCTTCAAGTCACCTGGCCAAAGTCTCACGCTTGCTGTGAGCTGAATCTCTATAATAACTTCTTTTGCATGTAAATTCTCCTTGATTTCACAGTGAGAAAAAGAGATGATTCTAAAGACATTGGTGAAAAAAAAAAATAAGGACATTGGTGAGTCTCCTGGGTCGCAGCATCCAACACTGCCAGCCTGCGGTCAGGCCACCTACAGATAGATGCTGGCAGCGTGGAGCATGGTAGAGCAGGGCCTTGAGTGTGTATTTGCTCATTAATCCATGAAAATAAATAAGATGATGAAAGATAAAATTGCAGGGTGGGAATTGCTCTGGGTTGAATCATTCCAGGCTGAAACTATCTGGTATTCTTATCTGCCTTGGTTTTCAGTGGGCCCCAAATATGCAACGTGGCTGCCACGAAGAGCAGCGGAGCCCAGTTACATAAATCAAAGTGAAACAAAAGGAGCCTCAGGACCAGCTTCTGCGCCGATCAGGCTGCGAGGGGAGAAGACACATGTTCCATGAGGAAGAGAGCCTTTGGCAGATGTTAACAGAGTCCAGAGAAGAATCTGGAGGGTTCCTGTAGGAGATGCCAAAGTAGGTCACAGACAAGCTCATGAAAAGGACTGAATAAAATTTAGGCAAAGGCTGAGGAACACGTTGTGGATAGTGGATCAGCCACAAGTGGCGGCACTGAGGGTGGAGGCGGATTTCTTCTCCAAAGAAGAAATTCTACCCATGTGCCCCAACCTGCGAGCAGAGGTCATGGGACCCTGGCACACAGTGCCTGCAGGAGCAGCAGCAGCATCTGCCTTCGGAAGGAGGCCAAGGCAGATGAGCACAGTGTACGTTCTGTGCAGAAGGCAAAATACGGTGCAGATCTGTTACACGAGACACCCGAAGTGTGCATGACTCGCTTTGAAAATATTTATGTTTCTTAGTATATCTTTGCAGAACACGACTACCTTCCTCACAGGGAGTTGGAATATGGACACAAGCATCTTTAATCTTTCTAGGGCTCTTTCTTCTCCCTTTCCTTCACACCAAAGCACAAACAATTTAAAGAACAAAGTAAAAGACAGATGAAGGGAAACAGGGAGAGAAGCTTTGAGGAGATGGGAAAGGGTTCTGGGGATGGGAGAGATTGGGGAAGTAGAAAGGACTGGGACAAGACTTGTGCATGGGTGACTTCCCCAGGAAGACCGTATCTACCATGCGTCACAAATACATGCTAAATTCTTTTCAATGTACACTGACTTGAAAATTGTGTAATTCTGGTTTTATCATGATGATAACCTTATTTATCAAATAACAAGAGAGCAGGCTCCCCTGGGCTATTGCAGGAAGAATAAAATGATCATATATATATATATATATATATATATATATATATATATATATGATATTGATTGCAGGAGTGGGAATCGCTCTGAGTTGAATCATTTCAGGCTGGAGAAAGCCCAGGCTCCCCAGAGTTCCACTTTTTCCAGCGAGAATGAGAGCTTAGCTCGACTTTATTCCTGAGAGGCCCATGAAGACTCAGTGGGCTAACAGTCTCTCAGGGGGACGATCTGAACGTGTGGACTGCCAAGTCCTCAGAGGCAGGTGAATGGATGTTGGGGCTGTACTCCCCAAAACCACGGCATGAGGAGTTGGGGAAACAGAATGTTGACATCTTAGACATTACAGAAGACACACTGCCATCGATCCCCCTCAGTGCGCTCTTTCTTGTCCAAACACACTCATGCCCTCGTTCTGGCCACTTTTTGGAGCAGCTCACACCCTTGTGTGTCCGCCGTTGAGCTGTGTAGCTACCTCAGCCTCCTAAATGGATTCAGAATGCTTCCCTTTCATGGCCACGCTGACTCTGGAAAGAGCCCGAAACCGCCCAGTGGCAAATCTGGTAGTAAGGTGGATAGGGCCGCAGCGGGGGGCCCTTACACCCTGTCTCCCGTTAGATGGCACCTGCAGCAGCGCGCGCCATGAACTTTAGCACACCGCATAAAGACACTCGGGACAGAGCCTGCTTCAGAGAGCGCAAGCCCAGGGAACAAGTGTGAGAAGCGAGGAGTACACTTTCCCAGGGGCACTCCTGGCAACCTGTCTTTAGCTTTCATACATTTTTAAATTTTAGCAGTCAAGGTGCATTTTAGCTATCTGTGTGTCCACTGTCGCTCTGTGTCACCAACCTCGACCCGAGCAGGACTTGAGCGATAGCGTCCCCATGTGGGTGCGCGGGGTGCGCGCGGTGCGCTGGGTGCCACACACCGCGAACGTCCTTACCCTGGCGAGTCAGACTTGTCCTGGTTGGCGGTCCGGGGGCAGGTCACCTGCTGCTTGCTGTTGGGCGGGCGCAGGGAGCGAGGCGGGAGCAGTCAGGGAAAAAGGAAGCCGGGCTGGGGGCCGCTCTCCAGCCAGCTTGGCGCTGGCAGGGAGTGGCTGCACCGGAGGATCGGAGGATCTGGGTATCGGGGTATCGGGGTATCGGGGTATCGGGGTATCGGAGTATGGGAGGATCGTTGATCGTATCACTCACGGGGAGGATCGTTGATCGTAGCCACCGCCTCCTGTGCACCCCGCGCTTCCTCCCCGATCCTCCCCTTTCCTTAGCGACCCTCCCCCCACCCCCTCGAGGGTTTTCTGAGAAAGAGGCCTCGCGACACGGTGGCGGGGACTGTGGGTTTATTTGGGGGTGGGATTGGGGGAAGAGGAGAGCGCCTCGCTTTTCTAAACGCGGCTTTAAGACTTGAGACAGCCGAGAACATGAAAGAACCGGCCGCCAAAGAAAAACCGAGAGCTCAACGTGGACTTCGGTGGGGCGTGGGTCCAGAGATCTCCCTTTCCTTTGTGCTGGCATTTGAACCTGGGCTCAGGGTCCCGTCCTAGCTGTGATCTCAGATCTGATGGAGAGACAGAACGGCTTCCTGCCAACGCAGAAAATCTCTCCCAGTAGGAGAGAAAGAAATCGGTTTTATTGTGGGATACACATTACATCAGAATGAGAGACTCGTCCCAGACGACCTGCTAAGACACTGCAGAGACAGTGGAGGGCGCCTAGCTGTATTATATAGGCCAGCGGAAACACCCCCACTAGTGTGCTCTGAGTCACAGATAAGGCTCAGCGAGAGGACTTAACCACGCCCAGTTCATCTTACATCTTTAGCTCATGTTCCTCGTCTTGAGCTGGCGCGTGGCATCACACGTCTTAACTCATTTTGAAATTCTCCCCCCTCCTTTCCCTCTCCCCTTTCCATCTGTTGATCTTACCATTCAAGAAAAATCTATCTCCCTATTTCCTAATATCTATCTTTTGTTTCTGGCTCTTTATTTATACTTGGGTTTTTCCTCATCTATGAGAAACCTTGAGATGCTTAGACTTCTGTGTTTTTCTTCACTTCACATGATGGTCTCCTACCAATGACTCAAGTTCACCCTTCTTTGTGGCTGCGTCCATTGTAAGCCAGAGCACATTTTCTTTATCCACTCAGCTGCTGATGGAGGTGTAGGCTGCTTCCACGATTTAGCTGTTAGGAACTGTGCTGCTGTACACAGCAGTGCCGCATGTATTGCTGCATACAATGTCATTAACTCTTTCAGGAAGATACCTAGAAGGGAACTAGCTGGGTCAATGCAAGTTTATCTTAAATCCACTTTGTGACAATCTGTGTTAGTCAATTGCACTGTCCAGAGGAGAATAAGCCTCCTATCCTATGGCAAGAGAAAGTTTTGCAACTTGGGAGTGTAAACATTAAGCTCCTATCCAGGCTAAGTTCTCAGACTCCTACTTCTGGTGTCTGGGAGATAGCAGCGCAACACCATCTTTGATTTGCCCTTCAGGGATGCCTCCAGGTACTTGAGAAAGCTTAGGGCGGGGAGGAGGAGTTGTCAAATGGCAAAAACCTTTTCAAAATACTTTTACCTTAGGACTGGGGAGATAGCCCAGTAGAATAAGCACCTGCCTGGCAAGCGCAGGGTCTTGAGTTCAATCCTCTACTTTTATCTTAAAGGGTCAAAAGAATTGACAATTATTAACTTTCTTTAATGAAGTGTAAGGTATTCATACATACAGGATAAAAGTTGAATACTTTGGAACTCCTTCTAAAAGTAAGGTGGGGAAGAGATTCTCCATTTGGGTGGATTTTGATCTTTCACTTCTGTCTTGTTTAAGCTGCAGGACCAGCAAATTCCAAGGTGCAACTAGACTCCTACCCAGTTAAATGAGACTGCTATCGTGGTGGCTGTCTGAAACCTATGTGTAGTCAAATGCCAAAATATGTCCATGATATTTTGGAAGAACCAGAAACCTAAAGAATAAACAGAAAAGTGTAATGGTTATTATGTTATGAATTCTCCCAAGCAAAATTATTACAAGCTCAGTTTCACAGCTTTTGTTATTTGGAGAAATTCAATTTTATTTCATAAAGATATGTCTTCACGGTAGAACCTGATCTTTGAGGCCCAAATTTCTGTCTTTTTAAAATTCATGGAGGACTTAGTAAAAGGTACATGAACGTTGTGGAAGTGACAAATCAAATCTCATGACTCGTTTTTACTATAAGGTATTAAGCACTTACTATCTTTTATAGCATTATTTCTACAGCATTTATTTTTTTATTTCCTAGCTGTTTTGCTTTATTATACATATATATTATATTTATTATAACATGAAATTATATTTAAAAGATAAAGTTAAGGGCTTCCACACATATTTATTGCTTTGTGTTTTTAAAACCTAAAGATTAGAAATTAGCACTATTTTAGGAAAAATGCATTTTTGGTTGCACTTTGTAAATGAACTTAACAATCACATTCTGACTATTACGTTTTTTTTTTTTTTCAATGCCAGCCTTTTATTAGACATGAAGAATCAACAAAGTTGTGAAAAATGCGGGTATAATCTCTTCCTCTGCCTCTTTAGCTCTGTATCTTCCTTGCTGAGGTCTGAGGAAGGCTCTTATTTAGGAGGTCAGCCCTTTATTCCACGACAATGCCTCCAGGGGGCCTTTGTTCAGGGAGGGGACAGGAGGAAACCAGCAGTCCCAGCCTCAGCCAGCGGCACAGCAAGCTGTCGGTTTCCACCTCGAGCAAGCCCCACCTGCGGGCAGCTCTTGGGGAAACTGAAACACGCCACTGAGTGGGTGCTGGGAGACCGCTGCGCCTGACAAAGCCCCACTGCATGTCGCCGTCAGCACCCGTGCTTTCCAATCAGATGTAACTTTCCATGGGGTTGGATGTTTCCAGTTTACAGAAGAACACCACTGCTCCAAAGGAGAAGTTAATTCATGTTAGGGATTGAAGAAAAAACCAGTTACTGAGAAGGTTCCTGAAGGGCCCAGTGACACGCTTTCCTTATCTGCTGTGTTTTAAATGCTGATGTAAAAAAGCATACTCAGGTTGAGACTTTTTCAAAAGGGAGTTTTTGCTGCCTTTTCACTGCCAAAGTTCATCTTGATGCAATACGTTGTTTAGGTTGTTTAGCAACAGGATGTTTTTTTCAGAAGTGGTGGCTGATTATAATAACGAAGCTGAATAAAGCTTGCAGTCCCCCAGTCCTGGAAAACCTACATTTTTCATCCCACTTCCCATTTCAAAAAACAACTGAAAAAAAAAATCTTAACCAAATAAAGTAGTAAGGCTATTATAACTGAAGATACTGTTTCATATAGAAAGACATTCTGGAAGAATTAAAAAGGGGAGATCCAGCCCTAGCCCAGGCCCGGTGAGTGTGTGGGAGAGCTTCAGACTACCATGTGTCCACGGGACCCGTCCGATCCAAACCCAGGCACAGCATGAATATGACCCTCTTCCACGCCCTTGGGACCCCCCCTACCACTCTCCAGCCCCCCACCCCCCGCCCCATGAGTGAGAATTTCTGCAATGTTCTCAGGACCCCCAGATCCAGCCCTAGCCCAGGCCTGGTGAGTATGTGGGAGAGCTTCCCTCTCCCCTACTCCCCCTTGTCCCCTTCAGACTCAGCTCAGGCTTGGCATACAGGCCTGGGGTGAAACTCTGCAGCTGAAGTCCCTGAAGAGAGACTAGGGGACAGAACCACCCAGCTAGTCCAGGAGCAGAACATCTTGCCAGAGGGGCACAACAGGTTCACTCCCAAGGGCTACAGCAGGATGGAGTTGAGCACAGCAGCCAGACCCAAGCCAGGCACGACTGGATAAATTCAAACTTTGTAAATTTGCACCTAAATTTCAGTAGGTGCTAAGGTTATAATTGCACCAAAGCTCTACAACAAACGTCAGAAGACAGTGCTACACAAAATGACAACAAGAAGGAGCAAAATGCAATCTCAGACCCCAAGCCCACCCATAACAAATGCAGAGGACACTAGCACAGAACAAATTGGGAATCACACAGCTGAAATCAGTGAATCAAGAGCTTCTGAAATAAAGAAACAGCTGCAGAAAGGTATAGAAGAACTCAGATTGGAAATAAAAAAAAAGAAATCCCTGAATTAATAGCATCTGCAGTGAAGAATCAAATGCAGAAATATATGGAGGAAACCCAATGCCCACGCAGAACAAGTGCAGAAGACACTAGCTCAGCTCAAATGTATGAATTAATAGTGTCTGAAGTAAATAAGCAACAGCAGAAAGATATAGAGGAACTCAGAGTGGAATTAATTTCTGAAATAAAAAAGAATTAAAAGGGATAAAAAGATGAAAACTCATCTCTCCCAGTCTATCAGATATAAGACTCTAATCTCAATGCACCCAGTAGTGCTGACTTGAAAAAGCAGAACTTTAATGTTAAGTTAAAAAAAATTATTATACAGCTGCTTGGATTAGATTTTCAAGTTCCTGTGAAAATATGCATTTTAAAAGTTTAGCTTTTCATTATGACATTCTTCTACTATTGACAATTCTATTTTAAATTACTTGTTAAGTCTGACTTTTAAGGTCTTAAAGGTCAGGGGAAAAAAGGTTCCACAAAGAAGGTACTGTGCCCATCTGTGCAACTGAGCGCGCCTCTAAACTTGGGCTCCCCGTTTTCCTCCGATCCTTTCCTGAGGGGCTTTTCATGCACAGTTGAGACGAGTAGTTAAGTGGTATGAAGCGATGATGTCAGCCAGGCAATGCTCATGGGACCAGATGACTTCATGGCTGCTCCAACACACTGCAATGACGCTGCCTTAACTGGACTGTCCGTCCAGAGCACACACTGCCTCTTAACATTTGGTGGCAATCAGCACACAGCCATCATCAGGAGAAATAAACAGAAGAGTGAATGAACTTGAAAAAAATAATGTATAAAGCCATTCCTTAATGTTTTTCCAGATATTTTAAAAGGACAGCTTCCTTGTACTTGAAATAGCAGAGTCCCTGCTCCTGTGTGACCACATGGGCTTGGCGTCCGTAAATGAGAACCACTACAGGCAAATACGTTCCTCAGAGGCTCTCAGAGACCAGTCCTGGGAAAGGTACCTGTCACTTACCAGCTATTGAGCTTTACCGCTCAGAGAACTGCCAAAACACAGTCGAAGCCAAACTCTAGGTTAAGGTAGGTTCTTTATATTATGCGCATACTGATTAAATTCAAGCATGTTCCTCAGTGGCAGGCAATAATGACTCAATTTTGGAAAGAAACAAAAAGTTCAGTTTTTAAATTTTTTTTCTGCTTATGGGCACTACCTCCAAAGTTTCACAGACAGACACATTGTATAATTCATTCACTAGATAGGAGAGGCTAGATCCCAGCCATAAATTCAGAGCATTCCAGAGAACAAAGTTTGCCGCTTCAAAAATACAAAGAGATTCCAGCATGCAGTCAAGCACTGTGAGAAGGGATCGCCAGACACACTGCAGACCAAGCTGAGCTCTGCTGTGAGCCGGGCAGATGCTGGGACAAGCTCCTCACTCAGACTAACTCGGTCATGGGACAGGGCTCTCTCTGTGGGATATGCGAAGGACACAAGAGGAGCTAGATGCCAAATCCCCTTCTAGCGCCATTGTAAATGTTGAGGACTTCTGTTTGAAAGAGCATGCTAAAATGGACCAGCCGGAACACTGTATGTTAACAGCTTTAAAAATTTTTTTTAAAATAAAATCCCAGCCCCATGTGACACTGGAGGTTTTTTTTTTTTTTTTTTTTCATTTTAAAAATAGTTCTTAATTATTTTCTATGAAACATATTGGGAACTCAAAAAAGTCTGCAGCATTTTTTGATCATTGAAGTTTGGTTTGAGGGGATGGTGCAGGAAGCAGGAATTAATCAAATTTCTTGTGTTCTTCAAATGAGAAAGGACTTTTCTTCTCTGATGTATCATGTGGAAGTATAACTGGGGGAAAAGTGGAATGTAGGCGATCATTATCAGAATTAGGAATGCATAGCAGTCAAAGGAGAAATTGTTTTGGTTAGGTAAACTGATGGAATTCAGGCCAGCCTGCCTGACAAAGGGCAGAGCTGCGTAGATTGTGAACAGCTCCCCCGACATGCCCATTGGGTACAGCAGGATGAAAAGCGTATACCTGGCCCATATGATGAGGTAAGGCAGAAGGTTTAATAGACTGAATGTATAAAAGGAGCAACGGATAATTTCTGTGACTGTCCAGGCAGTAACAAACAGGAGGATGCTGTCTTCAGGCTGTACCTCTCTGACACTGTGTGTTACTGCCCATATTAGAAAAACTCTTGACATCACCTGGAAAGAAGTCAGGACAACAGAAGATGGGGCAATTCCCATAGCACAATGTAAAACCTCCAGTAAGGCTCCAGTTTGGAAGAACTTCAAGGGCTTTTCTATTGAATAATAAAGGCTATGGTAGCTCCCTTTAGCCAGATATGCTCTGATCAAACCAACTGCTATCACCAGCCACCTCACACGTCATCACCACATTGTAGATGACCAGCTACGCCGTGGCCATAGGCCCCAGGCCCTTCTTCCTCTGAATGCCACTGCCTTCACTGGGCCCAGTCTGGCCCCTGCCACCCCCATTCCCTTTAGTAGCTGCAGTGTCCACCCCTGCCACCATGTCAAGTGCCCACAGCCCACTGTCCCTCTATAAGCACAACCCTCTGGACTTGGCTGGACAAGGGGGCTACTATTATAGTTTTGACCAAGAATGTCCCTAAGAGCCTCATGTAGTCAGAGGCAAGCTTTTGGAAGGTGATTGAACTATAGCATTGCTACAGTTGATTTGATGTTAAGAGCTGGGGCCTGTGTAGAAGCACATTGCTGGGACTGTCACCTGGAAGGGTATTTATTTCTCCCTTACTTCTCACTATCCTCCATGATTCCTGGCTTCCATGACATGAATAGGTTTCCTCTGCCTAGACCCTTTCATCATGAGCCTTCTGTCTGGGCCTGCCAAACAGAGAGCGAAGCTTTTAAAATATGAGACAAAATAAACCTCTCCTTTAAATTGCAGATATTGAGTATTTTATTCCAGAAAGGAGAAAAGTAACTAAGATAGGTTTTGGTACCAGAAGTGGGGTTGGGGATATGAATATACCTGGTTATGTGGTTTGTGAGCCTTTGGTACTGGTTCATGAGAGGATTTTGGAAAAGTTTAGAGTTGTGGGCTTGAGAAGCCTTAAAATGTTGTAACCAGAGCTTGATGAGAGATTCTGGTCAGAGAACAGAATGCCAACAAAAAGGAAAATGGTAAGGGTTAGCCTTAAGAGGTTTCAGTTGGGAACAAAAGACCCCATTGGCAGTTGGACTTGAGGCTATGAGTGTTATGTGCTGGCAGAAAATTTTTCAATGGAGACTCACAAATAATACAGGATGGCTAGAGGGGATCCCAAGAAACCAAAGTGCAAGATATCTGCATGTACCTTCTTTGTGCAGAACTGCAGAGAGGAGCACAAGAAGATGAACCCAGAAGTCCTTGCCAATTTTGCAGAATTTTCCAAGAAATGCTCAGAGAGGTGGAAGATGATGTCTGGGAAAGAGAAGTCTAAGTTTGATGAAATGGCCAAGGCAGATAAAGTTTGCTATGACTGAGAGATGAGCGATTATGGATCCCAGCCCCAAAGGTTATGGACTCCCTTGTGAAGGGAGGGAAGAAGCCAAAGGACCTCAGTGCACCCAGAAGACCACTGTCTGGATTTTTCATGTTTTGTTTGGAATTCTGATCCAAGAACAAATCCACCAACCCTGGTATCTCCATTGACAATGTGGCCAAAACGCTGGGTGACATGTGGAATAATTGAAGTGGCAGTAAAAAGCAGCCCTACATCACCAAGGCAGTGAAGCTGAAGGAGAAGTATGAGAAGGACGTGGATGACTATTAGTCTAAAGGAAAGTTCGATGGTACAAAGCGTCCTGCTAAAATTGCCTGGAAAAAGGTAGAAGAGGAAGAGGAAGAAGAGGAGGAGGAGGAAGAGGAGGGGGGAGGATGAATAAAAACTTGTCTCCTTGTGAATCCCTTAGAGTAGGGGAGTGCCGTGACTGACCATTTCTTAGGTTAAACACCAACCAAATTGCAATTGTGTAGTCTCTCAAATGCTCTGGAAGTTGGCAGTAGTTGTTCAACATGGCCATGGGGGTCTGGAATGCT
>NW_004524603.1:5959109-5969900 GCF_000260255.1 Octodon degus
ACTAGAAACCCTGAGTTATCAGGGTACAGTTGAGTTATCAACTGTACCTATCTAGAGTTGGTAAAAAGAACAAATCAGCCTAGGCTAACCCTTGATGCTTCCTGCTTGGCACTGGAGCCATGGGGCAGATGCCACTGAGAAGGGCCCTTAGACCTGTTGCTGCTGTGACTGTGGCAGGTGTCCAGTTAGCTTCTGTATATAGTGACCTAGTGTCCTGCTGCCCTGTCTTAGCTGGGGGCTGAGAGGGGTTGCTGGTATGAGAAGGGTTTGGATTTGTTACTGTTTTGTTTTTTTTAGTTAAGTGTTAAACTGTTTGTTTCCAAACTGTAGAACTCTTCATTGGCAAAGAGTCAAAAAAGGTTCAAGAAGCCTTTGTACTTAAACACGATTTGCAGTGTTGTGGTTTTCTTTTTTTTGTATGTTTAGAATGCTGAAATGTTTTTCTAGTTAAATAAAATGTTACATTTTTCAAAAATCAAAAAAAAAAAAACATTTTTCAAGGTTTTTCTCATGTCCTAAGACATTGTGTGAGACTAATATTAAAGATGATTGAGTAATTAATCTGGCAGAGGAAAGTTCAAGGCAATCCACATCCAGATTGTGGCATGGTACAACTATGGGCTTTTAGCCAGTTCTTAATTGAAAATCAAGAGCAAACAGCACAGTTGAATGATTTGAAATGTTTTGAGATTCACTAGAATTGATGGTCCTCTAGAATTTGGGCTTACAAAATTTTGGCCCACATTTGGTTGCTGAAAAGATGAACATTAAAAACAAGCTAAGTAATTGCTTCAGGATAATGGGAAGTGTTCTTCACCCTACAGAATTGAAAGACTTTTCTGTGAGAAGAGAGCGCGAGGAAACCTAGCTTATTATGGGCCAACTAGGAAAGAGTTTCTTGAAGCTCAACATTCCAGGCACTCAGAAGCCTCTGCAACCATAATCCAAGGGGGCCCAACTGCTGCTGCAACTGTCAGCAGACCTTGGAGTCATCCATATGGTCCTAATTTTATAGACATGCAAAATCCAAGGGTTGTGGGTGAGGGAGCCTTCACTTAGAGTTCCGAAGGATTCTTGGGGAGCTCAGTAGTGTGCTCCTGAGAGAGCAATGCGTGAAGCTGTGAGAGTGAAGCCAAAGGTGCAGTGGAGAACTCAGGAAGTTAGTGATGCCATGCAGTTGAAGTGGCAGCTGAGGAAAGCAGCAGGCAGAGAACAGAGCCACCCTAAAAGAAAGGCCGTGAGAGCTACAACCAGCTATGCCATTGGGGTGAGGCCACCGTGTGGTGTCTGTGTTTGTGCTCGCCAAATATGGACTGAGACTTCTAAAATGTGAGCCAAAATAAACTTTTCCTTCTTTAATTTGTGGGTATTGAGTATTTGGTCCTAGCAACAGTGAAAATGACTAAGACACTGATATTATGTTATTACTAGACCTTCAACTACACACACACACACACACACACACAGACACACACATACACATACACACACATCTGTTTATTTCAAAAATTATGTCTTAGATGTTTTGTGGTATGGAATTTAACCTATAAGAGATTTTGCTCATATTATTTCGTCACACATGTATACCATAAAGATTCATATTAATATGTAAATTTTAGTGAAAATTTTAGTCCAAGATCTCAGAGTACCTCAGTGCATGTGCCCCTCAACCTGTGGCCTTCACTGTCCCTACCATGTGGGGTAATGTCCCAACTTGGTCACTGTACCCATAAATGTCAAGTCTTTCTTTGATCCAGGTATACTTCACATGTTAAGATCTACAAAGAATTTAAACCATAATTTAAAATCATAGTATTTATTTTAAAAATCACATTTATGTTTACAAGAAGACAGCAATAATAATGACAAACATGAGAGACCCTTTGTGGACAGGTGTGTGAGACATTGGAAAAAATGAAAGAACAAGTCAACATTAGCCCAGCTGGCAAGTGGCCCTGGGCCCAGGGCAGCGCAGCTTGGCGCAGGCAGCCCTGGGCCACCACATTGATGTTCTCCCCGTCCACTAGCCTGATGCTGATGCCTGCTCAGACCTTCGAAAGTCACTTCCCTCTTGGCCCACTGTGTTGATCCAGCCAGGCTCCTGGGAAGCTAAAGTGTGGAAGTAAGAATGGATTTTCCTCCAGCCATACTTCACAGTACTCAACTCACTGCAGTGGCCCTCGTGGGCATCAAGCCACTTGGCCACAGTTCATCCAAGCCTGTGACCCACCTCAAGCCTGAAGAGGCCCTTAGTTGGGTGTGACACTTGTGAACATGTGCTGCAGCCCTCCATCCTAACCAGGGGTGAAGGAGGTTTCTAGGACTCCTGCACACAGCAGCCCTCTTCCTTTTTCAGCTCATTGGGCATAACTGCCTCCTTTCCTGTCTCCACGTGATGACTGCAGGTTGGCTGATTTAAAGACAATGACAACCCCTAAAGGGTAGCCATGACTCATTATTATGAAATGGAAACACTCTATTGATTGCCTTGGACAACTAGTCAGCATCCAGTTGTCTAATGATACGCTGTTCAAGAACTTTCATGAACTGGCCCATCCTTTAGAACCCAATATTGCATCTGCACCAGTCTGCACTCAAGGTTCTTTGGCCTGCAGTCTGGTACTGACCTTTCCCCCCATTATTAAGACATCTTTTTACAGAGAGAAGCTCTCTTTATGTAATATTACATTTGTGTCATAACAATAGATACCTATATGCATGCAAAAATATACTGCATAAAATCCAAATGACCACATGAAGACACATATTGTTTTCCCCTCAATATTCTACTTTAATTTGGAAAGAGAGGCCAGCTGCTATAAAATTATAAACTGTGTTCTTGTCAGCATATAGTTATCTGTTTGATAGTAAATCATCCTACAAATAAGTACACGATTCAGAATAGACATTAACATGGATAATGCTGGCATCTTGTTCATTGATGATAGAAGTCCATGGGGACATTAAGGGGACACTACTTCTATATATAAGGACTAGAGAATAATCGGGGTGGCAGTCACAATTTAGAAGATATTCAACATGAAAATGTTCTATCTTTGTGTCATGAATCCGTCCCACTCTAAGCTATCGGTCACTTCACTGTTTTTCCAGAGAGGAGAAATGCACGAGGATTATGAAAAAGTCTTCAGGAAGTTTTTAAATTAGACAAATTAATTTTCATTAATAGAGTTAAAAGTTGGGAATTAACCCCTTGAAAGTGCACTCTGAGCCTCCGCAAGCTGGATGCAATGTTCCAAGTTTCCCATGTCTTCAAAGCTCTGAGCGTGAAACTGCAGGACTCGTTTTGGGATGAAGTTCTAATTTTCTCCTTCCGCGCTTAAGTAGTCGGTCTTTTCCCTGCCAAGTGATAGAGGCTTCTGATGTCTGTGCTATCTATCATTCGGGTCCCCAAGGGCCTGGGACACACGCCTATACAACAACACATACACCAGGAGGGTGACTCCCAGAAGGATGGCCATGCCCCTTTTCCTGCCCACCCAGTAGGACTTGGGCCACTTCCACAGCCAGGCCAGCAACCTGGCTCCGCGAGACCGGTGCACGTAGGCCGCCAGCTTCTCCGCCACCCTTCGGAGCCGATCCTCTGGGGGCTCCTCGCGCAGCGCGTGCACCACGCCGTACACCGGGTTGGTGTAGTGCGCGCCCCCGCGCTCGCGCACCAAGGCCTCGACCGCGCACAGCAGCTCCTCCACCTGGGCCTCCAGCTCCTTGCCGGTGGCCCGGTTGTTGAGGGCGCAGACTTGGTCGTGGCACTCTGCCACCAGCTGCCGCAGGGCCTGGTTCTCTGTGCAGCGCACGTAATCTTGCAGAGAGCTACCGGCCAGGTCCTCCTTCCTGGTGAAGACCACGATGGTTTGTGCCAGCACGTTCTCCCCGAACAGCTCCTTCATCTTCCTCAGCGCCTCCTGGTCCTGGGCGGTGTAGCGGCCCAGCTGGGTCACCAGGAGCAGCGCGTGCGGCCCCGGGGAGGACAGCAGATAGCAGCGCCCTCTCTCCATGCACTCGGGATCTGTCACGTCGACCTCGGAGCTGAAAATGTCCGGGGTGTCCACGACGCCCACGTGCCACCGGCCCCACTTCCGGCTGGCGGCCGCGCAGACTCTGGTCACGGCTGTGGTTCCGAGCTTGGAGAGGAAGCGCCTGTGACCCAGGATGCTGTTTCCCGTGGCGCTCTTGCCGGTGCCAGATCTGCCCACCAAGATGAGCCTCAGCTGGGACTCCTGCGGGGACCCCAGGTCGTCACTAGAGGCTGGGAGGGCAAAACGTTACAGTCATACCAAGTGTGAGGAGCAAACATGGTGAATGTTTCGATGAAAAATATTTATTACAGTCGAAGACATTGCTGTGCCGCTCCCCCAGAATCCCGCTCGCACACCTCTCCCACCACTCCTGCCACTGTCCAAGCGTCTTCCTACAGTGTCTTTAGCCGCACTGGGTGGCTGCCTGGATGTTCTGGACAGAGTCAGAGCATCTGCCTTTCTCGTCCTCTTGGCTGTGGGGAGGAGGCAGAAGTCACTGGGCGCCAGCCCAGTGAACAGGACAGACGAGGACACGGGCGACGCTTTGCCAAGGAGCCCGCCCCTCTGGTAGGCAGCGCCGGCAGCGGCATTCACTACACTTTTGTCACAGCTCATAGACGCTCAGGAAAGAGGACTTCCAGAGCTGCCTCGGACGGAGGCGAGAGCGGCAGAGTAAAAGTCTCCAACGCGCGGGGGGAGATGGTGAAGAGGAAGAGTGCAAAGCGCCTTTATTATAATGCGCTTTTAATGTATGCACGCGCCATCTACTGTGATCTACTGCGTGCATTCATCACACTAACTTTTCTTTAGGGCCTGAAGTCTTGCCATCTTCACAGCGTTCTCCCTCCTTCCCGCCTCCTCTTTCTCTCCTCTCTGTTAAGCCTGTTCCCTAAGGAAGGATGCTTTAACCTTCCTTCCTTGTGTGCTGACACAGGAGGCTGAACGCAAGTGACGCTCACTCTGGCACCTTCTTTGAGAGCCTCCGTACCTGGGGAGTGATGCTCACCCGGGTGCTCCTCATGGTGCCTCCTGTGACCTCCTGTGGAGACCAGAGCAGCTTTCTTACCCCCACTGTGTCCTGTGTACATGGGTCAAGGAAGAACACCTGACAGAAGCAGGTCCCAGGCCCCTGCTGTTTCCTGCCAGCCTCCAGGCCCTGGGCTTCTCCGTGTGGGTTCTGGTGAGCTCCACCCCCTTCCTCACCCTGGGGTGGGGGGACCCTGTGTCGCAGAGATATATGCTTACCATAGGTGCTTTCTTCATCCCTTGCCATTTTCCAACCTCCCATCTTCCTTGAACGAGTCCCAGACATGGTTCACTCTATTTCATGTATTCATTCTTGAAAATCACTAAAGGGCTGGAGGGACACCAAAGGGATCAGCTATGGCTCCTGCCTGTAGGGGTCTGAACATGGATGTTTAGGGTAAAGGGCAGGAGGTTAGAGAGAAGGCAGTTACATGTCACTGACTATAGGGAACTGTGCTAATTCGTCTTGAGGTTTAACACAAGTTTCTGAAAATGACATTAAGACGAGTTGAGGGAAACACCTAGGCCCTGAAAGCTCAGATGTATTGAGACTTGTCACACTGTGACTCATCTCTAGGCTAGATTGCTCATGGGACTACAGCAATACCTTTTGCCCATTTGAGTTTTCATCTTGGCCAACATTCTGACTTTGGGCTGTAACCACACCATAAAAACATTTTGTGAGGTTGGATTTGATTTTTAGGGGACACTTCAGATGCAGAAAAAAATGTGTAACAATGACTCCACACAGTGCATGGCTTTAGATTAAACATTTCCCAGTAGGCCGGGCATGGTGGCGTGCACCCGTAATTGCAGCACTGGGGAGGCTGAGGAAGGAGGATCACTGTGGGGTCCAGGCCAGCCTGGGCCATATAGCGAGACCCTTTCTCAAAAAACAAACATCCCAGTAATGCTAGGTCAGTGCCAGAACTACAGACATTAGACTTGCCCTTGGGATTCAACATCTGGGAGACAGGTCAACTCTGAGAACTGGAAAATGTATACAGTGAATTAAGGACCCATGCTAGGTCCCTAGTATGGCCTGGGAAACAAGAAAACCTGTAACCATTCTTTTGGAAATGGGAGGATACACCTCTCTCCTGTCTGACCTGGAAAGTCTCTGGCTCTGCTCCCGTCAAACCACATCAATTGGTCTCTGTGAAACCTATGTGTGGAGGGACAGGGCACTCCCTTCCACCACTGGGCTTCTTGTCCCCAAACCCGAGAATTTTCTAAGTGATGGGATGCCCAATTCTAACATTAATTTAGTATAATTGAATCCTTTATTTGCAGGATCCCAGGATTCCTGAGCACCAGTGCACCATCTCCCCTGAGTCTGCTCCTCCAGCCTTGGCTCCAGCTAACCCCCCCAGAGTCAGCTATTCCACATAAGCAGACTCCAGGCTCCTTCCAGCCCGCTCCATCCTTTCTGCCCTGTGACTGTGGATCCTCTCCCACATTTCTGTCTCAGTTCCCATCTGCACTTTAGCATCATCTCAAGTTCTTCCACCATGATTACCGCAGGTGATCTGATTGCTCCCTATTGGCTCCATACACGAAGCAAAGCAGAGAGGTCTGCTGAAAAACTTGTCTGAGGCCAAGGAACACCAGGCACAAGCTCACCCAGCTAGCTCAGCCCAAAGCCATCTCTGCTGTGCAGCTGCCCCCCAGCCACCTCCCCAAAGCCTGCAGTAAAGTCCCCATCTGACTCCCATAACTGGTAGGAGAGCAGAAGTGCAGCGGTAGCCACGGGGTAGAGAGCTAAGAACAGGAGCCCTGCTGGAGCACAAAGTCCTGTTGGAAGTGGAAACAGGAAGGATGCTGGCAGGAACTCGGGGTGGGCCTGGAGCTTCCCACAGTCTGCAGTGGGTGTTGATTTGAAGCAGTGCTTAAGAAAGAAGTAGGGGCTGGGGAGATGGCTCAGTGGAATAAGCACTTGCCTGGCAAGCCCAAGGCCCTGAGTTCAATCCCCAGTTCCACAAAAAAAAAAAAAAAAAAAAAGAAAGAAAGAAAGAAGCAAACTCAGCTAAAATCTGGGGTGATAAAAGTATCTTAATTATTTAGGAGTATAAAACAGGTAGAATTCTAATTAATAATATAAGGAAACATCCAAGTTCATCCAGTTCCTTGCCCTGTAAACCTATTGTTTTCTAATGACATGAGTGTTCTGTCAAAATTCACATTTCTTGAACCCATTTTCAGAGATTCAGATTCAATGACTGGGATGTTTCTGATACAATCTGCCCACAACTCTGGTATTTTTTAAATTCCCACGTACACAGGAGGCAGTGAGGTATCTCCACAGATGGGGCAGGAGAAGCTTGACTCAGGGCACAGATATTTAAGGGGCCTGCAGGTTAATGGCTTGAAGAACTTCCTGGTCTGAAGTGTCTCCTGAAGTCCCTCTACTGTAGACGGGGAGGAGGCGCTGGGACGGTGGACTTGGGCCCGCACTTGTCACACTGGCATTTTCTCTCAAGATTAGATTGCTTATGGGGACACAGAAACATCTTGCTTTTGTGAATATGCAACTTGGGGAATGTTCAGTGTCCTTTAAACACAGTAGTTCTGGGAGTGTACCTGGCACGCGCTTCACTACTATGTTTAGGAAGTGTGAGAAGAGGAAGTTCTTCACTCCCATCAAGAATGCGTGTGCTCAGGGAAGATGCTCCTAAGACTTCCTCTGAACTTGCTGTTGGAAGCTTGAACCGGACATCTGTATGATCTCAGAAGCAGGATCTTGACTCACACGTCCTAACCACCCGCAAGGCACTCAGTAGAATGCAAGTGCCCAGGCGGCAGCCCCCTCCAGGGACCACAGCCTTTCTGGTCTCGGGGCGCCCACCCAGCTCCCAGCTCCCAGGCTTCCGCTCACCTTTCCTGGTGACAGGTTCTGAAGTAGCTCGGAGACGCCCTGACCTCCTGCCTTCCCTTCTGCTGTGAGTGGGGGAGGCTCATTCCCCCAGAGGCCCGCAGAGGAAGTCACTGAGCCTCAGAGCTCAGGAAGCCCAAGGAGGGCCGCTGATGACGATTTAAAGAGACAGAATCATTTCCATCCGTTGTGCGTTTGCAGCACTTCCATACAATCCACCTGCCGTGTCCCAGGTGTGTCGGTCTCAGCAGGCGCTGTCACGGCAAAGCCTAGGAAAAGAAGGGCTTTATAGACTCCTGAGAACTGACTTAATTTCCAGAGTTGGTTACTGCTAATCCTTATTTGCAGTTTGCTTGTTAGGGATTTTTCCCCCCTCTATAAAATAGGCACAGAAAGACTCTTGCCCCTGAACAAAGACAATGATAACTACTCCCAGTGGCTGTCTGCTGTCTGGACATCCATGTGGCCTGTGCCAGCCCAGGACAACAGCTGACCAGAAAAATCCAGAAGTCTCACATTCTCTGAAGTGGAAGTCTCTGTATGGAAGGACCCAGAGCCGGTGGATATGTTGAGGACAAGCACCTTTACTATGCAGATAGTCTTGTTAGGAGGATTGTCTGTTAGATATTACCAATGTTAGTTATTCTGTCTTCTCTCAAGAGCAACATGAGATCACCAGAAGAGCCAGTCATCTAGTGGCAAGGGTACACGACTGACCCAAGACCTGCTTAGGGCATTGATTAGCTATGCGATCCATCACATAACCTAGGAAAAATGGGCCTAAAAGTTGAATAGACACTTCAGAAAGAATAGTAAGAATGGCCAAAGAGGCTTGGTGAGATAGCTCGGCAGTCTAAAGCGCCTGCTTAGGCAAGTGTGCAGGGAGCGTGGTTCAATCCCCGGCACCACATGCTGTGCCAAAAGGAAAAAAAAATGGCCAAAGACCACATATGAAGGAGCTTAATACCTTTAGTCATCAGGAAAATTGCTATTTAAGTTGGAATGAAATTAACACCAAGGATGCCATAATCAAGTGAGCTGTTGTTTTCATTTTAATTGTAGGGAAGGTGATGTCATTAGTGTAATCTGCACTACTGGCAATAGTGAACTGATTTATTTTATAATCAATGTAGATGCACTTTGTTTAGTCTTATTTCATTAAAGTCTTGTATCTTAGGTACAAATTGTGAAAAAAATATTTTAATGATGATTGAAAGAGTGTAAATTCTGATTGCTAATGTAGGTCATGTGTGTGTTCCAGGGCATGTTTTAGTGAATCCTGTGAAGTTTGCAACCATGCCTTTGATTCCCAGGGTTCAAAGCATCCTAAGGTCATAGTGAGATATATTTGACAATGGTTCTGGGAGTTTATTGTAAGGGGTTTTCATAAAGAGACTGTAGGAGAACCTTCTGTGATGGTGGAAGTGGTCAACACCTCCAAAAACTGTGAGCTTTTTAAGCCTTTCCTTCCTTAATTTTTGGTGTCCCAGCAATGAGAGAAAAGTAAGTGAGACAGAATTCGGTACTGGGAGTGGAGCTAGTGCCATCACTCTGCTAGTGTGATAGCCATAAGCTACACGTGGCTGGTGGGCGCTTGTAATGTGGCTGGTGTGAGGGAAAAGCTGGGTCTTCCATTTCTTTATTTTCAGTTCATGTAAATAACTATTGAACACTTGTGGCTAGTGGTTACCGCTTGGACAGTATAGTTACAGAGTGCATGCTTTTATTAAATGCTATAGAACACTGGGTTTGTTGACAGAGTGAGACACAAGGGTAAAGATATGAAAAACTGCAAAACTAAAAGGAAAAAAAATGTATTAAACATCCCAAAATTCTGAACCTCAAGGGGACCCGCTAGTTGCTGAAGAGTTTAAAAATCTTAGCAGTTTCTTTCAGACTTTTTGTCCTAACAGATGGTTCTGTGCTCATCATTATATTGTGTTATAAGTAAAAATTCAGAGGATGTTTGACCTCCAAGTCTCCCTCACTGGCTGAACTCCCACAGTCTGAGTGTCTGTTCCAGACAGATTGCAAACAGGGTTGCTCAAAATTCATCACTTTAAGGAATTTGGGATGTAGGCAATGTTCACTGAAGCAGATCTGGTTGGGCGCACTAGAAAAAAAGTATGTATGTTGCCTGGGAGCCCCGGGAAAGGGACATGCGTGGAATGAGCTGCAGTCACCTCTAATCGCTGGGGTAGGCAAACAAAAATATAGCTTAACACAATTTTTTTTTTTGATGGTACCAGAGATTGAAGTCAGGGTATCATGCACGCCAAGGATGTACTCTACCACTGAGCTACCTACCTGGCCCTTAAATTTAAAAAATGATAGTTATTTGTGCACATTAAATGTACAGTTGGTGGCTTTTATTGTCACACTTTCACAAGGCTTCCTAACATGCTACGGTCCCGTCCACCTCCTGGCAGCCTCCTACCCACGCCGTCCCCTGAGCCACATCTCCTCCCCTTTCCTTAGTAGATCCCCTTGTACCTTCACATTGCCTTTTTTCTATTTTATACATATGAGAGAGATCATCTAATACTTGTGCTTCTGAGACTGGCTTAATTCACAGAACATGATTAGTCTTCACTTTCACCCTTTTTCCTACTAATAGCAGAATTTCATTCTTCTTTATGACTAACACTCCAGTTGTGTATATGTCACAGTTTGTTATCTGTTCCTCAGTTGCTGAGCAGCTAGGTTGATTGTACAACCAGGTTGTTGTGAATTTTACCTTAATAAACAGGGCTCCACAGGCATCACATATAGGACTTAGATCCTTCAGGTATATGCTCAGGCATCATACATCGGATCTTATGGTAGTTTCATTTTTAAGTTTTTTGAGGAACTTCC
>NW_004524603.1:5970098-5975159 GCF_000260255.1 Octodon degus
AAAAAAAAAAAAAAAAGTATAATGTCTCTTTCTTGTCCCATTGTCTCTCCAGCGTTTGTTACTTGACAGTCGCTATTCTGAGTAGGTCAGATGGAATCTCAATACAGTTTTGGTTCACATTTCCATAATGGCTAAAGAAATTGAGCATAGTTTTCATATATTTTTTGGCCATTTGTACCTTTCCTTTCGAGAAGTATCTGTTCAGCTCATTTTCTTGTTTGTTGACTGGATGACTTATTCTTTCAGTGTTATTTTTTTTTTTTGAGTTCTTATTATTCTGAATATCAGTCTTCTGCTAGACAAATAATTATCAAAGATGTTCCTCCCAGTCTGTAGGATGTCTACACAGTTGACATAACCTCCTCTGTCCCTTACTATTTTCTGAGCTATTGCATTTCTCAGTAGGAAATCATTGCCTATGCCAGTATCTTACGGCGCCTCTTCTATGTTTTCTTCTTGTAATTTCAAAGTTTCAAGTCTTATATTAAAGTCGTGGATTTGAGTTGCTTTTTGTATAAGGGGAGAGAGATGGTTTTTGTCTTCTACAAGTGGATAGCTGTTCCTAGCGCCATGCGTGAAAGACGTCGTTTATTATTCAGTTCACAATTTTGGCTCCAGTTCACAATCTTGGCTCCTTTGTCAAGAATCAAAACACTTGCACTTATTCCTGGTCTGTGCAATGGGTGATCTTGCTCGTCCTTGCGCTTGGCCATGAGTAGGTGCACTCTGGGTTTGTCTGCAAGACTGTTTCCAGAGACAGGTGGCAAGCGAGACAGCAGACAAGGCAGGAGACCCGCTGTGGATCTAGGGGACACCATCCAACGGGCTGGGGCCTGAATGGAGCAAAAGCTGAAGAAGGAGGGAGGCCGGAAGAGGATGCTCATCCACATTCTCTGCTTCCTGGCCGCCGGGGGGTGTGGCTCTCCTCAGTCCCGGCCCCATGGTATTCCTGCCTTGCCGCAGTCCTAGGAGGACTGCAGCCACTAGACCGTGATGGAAACCCCTGCAATCATGAACCGAAAGAAAACTTTCCTCCCTTAAGTTGATGTCCAGTGTTTCGTCCCGGTGAAGAGTACTGACACCGTCTATTCCACTGGCGTTCATGCCTGTTTTGATGGCAGTGGCATGTTATTTTTGTTCCAGGGGCTCTATAATATTCTCTGTATTTCTTTTGCAATACTGGGGATTGTACTCAGGACCGTGTAAGTGCTGGGCACGTGCTCTACCTCTGAGTTACATCTCTAGGTCATCCTTCCGCCTCCATTTTTTTTTTCTTGAAACAGAGGCTTACTAAGTTCTCCAGGCTGACCTTGAACTTGTAATGCTCCCGCCTTGCACCTCCATGGCTAGTTCTGCAGTATATTTTGAACTTGGATATTGTGATGCTTCCAGCATTGTTCTTTTTGTTCAGGCTTGCGTTGGCTGCTCGGGGTCTTTGTGAACTTTAGAATTCCGCTTTCTAGTTCTATGAAGACTGTATTGGTGTTCTGATGGGGATTGCACTGCAGCTGCTGATGACTTTTGGTGGGGAGGGCTATTTAAACCACTTTAACTCTCCCAGTCGGGAGCATGGGAGGTCTTCCCGTCTTCTGTTTTCTTCTTCAATTTGTTTAAGCGTTTTATCATTTTCATGGTAATCTTTTTGGTCAGGTTTATTCCTGGATATATTTTTAAAGCTACTGTAAAATGGAATTGTTGTTCTGTTTTCTTCCTCAGTGACTTCATTATTGTTGGATAGAAAAACTATGTTCCTTACGTTGATTTTGTACTCTGCTATTTGCTGAATTTGTCTGAGTTGTAAGAGACTTTTGGTGAACCCGTTAGGGTTGTTGTTAATATTGAATTATATTCTCAGCAAATAGGAAAAATCTGCCTTTCTCTTTTCCTGTTTATATCCTTTTATTTCTTTCTCTTGCCCAATTTCTCTGGTTAAAGTTTCCAGTACAACATTGAATAAGAACAGTCAGCCATCAAGATAGCTCAGCCAACAAAGCTCCTGCTTTGGCAAGTGCAGGGACCAGGGTTGATGCCTCATCCCACATGCTGCGCTGGCCCCAGCCCCCGGGTGTGCTGAGCTGGGGACAGAGTCCAGGCACGATGATGCATGCCTGTAATCTCAGCATGGGAGAGGCTGAAAACAGGAGGATCACTACGCACCTGAGCTGCCTAGTGAGCCCCCGTACCAAATAAACAAATGAAAAAAAAAATGGTCAGAGTGGACACCTTTGACTTGCTCCTGATTTTAGATGAGGTGTTCCAAATTTTTCTTCACTTGATATGATATTGATTATAGATTTGTCACTTATAACTTTTGCTGTGTTGAAGTAAAATCCTTCAAACCTAGTTTAGGATTTTTCATCATGAGGGATGTTGAATTTTATCGAAGGCTTTCTAGGCTTCTATTGAAGGAGTCTCGTGACTTTTATCCTCGATTCAGTTCACACGGCACATTACCTTCATCCTTTCACAGATGCCAATCCATCCTTGCTTGCCACAAAGACCTACCACAGAATGCAAGATTCCCCCACAGAATTTTATTCTGGAGAGATTGGCTTAGTGAACTCGCAGGACTGGGGTGATACCAGTGTTACAGTGCATCCGGGTCTCCAGGGCCCCTGTGAAGGTCACTGAAAGGGCAGGGCAGCTCTCTGTGCCAAACAGGCCGCTGCAACCCACCACCCTTGGGTCTGGCCGCGGTGCATGATGGGCACCTCACTGGCCACCAAGACATCGGTCTTAAAAGGGAAGCAAGCTGTCTCCCTTGCCAGTTGCCCACTGCGTCATGTTCTACGGAATCATTTCAGTGGTGCCCCTCAGGGGCTCAAGGCGCTCACCCACTAAGCCAATCATGTTGCTGCAATTTCTGGGGACAGGAACACATAGACGCTTTTCCTTCCCAAAGCAGCAAGTTGAGACTTGACCTTCTCGAGGTGGCTCCTGTGACAGCACCGCCATGGTACACTGGGAAGTGGACAGGATTTCCCTAGCACCTGCCTGCTTACGAGTCGCCCCGACACCTATGCCCCGTCTGCACTGTGCACCCCGCTGACTACTGCGTCCAGGGTGCTTACCGAGTCTCTCTTTCTCACTCTCTGCGCCCTGGCCACGCTGCAGCCGGATCGGGGCTGAGTGGCTTCCACCCACGCTCTGCCCCACTCTTCGGAGCCTCGGGCCTGCTCCAAGCCTCGGTCCGCGCTGCTGGACTCCAGCGTGTCCTCGCAGCCGCCCGCCTCAGTGCGCAGCTGTTTTCTCGTTGTTGTGACTCCGGGCGCCTGGGCATGGGGAAGTGAGGGCGGCCTCTAGTCTGTCATCTGGTGTCACCAGCTTAGTTTTAAACTAACGAATAAAAGTGCTAAACAATGAGCTGAGTGGAGTTTGTTTGCTTTTTATTTTGTAAAAATCTTTCTTGCATTGTTATTATAGAGAGTTAAGAGTACTGTAGCCAAGCGTGGTGGTGCACACCTGCAATCCCAACCTCCCAGCTTAAAAAAAAAAAAAAAAAAAGAGTATTTTAGTGGTATTAGGATGAAATCTTTGAGACTTTTGATAAGCTAGGAGTACAGTAGTCCTTCATTATTTTGCGGTTTGATTTTCACGGACTCACTGCTTGGCAGGATTTCGAAAAATATTAATTTAAATTATTTATCGTGGATTTTTCTCTATATCGTGGGATTTTGCAGTACCGTACAGTATACATATGTTGTTAAAATATATAGGTTTATAAGTTTAGAAAATGGTTAAGAATATTATAAGCGTTTTTTTTAAAGTGTGGGAAAGGTTTATAAGAGTGGGGGAAGGGTTTATAAAGCCTTAAAATCTATATAAATACGAAAACAAATATAACATCGCAACTTCGCTGGTTTTCACTTACGGCAGGGGTGTGTGGAACGCAGCCTCCGCAACGAGCAAGAGGCCGCTCTACACCGCAGCTTTCCACCTTAACATCATAAAATAGGGATTTCTTTCATCTGGAAGCTTGCGATGTAGGTTTTTTGGAGGTCTTTATTATATGATTTGGTGGGTGGAAAGGCAGAAGATTCAGTAGACCATGAAGAACATAAGTGCGGCAGGCTGAGGGCCGCCTAGGGACTGCGGACCCCAAAAGCCACGGCAACTACTTCATGCACATGCGCACAGGTGTTCCTTCAGGCTCACACTGAACACACTCTGAACAGTGTTATTTAAGATAATAGATGTAGGGACTCTAAGGCAATGCATGCTGGGAGCTATTAAAATGCATAAAAGAAAAAGAAAAAAGCTCCCTGCGCTCTCACGTACAGCCTACTGTCTTAGCTGTTATGAGTCACGCAACACATGGAGCCAACCAACAGGAACTTCAAACTCTTCTGACTTTGCGTTGGGCTTTTTATTAAACATAAATCCATGTTTATGATACATGATAATTGCATAATAATTAGCAATATTCAGGGGAACTTAAGGAAGAAAGGTCACTGAGAAGGGACTGCTGCTGCTTGCGGAAGGAGTGGAGGCAGCTGTGCCAGCACCTGGAGGTGCTCCGGAGACTTGGAGCAAGGGACAGCCTCAGACACCCTGCACCCACGGAGCCCCTCCTGCTGGCCCCACTCTTGGGGCTGGAAGGCCAATTGTCCCTTTTGTGCTCTGCCCTAAATCCTGACATACAAAGTCATGACCAGATAAAGCTGTGGTTTTATGCTGTGGGTTTTGTAGTGGTGCTTAACGCAGTCACACATAACTGGTCCTCCAAATAGACTCCAGGAAGTACAATTGCTAGACGACTGGTCTATATTTGGAATTTTCATAGCTGTTACTGTGTTGTCCGCAATAAGGAACTTCACCAAATTAGTATAGCTTCATATTATTAGGATCCCCACATCCTTGCTCGTGATTTTAGCATTCAGCTTCATATGTGAAAACATTTGATTGTTGCTTCCCATGTATTATTAAATATGAAAATACTGTAATCAATTTTATGCTAAAGTGCTATGCATATCTTTACTATCTTATTTCCTTATCTGTCTTTATACATATTATCTATGTTTTAATTCTGATGTTAGTCACTTTTATATTGAGTTGTAGTTC
>NW_004524603.1:5977383-5981839 GCF_000260255.1 Octodon degus
AGCAGTGGAGAAGGGTTCCTTTTTCCCCACAGCCTCTCCAGCATTTGTTGTTGGGTGATTTCTTTATGATAGCCATTCTTTCTGGGGTGAGATGATATTTCAATGTGGTTTAAAAAATATTTTTAATTTCTTTTACTGTTAATTTATTGTGTATAATATCTAGAAGGAAATAGTTGCAGTAACAGTGTCCCCTCTACCTCCTAAACTTCTTTAGAAATTCATCTGTATTTCCTACCAAACAAGATACAGACTTCAAGGTTGAGATGGAAATTTTTATTACAGTAAGAAAGTAACCAATAATTAAACATTCAATTTCATCAACTGTCTTTCATTGTCTAATAAGATGATCAGATTACGTTGCTTCATGCTTTATAACACTTTAAATTATATGAAAATATTTTCTAACATTGACTTTTTTGTATTTATAGGACAAACATTAAATACAATACACTGCTAAATTCTATTTGTTTGTGGGTAGGCTGGGGTTTTAAAAATTGACTTAATAAGTGATTTTACTCATTTCTAGTATACAGCAATTTTTATTTCTTTGACAGCTCTAGTTCTACTTCATGTAGAGCTACAGGATCTCTTCTTGCTTTCAAACATATCAACCATGTACCTTTTCTTCTGAATAGAACCTTTAACCACTTGGGAATTCCATACCATCCATCCCATGAGAAGATAAGGCTGTATCATCTTCACGCTTTATTCATTACCACCTCTTTTCTCACGCAAGCATAGCATTAAATAAAGACTTTATTGTGGTCAGTGCTGTTAAGAAGGATGCCAGAGCATTCTGGGAAAGTATACGACGAGGGAGGGCAGTTGGGTAGGATTTCTTTTTTTTATTATTATTTAAAGCAAATCAAACATCTACTTTATTTGATAGAATGATCCAGCAAAATAACACAATCAAAACTAGGAGCTAAAAATGTACTTGCCACATAGATTGCTTATGAGTTAAAACTTACACATTGAATTAAGATATTTTACTTTATTTTATTTTATTTTATTTATTTTTTTATTTCTGGTTGGCTTTACATAACTTCAGAGAAGTAGTGGGTGAAAGCACTCCCCAGTCCAGAATGTCTATTATGAGAACTTTATTTTTTATTTATTTTTTTATTTCTGGTTGGCTTTACATAACTTCAGAGAAGTAGTGGGTGAAAGCACTCCCCAGTCCAGAATGTCTATTATGAGAACTTTATTTTTTATTTATTTTTTTATTTTTTTTGCGTTAATTCTTTTTGAATTAAGATATTTTAGGCGAAGTGTTATCTCCCCCAAGTGTGCTCAGAGTACTGACCTACCACTCAGATAAACATTCTCAATCACGGACTTTCTCCCCTTCCTGGATGTGGCTACATTTTTATTAATTATATATTCTGAAATAGTCAATTTTGATAACGTACTTTTCTTCATTCAACACTGTATAACATTTTATGTATATTATAAAATAAAATGTCTTAAACTAGGTTTGCTATAATAGTTAATTAATCTAAGTATTACAACAAAAATAAGTCAGCTCTATTTACTGGTTTTCCAAATGTTCTCTCTATGAAAGAAAAAAACCCAGCATCGTGCAGACCAAGGTCGTTGGGGCTCACAGTCCTATCAAGTGGGTCTATCTGATCTGTAAGCAGCCGCGTCTGGGAATTTGGGAGCCCCTGCTAGGTACGCTGGCCTGGATTACGGGCACCCGTCCTTCTGTAGGGGTCCTCCTGTTTTCATAGTGACACACACACACAAAAATTAGAAAAATGAATCACACCAAGATTTCACTCCTCATTTCTGTCAAGAGCTGTGAATGACGTCAGTCCTCCCTGTACAGTTCAAAGTTCCCCTTCTCGCGCTTCCATCAGAAGCCTTTCTTGGGGCATTTCCAACTTGTCTTCCATCTAACCCACCTCTGAGGTGAAAATAGTTTCTTCACAATCAGTTTTACAGAAGACTTTTTGTACGGTGAAGTTCTCAGAAGAGGAAGCCCCTGCTCTTCACTTCTCTGGCAGTCTCTGAACTGCTGACGTATCTTCTCCAACAAGCCCACAAATCCCTTCTCTAAATCTTCTAAAAACTGTGAACCTGTTTAAAAATTCCCTAGCTCTCTCCCAAGCTGTTCCTCTGGAACCCTCCAAGTCTTTTAATCCCGTACTTCTGAATTAGACGGTTTCACATGCTGTCGAACTGTTTTCCAAGACTGCTTAGGAAAATAATCTGTCGTTTTATGTCGGATTTCTAAAAAGAACAGTGAGCTGAAATTGAAAAGTGAGTACAAGTGTGGGAAAGGGATTACAAGTGTTTCCCGGAAGAAGAAGAAAAATATTTAATGGCAAATGGCGACAAAGAGTTGTCAGATAAGCAAAAGAAGCCAAGGGTGGCTAGATGCCAGAGTTAGTGAGTCACATGGTGCAGAAACGAGGCTGGGGAGTCAGGCAGCGCTTTGTACAGGAACCTGTTGTTCAGTCTGGATCCTGAACTCTTTTCTTTTATAATGTGGGACAATCACTCCAGGGTTGAACTGGGTCATCTCATGGTCGGAGGCCCGTCAGGGTTGGGAATGTGACTTGCCTGTGCGGCAGCCTCGCCCTGCTCATTGTGCTTTACAGGAGCTGAATTCCGTTTGGTTTACTGGGCTCCTCTTCTGGCTTCTCACCCACCCACGCCTTAGTGCACATAAACAGAGACTGTAGGGAGCAGAGGAGCCCTGGCTGGGACCTTTGAGGTGAGCCGCTGTTTCTCAGCCCCCTTTCTTTGCTGTGTTCGTAACCTTGCAAAACCTCCATCTCCTCTCCGAAGCATTTGGTGATGGGTGTTATTGCTAAGTGGAGAAAAATAACTGATTTAGTATATGAAGGGAAACCACAGGCCTAAATGGCTAAGTCTTCAGGGGCCCCAGAACGCGCTGGCCTGACCTTGTCTGAGGTAGCAAAATTCCCCTGTGACAAAAATATGTAGCAGCCACCCACTAACTCTGAATTGTCGTTTCTCTCTTATGAGTAAATGTTCTCTACCAGAACAGCGATCAGGCACAGAGCAGACAGTGCCCAGAAAGGCTGAGAAAGAGGTCAAGGGAGCTTAATGAAGATCCAAGTGTCTTGGTCGAGGACTTAAGGATTCAGACTCTGAAGTGCTGGATTCTTCCAAGTGGTTGCTCTGCTGGGTCCTGCAGACCGTTGGATGGAAGGCGTCTTATAAGTGATTAGCCCTTCAGACCTAATACTACAGATCCTGCCTTGGATAGTATCTATTTAAGATCCAGAACTTAAATAGTGTCCACGAAAATAAACACAATTATATTCGTGATAATTACCAAAAAATGCCTAGGAATAAATTTAACTAAGCAAGTGAAAACCCTCTACATTAAAAATTACAAAATATTGATGAATTAAATTGAGGAAACACAAATACTAGAAATATTTTCTATATGATAGATTGGTAGAATTCATGTTGTTAAAGCATTCATAGTAACTAAAGCAGTATACAAATTCACACTATCTCCATCAAACAAGTCCATCACACAACTTCACAGAACTAGAAAAAGCATTTAAAAATTCATACGGAAGCATAGAATTTCATCACAATATCCAATTTCAGGATACGTAATGGAACCACTGTAAACTAAACAGCATGACATTAGCATAAAGCCAGACAATAAAAGACAACAAAGATTTCATAAATAAACCCAGACATCTACAGCCACCTGATTTTTGACAAAGGCAGCATAAGTATTAATTGGAGAAAAAGCATCTCCAATAAATGGTATTGGGAGAATTGGATAGCCGTACGCAGAAGGCTGAAACTCGACCGCTATCTTTTACCCTGTTTTTATTAACTGAAAATAGATTAAAAAAACAAAACTAAACTAAATGAAGACCTAAAATTCTCAAAGTACTAGAAGAAAACTTTGGGGAAACACTCGAAAGATACAGGTACAAACAATAACTTTCAGGCTATGATCCCCTAAGCACAGGAAAGAAAAGCAAAACTTAGCAGATGACATCACATCCAATCAAAAAGATTCCGTGCGGTGTAAGGCACACCCAGGTGAAGAGAAAGCTCACAGAACACAAGAAAATACTTGAAAGCTATTTACCAGAAAAAAAGATTAACAGTGATAAAATATAAAAGCTCAAAAAACTTAACAAAAATAAATAATCCCAATAAAAATGGACGAGTGAGTTGAGCAGAGGTTTCTCAGAAGAGTATTATAATAGCAAACAAATATATGAAAAATAATATCTGTAGCCGCCAGAGAAATGTAAGCTAAAAACGATGAGATATCATTGTACTTTATTATGATAGCTACTATGAGAATATTAAAAAAATTACAAATAGACCGCAAGGATCTACAGAAAAAGAATTTTTTTTCCAAAATTTTATTGATAAACAGATAGCAATGAGACAGTTTCAAATCAAATCGGAAGTACAGTTTCAACAAATAATACACTGCATATAT
>NW_004524603.1:5982144-5983569 GCF_000260255.1 Octodon degus
AAGGTAAAGCAGGACCTGTACAGCAAGAGTTGTAGCTTTTTGGTCTGAGAAGGTCAGTGAAATGCCCTCAGGATTTATCCAGAGATCCTGTACCTCAGATTGTAGAACCTTTGTCAGTGCAGCCATGTGGATGAGTCATGGCCATTGCTTGGCCAATGTGCTTAGAGAAAAAGAATTTCGTTTTGTCTTTTTGAGACAGGGACTTGCTATGCACTTCAGGCTGGCCTTGAGCTCACTTTGTAACCCAGGCTGGTCTCAAATTCCGAACGACACTCCTATCTCAGCCTCCAAGTGCTGAGATTACAGACATGCACCACCATGCCTGACTAGGAGAAAAAAAAGAAATTCTTTTAGACCACTGCTACAAATACAAATTAGCACAACCACTGTGGAAAGCGATAATGAAGATGATCCAGCAATCTCACTCCTTGGTACACACCCAAAGGAAGTGGAATTAGCATAGCAAGCAGATGCTAGTGTGCCCTCACTTGGGGTGCTTCTCGGCATTGCTAGGACCCAGGGTCAGCCTAGGTTCCCATCAACAGATGAAAGAATAAAAAATGTGATATGTATGCACAGTGGACTAGTACTTAGCCATGAAGAAAAACGAACTCCTGTGTTGTGCTGTGAGGTGGATGTAAGTGGGGGGAAGTGTGTTGATCAGTGGAATAAGCCAGGTACAGAGAGGAGCACTGTGCATGTCCCCTCGCGGGTGGAAGTTAAAAGCCAACCGGAAAGTAGAGTGATGATTGCCAGGTATCAGAAAGGTGGACACGAGTGTGGGTCATGGGAGGTGGATTTGATCTGCACACACACACACACACACATACACACACACACCTCATATGCATATATTGAACCATCACACTGTGCTCCATTAATCTGAACCATTAAGACTTGTTAATCAAACATTTTTAAAAACAACAAGAACAGCAGAATGATCTACCTCTCTATTTCTAACTTTCCCTCTCTTCTCTACCCCAAACGTCCTCCTACATACATGCTTCTCAGCCCAGGGCTCACATGTTGGCATATATGGACAAAACACATCCTCCACTTTCTCGGTGGGGGTTGGAACGAGATAGACTTCAGTTCTAGTTTCTGTGAAACCGCAGATGATCTAAATCACCTTCAGCAAACTTGGTTTCAAATGTCTCAACCCATGGTGAGTTGATGCTGTGGTTTTGGTCCATGTTGATGCAGTATGTTAAAGCGGATGGGCACGATGGGGCCCAGCTGCCACCACATGGTGGCTGGGGAGCAAAGAGAGAGCCAGAGCCAGAAAGGAGAGGGCCAGGAGCCCATAGTCCCAGGGGCACACTCCCGTGACCCACCTTTCAGCGAAGCCCCACTTCCTAGCTTTCCATCGGCTTCCAGCAACACTGTCAAATTATGACCTCAATAGATTAACTCACTGATAAAGTA
>NW_004524603.1:5983979-5992276 GCF_000260255.1 Octodon degus
TCGTGAGTGAGGTTTCAGATACAAGGACTACATTCAGAAGTGGAATACAGGGCTTCCTTGCCCCACCTTGGCAAATGACACAAATACATGATATCCAGGCCCTGAGACTTCATGAGACCCTAAGTTTAAAGGTCATAGACAAGATTGTTTGGTGCAGAAAATTTGAAGGTATGATAGCATTTGAGCAGTGTTATGAGTATTCTTGGCTACTTTTAGTCTAATTTACTGTGAGAATTAGTTACAAAAAGTGGAGTGGAAAAGCATGAAGAATTTTTTGTTTGATCAGAATAGAAACATGTTTCAAGGTTGTTATGATTCAGACCTAAAATGCCGCCCACCAAATTCTCATGTGTTCCGAGGTGGGCATTTGGAAGGTGACTGAATCATGGGGGTGCCCAACTCACCCACATACATTCTTCCCAACCCAGAGCCCATGTGTTAGCTTTTATGGACAAAACACATCCTCCACTTTCTCGGTGGGGGTTGGAACGAGATAGACTTCAGTTCTAGTTTCTGTGAAACCGCAGATGATCTAAATCGCCTTCGGCAAACTTGGTTTCAAATGTCTCAACCCATGGTGAGTTGATGCTGTGGTTCTGGTCCATGTTGATGCAGTATGTTAAAGTGGATGGGCGTGATGGGACACAGCTGCCACCACATGGTGACTGGGAAGCAAAGAGAGAGCCAGAGCCAGAGAGGAGAGGGCCAGGAGCCTTTCCTCTCTGGCTGATGTCATTAAGGGTGACATAACTACATGTGCTATTAGGAAATGGGGCCTGGTTGGAACAGGTGGCTCACTGGGGATATGAGCGGGAAGGATGTATTCTTGTCTGGCCAGAAACTTGTACAGGAGAAATGGAGTCATTGTTGTCACTATATCTGCCTTAAGGTTCTGAAGCCTTTGGAATTGGCTGGCAGGAGGAGTTTGGAAAGTTCTGAAGCTATAGGCTAGTGAAGAATTAGAATGTTTTGAATGCTGCTCAATGAGTGATACTGACCAGGGTTCAGAAGACCAAATTGCTAATAAGAATTAGAATGTGGACACTAAAAGTCAGGCTCATGAGGTTTTAGTTGGAAATGAGGACACTTTTGGAAACTGGAGGGGAGGACATGCCTGTTCCATTTTGGCAAATAATTTGTCTATATTTTGTTTATATCCTAACCCTTTGTGTGAAGCTGACTTTAAAGGTAGTGTACTAATTAACCTGCTGAAGTAAATTTCAAGGCAGCCCAATGTTCAGGCTGTGGCATGGGTAGTGCTAGGTGCACTTAGCTCCATAATGCAGATCAAGAACAAAGTGCACAACTGAAAGATGTCAAAAATGTGCAGATTGAAGGGCCAGTGAGATAGCTCAGCGGACTAAGGGCCTTCTTAGGCAAGCACAGGGACTGGTATTCGACCCCTGGTACCACATGCTGCACTGGCTCCATCCATGGGCATGCTGAGACTGTGGGCATGGTGGTGCACACCTGTAATTCCAGTGCTGGGGAGGCTGAAAACAGGAGGATCACTATGAGACCAAGCTGCATAGTGAGACCTTGTACCATGTACCAAGTACCTAAAAATAAATAAATAAAAATGTGCAGCCTGACCAAAAAGGAAGTGCAGAAGCAGAATGTAAAATTGGAGTCAAGGAGAACATCCTAGCTAAGATATTTGGATCAAAAAGTCAAGTTCTTTGCACTGGGAAAATAGACATGTGATTTTAGGCTCAAGGGTAGAATAGGTTAAGCTTCTGTGAAAAACTTTGCTTTGAGAGGAAAAGTCCCAGGATGTCCTGTGTGCAGGGCTGCCTAGGGAAGTGTTTCCCAAAATTCTGCCACCCTGGCACTCAGGCCCCCTGGCAGACAAGTTCCTAGCAGAGCAGGCTATGGTTCAAGCTGGTGGTAGACCATGGCTCCATCCTGTCAACATCCTCATAGTGTCAGAAGGAATTTGGGTTTCTGCCAAGAGGGTTATTCTGATATTAACGAAGGGCTGGATGCCAAATCCATTAGCCCACACCCTACTGCATGAAAACTACGAGAGGGTTGCCCCTAAAATCATCCCTACTTCTTCTCACGCAGCATCAGTTCTTACCAATCCTGAGGGACACCAGCATTCTGTGTTACCACCATGAGGCCTCCTGTGCTAGCGAGGTGACTCTGGCTCCTCACTGTGTCCCCATCAGCACTGGACATTCATGGTGGCCCTTAGCACGTCATTGTCCTTGGTGCACAGCATAGTGGAGAGAACAGCCCGGGGAGCAGGCGGGCTTGGGGCTTAATGCTGCTGCGTTCTGCGCTTCCGTTTGAGACACATAAAGCCTCTGAGGCCCACTTATTTTACGGTTAAAGTGAAGACTACAGACATGATGCAAAGTCGCGTCTTCCTCACTCACCAGGATCTCTTGCCGTACCCAAGTGAGCGTAAAGACCCTGCTCAGGCGTCACGCAGTGAGCCCACGAACCTCGCAATGCTGGTTCAGTTCTCAGAGAGCTCTGCGGGGCTGCTTCTGAGGACTCGAGGTGTCTAGTGGAGCCCGGAGGCAGGGACCAGAGCCTGGGAGGAACAAGGCTGGTGCTGGGGTGCTGGGTGCGGAGCCCCGCCAGGGAAGCAGCACAGAAACAGTCCCGTGTGTGTGGGATTTCACAGAACTTTCAGGGGGCAAATTTAATGTATACGAGTTGTGTACATGAATTAAATTTATGCGTGCAGCTTCAGTGAGGGTGAATTATGTGTGTGAGTGGCAATAGAGCTATTTGTAAAAGGGCAAGGAGGGAACAGGCATTTTATCTGGGGGTACTGAATCTTGGGGTTCACCACAGAAGTGATGAGTTAGAGACTGGGCGCCTCATGAAGCCAGCCGTGTCCTCCACTGGGCACAGAACATCCCATAAGCAGGACGCGCTGTGAAACCCGAGTACTCAGCCCTCGTTTCCCAGTGGGCCGGTGCCTTTTGCATCTCACACAGATGACGCTGTGCCTCTCACAGACCCTAGCACAGCCTGGCAGGGAAAAACACAGAGAGAAGAGTGGGGTGCTCCCATCACCCACATCCACCGGGGTCTGCCCAAGGTGCCTGGAGCCTCATATCTTTTCCTTCCATCATTCTCAGAAGTTTGTACCACTTCATTAGAAATGGTGTGTGTGTGTGTGTGTGTAGGTGCGAGGTTTTCCTGTGCACTCAGAAAGTCTGTGATCAACAAGTGCTTGTCAGCTCACTTTTCAGAACTGTCTCAAATCACAAAAACAAGGTTGTTTGCCATCAACTCGCTGTATGTGCAAAATGTACCTGCTACCACAGCCATTTCCTGACTCTCTTCCTCCCGCCTTTTTCTAACAGAAGAGATAGAGTTGCGGTTACTTCCTGGGACAGCTTGAGGCCACTGTCTCCCCCCACTGCACCGCTGCACCTCCTCTGCATAGGTGGTGCTCGGGATGGGGCATGGGGATGGGGCATGCCGGGATGAGGGGGGGGAGTGCGCCACTGGGGACAGCTGAGGACAGGAGAGACGTTCGCTGTGCCGTGTGTGACCCCTACAGCGGGGCCTCCTTCAGAATGAGAGCCCCGCAGATCCCTCCGGGCCAAGCCCTGACTGGAGATCAGACAACTCAGTTTTAAAAGCTTAAACTGGTGCCGCTTTTATTTTTTAGGTTTACTTACTGCACATTTGGAAGTAATAATTCTAAATACACTTAAGATGATTTCAAAATTACGGATAGCTACAACGATTCTCCATGAATATAAACACAAGAGCGTGTCTCCTGTTCTCTGTAGCTATTGTTTCTTTGAAATTAACCCAAGATGTGGATGTCACGTTCAAGACAGCAAAAGGGCTGCACTTGGTCTCTGCCTTTTCCTCAAACCGTACTAGTTAATTAACATTAACCAGGCAAACAGATCATAAAACCACCACTACAGTGAGAAACAAGCCCTTGGTGTCTAGAGATTTCATCAAATGTCTTGAAGGGGGGGGAGGGGAGAGAGAGAGAGAAATGCTGGGTAGAACGCTGCACCAACAGGAGTCCAGAGGTTCTAGAGATGAGGTGCCCACAAACACTACCTGGAGCATCCAAGGGAGCTTCAGATCAGAACTCTCAGCTGTGGCCGGACCTGGTGGCACAACACTTAGGAGGCTGAGGTAGGAAGACTGCCGTGAGTTCGAGGCTAGCCTGAGCTACATGGTGGGTTCAAGCCCAGCCTGAATTACAGAGTGAGATCCTATCTCAAAAAAAGAGAGAAATAAAGAAAAGAAGAAAAAAGAAATAACAAGTGTAAGGAAAGTAGGGATGAGTGGATCCCACTGTCCCTTCCCAGACCACTGTGGCTGTCAATATACTTAAGAATGGTCTGAGCCAGCCAAATAGCTCAGTGGATTAAAGAGCCTGCAAGCAGGCACAGGGGCCAGGGGTTCAATCCCTGGGCCTGCCATGCTGGCCCCGCCCCTGGGGCACACTGAGCCAGCAATTGAGACTGGGCTTGGTGGCACACGCCTGTAATCCCAGCACTTTGGAGGCTGTAAACAGGAGAATCACTATGAGTCTGATTTAGTAGTGAGACCCTGAATTCCCTGTAGACCCTGCCCTAAAAGCACAAAAAAAATAAAGACAAGCACCTTCTAATCCCTAAAGATGAGCACCTTCTAATCCCTAGATCCTGGGGCCATATTACACATTCCTCTTCCTTGAAACACGCTTCTCCAACCCTTCTTGCCTCTTTGTGAAGCGGCCCTGGAATTCTTTCATGAGCATCTTGTGCTGTGCTGTCACAGCCACCTTGATGTTCTAAATGGATTCAAAACATTTGCCTCTTGTGATCATTCTGACTTTGGGGAAGAGCCACAAGTCACACAGCACCAGGTCCACAGACCGAGGTGGGTGAGGCTGAGGTGCCGCCCTTTCCAGGCCTGCCTTTGTTTACATCACATCTCACAAGGACACAGAAGAGGGCTCCACTTCCGCCTGAGGCAAGAGCGACGAGTTCAGTGTGTTCTGAGGCAGGAGGAGGGCTTCAGGGGGCTTGCAAAGATTGTCTTTTACTGTAATAAATTTTAAAATTTTAACATTCACCACACATTGTAATCATCCCTCATACATCCTTACATCCTGAGTTTCCAGGTACCTTCAACAAATGTTAGCATTTATTTATATCAAAGGATGTTGGAAGAACAGGGGATAAAACACATAAAAATGTGAGCCACACAGGACCAGAGCTGGGGACCCTAACGCTGATGAAGACGTTGTTGATGTTCATTACCACTACAAGCAACCTCTGCAATGTAGCAATTCCTGGGTTCCGATCCCACAAAGCAATCAAATTTGATAAATTTGATAAATGATATGTATGTTTTAGTGAAAAGTGCACCATTTTTAGGAGATAGCACATAGTAGAATCTCCTCTGAGGTTTTTGCCTAGAACTCCCACCTTTAGTGCTGTGTCCAGGAAAAGCCCCTGAGAACTTTCTAGAATGACCTAGTGTGACCTTTCACCTTCCTTCCTGTGTTTTCCTCCTGAGGTCAGTCCATGTATCCCACCTACTAATGCCTGGAGCTCACAAGCTCTCTTGTTACCCTGGATCTCAAAGGCGAAGGGGATGGAACCTGAGGTCTTTTGTCTGTGAGTACGGTGCTCTGGAAGGTAAAGCCTCGCCTGAGGTCTGAGCTCTCAGTCAGAAGAGCCCAGGTATGGAGGACCTGACGGAGAGAAAGTGAGAAGGGATCAAGCCAGGACGGGAGGAGAGAAAGAGAGTCAGGGTAGCCTAACGTTCGTGTCTCATAGAGGAAACTGAGGCCATGATTTCAAACATAAAAACAAGGTCGTGAGCATGCTGCTCCCTGGGGCAGTCATACACACACTGGCCTGAATCGCTACGTGCAGGACGGCCCCTTCCCGCTGGGCACCTGCTCACTGAATCCCACAGAGCATCCCCGCCCTCTCCCGCTCTTCCTATGGTGGGGTTTGTCCAGGCGCATCTTCTGTGCACTGAGCGTGTTGACTACAAATGACCCCAATATGGTTGACAGAATCAGGTTTACCCACCCTCAAGACATAAGGAAAGGAGAGAAGTACCGCATTTAAGGGCCCCAAATGAATGGGACAGGATTCAAGATCTAAGGGAGTGGCATACAAGGACATCAGGGAGCCAGCCCCATGTTGCTGGAGAGGAGAGAGCTGGAGACGGGGGTGGTAGCTTTCAGGTAGGAGTTTTAGGGATGCTGGGAATCTCAGACTTCAGCCCCCTCCCTGTCATCCTTCCTCCCTCCATATCCTGCTCTGGACCGGCTAGGAAAGGCTATGGGGAGGCTGCCATCTCTAAGACACCTGAGAGGTCACGGTGGATCACCTCTGTTGATAAACGCATGCCCCTTCCCATTCTGCACCTCCCGTGAGCTGTGACACACTGCACGCTTGGTTCTCTCCCTGCTACTTAGCCCCACAAATTACCTTTAGTTCATCTGTTCATTTACAGAAATTGTTTACTGCAACACAAAAAGTATGCAGAAAAAGTTTGTTTCATTTGCTATCAGAGACAATTAGTTTGAAATTCTATTTTTTTAAAAATGTATTTAGTACAGAGTCTCATTATACAGATCCAACTCATAGGGATCCTCCTGTTTTCAGTCTCCCCATCGCTGGGATTACAGCTGTGCACCACCATGCTCAGACTCAGCTGCTGGCTCAGCATACCCCGGGGGATGGGCCGGCGCAGCATGCAGGACCAGGGATCGAATCCTGGTCCCAGCACTTGCCAAAGCAGGCGCTCAGTCCACTGAGCTATCTCACCGGCCCTCGTTTGCAATTCTTATAATGAGTATGCTTATAAAATTTCAGGCATCATAGAAAGCAGAGGCGCTATTATGTCTGTGAGCAGAAATGTTTTCTTACCGTGCCCCAAATTTTACTTTTTATATATTTGGCACCATGATTTTTTTTTTCTATCAATACAGTCCTATTAACAGGACCAAGGTGTCAGACAGACAACAGGCTCTACATCCACAATCCGGAATGGCCTTACGTTAGCAAGCTTTCTGTCCAGTCACTACCATCACTTGTGCTGTCCCCGTCACGGAGCGCTCATTGAGCATTCTTACCTTGTTCACAGTGCACCAGCGACTGTCACCGTGGGATTGCCTTGGGAGTAGGAGCCCCACAGAAAGCCAGTCTTTATATTTTATGGCTTGCTGGTGTAGTTTATCAGTTTATGATACTACCAGATTAGAACAAGCTAGACAAATGAAATTCATGTCAGATCAAGTTGTGATTCTTGGAAACAGTCAAGCTTTCTGAGGTAACAGGCCATACATAGGTTTGGCATGAGAAGTAGCCTCAACAGACCTGGACGGATGCCCCTTTGCCTGTTCACAGTGGAGGGCCACTGATGTTTGTGGCTGGCCATGGGTTAGTGATTCAGGTCTGATCAGGCAGGAGACCCGGGAGACAAAATACCTGAGTTTTTGTACTGGGTACCTTGAAGAACTGCCCAGACATAGCAATTTAATAAGTTTCTTTCCAAGGAGATAGCTCAGCGGCACAAGCACCCGTGTGGTAAGCACAAGGTCCTGAGTTTAATTCCCCAATACCAAATAAACAGAAAGAAAGAAAGGAAGAAAGAAAGAAAGAAAGAAAGAAAGAAAGAAAGAAAGAAAGAAGAAAGAAGAAAGAAGAAAGAAGAAAGAAGAAAGAAGAAAGAAAGAAAGAAAATAAGTAAGTTTATGGATAGGGAGGAAAAAGCAGGGAAGTGAAGAGATGCTTACCAAAAAGAAGAAGAGGGGGAAGCATGCAAGATTTATCATATCGTACACACTCAGCCCACTACGGGGATTCTTAAAGCAGCAGGATAAGAGGTCTTAGGGAGCTGCGGAAAGTCTCTTTAAATCTGTGTTGCCAGTTTAGAGCAGGGCTGCTAGTCTCATTTTCTTAAGTGCTACAGACAGGGGAACATAAATTTAATGTTGTTTTTTCTTAAGAATAATCTATGATATAGGGACAATAATATATCCTTTAGTACTATCCACCACTTCATACTTTCTTTTTTTTTCTTTTCTTCTTTCTTTCTTTTTTTTTGAAAGAGAAGTTGATTTGTCTTGTCAGAGAGGGGTGTTCCATTGCTATTAGAGCTGTACTTGGAAAAGTCTTTAAAGGACTTTTCAGGGCTGTCCAAAAAGCTCAGCGGATTAAAGTGTCCGAAAGCAGGCACAGGGGCTGGAGATCCGAACCCTGGTGCTGTTGTGCCAGCCCTGCCCCCGGGGTGCACTGAGACTGCGATTGAGACTGGGCGTGGTGGCGTGCACCTGTAATCCCAGCTCTTGGAAG
>NW_004524603.1:5992877-5994665 GCF_000260255.1 Octodon degus
TATTTTATCTTTTTTCTCATTAAAATGAATCAAAAACAAAAAACAATGTGAAGCTGATTAACAGTACAATTGGAAGATGAAATAGGGCGTTTAGAAAGTTCCTAAGAAACACACAGGAAGGCCACCAGTACTAAGACTCTACAGCCCTGTGTGCACTGGTACACAAGTGAGAAGACCAATGGCCAGAACGGAAACTCCAGGCAAATACTCGATGACACAGCAAGTTCAGTCCACACCAGCGATGGCAAACCTCTTAGAGACTGCATCCCCAAACTGCAGTTCCAAGCCCACTCATGTATCATGAAGGCCTACACTGCAATGTAGCCTGAATACTGAGGGTTTAGTTTAGAAAAAAATATAGTACATTACTATCTTTAGTTTTAAAAGAAAAGCAAGTAACATGTTTTTCTTAAGTTGCCATCCATTCACCACCACTGATTTAGACGAAAGGCAGTGTTTCAGAGCAGTGGAAGAATAAGTCGGTGACGCCATCAAATCTGTGTCTGTAGTCAGAGATACACTGACAATAATATAAAAGTATTCAGTCCATTTACCAGGGTACTGTTAATAGAAGCCAATGAAAAAGTGACCACAACCAGTGGCACTAGCAGCCTAGGAGCGGGAGTGCATTTCGAACTCTATTTCTAAAGCTCTACTGCAAGGACCCGAGTTGACTTGTAAAGGAATGTGATAGGCTTTTAGCCACCAGCATCATGCAGAAGCTGGGTAAAGAGCCTGTAAGCAAAGATCTGTCCTTTTAGACAATGAGCGGAACCTACTCTAGGGACCTCTCAGCAACCCTCCCTCACCCCTGCACAGCGTATATGCCTGTGGACCACCTCCGCTCCTGCATGTTCCCATGGCCTCTTGTCCAGACAGGCTCACCTCCGGCAGAACGGAAGAGCTCTCCCACCCGCCTCAAAGAAGCTCCTGCTTCAGCTTGAAGAAAAGTTCTCCCTAAACCCCCCGAGCCTGCCCAGCCTCAGAGCCTGGAAGTCAGACTGGGTAGAGAGCCATGGAAGTGTTTCACACTAAAGGACAAGAAAATGTTTTCCTAAAATGTGGTTATTGCTTTGACTCTGAGGGAAGCATCCTCCCCCTTGAACCTCCTGCTCTCCCGAGACGTCTGAAGTCATAGCACTGTTCTGTGTGACAGAGTCAGCTCTGAAGTGGCCCAAATTTTGTTTGTTATTTTGTATTCTGTGTTCTCCTGCCTTTTAGCACTGAATGAAAACATTACACCACAAAAGGCAGTAAATTCTGCCCAGTGGCACCTCCGAAAGTCTTGCAATATGTGCCCTTTGCTCCGCATCCCTCCCTCTTAGCACTGAATGCACCTCAGTTTCCATGGCAGTGCCAGTAGGTGGCCAACTCAGCTGAGCCCTGCCCCCACCCTTAGCGAGCCTTGCCCCACCCTTTAGCCAGCCCAGAATGATTGCTCTCAGCTGAGTAGAGTCACCTCATTCAACACCATCCCCCATGTCCTGGGCAGCTGAGCAGAGTCACCTCCAGGGCTGGGCAATGGAGAGGTCAAAAGGCCTGCCCTTTCCGCAGTCAGGGATGGCTCCCCTGGGCCACCATGCTCCTGAGCTTCTAGTGAGCTGACTCCATGAGTTTGCTCTGACTCATCCCAGCTGGTGTCCCCTGATTTCTTCATTGTCCCATACTCGTCCTAGGATCAGTCCTAGAGAAAATTTTCATACCTGTCCATCGTTGTCTCAGACCCTGGGAAACCCAGAAAGCGCTGGCTCATCTTCCTCCCCGAGCTGGTGGGAGCTGGGAGGTCAC
>NW_004524603.1:5995245-6062683 GCF_000260255.1 Octodon degus
GGGGGGGGGGCACGGCAGACCAGGGAACCCCCCATCCCTGCACCTGCTTACAGGCGTTTTAGTCCGCTGAGCTATTTGACTGGCCCCCAGAAGTTCCTTAAACATTTCTTTATATAGACCTTCGTTTTTTTAAAGCTTATCTTTATATCTTTACCTTTTTGTTGCTATGTTAAGCATTGTGAGTGATAGCTAATTAACTATTTGTGTGTTGGTAAATTATTAGTTCCATTTAATTTGTGCCTATGACATTAACAAATTTCCTTTTCTACTAGCTTATCAGTTGTTTTATTTATTTTCCCAGACACTTATTCATATCATCCCTAAAACTGATAATTTTATATCTACTTTATAATTTTTATACATATACTTTCTTTGGATTTGTGGTTGCATTGTATACTTTGCAGACAAGTGCAGGGCTGGTAGTCAACATTTGCATATTTTTCTTTCACCTACATTAGTTTGGAAGTGACTGATTCCAGATACGCGCGGTCATGGGCCTGAAAGTGAGACACACTGGTTTAGCTACCGTACACTCTTAGAGATTTTAAAACAACCAAGCAGGGGTTATATTTTATCAATAACTTTTTCAGCACCTGTCCTGGTCTATTTTTTGGTACCATAATGAAATGCTTCAGTTTTTGCACTTATGGAAAGGGTATTTATTTGACTCAGTGCTGGAAGCCTGAGATAGTGGCACTGGCATTGGCTAAGCTCCTGTGGTGGCCTCACAGATGACGCATAGCAATGGCGGGAGTGCATGCCAGGCAGTGGAAGCTGGAGGGCAGACTGAGAGGAGGCATCATGCCCTCTCACTCCTGCTATCGCGACTTGGTCTGGGGGAACCTATCCCAGTGTCTGAGAAGAGTGGCTTAATCCCCTCTGAAGGCATGCCCCCAATAACCTATAGGCCTCCCATTAAGTTCCACTCTTAAAGTTCTCACACCTCCAAGCACCATCATCCCAAGGACCAAGTTGCATAGCCTAAAATTTTTTGGGGGGGGGGCACCTGTATACCATGCGCAAAGCGTGGCAGCATCTAAGGGGATGATCAAGATACATTAGTACCGCTTTCTGAGAAGTGGCTGGATCTAGCATATATAAATATGGATAAAGAGTGTGTGATAATTGGAATTGTCTATGGATTGATTTGTATTGTTCTGGGTGGGGGTAATGGGAAGCCCCAGCCTGGGTGTGGGTGGAATCAATCATTAGGCTTATAGCTGAGTGGACTAATGAGGAAAGATGGAAGGCAGACTGCTGCTGCTTTCTGCTTGGTATCTTCCTACCTGCCACACCATGGACTGTTTCTCCTGTTCAATGCCACCTGGCCTTGGAGTTAGCTTACTATAGAGTGAAACCCTACACACTGTGAGTTAAAATGAACCTTTCCACTTTAGCTTGTGGATGTCAGATATTTTGTCCCAACAACAATAAAATAATCAAGGCACCTAGACTCTGCTGTTCTCAGAATCCTACATCCACACAGAGTGCTTATCAAGATCTCTTCACTCATACTTTTCCTGGGAAACATTTTGGTACCAGATCCTCATATTATGAATGAACACAAGAGCTGGAATGAAACATTTAGGTTAGGGAAGTCCAACAAGGCCAGCGTACAGAAGGAAAGGTGGGAGACAAGAAGAGCCGGTGTTGCAGGAGGCAAGTAGCTGTTATGGCTTGAGTGTGGACTCCAAAATCATGCGTTGAAAACTTACCCCTCAAATTCATCCCTTAATTACACTTAGAGGTGGGGTTTTTGGGGGGAATAATCAAGGCTAGATAAAGTCATCAGGGTAGAGATCTGTAAAGGCTTTAGAGGCTTTATCAGAAGAGGGGGTTCTGAGTTAATGTGGCTGCTCTCTCACCATGTGATGCCTTCTTCTTTGATACAATACAAGGCCCTCTCCTGATGCCTTCTCTGTGACATTTTATGTCTCAGCCTCTGGAACATGAGGACAAATAAATCTATAGTCTTCATCTATTTCCCAGACAGTGATATTCAGCTATAGCAAGAGGGGGGAAAACTATGACAAGGACATGAATGGGGACATGAAGGGGAAAGACCTTTGAATCTCATGCTGACTCTCACCAGTGAAGTCTGTCATAGAAGAGGCACCAAAAGAACCCACAGGACAAAATGAGTCAACTAACTACCAAGTGCAGACAGGACCTTGCCCAGGCTGATGCAGCGGGTCGTCGTGTGGAACAGCCATGGTGGGGGCCGGAGGCGCCAGGGCACAGCCTTTGCTTACTGAGTTTCACGCAGCTGCTGCCACTGTCTGCCACAAATACAAATCCTGCGAGGAGAAGATTGGGGCCAGCATCAATTTTAGGACCACAGACTCTATACTTTCATCCATGCTCCATTGGCACAGGAGGCTGGAAATAGAAGAGGGAGTGAAAAGCAGGAAACAGAATTGCTTTGGCACCTGGAGAGGGCATGTGGCCGCTCCTCCTCTTCTGCAGACCTCACCAGTAACTGTCAGCCCTTCTGTCAACTGGAGCAGTGCCAACCCACTGTGAAATTCCTACCCAGCTTTCTCTGCTGCTTTCCCAGTGAGGAAACAAAGTAGCTCCTCTACTGCCCCTAACAAGGGTTCCAATGGTATCAGCAACCTCCCTGAGTGCAGGGAGGATGTACATGTGGAGCTCCTGTGGGACAGTCCTCTGGGTGGCCTTGAGTGCCCCTAGTTGCCCTTTTGTCACTACGGTTAACAGGAATATCTTTAGAATGTTCTAGCAAGGCAATCTTTGGAAACCAGAGGGAACCGACTGGAAAAGCCCAGGCTTTATTTCAGTCCCCTTCAAGAACCCTTTCAATGCTTTGGTCCAATGAATGAGGTTACTGGAGGCATGTGACCTCCAGGGTGATCTGCTTTTGGGGGACATCCCTCAGCTGGAGTGAAAACGTGGCACACACATTCCTAGCTCTACCCACTCACTCCAAGTAGATTTCCGGAGTCTTGTGGCAACAGCTCATCACAAATCCTACGCGTTTGCTTTCCCTTGCTGGGTATCTGTAAGTCTGCACCATGTGACAATCTGCTTAGTGCACTGACTTAAATGTTAACCACAGCTAAAGGATGACTTCACAACAGCTTCCAGGCAGTGTTTGACTGAAAAGCTGGATACCGCAGCCTGGGCGAGCTGGCATGTCAATCAACCATCCAAATGCACAACTTCCCTCTGTCTGTGTTTTCTGATCTGTGAAAACCGAACACAGAACAGTAGAACAGCTTTCCTCTGCGAAGGATTGCTGCGGCAAGTAAACAAATTAACGTATGTAAAGCTCTTAAAGGAGTGTCTGGTTACAAGAAGTACTATGTAAGTATGAGTTATTACTTTCATAATCAGCATAATTCTGGAAACCATGTGTCTTAGTCCCTTTTCTCATTGCTGAGACAAAATACCCGACACTCAGAGTTAAAGGAGGAAAGTTTCATTTAGCTCACAGCTTGTAAATGTTTCAGTCCCTAGTCAGCCGGCTCCAAGGCAGTGCAGCAGGCAGAGGAGAAGCAGCTCATGGTGGGCAGAAGGCAGAGCAAAGCCCCTTCTGTCCCTTCTCTTACCCAGGCTGCTCAGGGCGGGCAGCACTCACACCCTTACTCCTGGTGCCCTTGATCTTAACACTGCACCCTGAATCAATCCCAGTGTCCACACTCCAGATGCAGCCGCCTCTGAAGAACCCCACCTATGACCACATGAGGCTTTGGGGGACATCCAGACCAGACACAAGCCCTAACTCGATGTGTTCTTTGCTTTTTCTTTTTTAAGCTATTTGTAACTGTGACTAGCATTTTCTTCCCAGACCACCTCAGAATTGGACGATGTCCAAGGCCACCGGTGTTCAGCAAGCCCTCATGTACCCTTGTCCAATCCCAGCCCTGCTATAGCTAAATTGGGGCCAAGGTTCTGGGTTCTGGTCACGACATGTGGTTTAAGAAGGGAGGCATGAGAAAGACTGTGAACTACCTTCTGTGTAGATGAGCCCTGTTTACGAAATTAGCACTAAAATTTCTTCCTTGACAAAACCACATTATTCGGCTTGTGAGATGTGAGGGATAACGCTGTATGCAGAACACACAGGAAGTAGTAGCAATGACACCAAACAAAATTTAAACTAAAATGATAACTTGGCGCTCACTTTAGGAAAGGCTGGCGGACCCAAAAAAGCTGGTGACAGGCAGGTTTTGGCTGACCTTTCTGGGGCACACATTGTGACCTTCTCATTGATGAAGCCAGAGGTCCCAGAATGGGACCAGCGAGGTCTCAGCTCAGGAGCACCAACACCTTCTTCGCAGTTCCAAATAAAAATGTATGCAAACCCTCTCCAGAGTAAAGTCATCTTGTTTTCAGTACCAGGGACTGCCATATTTGAGTTCATAATCAATAATTGTAAAACTAACCCTGACAAAGAAATCCCTGAAAGTGAAGCTGGAAAAAAAAAAAATCCGATGTTGGATTCACATTCTGTATCAATCTGATTATGTCCGATTGTGGTGGAATATCTCTGTGGCTGAACAGGGGACTGACCTCTGGCCCGCTCTGGGGCAGGTCGGGCCAACTTTACGATCAGTGTGTGGAAAATGGCAGCTGCTGAAGCTGGGAACCGGCGGTTGGTGTCAGGGGCTGAAGAAGCAATAGCGTCTGCACTAATCAGGCAGCAGGAGGGACAGTGAGGATGAACACAGGACTTCTAGGAACTGCCCATGTTAAAGTGTTCACAGAACAACTGAAGCTAGATCACTAGGTTGCTCCATGGTGTCGCTGTTGTGGTCAATGCTCCTTGGAGGTCAATCAGAACACAGCAAAAGAAAATGAGGGCCACTCTATTACACTAAGATTTTAGGGGGGATCTCAGCATTTTAAAATCATATGGTAGGGCCGGGGTTATAGCTCAGTGCCATAAGCACCTGCCTGGGCAGTGCAAGGTCCCAAGTTTGCTCTCTGATACTGCAAAATAAAATTAAAATCATATGGTAGCTGTATTGTCACCCCTGCTGAGATGCTTCTAGTTCCTCCTTTTAAAGGCTGCTTTTAATTGTGGTGATCAGGGGCTGGAGAGATGGCTCAGCGGTCTAAGCGCTTGCCTGGCAACCGACCTGGATTCGATCCCTAGTACCGCATGCTGTGTGCCGCGCTGGTTTCTCACATGCCTATAATACCAGCCCTGGGGAGGCCGAGGCAGGAGGATCACTTATGAGTCCCAGCTGCACAGCAAAACCCTGTACTACTAAATAAATAAATAAAATATTACAAATAATTAGTTGTGATGCTCAGAGCTGTGGAGAAGAATCCAGGAAACGCATGTTTGAGATCCCTAAGGGTTTTTCCTAAGCTGTGCTCTGTCTCTGCTACTGCATCCTCCTCCTGACACTGTTTTCTGTAGTCATACAGTTTACGCATACTTCGGGTCTTGCCCTTTAGACTGCACCTTTTCAGAGAATACGGCAACTAAAATTCTTACTCCTGATTTATGCCTTGCAAAGGATGAGTATTAGACCTTGTTCTAAGAGAAAAATATTGAAAGCAAGTAGCGATGAGAGGGGGAAAAGATACAATGAATATTTGCCTAGTTTTGAGCCAGCGTGGGACCAAGCTCAGAAAGGGAGGGTCTCAGGCACAAGTTTTTCTGAGCTATTTGGTGCCTGCTGAGCCTCTTAAAGGCCTAGCTGCGAAGAGCAGGATAACAGCAGCACCACCACTCCTGTTCCAGTCCTTTCTGCTCTTCAGGCGACAGCGCATGCGCCTCATTTCCCGTCTCTCTGTCTACTTCCTGTTTTTGCCTGCTAGTGGACTCCGTGGTTTCAAGAACAGCTCTTGAGCTCCGATCATATTCTGCTGAAAAATACCAGCAGACGCTGGCCTCAGCCCCATGATTTCGTACCTCTCAGAAGCTTTCTACTGGCTCTGCCGTTTGCTTTTTCAAGGAGACCACTGTGTGTTGGAGCCCCAGAGAGAGACAGGGAGCTGGCAGGATCGTGTGACCCAGAGCGACAGGAAATGTGGCCATTCCTCTTGCCCGTTGGCCTTCCAGTTGGTAAGTCTGTGCGTGTATGCGTGTGTGTGTGCTGTGTTTGTGTGAATGTATGTGTATATGTACGCGTATGAACAGTGTGTGTAACTCTTTGGGTGTGCATATGCGTTTACATGTGCATGCATTATGGTGTGAGTGCTGTTTATGTAGATTTGTGTGTTGTGTACATACATCAGTGTGTGTATACACGCTTACAGGTGAGTGTGTGTCGATGTGTCAGCAGGTGTGTGTGAGTCGTGCGTGTGTGCTGTGGTTTGTTAGAGCTGGGACCAGAAAGTCAGGAGAATTTCACGCTGTGCTGAGCTTAGCGTTGGCCAATACTCTTCTGTGAGTTTTGGTTTCTTTGCCCGGGCAAGGCGACACAGCAAATAGAAGAATATCAGCTCCGTCTTCTGAGCTGGAGCAAAAGAAAAGAACTACAAGTATGACCCGTGTGTGTGTATGTGGTGCTGCTCCAGGTGGGATGAGGGGTGGCAGAGAGACTTGCAGAGTGAAAGCCCGTTCTAGGCTGCTCCAGGGCACAGTGCGGGGGTGCAGCCCACTATGCGCAGGCGCAGAAGGCAGTGGCCCCCTCCCCACCTGCTCCATCCGGGGAAGCCGGTGGGAAGACTGTGATCTTACCAGCAGGGAGCTGAGAGGGTCTGTGTGAAGCCGCCCAGAAGTCAGCAAATCTCCCTGGGCTTCCTGCATTGCCAACCTGGCCTGTTGGAGCCACAGCACCCCCACCGACCAGCCAGTTCCTGAGATTTGGGGGGGACAAAGTGGACTGTCAGGTGAACAGAGCCAAGGAACATTCAACGATGCTGTGGTGATGGGTGATGAGAAACCCGTATCTGTCCAGATCCCCTGGAACTGGGCTTCCCGTACCCGAGAGCCTTTCCCTGGATTTGTGAGATCTGCCTAAGTATGGTTACATATTTGTTAACAAGCAGTCATGAGCTGCATAGTTTTCTCCCTGGTTCTGAAAAAAAAAAAAATTGAAATTGAATGAAGCAAGAACACATGCGTGCTCATGGAGTGGGTGGTCCTGGCGGGGGATGGTGGCTGGCCCCGGTGTGCAAAGAACCCAAGAGCTGCTCTTAAAATTCTGAGTGTGTTGGGACCTTCTGTGGGAAGAGACCTTCCAGTGCAGGGCCAACATCCACCCCACGGGGACAACATGGCCGGAGGAGCGTGAGCAACCCAGCAGCCCGGCCTCCACCGAGCACTAAGATGTCTGGGTCCAGCGGGCCGCAGCAGTCGCTTATCCACAGCAGCCTCTCTGGCTCCTCCATTCTCGCTTCCCAACCTTCTCCAGAGATCACGCCCGGTGGCTCTTTTGGCCCCAAGACTCAGAGATGGCTGCTCACACTGTTCTCTGCTTGTGCCCCCCAGCACACACATTCAGGGTCCCACGTGCTTTTCTGTCTGCTCCTCCTCCCCTTCCTCTTCCATGCTCTGTCCACCCTAATTCGTCGGTTCCAGCCCAGCAGCTCCTTTCCTAAGAAACTGCTTATACTCAAAATAGAGACCTCAGTGTGAGTGGGACAGGGTCTCTAAAGCTCGCGGAGCCCATCTTAGATCCCTCCTCACTCAGGCTCCCTTGACCTTAACCCAGTGCAAACGCTTCTCTTTCACGACAGAAAGTAAATGGTAGGGGCCTGTGGAGCTAGCTCAGTGGAATAAGTGCTTGCCTGGCAAGCACAAGGTCCTGAGTTCAATCCTCGGTTCTGCCAACAAAACAAAAAAGAAAGTAAATGGTAAAGTGCACCCTAAAATTCATTTAGAAAATCAGTAAGTTCATTATTGCTTTGTCTAGGTGGAAGAAGACTATGTACTGATTTCAGAGGTTTCCCCAAGCCTGCCTCTCCAGAACCCTACAGAAGAGCTGTCAGGAGGTAAAAAACAAAACAAAACAAAACAAAAAAACACATACACACACAAAAGAAAACTTCCCTCAGGGAGGTACACTGGATAGCAGTGCCAGCGTGGACAGCCAGTGTCTAGGGGAGACACTCTGCACTGGAGTGCTTGGGAAGGAGGTGCTCTGTAGCTGTGGGTGTCATGCAGACAGTGGCTTTGGGCCGAGGCTGGGAGCCAGCAGTCCCTGGGAGGGGGACATAATTCAGGAGCACTGGAAGCCCACCAGTCTTCCTGTCTACAAGAAATTATTTGTGATTTGTTTTGTATTTAATATGAATTATTTTTAGACTTGATGAATCTTAAGGACCTGGGCCATTGGGAAAAGGTCATATTAATCTACTACATTAAAAAATTTCCAATGTCATAAGCCTACTTGGTTACTCTTTCCACAGTAACTGAGGTTAGATATTGAAACTAGAGCTCGATGGTGTATGTGGCTTTCCAGTGTGTGGTGGAACCTGGCTGCAGCTGCTCTGACAGGAGTTCCGCTCTTTCGCCAGGCGTGTACCATCGAGGCCGCCAGGAATGAGTATCTGACACTCACAGCTCCTCTCACTTCCCACACTTTCATTCAAATGCCTCTCCACTCCCTCGTGGAAACTGGAGGAAGCCAATGTCATTCTTTCAGAATTGAGAAGCAGGTCAGCCAGCCAAGGGCAGCTGTCGGGCAGCAGCAAAGCCAGTCAGTGCTATTGAGGTTAAGAAAGGACAGGGGCCCACCCACCTCGGCAGCTTAGTGCTCTGTGAGCTGGACCCATCTGTCTCTTTAATGAGGACCAGCTTTGGAAAGCAGCTATTATCTGTCACTTCTTCGTATGCTCTGGGTCTGGAACCAGCCCTCCAGCCCCAGTCATACCTGTATTAGGCTTCCAGGGTCTGTCTGGCATCCCCAAGTCTCCCCTCTCAGTAATGGCTCTGATGTTGCTAAGTAAGAACGTTTGGCCCTACTGTCAAGGATGTAGACTAAGAACGTGCACAATGCTAGGTCTTGGTTAATGGAGCACATCCACGAACGTGGCTGTTGATAAATGAATTACTTTGGGTTCTGACCCAGGTTTCCTCTTTGTTTTTAATGTTTCTAGGTCTGATGTTGAAAGAGCTCGCCCCCAGGACACTGAGGCTCCTGCTGGTGGGGAAAACTGGAAGTGGGAAAAGCGCGACTGGAAACACTATCCTCGGCAGGGAAGTATTTGAGTCTAAACTCAGTGCTAAGCCAGTGACCATGACCTTCAAGAGAGAAAGGCGAGAGTGGGGTGGAAAGGAACTTGAGGTGATTGACACCCCAGATATTCTGTCCTCTCAGGTCCAGCCGGAAGTCGCGGCTGAAGCAATCTGCCAAGCCATAGCCTTCTCCTCCCCAGGGCTGCATGCTGTGCTTCTGGTGATCCAGCTGGGCCGCTTCACAGAGCAGGATCAGCAGGCTGTGAGGCGGCTCCAGGAGATCTTTGGAACGGAGGTCCTGGCGTACACCATCCTGGTGTTCACCCGGAAGGAAGATCTGGCCGGAGAGTCCCTGGATAAATACTTGCGGGAGACGGCCAACCGCAGCCTCGCCAAGCTGGACGTGCTGTGTGAGCAGCGCCACTGCGGCTTCAACAATAGGGCGGCGCGGGTGGAGAAGGAGGCCCAGCTGCACGACCTCATGGATAAGATCGAGTGGATCCAGTGGGAAAACGAAGGCCGCTGTTACAGCGGCAGGGCTTCCCGGGGCTCCCAGTTAGCACCCGGAAGAGCTCAGACCCAGGGAAGGTGGATGACCTGAGCAAGACTCCCGGGAAGGGCGTACGAGTGGGGGTGGGTCTCAGCTGGACGTCCCGTCCGGAGTCCACAAGGACTCGAGAAGACTTACAAATGCTTCCTGGGAGACTGTCTAGCTGAGTTCATGCAACAAGGGGGAAAGTGTCAGCGCCTGCACCCCCACCTCGCGCCCCACTGCTGGCTCTGTCCATTCTCACAGAGAACTGCCCGGGACTCTGAGTCTGGGTGGTGTGGGGCCCTCGGTCCAGGTGCCCGCTTACATACCAGCTCCTCATTGCTTCTTCCAGAGCATGGGGTACCCCAACAGCCTGCTGTACTCATGGGGGAATCTTCTTTCTCACTAACATTACACTTCTTGGGATTTGTGTCTATGCAGGCATGCCACTTTTTCCATGCAAGCCCTGCAGCTGCCTGGGCATCAGTTGGTGGCAGTGCAGGTTTATGTGAGCTTCACATTTCTTGGGTTTTCTCCTCACTCATAAAGGGGGCAGGCATGATGACAGTTAAAGCACTCGCACTTGGTGGTGGGGAGAACATCGCCATGAGCTAGAACGGGAAGGCCCAGATCCCTTCCCATCAAGTTTTCTTCCTTGCTGTGAGCTATTTTAAGAGGCTGTGCCCTCTGAGACAACTAGGTTGCAACTACCAAGCTTTGCTATGCTTGGTAGGCTTCCCTTGACTCCAGCGTACACAGAAGGGCTGACTGTCGCTGCACAGGACCTTCCTGTGATGGCAGCAGCAAGCGCCATTTTTCTGTGAGCTGACACTGATCCAATAGGCACCAAAAGATGACTGTGTCAGGGCCAATCCTTGGGGCTGAGACCCAAAGACAGGCCGTGTGCAGAAATCGTGAGTCATGTGCAACAAGTGCCAGAAGTCCCTGCGCAGAAGGTAAGCCGGAGCATAAGTGTGCAGGACACCTCCGCGGGGAGCCAGTCCGCAACTCTGACATGTGCGCTGTCTCTCTTGTGCCTGAGCGTAGGCCCTGAATAAAGCCTCCTTTGGTCGGCATTGCTTGTCTCTTTGTGATTTCTATCTTGAAATGAGCAAAAGAACTCTGGGCAGACCAGAGACTGTGGTGGCTGTGACACATGGGGACGGATGCACACTGGGCTGAGGAGGATGAGCAGGAAAAGAGAATCAGGCAGAAAGAGCAACCATTTCTCTTGAACCATGACTAAAAAGTCCCATGGGGACTTCCCAGGGGTCAGAATGATGGCTGAAGTTGTGATTGGGTATCCAGAAAATCATCCCTGGGCAAAATGGTGGACGTTACCCCTGGCTATAGGATGGGGAGGACCCTAAAGGTGCCAGATAGGCTGGGACAGAAGACATCAGCACCCTTCCCAGTGTAGACATAGCCTGGGAAGGCTATACATCCTGCTTCTTTACCCTGGAGCTCATGACCCTTCACTAGATCTGAGTGTTAGAAAGTAAAGCTGTTTTTAGCCTTCCTCATACTTACTTGTGCTCTTCCTTCTGGATGAGGAAAGAGTCCGCATACATAAATGGCTCCCCAGCATGATGAAATAGAGAGATAAATGGAAACAAGGAAAAAGGGGAACCCACAAAGGAAGCACCTGAATGCCTTAAATTCCAGTGGGACCATCTGCCCAATTTGTGGGGGACTGTGACATAGTGGTGTTTCCCTGGGAAGCTGCTCCTACGGACAAGTGTTCATAAGAAGCAACACAAGAAGGGTCAAGAAGGGAGTAGGTGTTGGGTCTGGCATTGAGCTCTCTGAATGCCTGAGCAGGATGCCATGTCCCAGGTGTACCTCAATATCTTTCAGGCTCAAAATTCTCTTGGAAAGTTTGCTACTCTGATGGGAAATGGTGAGAAGAAGGGGAAAGCCTTTCAATGGCTGCCTCTTCTCTGATGCCAATTGGTATGGCAGAAGGGTTTAGCTGCTGTCCCTGGGAAGGCAGGGAAGTAGATCTCATCATGATTATGGTGCTTGGAACTGTCAGAAGTGGAAGGATGGAGCCTTAGGTCCACCTGGTGGCCTGTGCTGATGACACACCTGCCGTGGGATAGTGGCCTCCCTTTCCAAACCCACATTCCTGAGACACGCAGCTTCCTTAGAGAGCACAAGCATACCTCTTACTGAAAGGTACAAAAAAAATCTCAAAGCAGAACAGACACCCAAGTTGGTATGTGCTTAAGACAGTGCTTGTGTTAAGTGACTTCTCTCCTGCCAAGGTGAGCATACAGCATTTATTCCATTCTCGCACTTCCTAGGACATGTCAACATTTTCAATTCTGTTCCCATCCTCTGCTTTCTTACCCCTAGACGAGTAAAACACCAATACACCGGCATGGATTTTGACTGTATTGTGATGAACAAATTTCTTCCTCAATCTACACTTTTGCATCTTCTTTGGTACTCTCAGGCACTAATTTTTCTATGTGAATGCCAAAAGCATTGAATTGACTTCTGAAAAGGTGTCCTATTGGTATTTGACTGCGCTTAGGGGCCAGGGAGATGGCTCAGTAGAATAAGCGCTTCTCTGGCCAGCTCAAGGGCCTGAGTTCAATCCCCAGTTCCAGAAAAAAAAAAAAAAAAAAAAAAGTAAAATAAAGCAATAATCATAGACATGGTATTTGGCTGGGCTTGTCTTACAGTTATTCATTGAGGGAGAAGATACATACTTCAAGGTCTGAGGAGAAGGGAGCCAAGTGGCACAGAGAGTCTACTCTAACTATGGGCCTCACGTCAGCAAGCTGCTCAGCTCAGCCCTTGGCGTGAAGGAGGTGGTCATTTGAAGAGGCATCTCCTTCTTCTCTTCTTACTGTGGCAGCCAACGGCCGCCATAGCTGTCATGCACTGTCCTTCACCCATTTGTCCCCAGAGGATAGACTGGGACAGCTCCCCCTTTTTCCTCCTGGGTCACATTGTGGCCAGGCTCCAGGCCACTCTACCAGCTCAGCAGTAGTTGCAGTTGCCCCGCCCTCCCATCTCTTTAGAAACTGCCTCTGCTCTTTGAAAAAGTGCAGGGTAACCAACCCCTAGTTAGTGGCAAAGACCAGGGAGGTATCTGAGCCCATTACTAGTACCCCAACACCCCAACCCCACTAAGCTGTAATCAACACAAGCAGCCCTCCTGAAGGATGTTATTCAAGGTCTGGATATTGAATAAATGATATCAAGCTCTAGGCCCAGAATCTCCAGTGTTTGCCCTGAAAAGCTAATAAATCATTTTTTTTTTCTAAAATGCTGCTCAGTAGAGAGGAATGGGCCACAGACTTTAACTGAGAAATCTTCCAGGAGACACTCAGAATTTAAGGACTTTTATGGTTAATTCTTCAGCCAAATTTCTTTGGCCTTCACTGTGCTCACTGGACATCTTGGTCAGTTTTGGGGCGCTCTTTACTCTGTGCCTGGCCACTTTTTTGGTGAAGACTATTTGTTCAGAGGAAGGACAGCCCACAGCCAGTGGGTAGCAGGTACATGTTTTGTCAGAGGGGAATTTCACGACCTGAAGATCACACACCAGATAAGACAGTTCGGTGTCTTCCGTGAGGCCAGAGCTTGCCTCTGCAGCAGCGCTGGGTTTTGTGGTTTCCTTGGGTGCACTGAACCACAAACAGTTGTTTTTCTCACTTGACAACCCCAAGCCAAGTGCTTCTAAACATCTAGCTGAACCCAGGGCAGATCAGAAATAAACATGAGTCTGGTGCTCCTGAGAATGAGAGCTGTGGACGAAGTTCTCAGCCAAAGAAAGAATGGGGTGAGAACCACAGTGGGCTCCCCTCGGAGGTCCTGGGCAGGGTTCTTGTCCAGTTCACTTGGAGCGCAGTTGGTCTGTTTGCCTGTACCGAGGGAGTGGAGAGGATAGGAAGCCAGAAAAGGTAGAGGAGGACCCCAGTGAGACACCAAATTCTGCTTATTTAGCTAAAATGATGGAGAGAGATTTTTCATAAAACACAATGCTTGGTACATAGGAAGGAACGTGGGACCCTTAAAACAGCATGAAGAGCTGGCCAAATAGCTCAGCAGTTTAAAGCGCCTGCTCAGGCAGAGGCAGGGGCTGCAAGTTTGATCTCTGGGCCTGCCTTGCGGGCTCCGCCCTGGGGCGCGCTGAGATGCGATTAAGATTGGGCGTGACGATGTGCACCTGTAATCCCAGCACTTGGGAGGCTGTAAGCGGGAAGATCGCTACGAGTCCCATCTACACAGTGAGACCCTGTAGACCCTGTAGATCCTGTCCTAAATACATTTCTTTAAAAAAGCCTGAGCTAGAACTAGGATAACTAAAGAAAGCGAACTTGCTCTGAACTCTAATTATTAACTCTAAATATTAATATCAGTGAAAAATCCTAAAGTATATAATAACAAGTGGAATCCAGCAATATCTTAAATTACAAATGTTTGTCCTATGAACATAAAGATTTGATATTAGAAAATACTTCCTATGAAGTTACCATTAAACAACATAATCTCATCATCTTCTTAGTTATTGAAAGATAATTGGTAAAATTCAATATCTATTTTCTTACCATAATAAAAGTCTCAACCTTCAACCTACCTTTTTTTTTACTGGGAAACATCGATGCATTGCCAGAGAAGTGGCATTGTCATGTAATTATTTAACTTTCTGCTAAATCTTAGTCACAATAAACTAACAGAGTAAGAACTTACAAGTTCTTAGCTCGTTGCCACCTCTCCCACAAGAATGAAGACCATTCTTAGCAATCAGACAGTTGACATTCCAGAAAATGTCGACATCACTGAAAGGACGCACAGTTATTGTGAAGGGCCCCAGAGGAACCCTCCGGAGGGACTTCAACCACATCAATGTGGAACTCAATCTCCTTGGGAAGAAAAAGAAGAGGCTCCGCATTGACAAATGGTGGAGGATCAGAAAGGAGTTGGCGGCTGCCTGCACGATCTGCAGCCATGTACAGAACATGATGAAGGGGGTTACACTGGGCTTCCGTTACAAGATGAGGTCTGTGTATGCTCACTTCCCCATCAATGACGTTATTCAGGAGAACGGGTCTCTCGTTGAAATTCGGAATTTCTTGGGTGAAAAAACATTCGCCTAGTTCGTATGAGGGCAGGTGTTGCTTGCTCAGTATCTCAAGCCCAGAAAGATGAACTAATCCTTGAAGGAAGTGACATTGAGCTTGTTTCAAATTCAGCTGCTCTGATTCAGCAAGCTACACCAGTCAAAAACAAGGAGATCAGAACATTTTTGGATGCTATCTATGTTTCTGAAAAGGGAACAGTTCAGCAGCCAGATGAGTAAAATCCAAGAGTTAATCCAGCCGCAGAAACAAGCTTCTGGCTTGTAAAGCCAATCTGATATTTTAATGAGAAAATAAAAGATCTTTGTTAAATAGAAAAAAAAAAAAAAAGAACTTACAAGTTTTTTTTTTAAAAAAATTCATTGGGGAGAGGTAAATCTTTACTTCTGGACCCTTGAAAAGTATCCAAAATTCGATATAGAAATGATTGACATCAGGACTGACACACCGGCAGTAGTGGTGCCTCAGTTCAGGACATAAACCGAGTTGGCCAGGAACTGAGTCAAATGCAGTGGTTAGGTTCAATGTTGACCTTCCGGGGACATTTCATTTAGTTCTTATCCACTTCAGTTTCCAACCAGAATTGTGGAGAGCTCTGAGTTTGGGAACTGGAGCATCACTGTATGTAAGAGAGGCGTCATTGAGGAAATAAACACAATTCTTTAGCATAAAAGTGACTCAAGCATATTCATACTGCGTGATGCTTATGGAAATGACACTGAATTTTTTATCAATCTGATTTGTTTTTAATCATTATGGTCACATACAAATTTGTGCTCAGGTTGTACCTTGGCCACTTTAATCCTTCTAATGAGCTGACAGGAAGCTCCACTACCAACCACACACACAACGGCAGTTTTAGTCTTGTGTTTTTAAGTAGCTGTTTAAATAATACCCTGAATAGTAGCCCTGTCAGACCTCAGGAATTCAGAAGTAAAGTCTAACTTGCTGCTATAGCGTGCTAACTCTTAAAAGGATCTGAACTTACAGATCAACTATAAAATGTGAGAAATGTTAAATATTCTTTGTTTGGTATTATACATACACCACACTAGAATGCTTTTCAATAAGTAAAAGGCAGCCCAGTTTAGATACAGGGAATTCTAATTAAACTGGCATAGTCAAGACCAAAAATATAGACATTGCATTCTTGTCTTCAGCCACTTCCTTTAACAGGTTAATAAACACAAACCAAAACAGGGGAGTCTTGCTTGGTTTTGAGACCAGGAAAGACTTTCCGAGTATTTAAACATATTCACATAAGCAGTTATATAAATCTGAATATAAAACCAACCTTCAGGAGTTTTGAGATGACATTTTCAGTCTTTGTGAAAAGTTGAACATTGCTGATTAGGTACAACCATATATTTAGAAGGGAAAACAGGATAGTATTTATTGGACTGGAATTACTATCAAAACTTGAAAAAAATGATATCTACTTAACTACAAGCCAATTTTGCTTAAATCAGGACTGTCCAACAAAAATATTCTGTCAGCCACTCATGGTTTGAATTCTGGTGTATGAGAGCTAATAAATTATGGTACACATACAAAAGCCATGAGACATTTCTGTTTTGTAATAAACAAGGCAGTGACTATTACTCATCAGTAGTCTTTTTTAGGTAAGCTGTTAAGTCTGTCCTTTCTTTCTTCTTCTTCTTCTTCTTCTTCTTCTTCTTCTTCTTCTTCTTCTTCTTCTTCTTCTTCTTCTTCTTCTTCTTCTTCTTCTTCTTTTTCTTTTTGTATTTTAGGGAACGGTCTCCAGGGTGTTCAGGGTCTCACTACAAGATCGGACTCATAAGGGCTGGGGAGATGGCTCAGTAGAATAAGCGCTTCCCTGGCAAGCGCAAGGGTCTGAGTTCAATCCCTGGTTCCGCAAAAAAGAAAGAAAGATTGGACTCATAGTGATCCGCCTGTTTACAGCCTCCCAAGAGCTGGGATTACAGGTGCGCACCACCATGCCCAGTCTCAATCACCATCTCTGCGCACCCTGGAGGTGGGGCTGGCACAGCAGGCCCTGGGATCTAACCCCCGGCCCCTGCACCTGCTTGCAGGAGTTTTAATCCGCTGAGCTATTTGGCCGGCCCTTTTTCTCCCTTCTTGATGCCAACAAAGATCATTTTTGTTCCAGGGGTGTACTTCCTGGGATTCTCCAAATGCTCCATCAGTGCATCCTCTCCCAGGTGATAGCTTTGTTCTTGTTGGCATCTGTGTAAAAGAATCCAGTGGCCAGACCTGTCTTCCGCCCAAAGAGACCTTGAATATCTAGCCCGGCCTTGTGCTTGCCGCCCTTCTCAATAGCGCAGCACTGGGCACACTTCTTCTGGGGTGGGGGGGGGCACATTTCTGTACAAAAATTTTCTTGCCTTTCTCAACATCACCCATTTTTAAACCCGCTGCAGCTTCTGTGCCAGGTGGTCACTGCTCTTTCCTTGTCATCACAAGGAAAGTTCCAGCTCAGAAGCCTGACGTCCCGCTTTCTAGCCTAGGACATGTTGGTCCACAACGAAGTACTGGTGTTGGTCTATACTGAAACTATTTTGGCCTATTTGATGGGAAAAAAATAAAATTATGAGCAAAGATGTGGGGAGTCAATAAACGTTGGTAAAAACCAATTTGAGGGATGCAGAGATAGCTCAGTGGTCTAAGTGACTGCCTTGGCAACTACAGTGATTTTCCAGGTTCAAACCCCAGTAAAGCATGCCCTGCCAGCCCCGCCCACAGGCGCACCAAGCTGGCCACCAAGACCGGGCGTGGTGGTGTGCGCCTGTAATCCCAGCACTTGGGAGGCTGTAAACAGGAGCATCACTAGGAGTCCAATCTGGTCGTGAGACCCTGTAGACCCGTACTAAATACAAAAAAACCAAAATCTTTTATTTATGTATTTATTTATTTTGAAGAGGGTCTCACTACATAGCTCAGACTTATAGTGATCCTCCTGTCTCAGCCTCCACAGAGCTGGATGACAGGGGTGCACCACCGTACCTTGTTTCGGTAGTTGGCATGGCACACCTGGGGTTCTGGAGCCCCAGGCATGGAACTGGGGATCAAACCCTAGTCCTTGTTCTTGCCAGGCAGGCACTTAGACTACTGAGCTATCTCCCCAGCCCCAATCTGTTCATTCTTTAGCATTTGCGTTTATGAGTTTAAAGCTAATCTTCTGACACAAGATGGCAGGCTAAAAGCAGCTGGCACCCTCCTGCTTCTCAGAGCTGCCTTCAAAGCACGTAGAGAGCAGCCGCTTACCAAGGGAGTGAGAGTGGAGCCTGTTGAAGTTCAACGCCAGACAGACAGACTCGCAGGATCCAAAACTGCGCAGAGAAGCAGAAAGTGAAGGCGGTGTCTCAGCACCAGGTGAGCACCTGTGTGGCCCAGGGGAAGGGCAGTAAGGAGAGAGGAGCAGATCCAATAAGCACAGGTAACTCGGGAAGCAGCTCAGGGCACAAGAACAGTTAGAAAGCAGCTGTCTGGGGACCTCCAAAGCAGGCAGGCCCTGGAGAAACGCTCACACATCCCAGCAGAGGCTGGTGGTGTCATGGTGGAAGCCGTCCTGAGGGCGTCCTGAACTCTCTGCTCGGAACTTTGCACATCTCCTTTCTTTCTTTTCTGTTTCAACTTTATCAGTTTTCTTTTACTTTTTTTATATTTTCCTTTTCTCTGTTAATCTTTTCTTAAAAAGTCTAGTTAATTTAAGGGCTGCTCAGATAGCTCAGCAGATTAAAGTGCCTGCTTAGGTAGACCCAGGGATTCAATCCCCAGCCTGCTGTGCCGGCTCCACCCTTAGGGCGTGCTGAGGAGGTAAATGAGACTGGGTGTGGTGGTGCGCGCCTGTAATCCCAGCGCTTGGGAGGCTGAGAACAGGAGGATCACTACAAATCCAATCTGTGTAGTGCGACCCTGTAGACCCTGCACTAAAATACATTTTTAAAAAAGTCTAGCTAATTTATCTTATATGTTTTTGCTACTCCTACTCCTTCTATTGGTGTGGATGTTTTGGGTTTTGCTTTAGTTCCCTATCTGGTTTGCACGTATTTGTGGTTGTCACTGTTATTATTAGTGTTTCTTTCTGAGTTGCTGGGAATCGAGTCTAGCATGCTGGGCATATTAGATAATTCCCTGACACTGAGCCATGCTCCTACCTTATAAGCAAAGTTATGCCTTACTACACCCAGCCTCACCGGAACCATTAGTGGCACATTCCTACCCCTGTTTGTAACAGCACAACTCACAATTGCTAGCTCTAAGAAGCAGCCTGTCTTGTTTGTCTACCAACTGATGAGTGGATAAAAGTACTGCGGTATTTATACATGATGAGGTATCACTCTGCCACAAAGAAAGACAAATTTGAGGCATTTGTAGGAAAATGAATACAGAATGAGACCATAATGCCAAGTGAAGAAAATAGGATACATCAAGTTAAATATCACACAGTTTCTCTTCTGTGAGAAACCCAAATGGTAAACAGAGAGCAAAATAAAAGACAACTAAAAGAAAATAGAGAGATCTTGGGTAAGGAAGGGGAAAAGGATGAAGAAAGCCATTAGGATATGACTTGAATGGGAAAAGCTACACACAAAGAACGTTAACATTATGTACAGCAAATATGTATTAATTAAAAAAAAAAAAAAACGGTTGGAATAAACCCAAAAAAAAACCCAGGAGAAATAGATAAAGGCCCCTACCCAGTGACCTGGCCCAAGTATATGTAGCTAGAAGGCGCTATAGACCCACTTCTGGATGTCTGCTACTACAGCATCAACAGAAAAATAACACAAAAATCGTGGACGCCATAAGTGTGAGTGAGCTAAGTACAGGCCACTCCCCTACCCTTTAAGATCACACACTGTGAACAGCACTGAAGGAGCAACTACCAAAGACATACCCCGTTACTCTGCTGCCTACTGCACAACTACCTGTACTACCGGAGTGACCCAACTTCTGTGAGCCCATCAGAGAAAACGAGACTACAGGCTCTGACACAACTGTCCAAAGAAGCCACATGGAAATCACACCGAAGTCCAGTTAGGGTTAAACTCATTATTATGCAATAAAGTGATTCCAAGGCACAATATAGAGAAAAAAATTCCCTGCGAAGTCTCTCACTTGAAAGTGGAAGAGATTTTCATCTCAAAAGATGCACCAATTCCAACATAGAGGCTCAAGAGATACAAAAAAGGCAAGACGACTCCTTCCCATACTCGTAGTATTCTAGTACCTGAACCCAGAGATAGAAAAATGGATAAAATGTTGGAAAAATACTTCACAAGTGTAATGTATTAGGGGTCTTTAGAGGGACAGAATTAATAGAAAATATATGTATAATGATGCAAGGGGATTTATTAGCTGAGCTTGCAGGATCAGAGTCAAGAGACTCCACAAAGGGCATCTGAGAGATCAGACGTGGACGAATCCGCAGAAGCCTTCTGTGTGCCGAAGAAGTGCGTCCTGTTACTGAGCTGCTCCGTCCAAGAAGATGGAAGCTGTCGAAGAAGGAAGACCAAGGATGCAGCTCCATCCAAAGTCAGAGGCGCGGAAGCTCACTGCGGAGCCACAGTGCAGTGTGTGTCGGAAGGGTGGAGACGCTGGAGACCAACGTTCAAAGACGGCGACCTTAGACTGGAGCTCTTCAGAAACGAGTGCACTTCCGGTGCTCAGTATCCTGGAGGCAGGCACACTTCCTTTTACTTCCCCCTTGTATTTCACCAAGCCTACAAGCCTACATCTGAAGTAGGTGTTCTTCCCTCACCTTGTGGGCTGCCTTCAGTCATTCGCTGACACACTTATGGCTGTACTTTAATAATCTGCCAGGGGTTTATTAACCCATCCGAGTTGACATATCACGGTTAACTGCCACGATCCAGACACATGTCCTTAAGCCATGCTTAACATCCAAATGCAATAATAATAATACTTAATCTCCAAATACAGTTGTGCCTAACATGATAACAGCTATCCTGCATGCAAATAGATATGCACTAATCCCCTCCTCACGATAGAAGGCAAAGCTGTTCTTTGGTGATTCCTGCTTTTCCCTTATTTTTGTTTTTTCTGACATTTACAGCTTAAGTACTATAATATAATGTAAATTTAACAATATTTAAATACCAATATTAAGTCAATCAACCTTATGTTACAAAGGAAAGAGATATCTGCTTAACATGTATGTCTATACGCAGAAGCATATTTACAAAATAGGAGAGAAATACTCGTAACAATTACAATCCTTTTTTCCTATAACCCATCACATGGTCATCCTTGGCACGTATGAGTACCTTCTTCTGTTGCCAGTTCTGCAGTCCCTTGCCCTTCAGCAAGCATGTGAGCAAGTCTTGGTTATTTATTTGGTAGAGTGCCCATGTGTCATCCTGCCTAGATTGGATTGCCGTAGTTTCCCACTGACTTTAATACCTATGCATGGTAATACTAGAAGATACAATAAGAGAGCTCGTGGACTATGAACATATTCTTTCTTACCTCCATGGTAGAGTAGTAGTCCATGTTGTCTTTGGTAGCCTGAGTCAATCACCCCCATAAACACTGAACTCCTTTTTTAGTTTGTTGACGCTAAGGCAAGGCCCCAGTGACTCTGAGCTTCCTGGTCAGTGTAATCATTATTGTGTCTTCTTGCATTACCCTTCGCGCTCTGGAGCCTGGACTTCTAGGCAAACACAGCATAAGGTCCTGGGAACAAAAAGCACAATTTTTGCTAATGGGTTACTAGGGGCAACCGTGAGTGGCGTCTATCACTCCTTTCCACCTCTTAATTCCTAGGCCCATGAATCCTGGATATGAGAGAAACAGTCCAACCTAAAATTAATTAAAATTAGAGGGCTGGGGAAATGGCTCAGTAGAATAAATGCTTCCCTGGCAAGCGCAAGGGCCTGAGTTCAATCCCCGGTTCAAAAAAAAAAAGAAAAAAAGAAAGAAAAAGAAACTAGAGGATAATGCAAATGGAATTTTAAAAATTATTTACAGAAATCATAATAGAAAATTTCCCAAGAAGGAAAGATCTCATCATATAAGTAAGTAAGACTTACAGGGGGCCAGGGAGATGGCTCAGTGGAGTAAGCGCTTCCCTGGCAAGCATGAGGGCCTGAGTTCAATCCCCGGTTCCACCAAAAAAAAAAAAAAAAAAAAAAAAGACTTACAGGACACTGACCAACTACAATAAAAAAACCCAAAAAATAAAAAAAACCTCTCAGCCCATCTTAGTCAAAATTCCAGATGTCCAACAAAAAAACATAATCTTAAAAGATGTCAGAGAAATGCAAAAACAGAGAGAGAAACAAACATATAAAGGTAAATCTACTAGGATTACATCAGACTCCTCAATGTAAACCTTAAAGGACAGGACAGCCTGAGTGATGTATTTCAAGCTTCACAAGCAAACAGCCTCCAACCCAAATTAACATATCTGAAAAAACGTTCTTTCAAAATAGAGGGAGAAATAAGAACATTCCATGGAAAATAACAATTTTAGGGATATTTGTGCCCCAGAAAATACTCAAGAATGTCATAGACTGGCAGTGAAGCCAACAAAGCCAAAAATTCAGATGGAATGAACCCATCAAAGAAAATAAAAAGATAAAAAAAAGACAAAGAAATCATCAAAACAAAAAGAACGCAATGTCAGGAATAAATCAACAACTTTCATTACTAACTCCTAATGTTAATGGCCTCAGTTCCTTTATTAAAAGTCATAGACTGGGAAACTGTATCAAAAAACAATCCAACAGCCTCTAGCCTTCAAGAAACTCATCTAATCTGACAAGATATTCATGAACTAAAAATCAAAGGATGAAAAACAGTATTTCATGTATTAGGACACTGAAAGCAGGCAGGGTTAGGTATTTAAATTACAAACAAAGTACTCTTCTATCTAAAACAGAACATAAGAGGCAAAGAAAATCACTACATACTAGTTAAGGGAACAGCCCAACATGAAATGATAACATTTGTAAATATACATGCACCAAATGCTCGAGCGCCTACCTTCAGAAATACTGCAGGACATAAAAGATCAAATCAACACAAACACAGTTATACTGGGTGAACCTAAAATCCCACAATAACAAAGAGAAAGAATGATGAAACAAAAACTCAATAAAGAAATATCAGAGCTGAACAACACCTTTGAACAAATTGACTCAATAGATATCTACTGTTTTTGTTTTTGTTTTTGTTTTTGTTTTTCCCTACTGGCTTTTTTAACCTACAGTAACAGAACACACATTCTTCTCAGTAGCGCGTGAAACTTTGTGCAAAATAGACCACATACCAGTCCATCAAATCTAAAATAAATACAAAAGAATCAAATCACTTCATATTCACCAGCATACCACTGTGCAATAAGACTAGAAATCAATCACAGAAGAAGCCACAGAAAATTTGTGGATACTTGGAAACTTAATAACACAATCTGGAAGACCCAATAGGTCACCAAAAAAATCAAGGAAAAAAATTAAGCTATTTCTGGAGTCAAGCAACAACACCAGTACAACACAAAGAACCAATGGGAAGCTGCGGAAGCTGTCCTACGAGGGAAGCATCAAACACTCCCTGTTTAATGACCGACCTGCAGGCTGGATTTATGACCTGCCACTTGGACTTATGACCTGTCTTTTTTTGGGGGTACAGTTCTGTACTTTACATTTATTGAGCCTCAATGTCTCTTTATAGGGTACATCTTTATACAAAGTGTGATTCTGACTAATTGTACTGTACAGTACTGTAGTTTTATGTTAAAGTACATTTAAGAGTTACACAACTCAAAGCAAAGTCATCAAGTTGGAGTCTCCTTTGGCCATTTTATTGTTCTTAATATTATAATGTAAAGCAACAATTGAAATTTAAACCAAAATTAAGGAGCAAATTAAAGAATGTACACTCAACTGTTTCTTATTCAATTAAATAAGATTTCCTATAGAAAATTAGCCCCTATAAAATCCTGAAAGATAGAGTAGTGCATTCTCTGAACATATCCTTAAACCTAGCCAAGTCATAAAATCACTATGGGGTTTTGATTTTTCAGATTTGTTTTTGCTTTGGGCTTGTAGGATGAGACCATTATAGAACAGGTTGTTCACTACCTTCTATTTATTTATTAAGTCATAGGTTGAATCTATTCAATGGCAATAGAAAACTATTGAACTGAGTATTTGCTTTACTCAGAACCCAGAGGTCTACCTGATATATTAACTAAACTTACTGTTTGCAATTTTACTTAACTAAATGATTGCATTAGCTTCATGCCAATCACATCCTAAGTTTTCTTGTGAGTGTCCCTATTATTTTGCTCCTTTTGGAGTATGATTATGGTGATTGAACACATTCCTTTCAAGTATTCTGGAAAGATTCTGAAAAACATAGAGTGATGTCTATTATGGCCAATATGATATTTGGAGTGTCCTGCAGGCATTTTGCTTTGGAAGTTTTAAGTAGAGTTTTTTTACTATGTATACAAAACACCAAAGGCTATATATAAGCTAATATTAATGATTTTATTGTTGCAGCAAAAACAAGGTAAAGTTGAAAATCTTTACCTAATGTACTTATACAATACTTTATTTTATTATTATTTTTATTTATTTATTTATTTATTTACTTTTTTGCGGAACTGGGGATTGAACTCAGGCCCTTGTGCTTGCCAGGGAAGCGCTTATTCTCCTGAGCCATCTCCCCAGCCCCCTGTATCAGGTTTTGTAAAAATTTAAATATTTAGACTTTTTTGCAATTTTCCATAAAAACTTTCTGTAAGTGAAATAGTAATTTTACCACCTCTCCAAATAAAAACATAGACAAATATACAGAAAGAGAAAATTTATAACTTTATAACCTTATGTTAGGAAAACAGTAAAAGTTCTAAAATTGAAGGTTTGAACATTCATCTTAAAATGACAAAAAGCAAACAGTATATGCTACTGTACTCCAGCGTCTTACTTAATTGGAAAATACTGAAAGAACTGCCAGGCCACATGCCAGCATCGCAGCCATTCTTCATTGTAATAGAGGCACTAGTGAAGGCCCTCAGACGAGAGGAATCAAATAGGTACATACAGATAAATGAAAAAGTGATAAATTTTGGAATATCTGTGGGATAGAAGATTGCTCATTACTAAAGGGAATGACTGTTGTTGTGATAAAAATTACCAAGAAAATCACCTGAAAAAGAGGAAGGTGCTTTGGAGGTGTAAACCCCCCATTGCTTTGAGCTTTTGGTGAGGCAGGACATCAAGGTCAGGAGAGGGAGGTGGGGCAAAGCTGTTCAACACAGTGTCCAGGAAACCAAGAGAAGGACCTTGCTCTACTAACAAGGATTTTCCTCTCAAAACCCAGTAAGCTTGCATCCCAAAATGGATTCACCCATCGATGAGCTTAGAGCCTCCTGAGCCAATCACCTCCCATGGTCCTACCCTGGAACTCTGCAACCAACCCTCCAACACAGGAGCTTTTGGAAGACACTGAAGATTCAAACCCTAACAATATGTGTAATTGCAGGAATCCATTGGTCTCTCTGTGATCCATTGTACCTGGGGAGAAATGGAGGCAGGAATGAGGAAAAGATAGACAACAAGACAAGAGCTGGGTTAGGTGGTAACCCATCTGCCTGGTTGGTGAGAGGACTCTCAGGACAATAGTAATAGCCTTTATACTTTTACAAAGTTGCAAGACACAAGGTTGCCTAATGACTAATAGCCCACAATGCCCAGGCAGAATATTTCTCTCAAGACTGAGGGACCTTGACAGCTTCAGGCAATGAGGCCTCATCCTCCCCCACACACACACATAGGATCAATTTCAGCTGCAGCTGCTCCCAACATAGCTCCCTTTTTTGTTTTGTTGTGTGAGTGATGGGTATTCCACTGCAGTTAAAGAAGCTGGGCCTGGAGAAATCTGTAGAAGATCATTTCACTTTTGATGCCAGTCCAAGGATTTTTAGTATTTGTATTTAGCAATTTGATTTTTTTTTTCAGCACTGGGGATTGAACTCAGGACTTTGTGCTTGCCAAGCAAATGCTTATTCTACTGAGCTATCTCCTCAGCTTGATTTTATATAGTCCAACAGTTCATAGCAGTAATGAGTTGCCAGTGCAGCTGGCAATTATCAGAAGCTGTTAATGAGTTGAAGCTTTTATAGTTTAGCACATTATTATATCATTGTTTTTCACATCTTGAGGTTACATTTTTTTCACTGAATGGTGAAGACCAAGGTGAGACCTGTATAACTAGAAAAATTAACTTTCTGTTTTCTAACAAGTTCAGTTAAATCTCCTCATGATTTACCTTGGAACCATGTATAACACCTCTTAGATCTTCTGTCAGTGTCAGCCATCTAGATGAGTCATGGACATTGCTTGACCAATTTGCTTTCTGTGAACGCTTGAGAGATAGTCTTACCCTGAGTGACTCTCTTTAGGCACACAATACATCGTGGATCACTCCTCTGTGGTACCATAATCACATGTTTTCTAACAGCATGGATATTTTAATATTTAAATCCCTATAGAATGTTAAAAGACAACAAGTACATATCTTTACACAGAAATGTAGAAGTGAATAATCTCCTTGATCAGAAAATTAGGGACTCATTTGAGTTACAGAATGTCACAGCAGAGGTTCTCTTGTGTCCTGAGTCCTCATTAACCTCAGAGGGCTAGGGCCAAAATTTTGGCTATCCTTTTAGCCTATCTATCAGTCTAACTTTGGTCTCCAAAGTTTAGTTGTTAAACATCTAGAGGAGAAGCATAACAATAATACCCTGTAATGGAGTCAATAAGCTTAACATCACTATCTATCTGAATATCTAACACCTTTGACACAAAATGGAACTTTGTTTTCTAACAGCATGGATATTTTAATATTTAAATCCCTATAGAATGTTAAAAGACAACAAGTACATATCTTTACACAGAAATGTAGAAGTGAAAATCGTATACAACATTGTAGCAAAACAATATGACATTTTGTGACATACTTAAATTTTTGTTTTGACATAACACTTTTAGCCAATCATCTCTTTCTAATATCTAAGAAATTTTCACTTACAGAGTCATCCTTAAATGGGATATACATCACAAGTGTTTTGTCAAAGGCAGGGGTTTGAATCTGAGAGAAAGTCTTATCACAATAAACAACATTTGTTTTACATTTGAGAATATCTGTACAATTGGGATCATGAATGTACTTAATACAGCATGAGATTAACAATAATGAATTACCACACATGTGTGAAAACCTTTGTTTCTTAATTAATTTAGTTTTGTACCAACAGCATCTTTTAAGAGAAAATCTTGGGGCTGAGGAGATAGCTCAGTAGAATAAGTGCTTCCCTGGCAAGGGCAAGGGCCTGAGTTCAATCCCTGGTGCTGAAAAAAAAAAAAAAAAATTCAGAGAAAGCCTTACTATAATTTTTTTTCTGGAAATCTTTATCTTTTAAATCATCTGATAACTTAGGAAAACACATGCTCTTAAGTGTATATCCCAAATTAAATTATGAACAATTGATCAAAAAAGAAAAAAGATGAAGAACTGTTCAAAGAAGGACACACAACACAAAAATACATATACAGAATGCACAAACAAATCTCTTTACATAATCAGAGTGCACCCAAATATATTCCTGGCCAAATTAAATTATAGTATCTCTATTGCAATTTTTAGGTTTTGGTATTTTTCAATTAGCAGGGATCTCTTACCAGAAAAATTTGGAAGGATTAAAATCTTTTATCTGTGATTAATATGCATTTTTGTATTTTTTGTCTTAATACTAGTAAAATTTAGCTCAGTTATTTTTATATATTGTACCACCTCCTTAGACCTTAGCTTTCCATTTGGTCAGTTCCTTCAATAGGCTCTAGGTTGGAATTAGTCTCATAGCCGTTAACTTTTCTCCAGACCTGGCTTCATGGTACAGCTTGACAGCACGCTCTGGTACGCAAATCTGTCATTCAGCATTTTCTGGAAAAACATAAGCATACCCTCTGCCCCAGGTTAGTAGTGGACTGGGTCCCTTCTGTTTTCTAGTATGGAGATCTCTCCCAAGGACTCTGCCTAGCCTTTTTTCTCTTACCTGATGGAATTGTCTTTCTGTTGTACTTCCATATGTTGTAAAAGTTTAAAAATTCAGCAGTGTATACTGACAAGTGAAGGTGGAGGCATTGATTCCCCCTTTTGCTCTTGTAGTTGAATTTTGAATGCATGGTGAGAAACCTGTATTTTATATTTTGGAAGAGGAAACCATCACATAGCCTCACTTACCCTCATACGACCCATCTGTGGGGAAAAAAAAAAAAAAAAGCAAAGTAATTTAATTCATCTAAAGGATAATGACAGTCAATAACACCAGAGAAATTAGCTCAAAATCTAGAGGGAGCCAATTAACATTATCAAATAAAGTCTGAAGATCACGAAAGGTTGATCTGAACAGTTGGGGGTACAGTGTATCTTTGTTGGATGAGCTGACCCAAAGGTAAAGAAGTTGTCATAGCTTGTACCCCTTTGGAGGCCACCATTAGGTCTTTATTTAAGTGGGATGTCAAAATCAAGGCCTATTTAACCCACACCGCTTTTAAATTGTACTCCAAACTTCTATGTTTGTAAAATATCAAAGCTTTTTTCATACCAACTTTAACTTAGAACTGTAAAACAAGCAATCAACCTTATTGGGAATTAAAAGAATTTTAAGCAATCTTTTAAAAATCCCAATTATTGTAAATCAAGCTAAAAAAATCTTGAAATATTATTTTTTTTAAAAGCAAAGTGTTTTGACTTTAGGATGGAAACAGCCTTCTGTTATGGGTCAACTTTGAATAGGAACCAGATCAGCCAGATAGAAATTTGAATAGAGCCTTTTATTTACTGAGCTCAGGTCCCTCAGCCACTTCTCTCACAGGAGAAGGCTGATTGGCCCCGAACGTAGGTAGCAAGGGGGTATTTATAACAGAAATCACATCCAGTTTGGTAAGCAAACTTGTTATCTAGTACAGAACAAAAGAAACTGCATTTATTTGACACAGCTGCAAACTGTTTATAACTAAAAGGTCTTTTATAGCTTAGTGATAAGTATATATTTTTATAAGATACATCTTAAGCTGACTAGTTACAGGAGATGGTTGGGGAGGGAGTTTGTGTTAGCTTGCTGCCTTGACAAGAAACAGTTATTTATTGTTGAGCAACCTTGAGCCAAAAGGGAGAACACATTTTTTAGAGCAGATAACAGGAAGCACAAGGGGTTTTTATAATTTTTTATAATTAAGGCATAAAATTCTATTAAGTCTTTACACCTTCCAACCTAATCTCCTTAAGGGGAAAATGTAAAAACCCCTTCTCCAGTGTCCATTGCAATGGAGTGTGTGAACCTCTCCGTCTTCTGCCCCCGTGTCAAGCTCTATTTCTGGGGAATGGCCCCAGGTAGGCAAAACCAGCACCTTCATAAATGTACTACCTGGAGGCCATCCGCATTTATATTTGAAAAGCCCTTTCAAATGTTTTTCCTTTAATCAGCCTATCCCTGTTTTTATTCTAATATTTTTTCTAATAATCTTAAATTTTTTATTAAGGAAAGAACGACCAATTGAGTGATATGAGAGTTTGGAGTGATTTAAACAGTGTTTTGAGTAGATTGAACTATAACCAGGGTGGGGCCCAAGGGGGCGGGGCCAGAGGACCAGGGCAGGGCCCGAGGGGCGGGGCCAAGAAGCGGTGAAGCGTTAGACTGGCAGCCTGTTCTTTCTGAGAGATGTGGAGAGGGTCATCCTGGACCCTCCAGTCACTGTGAGCTAAATAAACCTTTCTTTCCCTCATTTTGAGTGTCGGGTATTTGTCCCAGCAACAAGAGAAGAGTAACTAATACAATGCCCTACTGTCATCTGTTTATTAACCAGTGTATGAGCTGCTGTTATCTTCTCCTGTGTGAAGGGCAATTGATCAACCCAAACAGGATCACCAGGCATCCAAGTTATCTTGGATGTCATCTGTGGGGTCGGAGAAGAGCTCAAGGCCCCTCCTGAAAATGTGAGGATGAGTAGCCTATGTCAAAATGGTCCCTTTTAGGAGTAACTGGAAGAGGGTCTCTTTCCCTTTATGATTTTTGCCAAGCCCTTGAGTGGGAAGGAAACCTTGTTGCAACATTTGATGAGTCAGCAGGGAGTTAGGGCTGGCCAACAATGCTCCCATACCTTGTAATATGTCACGACCCCATAGACTGACCAATATATGGGGTAGGACGTAGAGAGAAATATCCAGGACGGCCTTCAGCATCTCTCCAAGTTTGCAACTTTGCCTTTTTTGCCAAGGGAAAAATGACCATTTGAGCAATAGGAATAGCTGGGGTGATTTGAGCAATGGCTCGGGTAGCTTTAATAATAGCCCTGATTTCGCCTATATAATCCGCATCGATCACATTGGTGCTTCTAGGAATGGGCTCTCTCACTCACATTTTACCTCCCCAAGAGTCAAGGCCACTGGATGTTTTGTTTTTGTCGAGACTATGATTTTTGAAATTCTGTTTGTCTCATTTTTAACTCAATCTAGCTTTGAGGCCTAGCAGGAGCAGCAACTCCATCCCTCTGCCTCTTTTGTGTGCCAAAGATTGAATTCGAGGGTCTAGATTTAGATGCCTCTGTAGTGTGCCCCTGGGAACGCCTCTTGTCAGGAACTTGACGTAGCCCTCAGTTTTCTAAAATGAGTTGTATGAAGGCTCAAATAAAAGGAACAATGTAGAATGGGAGAATCCAGGAAGGTCAGAGGTCCCTATGTTCAGCAGTTTAGCCCTTACATAGTCTGATCCCCATCACCCTCCTGGCTAGGGAGAGTTTCCCTTTTGTTCATTCTAGTAAACCGCACCTACTGTGCTCCCCACTGTGGTCCAGTCAGCTTCTTCCCTTATCTTCCTCAGGACAAGAGCCCAGACGGAAAGAATCAGTGGGTTACAATGAGATGAGTGAAACCAGCCTCAAAATGGACTTTGTCTTACTTTTCTCTAGTTTCTCACTGTTTAGTCTAAAACTATTATGAAAGACAAGCAATAAATTTAATCTCATTTAATTATTCAGTAAGTATAAAATCCAGAAATTCAAAATTATCTTGGACTTTTACCCAGAGAGGAAATATGTTCCACTCTCCTCTCACAGTGATTGCAGTGCACAGTATTTGTCAAGGACCCTCTGTCTGCCTTCTCCCTGGAGAGACCAATGGTCAACCCTCTTTCCAGGGTTTTCTATGTGAACTTCTCAACTACTGATGCTTCTAAGGGGAATAACCTTTTCCTTTTCCTAATCTTCAGCATTTACCTGAGTAAAATGGTAAGAATAATTGAATGTAATTCACAGCGAAAAAAATCATAGCAGTTAAAAATTTGTTTTCATAAGAGGCATGTACTTATGTTTCCTTTGGAGGTATGTGACGTTTATTGTTCAAATATTTGTTTACAGAAGGTTGGGCATTCAGTAGGATGTCCAACACATATTTTAGATTTTTTTTTTTTTTTTTGCGGAACAGGGGATTGAACTCAGGCCCTTGCGCTAGCCAGGGAAGCACTTATTCCACTGAGCCATCTCCCCAGCCCATATCTTAGAATTTTGATAAGGACTCCAATCATGAAAATAAAAAGACTCAAAAGATGCCTACATTTTTAAGAGTGAGACACAAGATATATACCTTTAAGCGACCATTTCTGAAGGAATCTACTGTGGCCTTCTCTAGCCACTGCCGTAGCACCTTTGTTACGTTGGTTAAATGTGCAGGTCAAACTCGCTTGTGCTGAGGGGAAACTATGGAGAGACGCAAGCCCTATTTGGGAGGTGGATAAAGTCGTGAATAGGCACTTTCAAAATGGCAAAGCAAAGAGAATTGGACTTGAAACCACTACAATATGTTGGTAGAGGATGGGAAAATGATTTTGAGAGTTCTAGAAATTTCTAGATGAAGGAAGCCCAACAGAAGAGTTATCTCTCATTATCTCTGTATAAAAGGAGATTTTTATGTGAGGAAATGTGCACGGGTCTCAGATTTCTTGGTCACACACAAATTCCTTCAGCACACCGTGAAGAACAAAGAAAACTATGATTTTGGCCTGTGGGCAAGTTGAGAACACAGTTCAAATCTTCAGAGACAGGAGAAGAGGAACCATTTCTAGAAGACCAAGTCTAGCTCCAAAATTATCTCAGACTTTTACCCAAAAGTGATATTCATCTCTGAAGTTTAGAAGTACCAGTAATATCTTCCAAGACAAAAAAATGATCTCATTCTGTACAAATATGAGCAAACGGAAAAGTTTTACTTTAATAACAACAAAGAATTTATTGGCTTGGGGGCAAAAGCACGTGAATGTTGTTAAACATTGAAGTTGTGGGGTGATAGGAGTGAGGTGGCAATAGTTTATTTCTCACAAAAAGGAAAGAATTTCTTATTAATCAAATTGGTTCACTGAGATGGATCACACCTGAATATACTACGCATTTGTCTCTCATTTGTGAAACTGCTCTTGTTCCTTCTGGCTTTGGAGAATCACTACTAGGTTGAGTTCTGGGAGATATATTCTCCAGATGTGCTTATTCTTCAGGGAGCAGAGAACATAAGAAATAACCTCAGTCCTTCTGTGAAAATGTAAGCAAACAAATGCAAAGGAATTCTACAATCATGTTTGCACGTCTACAAGATTACCTCATGCAAAGAAAGAGTTGAGCTTTCTAACAAACTATCCGGGTGAAGATGCTTGCTATTATGTTAAAGGCAAGGACATGCAAGCAGAAGTAACAAGCAGATAGTATCTGCCAACCTAGAAATAATGTAGAGAAGAACTTTTGCGGAAACTTCTAATACAGCTTAGGGTCCTGCTCTTTGGCTTCCTGCATTCCTTTCTCTGTGTCTCTCAAGAAGAGCTCACAGTGAGCAAGCACTAATACTTTCTGCTTTGAAATCTTACCAGCTTAGGATGTGTTCTCCTGCTCAATCAGTCAAGCATCTACTACCGGCCAACAGTATCACTCACTGCACTATTTAGTCATAAAAGCCTCAGAAACTAACTTGAGCTTTGGTGAATTAGCCCTACCAGGCAGATTCATTCAAGAACAGGCAGAAAACAGACAGATTTTCATTAAGTCTAATCTTTAAACAGAGAAAAGAAAAAGAAAACAACGTCCCATGTTTTCATAATTAATTGAAGTATGGAAGGCTGGTTCTCAACTTCCACTCTGGCATCTTGCTGCCTCTGGGCATAAAAAATCTCCCTTTTCATTATTTCCTTCTCCATTTCCGCCTTTCTCCTTTCCTGTTCTAGCTCATCTTTCATCTCTCTGATCTTCTCTTCATACTCCTCTCTTAGCTGAGCTTTCTCCCTCTCCAGCTGTGCTCTGTAATTCTCCTGTACCAGCTGGATTTGTTCCTGAATCTGTTCCTCAGCCTTGTAGTACCACCCATTGCTGTAGTACTCCCCGCCATTTTCCCCCACGATGCGCTGGACCAGGCTCAGCAGCTGGTTTCTCTGGGCGTCCTGCTCAGCACCTGTCGCCCTGTTGTTGAGTGCACAGTAGCGATCGCCAAACTTGCCTATCAGTTCTTGCATGCGGTCTGGGACATGCCTTAAGTAATCGCAGAGGTCTGTGTCCTCCAAATCATCTTTCCTAGTGAGTACAAGCATCATGAATCTTCTGGCATTGGGTCCAAACATACTCAGGATCTTCTCTGTGGCTTTGCTCTCTTCATCAGTGTAACGGCCAATCGGGACGACGAGGACCAGAGCATGAGGCCCTGGGGAGGTCAGGAGGATACAGTTGGCGATCTCCTTCTGCGTGTCCTCATCCGGGGTCTCGGTGTCAAAAACACCAGGTGTGTCGATGACAACAATTTTTCTTTCATTCCATGTGGTGCTCCCTCTCTGACAGACCTTGGTAATGGACCTCGCTGCAACGCCAGAAAGAAAGGCTTTCTCTCCTAGGATGCTATTGCCTGTTGCACTTTTTCCTACTCCAGTTTTGCCCAGTAAGATAATTCTCAGCTGAGAATTTCCACAGTCTTCGTTTTCAGGCCCTGGGATATGAAGGAAACCAAAGCCGCAGCATCAGAATCTAACTCCAACAGTGTGTCATGCAGAATGCCCCCACCCTGTGCCCTTCTGTATTGCTAATTAGAGACTTTCTCCCACCAGCCCTGTGCTCACAAGACCCATAGGCAGCTTCGGGTCTACTGGCCATCTTGTAGTACTTGAGCAAGGAGCCTGTCCCTTGACCTCCTGTCTTCACTCTCTTTTCAGTACTTGTTCTGAGTAGTTCTCACTTGTACAAGTACTTCTCACCTGCACTTGTTACTGTGACCTTCAGTAGCTTTATACCACACAAAGTGGAAGCAACATGGTTTAAGGAAAAATAGCTCAGAGGCACAAGTGCCTGCCTGGCAAGTGCAAGGTCCTGAGTTCAATCCCCAATACAGAAAAGAAAAAAAAAAAAGTTTCAGAAGAGAACTATAAGACACTGGTGGTAGTTCTTCCAAGAAGATGATATAGGAAGTATTACAACTGACTTTGGGATATCTGCAGGGTGAGATTTTTTTTCTCCCAGTTTATATTCAAAGTGTCACTTTTCTACTTCCCACTAAGTAGCGAAGGAGGAGAGTTAACAATCAGTCACTATCCTAAGTCAGGGTTTCTCATATTTGAGAACCAGAAGCCCAGGACTTTTTTTTAAAGTCTATTTCTAAAAGTTAAGTGATGAGAACACTGAATCTAGGAAGACTAAGGTCACCTACGGACAAGTGTAGGTGGAGTTCAGATCACTATTTAATCGACATCACAGTGGAAGACGATTCCGGGTTGCGTCTTCGTGTCTTCCCAAAGCCTTGCACAGTCGTGCTGGGGGGAGGGGCTAGGAGGTGGCTGAATCTGGAATTTGTGCTGGGACTAGGGTGTGAGCGCTACACCCCCCCTGGGGTGGGCGGCCTGCATGCAATATAAGGGACTGGAAGCACCTCCTCCTATACTCCTCACTTTATGCCCTTGTTGCCTTTGCGGTCTTCTGCTGCCGTGACCTACTGCCCCTGTGCTATGTGCCACCCTGCCTCGGAGCCAACTGATTATGAATGGAAACATCCACAAACTGTGAGCTAAATAAAACTTTCCTTCCCCAACTTTGGGCCTCAGGTAGTTTGTCCCAGAAACAAGAGGAAAGTAACCAAGACAAAGACTAAAGGATCTCCTGAAGGCAGTGGTGAGTTGGCCCCAGGAAAAGCGACTAAGAAATCCATGGCAAGTGAAATGCGAAAATACCTCGGGTGGCTCCAGCAGTTCCAGTACCACCGCGGCTTGTCAATGTTGAAAGCGTGTGATGACGGTCCATGGTGTGGACTGCAAATACAGCCCCAACCATCCCTCCCCGTAGGGTGCTTCTTTAAGATGTGGATTTGCGACTCCTCCAACTAAAATGCAGCCCGAGAGCCATGGGACTTGCTTTGTGTCACAGTGCAGTAGAAGGCACAATGTAAGCAAAGACTCCAAAGCTCTGTGCACTGTGACCCCAAGACAGCCACATGATGTTTCTGTAGCCACCCAGAGAGCCCACCTCAGAGCCGTTACCTACATACACGTCCACGAGGCCGTGGAGATCATCAGGCTGTACCCTGAGCCACCGGTTACCATAGGTATGTGGGCAAGGGGCTGAGATTACAAGAGGTAGCTCAGACCCAAGAACGGCCCTGCTAGCCCGGAAGGTCTGGAGCTACTACATGGTGGCTGGTGTTTGGAGCTACCTCACTGAGAGAGTTTGCCAACTCAGCGAAGGCTCAGCTGGCCGAGCCCAGCTCCGCGGGTGCAGGAATAGTGATGAGTTATGTGATGAACTAAATGCATGACCCGCTTTAGTTTGTTGGTCATAGTGAGGCCACCAGGAGCAGGGAGATGCAGGGCCAGGCTGGGGGCTCATGGCTCCCACTTTCCTCCTCCCCAATTCTTTTCCATTGAAGAGAAGGGCAGGAAAGCATCCAGAGAAGCCACAGCAGCTGTCCTCCCGCGTCCATGCCGCAGGAACCTGGACTGGAGGACGTGCTGAGCCCTGCACTGATCCGAGCCCATTTTGGCTTTCTCTGTCCTACTTAGCTGTTTGGCCGCATCATGAAGAGAAAGTGCAGAGTGGAGAGAGGCAAAAGAACAGGGTGAAGGGAAAGAAAGGAGGCTGGGTTGTCTTCTTTCTGCTCAGCTGGGGACTGGCTGGCCCCACCCCTCGCACCACGCCCTCCCCTCTGCAGCCCGACCTGGCAATGCTGGCCACTGCTCACCCTGGCTGGTCCCTGCTTTACAGAGGTGTAACCTCTCGTCACCGTGGTACCGGACTGCCATTGCGGTTTGAATTCCTGTAGGTTAAGAAACATGAGCACATCACTTTAAGGACATGGACAGCAACTTGGAATCCTGACTTCCTACAGAGCCACCGCTTTCTCCTTGGGCATACACTCCCTACTTCAGTTCCCCCGCCTGCCTACCCTCCCACAGTAGGTTCCGATTCTCCAGGTTTGGGCTGTTGCATTTCCTTTATGCACACGAGGATGCCGCAGCACTTCCAGCACTGGTCTGGCCCCTGCTCCTCTTTCTCAAGCGACTCAGGACTGTGGGGCCTCTCACAGGTCTTCTGTGGCCTCCCTGCTCCTAAGAGTTCCAAGCTCTCGTTGCTATTTCATGGGCACCTCAAGCAAAGCTGGCTGCAAAGATTCCTTCCACCTCCTGTCACCCACAGCCCTCATCCCGGTTGATGGGATCGCTGTGCAGCCAGCAGCTCCTGCTGAACTCTGGAGTCACTCACAGCTCTTCTTTCCTTGCTCTCATCAGCCCATCAGCAGGTCCTACAGATTTGGCTTCCAAACATCTCAAACTCACTCTCTGTGCTAATTTAGTCCACTGTCACAGCTTCTTACTGGGCCAGTTTGCCATCAGATCTGACTTTAAAGCTAAAAATTTATGGAGTTTTTTTTTCTTTATGTTCCCATGTGGCTTCTTATTGCCTTTAAAAATTAGTTTACACATGGAGAGAAAACATTCTCTCAGGCTTTCACAGAGAGCACATTGGCCAAGCAATGGCCGTGACTCATTCACATGGCTGACACTGACAAAAGTTCTACAGTCTGAGGTACAGGGGGCTGGTGAGATGGCTCAGTGGTCTAAAGCACCTACTTAGAACAAGCTTAGCAAAGCACAGGGACCACAGTTCAATCCCCCAGCACCACATACCAGCCAGCCCCGCCCCTGGTGGGCTGACCTGGCCACACAGACAAATAAATAAATTAATTTTTTAAAAAAATTTGAGGTACAGGATCTCAGGATAAATCCTGAGGGGATTTCACTGACCTTATCAGACCCAAAAGCTACAACTCTTGTTGCATAGGTCCTGCTTTACCTTGGTCTTAACCATCCAGCAGAAAAGTATAAAAATGAAGTATAAGAAGTAAAGCAATGATGTTATGTTGAGCTGTAGGGGACTCAGGTCAACAATTTCGACATTGCCAGTGAAGTGGAAGACCCAATACTATTATGGGCTACTGAACTCTTTTGGAATATTTTGCTGAGTTTACACGCCTATAATATTTAAATGATGGAACTTAACCAAAAAAGGGGATACAGATGAATGTCCATTTTGTATCTATGTATTCAAAGTGGTTAGGATAGATATATAGCTACATTCTCTTAATGAATAGAGGGATTTGTTCTACTGGAGTTTGTAAATAGGATATCAAGTCTGTATCTTGTACAGCAATTAACCACTAGGAAGAATGTATAAAATGTGTTAATTATTGAAACTGTCCTACCAAAAAAAATTAGTTTAAATCTTTGCTGGTTCAACATTACCAATAATAAATGTAACACATTACATAAACAGAATCAAGGATTAAAAATTACATGTTCATTGCCGTGGAGGTGGGAAAAGCCCTTAGCAAAATCTGACATCCCTTAATGACACAAGCCCTGAAGGAACTATTTTAAGAGGCTCTTCCTCACTGTAATAAGGGCTATCTATGACAAACACAGCTAATAGCCTACTGAAAGGAGGAAGCTAAGATTTTCATCTAAAATAAAGAAAGAAATGAAGGCATCTACCATCACTTTTTTCAGAATAATCATTGAAATTTTAGCTGGAGAAATCAGGTTAAAGAAAAAATTAAATTTTGACTCCAAAAAGAAGGCGTCAAACTATCCCTACTTGCAGATAATATGATGCTTTATTAGAAGATCCTAAAAATTCGACCCAACGACTTTCATCTGATGAACAAATTCAGCAAAGTGGCAGGATGCCAGCAACTGACAAGAATCAATTGCTTTTCTATACATGAACCTGCTGAGAAAGAAAGTTTTAAAAATTAATTCACAATATCATTTTAAAAAGAAAAAAATTATCTGGGAAAGAATGTAACTAGGAAGATAGAAGACCGTCAGACTTCTATCATGAAAATTACAGAACACTGAGGAAAGAAATTGAAAAGGAAAAAAACTGAAGTAAACCCAAGAAGGTAGAGAGAACACCCATGTTCTCAGGTCAGCAGAACTAGTGTTGACAAAATTGCTGTATTTCTGAAAATTCAGTAATAGCTCACATCAGAATGCCAATGACAGTCTTCACAGAACTAAAAAAATAAAGAAATAAACCCTAAAGTTCATATAGACACACAGAAGACACAAGATTGTCAAAGAAATTCTGAGCAAAGGGAGCAGAACTGGAGCTATCAAAATACCCGGATTAAAAACACACGCTACACAGCTGTATGAAGAAAATCAGAGTGGTGCTGGCCTCAGATCAGACGCATGGACCAACGGCCTACAGCAGAGGACACAGAAACAAGCAACTACTGCCATCTGATTCTTGACGAAAGGGGCAACAACTTATTGGTGAAAAGACAGCCTCTTTAACAGGTGATTCTGGAAGAAAAGACATCTGTATGCAAAAAATTGAAAGTACAAAGTAGATCCCTATCTCTTATCTTATACCAAAATTACTTCATAGGAAAAACTTTAGTGTAAAACCTAACTTCTGAAGCTGGACACGGAGGCACACCCCGTAATCCCAGCACTCTGGGGTACTGAGGCAGGAGACTGCTGCAAGTTCGAAGCCAGCCTGGGCTATAAAGTGAGCTCAAGGCCAGCTGCCAGCCTGAGCTTTTTGAGACCCTGTCTGAAAAACACAAAATGAAAAACCAAAAACACCCAACTGCTAAGCAGAAAATAGGGGTGAGACTTCAAGACTTCCTGACTGAAACTTCTATATCACAAAAAATAGTAAAGGACAATACACAATGTATTAATCATTGAAAATGTGCCAGTAGTTGGTTGTGAAACTGTCTCATTGATATTTGTTTCTCAATAAAATTATTAAAAAGAAAAAATAGTAAAGGAATTGACAAATGGGACTACATCAAATTAAGAAGTTTCTCCCAGCAAAGGAAGCCATTAACAGTGAGGAGCTGGTCTACAGAATGGAAGAAGACTTAACAGCGGCTCTTCCAACAGAGCCTCAGCAGAGAAGAAGAAGGGAACAAGGCCAAGTGGGAGGGCAGGGCAAGGGAGATAACTGCAGGAGAAGTGACCCAAGCATGTTGTGTGCACGAAGGAATCTGCCAAAATGATGTCCATGAATCTGGATAATTACTATGCATTAAGAAAATAAAACAGAAGAAAAGATTTTAAGCCCACACAATAGTCCATAAGCCCTTGCGTGATAATGAACTTCTCAATTTCCCAGAATCCTTTAAGCTACTTCTTTTAAGGACTTTGCAGGATGTTCTTATCTCTTTGGAGCACTTTCATCCTTGTCTGATGTCCTGCTTATTCCTGCTCAGCCCTCCAGCCTCTGCGCCCCAGAAAGCTCTTCCCCAACACCTCCCCCTGGCGCCAGCATAGGCCCAGCCCGGGACACTGCAGGCTGGTGTGGTCACCTGTGAGAGCTCTGGAGGGGTCCTGGGGCTCCTAACAGAACACATTACGATAAATGTCATTTGGATGTCTTACTGCCCCCTCTCTTTTTTTTTTTTTTTTTTTTTTTTTTGGCAGAACCGGGGATTGAACTCAGCCCCCTGCGCTTGCCAGGGAAGGGCTTATTCCACTGAGCCATCTCCCCGGCCCCTCTGCCCCCTCTTAGACTGGAAGCTTGCTGTGGGGAGGACCATGGTCCTGTGCCTCTGCTTGTTCCCTGGAGTGAAGCACAGTACTGCACAGAGAGAGGTTCCCAGTAAGTATCTGCTAAATAAATGAATTGGTAAGCAATCTCTCTGCCTCTGGTTTCTCTTTTCTTGCCTGGCCAGCGTCTGAGTTGTGAAAATAACGACTCTTTCCATCTTAATCAGCACGCAGTGGGATTCACCTTTTAAGGTTTTCTTGCCTTGCAGCCCGCAAATGCTTTGAAGAACTCTGGAGCAGACTCTGACCAGGATAGGATGCCCTTCTTGTTAAGGGCAAGGCCACCAGGTGGGAAGCGACACATACAAATTGGAAACACACAGCCATACACTTCTTTGGAAGGGTTATTTCTTTATTTTTTAGGAGTACAGCATTAGGAACTAGTTTCTGAGAAACCAGGAAAAGAGACCAGCTGATTTTAAAAATCAATGTTGACCACAATGTGGTATTAGATGAAGAGCTGGGACGCCAACAGGAAAACAGAGGATCTCTGGCACTTCTGAAGCTCCCTTCTTCCAACACAGGAACTCCCTAGCTCTGCTCTGCCGCTCTGCCGCTCTGCCCACCCAAATTCAGGTGCAAAACCAGGAGATGGGGTCTGTGGGTGCCAACTTCAAGTGGCTCAGCTTTGCCTAGAGAACAAGCACCCTTCGATTCCAGCTGCTCCTGCGTGGTTGTCGCCTATGGTGGCATTTCTTTCCTCCTACCTTCTAAGAGAGGGCTCAACTCTGAGCCAACCCAGGAAAGGGCTGTCCCTGGAGAGCCAGGTTACCTAGGGGGCAGCTCTGAGCAGACAGTTAATAGGGTGAGAAAACCTCAGACTGCAAAACCCCTGACCGACATGTGCCAGCACGGGAGGGCCGCACGCTGTGCTGGGCCCCTGCGGGTCCCGATGTGTTTCTCAACCCCATCTCTCCAGAGCAAATCCTGTCCACTTACCCAACTAATTCTAGGCCAGGAAGACGGAATTCATTTTCGCACTGTATAACCAGTGCAAGAGTAATTTATTTGTAAAACACACATTCTATAAGTGGCAGCCCCTAAAAGATACATTAATTCAAAGGCTCAGCATTCAAGAAAGGTTACAACCTAAAATCAGCATAAACAAGAAACAGAAACCCACAAAACAAATTATTCTGAGAGCAAGTTTTCTCAGGGGTTTAGCACAGAGTTGGAGGAGAGTCAAACCCTGTCTACCAAATTGGATAATCTCTACCCACACACCCAGCCCTGGTCTCTTACCTGGAAAGTCGGGGTCGTGCAGCCTTCTTAATTTTTCAAGTGCTGCTAAGCCAGGATTTCAGGCAGGAAGAGCACAGAGGAAGTGAGGGGAGGGACCGTCTAGTCTTACTTGTTCAAGGGACCTGCCCATTTCATCACCCAGTTCCACTACCCGACACTGATTGCTACGCCATGAACCACACAGAATTACTGAGCATTTGAAATGTGGTAGGCGTGGCTGCAGAGCTGAGTCTTGAGCCTTATTTTAATTAATTTGAAGTTAAACAGCCGTGTATACCTAGTGGCTACAAAAATACTCTGATGGGTTGTGCTGTGCAATTCTTGGGAAACAAAAAATAAAACAGTGGGTCAAAATTCACAGACTTGCCAACTACTCTCCAGGAGCTGTGGATTCCTGGATCCACTGTTTGGGACAACTGGATACACAGCCAACTTTAGTTCCTAGGGCTCAGGCCTATAACAGTGTAGGCCACTGTCTACTCTCCTTCCCTGATATAAGAAAGAGATAGAGGGGCTGAGGAGACAGCTCAGTGGTCTAAATGTCTGCCTGGCAAGCACAAGCACCTGAGTTCAATACTGGTACCTCATTGCCCCGCTGGCCCCAGAACTGGGTGTTATGGCCCACACCTGCAATCCCAGTGCTGAGGAGGCTGAGACAGGACGATCACTGTGAGTCTGAGCTGCGTAGTGATACCCTATTCCAAATAGATAAATAAAAATTATTTTTAAAGAAAAGAAAAGAAGAAAGGGATAGAGATGCTGTTTTTAGGATAAACCATCTAAGTCATCTGCCAGAAACCAAAAAGGATAAATGACCCTCACTTGGCTAAGCAGGTTGGACCCAAGGTTACTTTGTGAGATAGTGTTAGAATCATTTAAAATAGTCTACCATTGGGGCCGGGGAGATGGCTCAGTGGAATAAGCACTTCCCTGGCAAGCGCAAGGGCCTGAGTTCAACCCCCGATTCCGCCAAAAAATAAAATAAAATAATCTACTATAGGGCCAGGGAGATGGCTCAGTGGCATAAGCACTTGCTTGGCAATAGTAAGGCCCCCAGTTTGATCCCCAGTACTGCACATAAATAAATAAATAAACAAACAAATAATTGAAATAACCTACCATTGACATTTGAGGCCATCTGCCCATAAAAGAAAAACTAGAAGCACTGTAATGGGGGCTCTGGCCCTGCATTATACCTACTATTCTCCCATTAGAAAAGGACTCTCTATTTATCATTATACCCTACAAGTGAGACTCTAGAATTGTAGGCTTACTTTTGGTTTTTATCCTTTTTTGTTTGTTTGTTTTTTCATTTTGGTGGAACTGGGGATTGAACTCAGGCCCTTGCGTTTGCCAGGGAAGCACTTATTCCACTGAGTCATCTCCCCAGCCCCCTGTAGGCTTACTTTTGCATTACTTTATAATTGCACAAATTGGTAACAAGTTTAAAGAAAGAGAAGAGATAAGACAGGAACTTCTCTGAGGATAAATTTCTCTCGTTTCCCTTTTGATTTCTTGACTCGTGGTTTATTTATTTAGGTACTGGGGATCAAACTTGGGACCTCGGGCTTGCCAGGCAGGTGCTTATGCGGCTGAGCTATCTCTCCAACCCTCATGCTTTATTTGGGAAGATATAATTTGTTTTCAAATATTTGGGGATTTTTCCAGATATGTTTTTGTTAGCAACCTCTAACTTCATTGTCATCAGAAAATACTTTGTATTACCTGATTCCTTTACGGTAACACAGACTTCTTGTTGCCTGGAATATGGTCCATCTTAGTAAACATTCCATGTGCATCTGAAAACACTAGACTGCCATTTGGGGTGGGGCCACCTACAAACATAACTTGGACCAGTGCTGTTGGCACCGTGCGGAGGCCCCCTGTGCACACCCTGTATTTGTTTGAGCCAGGAGTGTGAAGGTCTCCAGCTACAACTGGGTTTGCCTGTTCCATTTGGCACTTTTTCTATCAATTTTGGCATCATGTGCTATGAAGCGATGATTAGAGATGCCACAGATTAGGATTCTTGGATCGTCCCAAGTAATTAGCCCTTTTGTCCTTATGAATCATGCTCTCTATTCTTAATGATAATTCTTGTTTTGAAACTTACTATCTGGGATATTATTAAAATGGCATAGGGGCCTGGCCTTAGCTCAGTTGTTTAAGTGGCTGCTTCCACAAAGCTGTCAGCCTCAGATTGCTGTAGTTCGATCCCCACAACACTCCAGCCAGCCAAACCACCCCTGAGGGCATTCGGAGCAAAAAACAAAAACAAAAACAAAAAAGGCATAACTTTTCTATTTTTGATCCATCCGTGTTCTTTTTCATTTTGAGCGGGTGCCTTGCTGGGAACATATAGTCGAGTCTACTCTTAACCCAGGTCTTTAGAGCCTTTATGCTTCGTGTGATTAGCAATATGTTTGGGTCTAAATCTACAATCTTTACTATTTATTCTCCATTTGTTCCATTTGCTCCCCTTTCTCTCATTTTCCTGTCTTCCTTGAGGTTGAATTTTATGCTTTTGTTTTTAACTCTCTCTGCTGGTTTAGTGGCTACAATTCATTTTGTCCTCTTGGTGGTTGCCTTGGCGTTTGCAGTTTACCTCTTCACCGTAGCGCAGTCTACCTTGCAGGCCAGGAAGTCCCTCCATGTATGTGTAGAGTAGAAGAGTTTCACTGTCCTGGATGTCTATTTCCTCCTGCATATCTCAGTGTTACAGCTGCCTTCCATTTGGGGTCCACATGTCTTATGAACCCTAAATGATCTAAGCAAGTGTTCTTCCATGGTATTTTTTCCAGCCCCTTTCCAGCCACTTCTCACTGACATAGAGTGACAAGGACAAACAAGGGCACAGTTCTGGATCCCTGACAATGACAATGACAAGTCCGATGTTCAGGAGCCCTTTGTGGGTCAGACCCACAAGCCCTCACAAAAGCCCATGTACTTAGCGAGTTTTCATCTCTCTGTGCACTGGTGAGATGCTGCCCTGGAGACTTCGGCAGATAACTTCGGCAGCTTCACTTAGGACCTGGCAGAGAATAACTGAGATGGAGCTGCTGAGGCTCGGGCACTGCTAGCTCTGACAAACTCATCCCAGGCCTTGCAGACCTTTCCTCACCTTGCCACATAGCAGGATCCCAAGAATTTGCAGCCAAAGATTGGGATGATAGAAACAGTCTCCTGAGTGTGGGCAGAATCTGGGAAGGTGTCTAGTGACCGCACTCAGCCCTCGAGGACATTGCTGTTGGGTCTCAGGTATGGGTGCTCCTGGCTTCATCTCCTCTTCCTGCTGCACAGCTTGACACCTCCTGTTTCACCCCACGGACTCCCTTCTCACCCACATACAAACATCTTCACCATTCTGTGAGAAATCAGGGGGCAAAAAGACAAGAGCATGCTTCTCAGCGCTGCCTCGGGAAGCCTGTGGTCCTCAGCTGGTGGCAGCCCATTTCCCAGAATAAGGTCAGTGGCTGTGAACATAACCGGGTGCAGCAGCACTCCTGTCTGCCACAACCACTTCCGGCTTCACCTCCTTCACTTTCCTCTGCCCCATCACACAGAGCTGTGCTCACTTCGCAGGACAGGAAGGCCAGGCAGAGGGGCCTTGTCCCCTCCCATGTATGCGAGACGGTGCCCAGAATGAACTGCAGGGAGGGGATGGAAGAAATTTCCCATGGAAATCCCCTCGGGCTCCCTCTGGACTGGGCTTGCTCCCGTTGGGAGTCCCAGAGCCGTCAGCCTGGAGAGGAGGCCTCGTCGAGGGTGCTCTCAGCTGTGCCTGGAGCTCAGTGAAATGGCCAAGGCCACGAGCGGGTGCAAAACCCTGAACTGACCATAGAAACCTTAGCAGGCTCATTATCAAAATTATCAAAATAATTTTTGGTTATTGCTTAGTTTGAACCAATGGCAACTTGCAGTTTGTACGAGAATGCACGAATGGCCCCAAACAGTTCTGTGTGAATACAAGCGCATGACAATACTTTGCATTTCTTGCCTTATCTTATTGGCATTGACCAAGAGATCAGGGTCAAGGCAACAGACTTTCCACATGGTACCTACTGTGTAAAATGGATGGATATTTTTTAGAGTCCACAGATGGTCTCTCTTTCTGAACCCCTTGTTAAAGTGAAGTGCGTGGCATTAAAGTTAAAAACCGGTAGTGTCATGGGGAACTCGGGAGTCAGTGATCAGACATAAACACACGTCTGGGAGGCAGACGGAGCAGGATGTGTTAGGCAGAACATGCCTACGAGTGTGAGCCCAGAGAGGTTGCAGCTGAGGCAGCCCCCATGGCTGAGCATCCAAAGGAGACTCAAGTTCAAAAATGTTGGCTGCAAGGAGCATGTAGGCTGCAAGGAGCCAGGCCCTGAAAGTGTGGGTTAGTAAAAACTTTGCATGTGAAACAATGGGCCCCACGATCCCATCTCTGCCCATAATCCAGAACCCCAAATTGCAAGACAGCGCCCCAGGCGGGCCATTAGGAGGCTCTTCTCTAAAGGGTAGGTGTCTCAGAGGAAACCCTTTGTATCTGGGTCCCCAGGTTCCCTCTACATAGCTGCCTCCTCCTGCTGTCACCTTCAGTACACTCTGCAGTCCACCCTTACCCATGAGAGAGCCTCTAGTCTGATTTTCTAATAATTGATTCTTAATCTGGGAAAGGCCACCAAACCAAGCTGACATTTGAGAAAAGACAAGGAAAGGCAAAGACACAGAGGACAAATAACCTTGAAGGGAACTGTTAATTCTGGATAGGAAAATGAGAAAAGTCAAACCAACAAGCAAAGTTAAATTTCTCTTTCACCTACCCAGATTACAAATTCTATTCCTGTGCAGGCAAGAAAATAAGCCTTCCTGGCCTGGAGCTTAAGCATGTGGACAGTCAGACTAGGCAGTAGGGGAAGGGGGAGCAGTTGACTACCACGCTGAGGATGTTTGGCAATCACAGAGAACTCACCTTTGCTTGGCCAAGCCATGCTGATATGAAAATAAGCGATGAAGGCAAGAGCCCATTCAAGGGAGGAGCCATGCATGGGCATTCCACCCTAAAACCCAACAGGCGCCTCCCTCAGAGGAGGGGGACCCCATCAGTGAAGTGGTTTTTGGTCAATGTACATGTGATACATTTTCAAATGTCCATAATACAATTTAAAGGGGCAAAATGAGGCTGATAGAAAACAGAAGTGAATAAAGAAATCTTTAAAGCAATAATGGCTCTTTTATTTTTGCTGTTGTTGTTGCCATTGATAATGGCTTCTTTTAACTGATCAGATTCACCAAAATACAGAGTCAAGAAACAAAACAAATCCCAAAGCCAAAAACAGAAATTCATTGTAACACAGAGAGAAAAGGAACTAAAAGGCAAAAAGAATGCAATAAGTTATCAAAATGAGCAACTGTCATGGCCAAGTAGGCTTCATCCCAGGGAGGCAAGGATGGTTTGACATACAACAAATTAATAAATGTGATATACCACATAGATAAAAGGACAAAAAAATCACATGATTATCTCAACAGATGCAGAAAAAGCTTTGACAAAATCCAATGTCCATTCAAATTTTTATTTTATTTTATTTTTTCTTATTCTTATTTATTTTTATTTTGTATTACTATACATTAGCAGTACATTCAGCTTATAATCACTGCAGAAAGTGGGTACACTTACATAATACAATTGGATCTTTTATAAATCCCCTTCCATTCCCACCCTCCTCTCCTCTTCTAATGAATCTCTTTTTTTCCATTTTCATTCTTGTTGATTTTATTAATCTTATCTGATATTTATTTTTTAAGATAAACTGCTTTTTTTTCCAAACCATTCAAAATTTTTAAAAAGTAAAAAAGTAGGTGCAGAAAGACCTTATCTCAATAATAAATCCATTATAACTCACCTATTGTCGATAGTATATTCAATGAGGCAACACTGAAAACTTTCCTTCCAAAATCAGGAACATTAAAAGGTTGTCCAGTATCACCATTCCTGATCAATACAGGTCTCAAAACATTAGCCAGAGTGATCAGGATAGAGAAGCCAAGGGATATCTAGGAAGCAGTTGCGCTGTCATTATTTGCAGATGATACTATCCTCTACAAGGGAGATTCCAAGAACTCCACCAAAACACTCCTATAATTGATTACAAAATTCAGCAACAAAGCAGGATGCAGAATGGCACACAAAAATCAACAGCCTTCCGGGGTGCACTGAGCTGGCAAGCGGGTCTGAGCATGGTGGCGCACGCCTGCAATCCCAGCGCTGGGGAAGCTGAGGACAGGAGGATCACTACAGGTCTGAGCTGTATAGTAAGACCTCGTACCAAATACATAAATCAAAATATTAACAACATTCCTCACAGAATTAGGAAAAATAATCCAACAATTTACTTGGAATCATAAGAGATGTAGTAAAGCAAAATCAATCCTGGGTAACAAGAGCAAAGCACGAGGCATTACAATCCTAGATTTCAAGGTGTATTACAAAGTTACAGTAATAAAAATAGCGTGGTACTGGCATAAGCACAGACATGCAAATCAATGGAAAAGAATAGAGGATGCAGAAATAACCCCAGACGTATTTAGCCATTTGATTTTTGACAAAGGGGATAAAACATGTACTGCAGCAAGGAGAGCCTCTTTAATAAATGGGCTGGCAGAATCTGGCTTTACACACGCAAAAGACTGACCTTAGACCCCTATATCTCATCTTGTACTAAACTGAATTCAAAATGGATCAAAGATCTAATGTTAAAACAGAAAATTTAATCTGATGATGGAAGATAAGGCAAGTAGGATTCTTGAAGGTGTAGGCACAGGAGAGGATGTTCTGAACAGAACCCCAATTGCATGAGAAAAAACACCAAGAGCCAACAAATGGAATCATATCAAATTTAAGTGTCTGCACAACAAAGGAAGGGACAATGACAGGGTGGGAAAATAATTGCTGGCTGTTCCAGAAGACTAATACCTAAAATATATAAAGAGGGCTGGCCAAATAGCTCAGTGGATTAAAGCATCTGCAAGCAGGCGCAGGGGCTGGGGGTTCGTCTCAGCGTGAGACAGCAATTGGGATTGGGCGTGGTGGTATGCGCCTATAATCCCAGCTCTTGGGAGCCTGTAAACAGGTGGATCAATATGAGTCTGATTTAGTAGTGAGACCCTGTACACCCTGTAGACACTTTCTTAAATTCATAAAGATAAAATAAAAAATAAAACTTGAAAAAATAGCTTGTATCAATTTCATGAATATCTGTTAGTGTTGCTAAGATTATTACTCAGCGGAAGTGACAGAGTATACATATGCCTAAGTTCATGTATTCAAGATTAATAAACATACTAGTAACATTCTGGGCTATAAAATTTTTCAGATGAAAAGATGAGTCTATGGAAAAGTTGAAAGTAGAAATATTTACAAATATAGAAACTGGACTCTGAACAAAGGGAAAAATATTAGTTTAATTTAACTTTTTATAATACTTATTAAGAAAGTACTAAGTGCCAGGTGTATATACATTAGCAAGTAGCAGCGGGTGAAAGCCTTACCTTTCTGGATCTTGCTGTGTTTGATGAGGGGATGAAAATAAAGAGGAAGCTAGTACAGGGCGCAGGCCTGCAAACTCTACTCTAGAATGATGAGGTGGGAAGATAGGAAGTTCGAATCCAGCCTGGGGAACTTAGTGACTTACTGAGACTCTGACTCAAAATAAAAAATACAGAAGGGGGGGCCAGGGAGATGGCTCAGTGGAATAAACCCTTCCCTGGCAAGCGTAAGGACCTGAGTTCAATCCTCGGTTCCATCAAAAAAATAAAAATAAAAAGACAAAAAAAAGGGGGGGGCTATGGAAGTAAAGGCTCTGGTGTCACTCTCTAGTACAGAGAAAGAGGGAAAAAGAGACAGAAGGATAAAGAAAAATAACACTTCTAAATTATAAAATATATTTGCTGTTAACTTACATAAGAAAGAAGAGAGTTGATAAGGCAGCCTAAGGGCCACAGAGGGCAAGCTGGACTGTTAAATAGTGTGCTGAGGGAACACTGCAGAGCCCGCCTCACGAAGACTGAAAATGATTTCGCCGCGCTGTGCTACCTGCAGAGGCATCGCGTTTATAATAGCAGTAAGTTAATTACAAGAGAAAACACATCTACAGAAATCGCCACTTACGATGACAAGTTCTAGCACACCTCTCTGGGTCACTCCTAAAACAGGCAGATAAATTATAAAAAAGAAACAGTATAACAAATGAGCACATACGCCTAACACACATTTGGCCTAATGAACAAATGAGCATAGAGTAGTCCCCTCTCTGTCTTCAGAGGGCTGCCCGAAACCACAAGGCACCAAACTCCGTGTTTGTTGTTTGTCCCTGTCAACTAATGCCTCAGTTCATGAACACTTCTGTTTAGGAAGAATTCGGCTCCTGAGCAAGTACACGCTGCGAAGTCTTCTCTCTGGTCGTGAACTCCGAACGAAGCGACGATCACAGAAGCAGCCACTCGTTCTAGATTCGTGGAATGAACTGGCTTATGAACTGAGGTACCACGGCACATACAAACGTATAGTAGAGTTTAATGGATCATCTGGACACAGTAAGAGATTAACAATAAGACCTAATAATAAAGTATTAATTACAAAGATACGCTGTGATTAAAGTCATATAGAAGTCGTCTTTGTGTCGCGATCTTACTCCCCTGACAGCACTCTTTCCTTTCTTCTTCTGCGTGGTTGGTCCCTCCCAACAGAAACAAAGCAAAGCAAAGCCGTAGAAGGGCAGCATACCACCCGACGTAGAGTACATCACAAGAATTTGGAGTTTTATGAGTTTTCTTCACAAATCAAGACATTTCGAACTACCGCTCTTATGTTTGTCCACAGGAAATGCCTTAGGATTGAAATAGCTGCTCTTCCGCTCTAGAGGCCCACATGGCTCTCTTAGAGCCTCCGTACGCTGTGACCTGTGGCAGTGGGACATCCACAGGGAGAACACTGGAAATCCTACAAGTGGAAAGTGCTCTTCTGAGCAGACACAGACGAGTTCCAGAAAGAGGAAGCGCCTACTTTCAATGGCCAAAACAATTCTTGGTTTCATGGCCCAGTGAGAAGAAAGTTCGAGTGCTCCTGACGACTTCACCCGGGTGCTCTCCAGCGCTCAGGGCGTTCTTCCTGGATGACTAGGGGCAGTGGGCCCGAGGGCAGCTCAGAGGCAGGGGCTGGAAAACAGCGGTGCTTGCAAATGGGGGCCAAGGAAGCCGGGTACAGGAAGGCAACCTAAGGTGCACCCACCAGCTTGAATCCAGACTCAGGGGCCTTCCAAAAGGGAGGCAGCGCAGATCCAGTGGACACGCCATCTTGGGAGAGGGTCTAATGCTGTTGGGGAGGCAGGTAAGCCACAAATAGGGAGAAAAATCTGTTGAAGAACTTGTGCATATATTTGAAGAAGAAATGGTAAAGAGTGGAATATATATATAGAACTCTTATAATGTATGAATAAAAACAACTCAATTTAAAAACAGTTAAACTATAAACCAATATTTTTTGATAGTCAAAAAGCTACACATAGTTAGGTGACAGAATCTGGTTAAGCATTGCCTAGTACCTGTATACTAGGCATATGATCACCACAGTAAAGGTGACAAGCAAGCTGCCAAGCCCTCCAATGTCCTCATCCTCTTCCAGAATCCATCCTCTTCTGACTGCTCCCACCCAGACAGTCACAGGCACGCACAGTGACCATTCCTGGCCACAGACAGCCAAGGGACTATGGCCAAATCCAACCTTGAGATTGCAGCTCCTCCACAGAGGAGGAGCTGGTGATCTGCATTCCCACCAACATCGCCTTCTACACCATGGTAGTTTATTTGTTCCAAATCCAGAGAATGCAGTCCAGTGTAGGGAACATTTCCAACTGTCCAGACACTGTGTAACAAGAAGGGAGACTATGATACTTGGGGATAAGGACACTTGGACCTCTCAGAACTTAGACCTGGAGTGAAAATCTCGCTCTCCCTGGGGGCCCAGGGGCACAAGCAGCCCTTGGTAGAATAGCTAGGATGGGAGGTGGAGCCATTCAGAATGCTGCTGTGCCCTGACCTTTGACCTCAGGACTTCATTTCCCCTCCCCCTCTGTGCCCTGACCTCTGACCTCAGGACTCCATTTCCCCTCCCCCTCTGGCTCATCCATTCCAGTCTCTCTCATGACACAGCTGCTATGTGTCAGCCAGACAGACACTTGGTCTAGTTGGAGAAGTCCTCTGGGACAGTAGCTGCTAATGCTCCGAGAGGCCTGTGCACTGCGGGACAGTTAGCAGTGTCCCTAGCCTTGACTTGCCAGATGCCAGAAGCACCACTGACAACTGTGCCAACAAAATACGCCCCCAGATACTGCTGGGCTTCTCTGGTGCCCCAAATCACTCTCCTTTGAGAACCACTGCCTTTGATTTTTTTCACTTTGAATATTTGTTTTATAAACCTAGACCTATATATCAATGGTTTAAAATGCAACTGTGTGTCTGTATTCAACAAGCGGCCACCCCGTGGAGTTTTGGGTGGTTGTGCACAGACTATGTGCAAACTGGCGAGCCATTGCTTCCTCTCAGAAGTGCTGCCTCTGCCTCAGAGGCTCAGTATTTATGATGTCTCTGAGACTCCTCTGTTAGAATCATCTTTGAGGCAAACAGCCGTAATGGAAATAGTTTCTAAAATATAGCTTCAGTTTATTTTTAACCATAAGCAAGCTTTCAGGTTTGCTCATACACTAGCCAGTAGAGTGAAAGCCTGCCTAAATGTGAGCTACATCCTCCGGAGACACACCACAAGCCCGCTGCAAGTGTCTCCTGCACACATGGACAGAGCCTGCCCTGGCACTGCAGATCACCTCCCTGCCTGTCCCTCTCCCCCATCGCTGAGGCCTTGGAGACTCCTCAACACAAGATTCAGCTCCAGGCCCCGCCCTGACTGACCTGGATGCAAAGGGTCAGGGCTCATGAGGGGCACTTGTCCCACTCCAGCTGTGGCCACCCTACCTGACGATCAGAGCACCTCTCTGGGCAATGTGCCTTTCCCCTGAACTCGGGTTCCCACTGGAAGCAAATCTCAATTACAAGAAAAATGGTGGGTGGAGGGTGCAAAATGCCTGAGTGGTGAGTACAGTTGCTCAACTTCTCCAGGACAAAGTATCTGAAATCTGAAGGATGGTAGCTTGGAGGGAAACTGAGGTGAGAGGAGGGCACCGAGGAATGATGATGGACCTGTCAGAGGACAAGAAAATAAGGCTAAGTGGGGCCAAAGATGTGGCCCGCACTGCAGAAGAGAAACCGGGGTGCCATGAACTCTGTTCATGGAGAACAGCTCTGGGACCGGGAGAATCTGAGGCAGTTGGAGACAGTAGAATGAACACGAGACTCTGACTTCAGAGTGACCCTCTTCTTGCAACAGTTGCTGGGTGGCTGAGGTACAGTGCCCCAGGACAGAGTCACATGGGGCAGGCACTGGCAGGGACCCCATTTCGGTGGAGAGCTAGGTGTTTGAATCTCAGTCCCTGAGCAGCTCCGTGGTGGCTTGACACAGCCAAGGTCCCAGAGTGGATGAGGGAAGAGTAGTCAGGGGAGACTGCCCGCAGCTGGAGAGCAGGTGGGGTGAGGGGGTTCCACATAGAGGCAGGCCCTGGGGATCGCAGACCCAAGTCCTGTGGCCAGACACCAGTTTCGGCCTGAGTTACACAGGACTGGCGCCGTGTTCCCACTGCTAAGCAGATGCCTAAAACAGGCCTGCTGGTAGGTTATTACTCCACTATCCCTGGTAGATACCACTGCAACGGGGGGCTCTGTTACTGCTGCAGTTGAATTGACTGTGTAGGAATAATCCTGACATAAGGGACAGCTTAGTGAACTTTCTGCCAAACCTTCCCACCCAGAGAGAGGGACAGCAAGCCTGAATCCAAGGCCTTTGGCTGGGTCCACTCTGCAGAGCACCTCCACCCTGGCAGAAAGATCCTGGGTCTCAACCCCTGCTTCACGGGGGTGGGATCAGAGAAGCGGTGGGGTGTCGGCACTCGTGCTCACAGACAGAGAAGCTCCATCTCGCCAGGAAATCTAATCCGTATTCCCAGTGGACATCTTCCTGCCTTCCGTTTTTGTGTGCCTCTTAGGTTATGTACTAACACGAGGTTTTAGGTTCTGTTGGGGCTTCCTGTGGGTCAGTGCTTCGCTTGTGTATTTGTTCTTTCACTGGCTCTGATTGAATAGGTGCCTAGGTTCTCTCTCTTGTCAGCTCCTTATTTAGTTTCTTTACCTCAAACCTCCAAGACAATGTTACTAACATTTTAATATTCTTTTTCCAAACCCATAAACTCCTCCTCCCAAGTTTAAATTTACCACCCTTAGCCCCTTCAGTCACCCTTGTCTTCGCTAGTATAATTCCTCAGTCCTTCTATTCTAACCCTTTGGCTCCTTAATGTCTTACCGAGCCTGTTGTCCTCTGTGTAAGCAAGTGACAGCAACCACATAGCTTCCACCATCACAAAGGGCACCCTCCTCCTCCCTGTCCTGCCCTTGCCCCCAAACAACATCCTCGGAAAACTCCCAGTGCTAAACCTTTACCTCAACTACAAATACTCCAACGAAATCAAAGCCCACTTCAGTCTTCCCATCCACCACCAGTCTCCCTTCAAATCTCCCCCTTAGTGCTGGACAGGACTGGTTCGAACACCCTCCATTCACCCTGCCTCAGCTCATCTACCTCACTGAAGAGCGAACACAAGTAGTAAGCAGCCGTGGCGCGCAGAGGGAACAGACAAAGTAGCCGCAAGGACAGCCATGTACAAGTGTCGCAAGAGCGAAGCTGTGGGTGCTGTTAGAAATTGGAGCAGTCCTTTCAGCAAAATGTTGGGGGAGAGTTGAAATCACTTACAGTAAATAACAGAAGGAGTAAATGCTAGCACTGGCTGCACAAAGCTAAAGATTATTCACAGGGAGGCAACAGGCTAATAAAAGTCTCCAAGTAAGCCACAAACTCGCCTCACTTCTCCTCCTCAGACTGCCGCGAGCTCTCCCAGACACAAAGAAGGAGAAAAAAGGAGGTTCATATATATAATTTTTAATATTTTTAAAAATCTATGTGCAAGTAGGAGAAGGAGGAAACAAGGAAACAGGAGATCTCTAAACAACCTTCCCAATATCCCCAAGCCAGAGCAAAGTGTCGAAAAGGAAAAGCAAATACCAGATAGCAGAAATCTATGAGAAAGTCTTAGAAGAGATGAAGAAAATAGAGGAATTCAAAGAAGAAATGAATCAAAAGTTTACAACAATCACAATCAATATGCCCATGGTGAAATTCAGGGAAGTGGGTATAAAACTGGATATGCTAACAAAAAACAGTTCAAAATTTTAATGACAGGTTCAACAGGAATGTAGAATTCTCAGAAATTTGTCAGACAGAAATCCTTGAAGTAGGGCTAGGGGGATACATCAGCGGCATAAGCACCTGCCTGGCAAGCAAAAGTCCTGAGTTCAATCCCCAGTACCAAGAAAGGAAGAAAGGAAGGGAGGAAGGAAGATAGATAGATAGATAGATAGATAGATAGATAGATAGATAGATATCCCTGGAATAAAAAACTATGCGATTCATACTTTGCAGAAAGGGCCCATGTGAAGACAGTGTCTCATACTGAGGATGAAATAGTGAATTTCAAGAGAGAGTTCAAAGAAACCTGAAAGGAGAGAATAAGAGAAGACCTCCCAACAGCTACTAAATGAAAACAAGACCAATGTAAGGCTAGCTAGAGTCAGAGAAAACCCTAGAAGATTGTGCAGATAGATTCACAAAATACTTACAGAAATTATGGAAGAAAACGTCCACACTATAAGAAAACATCATAAAATACAACTGAGTAACACTTGTAGAACACCAGCACTGACACAGTGAAAGGAGTTCACCAAGGCATATTCTCATTAAATTCACAGACATCCAGCAAAAATCACAGAATTTTATTTTATTGTTTTTACTTTATGTCCAACAAAACTTTATACTTTTTCTGTATAAATGTCTTGCATACCTTAATTTGTGTATATTCTACAGGAAATTTTGAGATATGGTTATATCATCATAACCCATTCTGTGGATTGTCTTCTCACTCTGTTCCTGATTTCTTCTGCTATGCGAAAGCTTTCTAGTAAGATGAGTTCCCAATGTTGATTTTTTGTTATAACTCCTGGGCAATTGGGGATTTGTTCATAAAGTCTTTGACTACACCTGTATCTTCTGGAGTTCTACCTCTTCTATTTTCCAGCAGACTTACTGTGTCTATTTTAATATTTAGCTCTTTGATCCAATCTGATTTTAGTTTATTGCATGGAGATAGACATGAGTCTAGTTTTAGTCTTTGGCATGTGCAGAGCCAGTCTTTCTAGCTCTGGAGAAAGAGACTGTCCTTCTGGCGAATGTATTTGGGCCCTTTGTCAAAGACCAGGAGGCTGGGTGCATCTGGAGGTCTTTCTGCACCTTCTGATCTGTTCGACTGATCCTCAAGTCTGTCTTGGTGCCAGGACCACGTTGTTTTTTTTTTATCACAGTAGCTCTGTGGTACACAGTAGCTCTACAGCTCAGTGACTGTGATGCCCCCTGACTTGCTGCTGTTGCTCAGGATTACTTTTGCTATTCTAGGTCTCTTTTAATTCCAAATGAATTTTAGCAATTTTTCCTCTAGTCTCAGAAGGCATGCTAATGGTATTTTGATTGGGACTGCATTAAATCTGCATAGCAATTATGGAATATGGCCATTTTCCCTATGTTAGTTCTTTTTACCCTAGAGAAAGGGACATACTTCCATTTTCTGCTATCTTCTTCAATATCCTTTTTCAGAGTACTCTGATTTTCTATGTACAGATTTTTATACTTCCTTTAAGTATTTTTTTCAGGTGTGATATGGAATTTTTTATTTTTTATTTTTTTCCATAATTTTGAGAGACAAATAGCAATGAGACAGTTTCAAATCAAATTGGTATGACAGTTTCAATAATTAACAGATTGCATACTCTCTTCCTAGTGGTTATTTGCTGTACAGTATGGCCATGACTTATCCACATGGCTGACACTGACAAAGGATCTACAATCTGAGGTACAAGATCTCAGGGTAAATCCTGAGGGGATTTGACTGACCTAAGTATTTTTTTATTCTATTGCGAAAGGTGTTGCTTCCCTAATTTCTCTCTCAGTGAGTTTTTCATTTGTGTATAGCAATGCCATTGAGTTTTGAGTGTTGACTTTGTACCAAGCTACACAACTGTATCTGGTTATTAAATCTAGAAGTCTTTTGGTGGAGTTTTTGGGTTCCTCTATATAGAGTATCCTGTTATCCACAAGTAATGATAATATAACTTATCCCTTTCCTATCATAATTCCTTTTATTTCTTTCTCTTATCTAATTGCTCTGGCTAATGTTTCCAGAACTGTATTGACTAAGAGTGGTGATAATGGACATCCTTGTCTTGCTCCTGATTTTAGAATGAAAATTCTCAATTTTTGACCTTTTAGTATGATGTTAGATTTTGGTTTGCTATAGACAACTTTCATCAGATTGAGATAAAGATGATCAATTCCAATTTTCTGTAGCATTTTTAACATGAATGGGTGTTGAACTTTGTTGACTACTTTTTCTCCATCTATTGAAATAATCACGTAATTTGGCCCTTGGATCTGTTGGTGTGGTGTATTACATTGATTGCATGTACTGAATCATCTTTGCATCCCTGGTTCACCCTAAAGAAAGAAGGATTGTTCAACCTGCATAACTTAATAAGTGTAGTTCAATACTTAAATAGGAGCAAGGTAAGAAAAAAATGATCATATCAATAGATACAGAAAGAGCTTTTGAAAAAACCCAACACCATTCATGACACAAATCTTCAAGAAAACAGGTACACAAGGGCCATACCTACATCTGATAAAGGGTAATTCTGACAAACCAATAGCCAGCGTTGTACTGCACTGCACTAAAATCAGGAACATGACAAGGATGCCCACGCTTATCTCTTCTCTTCAACATAGAACTTGAAATATTAGCCAAAGCAATTACGCAGTAGAAGGACATACAGGAGATCTATAGAGGAAAAGAGGAATTCAAGTTAATTTGAATTATCATTATGTGCCAATGACATGATACTCTACATAGAAGTCCCAAAGAACTCCACCAAGAAACTCTTACGATCCATAAAAATTTCAGCGAAGTAGCAGGATCCAAGATCAGCATACAAAAATCATTAGCATTTGTGTTCATCGACATTGAACAGGATGAGAAGGAAATTATGAAAACAATATCAATCATAGTAACTTCAAGAAAAATTAAATAGCTGGGAATTAGCCTAACCAAGGAGGTGAAAGACCGCTACACAAAAACCTACAGTGTCCTGAAGAAGGTGTTTTTTTTTTATATTTATTTATGTGTGTGTGTGTGTGTGTGTGTGTGTGTGTGTGTGTGTGTGTGTGGCCAGCTCAGCCTACCAAGGGGCGGGGCTGGCTGGCACGTGGTGCTGGGGGATTGAACCTCGGTCCCTGTGCTTTGCTAAGCTTGTTCTAAGTAGGTGCTTTAGACCACTGAGCCATCTCACCAGCCCATGAAGAAGGTGTTTGAAGGGGACATCAAAACATGGAAATATGTCCTCTCTTCCTCAGTAGGCAGAAAAAAAAAAATACTGTCAAAATGCCTATACTTCCAAAACTTTTATTCGTATTCAATTCAGTCCCAATCAAAATACCCAATGCAGTTCTGGAAAAAAACAATCCTAAAACTTGTATGGAACCAAAAGAGACCCAGAAAAGCAAAAATAATTTTGAGCAATAAAGGCAAAGCAGGCTGCACAGAAATACCTGACTTTAACCTATACTATAAAGAAATAGTGATTAAAAATGATGTGGTCCTGGAGCAAAAACAGACACATGGATCAATAGAACAGAGATGAAGGTACAGATACCCCACCAAGCCCACTCAACTATTTGATCTTTGACAAACATATTAAAAGCATATGTTGGAGGGAAGTGGTGTGTTGGGAAGACAGGTTATTTATTTGTAGGAGAATGAAACTGGACCTTCATTTCTCACCATATCCTAATTTAAATTAAAGTGGACAAAAATCTAAACAGTAAACCCTCTGGAACATAAAGTAGGTAGAACAATTGAAATCATAGGCATAGGAAAGCATTTCCTAAGCAGAACCTCAATTGCAAAGAAAGAGTAGCAATAATAAATACATGAGAGTCTTCATTCTATGAGATTCTTAAAAGCTCTGTGTAGCAAAAGAATTAACAAATGTATGAAGAAGCAGACTACAGAATGTAGAAAACTTTTTCCAGTGACTCTTCAGAGGACTGACATATAGAATATGCAAAGAACTAAAAAGCAAAACTAAAACACCTAAAATTAAGGATCCCAGGCAATAAATGTTCTAGAGAAATGAACAAACACTTCATGGAGGAATGAACACAAATGCTCAACAGATATATGAAGAAATGTTCAGCATCTCTAGCCACTAAATGCAAATTAAAACAACACTAAGATTCCCTCTTACTACAGGAAGAATGGCCATCATTAGAAAATCAACTATAACAAATGCTACTGTGACCGTATGAGGAAAGAACCCTCCGGTGTTGCTGGTGGGAATAGCAACCGTTGCAACCGTTATGGAAATCAGCATAGAGACATCTCAAAGAACTGAAATTACAAATCCCACAGGACCCGGCTCACGGCCTACTTGGTATCTTGCCCAAAGTGCTTAAATAATCATATCACAGCTGGGGAGATGGCTCAGTAGAATAAGCATTTGCCCAGCAAGTGCAAGGGCCTGAGTTCGATCCCTGGTTCCACCAAAAAAATTAAAAGAGAAACTTTTCAAGAATTAAATAATCATACTACAGCTGTACGTGTGCCACAGTGTTTATCATAGCTAAATCCCGGAAGCAGCCTGTGTGCCCACCAAAAAATGACTAGATAAAGAAATGGATATTTACATATAATAGAATACTACTTGATTATAAAGAACAACACATTGGAAAAAAAAAAAAAGAATCAGACATTGGAGACATCTGTAGAAAAGTTGGTGTGCCTGGAAAATATAATATTGACTGAAATAGACACAAGCTTAAATATCATACAGTATCTCTAATTTGATTGAGGTGAAATATAAAGGAAATTATGAAGATGGATAGAAATGCACACAGGGAAATATCTCTTGTGATGGGAAAATGGTTCAAGGAAACAAGGGTGAGAGGTGAGGAGGAGGGGAAGGGAAATGAGCAGAACAAGTTGGACTCTTTTCCTGATGGAGTACAACTGATGACTTTTCAGTGAGACTTTTTTTTTTTTTTTTTTTTAGAAATTCACAAACACAATTTTAGCTAGTGCTAGTATGGTCTCTCCAGCCCCAATCTGGAACAGTAGACTTGCAGGACTCTTGTCCACTATGGGGATTTCATCACTCCTCTGGGGGACTGCTTGGCCAAAGCTTTCAAGCTGTCTCCTGGCTAGCTACCTCCTCCATATCCTCCATATCCATATATGGTTTGTAGGAAACACAAATACCTGCCCTGTAGTTCAGTGAAAGTTATGGCTACCAATGATCAACCTCTACTCTCTTCACTCTGAAACTTCTGCCACACAACAACATGCTTTTATGCTTTGTATCCTACTGAAACACTAATCACCAAAGCCAAACTCAAGTGGACACCGATAGCACCCTCCCAGGAATCCTTCCCTATGTACCACAACATCTTTGGGTAGCGTCAACTCTGAGAAACCACCTGTCTAATATTGAAATGGGAGGGATGTCATTCAACTGGATTCAGGGCAATAATTGGCCTCATTTAGCCACCTAATTGTATACAAATTACATTGTCTTCTTTTAATATGCCTTAACTATAGAGAGTAGCTGAAGCTGGAAATACTTCAGTCCTGAGAAAAACATCTTGCCTGAGACAATTCCAGTCATTAGTTGCTAGGCATCCCTGTGTGCATGATATTAACTTTATTAAAAGTATAAATAGTAACTCAGTGACACAGCATCCGCCTTGCAAGTGTGAGGTCATGAGTTCAATTTCCAATACCAAAAAATAAAAAGTTCCAATAAATGCTCCTACGGTGGCTGCTCAGTTCCTCTTTTCTCATCAGGAGACAGCGCTCCACCTGACCTCAGCTTTTGTCTCTTGTCTTTATTCCTAAATCCCTTCACCACTTTTTCCCAGGACCAGTGAGAGCTGCACAAGATACAGGACTTAACTTTTTAAATTTTTGATCTTTTTAAAAATTTTATGTACTTAGTACAGGGTCTCAGTACACAGACTGGACTCATAGTGATTCTCCTGTTTTCAGCCTTCCAAGTGCTGGGATTACAGGCGTGGGCCACCATGCCCAGTCTCAACTGCCACCTCAGCAGGCCCCAGGGGTGGGGCTGGAAAGGCATGCTGGAGGATCGAGCCCCAGTCCCTGTGTCTGCGTAAGCAGGTACTTTAATCCACTGAGCTACCTGACTGGCCCGTAAATTTTTATATTTTTTATTAGTACAAGACACAATGTTATAAGAGCCCACATGGGATGAAGTAATAGTCAAGGGACATAAAACAGGTAACTTGAAGAATATTAGCACCTCCATATTCATTCCAGTGCTATTTACAGTAGACAAGATCTTGAAACCCAGGAGTGAACAGGTAAAGGATAGCACATGAGCATATGCGTGTGTGTTTGTGTGTGTAACAGAATGTTTTGCATCCGTTAAAAAGAAGATTCTGTCACTTGCAACATGAACCTGGGGACACTCTGGTAAGTGAGTTCAGCCAAGCATGGAAAGACAAATGCTAAAAAAAAAAAAAATCACTTCTATGCCAAATCTAGGAAAAGTTCACACTTGCAGAAACGAAGAACAAAATGTTGGTTTTCAAAAATGAAAAGGCCGGGCTGGGAAGATAGCTTGGCAGTCTAATCGCCTGCCTGGCAAGCACAAGGCCCCGGGTTTGATCCCCAGTACCACATGCCGTGCTGGCCCGCTCTGTACAGGTCACCAAAACTGGGAATGGTGGCACGTGCCTGTAATCCCAGCACTGGGGAGGTTGAGACAGGAGGATCACCTCGAGTCCAAGCTGCATAGTAAGACTCTGTACCAAATAAAAAAAAAAAATTAAAAATAAAAAGAAATGAAAAGGCTGGGGTAAGCGAAATACACGTCACAGAACGCAGAATGCATTCTGAAGGTCTGACGTATAACATGGTAACTGTTGTTAATAATACTGGACTATATTTTTGAAATTTGCTAAAAAAGTAAAATGTAAATGTCCCCAGTCCATGAAAAGAGAAGAAAACTATGCAAGACTATGGGTCTATTCATTATCTTGCCTTAATCATTCCATTATATTTACTGGCACACTGTGCCGGCCCCACCCCCAGGGCATGCTGAGATAGTGACTGAAACCAGGAGTGGTGGTGCGGGCCTGTAATCCCAGCACTTGGGAGGCTGAGAACAGGAGAATCACTATGAGTCCTATCTACATAGTGAGACCCTGTAGACTCTGTACTAAATGCAATAAATAAATAAATAATTTCATTTTATATATATACACATTAAAAATACATGTTTTATTTGCCAATTAGACCCTAATATATGGAGGGGGTAGAAAGAAATTGCTGTAGCTATTGCTTCAGAAAATACGGCATATTGTGTTAACAACACGTAAATTGAAAAAGAATGTCGTGTATATTACTTCCAAAACGTCCGCCATATGTTTGAAAGAATACTGTGAATCTTGTTGAAGACATATTCAAACACATGTTCTTCAGCTTTTTCTTTTGCATTTTTGATTTTTGTATCATAGTTCATTGTCGCCACTTCTATATCTTTCTTTTTCTCTTGCTCTGACTTATTTCGGTCTTGTATTGTTTTGATTTCATTCTCTAACTCTTCAGTGTAACTTTCTATCTGAAGTTTCACCTTGTGCTTCATGTTCTCCACGTCCTTGTAGATGTTCTGGGAAAAGTGAGCCCCTCCGTTCTCCCGCACCATTTCCTCTATTAGCTCCATGAGCTGCTGCACTTGGGCTTCCTTCTCGGCCGCATCCGCTTTGTTGTTAACGGCGAATTTGCGGTCCCCGCACTCCTCGATGATGCTTTTCAGGTTTACCTCCGCATCTTCCAGGAATTCGCTCAGGCTGCCGCCGTCGAGCTCGTCTTTGCGCGTGAACAAGACCATCATGTGCTTCATGGCTTCCGTGCCAAAGACAGCCTTGATCAAGGTCACGGTGTTCTGCTCCTCCTCCGTGTAGCGGCCCAGCTGTATGACCAGGATGATCGCGTGCGGGCCGGGGCAGGAGGCGACCACGCAGCGGCTGATCTCTCTACACGTGGTTGCCAGTTTCTCCTTGGTGTCGAAGAGTCCCGGGGTGTCAACAACAAGGAGATCTTTCCCGTTCCACTTTCGGGTTTGTGTTTGACAGCTCTTGGTGACAGCTTGGGCAGAAACTTTAGAGCAAAACGCTTGCTTCCCAAGGATGGTGTTTGCGGTGGCGCTCTTCCCGCTTCCAGTTTTCCCAACCAAGACGATCCTGAGAGCACTGTCCTGCTGCCCAGCCATGTTCACGCAAGGAGATCTCGGTGCTGTGCAGAGGCCCTGAGGGAGGAAAGAGAGATGCCAGCGCGGGTAACTGGGAACCAGATCCATTCTTTTTTTTTTTTTTTTTTTTTTTTCTTTCTCTTCTTTCAGTGAAAATTCACATTTTGGTATTTTTCACGTATATTTTGGTAGAGACAAAGATAAACAGCCCAATTAGTAGGGAAGAGATAATAGAGAAATTAAAGTTTCTGCACAGCGGAGCGCCTAGAATGGATGACTTCACAAGCAACCAGCCATAAATTTTTAAAGTTCTGATCGTCTCAATGCTAAACTGTTCATGATCATATAAGAATGTCCCCACTAGCACCACCAGCCACATGCCAATCTGCTGGCCCATGCCCAAAGCCGGAACCCAAATTAAATGCATTCACATCCCCGCCCCTGTCGCCTGCCCAAGTGCTCAAGCCAGGACTAAAGGCAAGCATTCCCATGCCCCTGTGCCCACTGCCACTGTCACCAGTTATAGCCAGAGAAACTCCAGGGACACTATGCCCAGCATCCAGCTACAGCACTAGCAGAGCAGTCTTCAGGGACAAGCCTTCCACTCTGAAAGTCACCTCTCTAAGAAGACAGAAACCGTGGGCATGCTAGATGTGGAAAGATGACCACAGAGACATAAGAAGCATGAAAAAGGAAAGAAAGCCTGGTGTAGTATCGCACACTCATAATCCTAACATTCTGGATGCTTAGGCCAGGAGGATTGTGAGTTCAAGGCCAGCTTGGGCTACATAGCGAGTATAATCTTATCCCTATCCCCTAATCTCCAAATACCAATGATACTCTTCACAGAACTAGAAAAATAATCCTAAATTTATTGGATGCACAAAAAAACCTCAAGGTAGCCAAAGCAATCCTGAACAACAACAACAAAACCACACACAGCTGGAGGCATTACAACATATGATTGCAAGACACACTCAAAGGCACAACAAAAGCAGCATGGGACGGCCATAAAAAGATACATAGACTAATAGAATAAAATGGAGGTCAAGAATAAACCCACAGATCTACAGCCTTCCTTATCTTCAACAAAGATGTTCAAAACACAGTGAAGAAAAGACACTCTCTTCAATAAAATGGTGTTGGTAAACTGGATATTCACATGCAGAAGATTGAAACCTGACTCATACTTCTTAAGCAAAAATCAATTTAAAATGGACCAAACAGGACTGGCCTGATAGCTCAGTAGACTAAAGTGCCTGTTTCGGCAGAGTGCAGGGGCTGGGGTTCGATCCCTTGAGTGGCATGCCAGCCCCACCCCTGGGGTGCACTGAGACAGCGATTGAGACTGGGTGTGGTGGTGCGGGCCTGCAATCTCAGTACTTGGGAGGCTGTAAACAGGCAGATCACTATGAATCTGATCTAGTAGTGAGACCCTGAACACCCTGTAGACCCTTCCCTAAAATACAAAGAAAAAAAAGTAGCTATGCTGGAGAGCAGAATGGAAGCTCCCACACACACACACACACACACACACACACACACATAACACTAAACACAACAATGACACTCCCTGGTCTGCAGAAAAGTGGGTGGAATTGGAAGACTTTTTCTTAACTGGAATGCCAGGCTCAGAAAAACTAACACTGCATGTTAGGTTCTTGGGCATGTAGGCCTTTGTGTGAAGCCAGTTTGGATGTGGACTGGTGATTGCCGGGTGGCTGGGAAGGCTGGGGGCACAGAGGACAAGGAGAAGTTGGGCAGTGGGCGCCAAAACAGTCAGATAAAAGGTGAAGCCACTCTGCGGCACAGCAGGGCGATCCTAGTTCACACTAAACTGTTGTGCATTTCTTGGAAAACTAGGAGAGAGGAGCTGAAGGCCCTAAACATAAAAAAATGCTAAGGAGGCTTAGGACTTTAGCTCCCTGGTGGAGTGCCCAACTGCCTGCCTAGTGAGTGCAAAGACCTGCATGCAGCCCCCAGTACCAAAAAAGAAGACACTTTTAAGAGGAAATGATAAGGATCTGGGCATGAGCGTTACCCTGACTTCATTGGTACACGTCATTTACACATATTGAAACATCATGCTGAGCTGCGTGAATCTGTGCACTTACTTTAATCAAACAGAAAAAAAATACAGAAATTCTAACACTATTTTTGTGAAACACATATAATTCAAAAAGAAAACCACAAGTGTTTCTCATTTGTGATTATTGATACAAAAATCCTACGTGGATGGTTAAATGCTAACAAATAACACTCTATGTTAGAGATTTGTTGCACAACTGCTAGTGTAAAGGGCTGGGGCCGATAGCTCCGCGGCATAAGCACCTGCCTGGCAAGCGCAAGATCTTGAGTTCGATCCCGGTTACAAAAAACAAACAAACAAAACAGCAACAACAACAACAAAAAACACCAGCATGGTTACATAAGACAATATTCATTGTCAGAATATATGCCATTAATAGAGCCAGATGAGAATTACTAGATGCAGAAAAGATATTTAATCAAACTTCACATTAATTCTTGGTTGAAATACTTTATAAAATAAGAACAAGTAGACACTGCTTCAACGGGGCTTCAGATACACACAAATTTCATTTTGCCATCTTTTTTCTCTAAAAATAAGAAATTGATCATCAATTCATTTGGATGGAAAAAAGTGACAATTATCCCAGACATCAAGAAAAAAAAAAGAGTGAAAGGTAAATTATTACAGTTTTGTAATTAAAAAGAATAAGATGTTGATGAATGACCAGAAACATAGAGCCATGTAACAAAAACAGAAGATTCAGGCATAGAGCCTCATGGTGACTGCATATTCATTTATAAGGAATTTAACAATTTTGTATTACATTTGCATTCCAGAAGTTGCCATCGCCTTCCAGCTCCATATGCAAGCTACCTACCGACCGGAGGGGCTGGGAACGCGCGCTGGGGCCGGGGGGAGCACTCACCTAGCACTCCAGGCCTAGGGTCCAGGGTGGTAGAGCGGGAATCGGGAGCCGGCCTGGAGAGCACCAAGTGCCTATTAAAGTTACCAGCAAGGCCTCTGCATCTACCACAGCACGCACTGATGGCAGGTCACTTGCTTAAAGCTCAGATTAGCCTATTACTATGAGGTACATGGACACCAAGCTAAGAAATCTTACACCCCCACCGGCCTCTCCCCTTCCCATCCCCACCCCCACTGTCGCCCAGCTGCATTTGCTGTTGACTCGGCACCTCGCCCCTGCAGACCACAATCCGCCCCCACGGGTGCACCCCACCCACACTGCCCCTCACAGCTCCATGGCGAGGGCATCCTCTTCTCTGCGAGGCTCACCTTCTTTTGAAGGAGCTACTGGGTTCTCAGGTTTTCTCCGGGGAGGCTGTTTGAGCCGGTGCTTCTGCTTTAACAGTGAAAGCAAAATGTTTGCACCTCCGAAAACCCCTCTGTCAGGAAGCTCTACTGGGTGGAGCCAACCAACGAAAGGGCCCTTTTAAAAAAATATATATTTTATTCATTTTAATGAGAAAAAAAGATAAAATAGTAATGAAACAGTTTCAAAACAGATTAGTAGAATGATTACAATAATCAACACATTGCAAATTGTTGTCTGCATAGTAGTTATTCAGAGAACAAGATGCAGACATGATATCTTGTCTAAACAATATTTTTTTATCCTGCATTTTAAGGAAAGGTCTACAGAGTGTTCAGGGTCTAACTACTAGATCAGACTTTGTAGTGATTCTCCTGTTTACAGCCTTCCAAGTGCTGGGATTACAGGTGTGTGCCACCACGCCCAGTCTCAATCACAGTTTCAACGTGACCCAGGTGCTTGCAGGCACTTTAAAGTGCTTGCAGGCACTTTAATCTTCTGAGCTATTTGACCCACCCTTCTAAACAATATTAGTACAAACTTTTATTCTCAATGAACTAAGAAAAAGTATATGTACATTCTATCCTCTCTAATGTATGCGTATATATATATTTTTTTAATTTCTTTCCTCCCCTTTTTTTCCACAGAGAAACAGTCCTTTATTTACACTTTTATGACATTAGTAAGCATGACACTAGGTTGCCTAGCAACTGACAGCTAGCCCTCACCAGACCAGATGTTCATCTCAGGCGTGAGGTAGCTGGTTTGCTTTAGGCACTGGGCCAAATCCCACCTACACATGTTTGATCAATTTCCTCGTTCATGGCTCCCAACATACCCCCCTTTTTGTTTTGCTTTTTCAGAGATGGTGTTCCACCACAGTTAGAGAAGCTGTATAAGAGAACCTGTGTTGTGACATCCTATAACTCAGTGGTGTCCCAAATTTTCTGATCAAAGAGATTATGGGGCCACAGAGGAAAGCGATCGGTGATGTAGAGTGTGCCTAAAGAGAGTCACATGGAGAGAAAACATTCTCTCAGGCTTTCACAGAGAGCACACTGGTCAAGCAATGGCTGTGACTCATCCACATGGCTGACACCGACAAAAGATCTACAAGGTGTTGTACATGATTCCAGGGTAAATCCTGAGGGGATTTGACTGACCCTATCAAATACAAAGGTTACATTTTTAGTTATATAGGTCTTTTTTCCCCATAATTTTATTGAGGAACAAGTAGCAATGAGACAGTTTCAAATCAAATTGGTAGGACAATTTCAATAATTAACACATTGCATTTAGTTATATAGGTCTTGCTTTATCTTGGTCTTAACCATTCACAAGAAACAGGTTCTAGGGCTGGCGAGATGGCTCAGTGGTCTAAAGCACCTACTT
>NW_004524603.1:6063077-6070363 GCF_000260255.1 Octodon degus
AAAACACAGAAAAATCAAAAGAAACAGGTTCTTAAACAAAAAATATTGTTCTATAGGTGAGTGAATGCTTCAATTGTACCAAGTTGAAATTTTTTATTTACCTGATTGCTGCAAAACTAAAACTTTCAAAGCTGTATTTTTTTTTTCAGGGTACAGGGCTGGATTTTGAAAGTCTTAAAATGATACAAGCAGAGTGGGAGCCTGGTGGGTTACCTGGGATCAAAGGAAAGCAGGTCTTTTTTTGATATTTCCAACTGTCGAGCCTGCAGGGGCTTCGTGGTGATTATACAACAGGAATTTTTTGTTTAGTCTTTCAGGAAGGTCTCAGGTTATTCATTCACAAATTAACAGCACTGAGGCATGAAGCCAAGAGGGCCTAAACAACTGGGTGACAAAAAGAAAGAAAAGAAAGCTGAGAATTCTGCTAATGACCCCATGGCTCAGTCTGTTTTCTACATTGTTCCTCTAAACTTGAAAATGTGTATAACTACCCCAGCAAAGATGCACCCAAAAGCTCAGCACTTTCTCTGCTGCTGGGTGCAAGGCCAGTGTGAAACCTAACTTACTAAGACATTGCAGAAATAATAAAAGGAGTATTTCCTCACACTGTCTTGGCTCTTACACAAATAGACTTAGTCCATCTAGCTCCTGTTGCTTTCTATAACAAAGTGCCAGAAAAGTAGAGGACAAAACCACACAAATTTATTCTCTTGCAATTCTGGAAGTCCGAAATAAGCCTGAAGAGAATCAAGTCAAGATGGTGGTAAAGCTGTGCACGCCGGATGCTCCACAGGACAGTCGGCCCTCCACCTCCCCCTTCTGGAGGCCGCCGGTGCTCCTTCCTTGGCTACTGCCATCACGCTGCCTTCTTCCTCTTTTGAACTCTTCTCTCTTGTCAAGATTTCTGTGATTACCTTTAGGACTCCCCCACACACACTCAGTAATCTCGGCACCTCAAGATTCCTCCCTGAACCACGTCTTCACACCCCACTCTGCTGTGTAAGGCAGCGCTCACAGTTTCTGGGCATTTTGAACATGGTTATTTTTGAAGGCACATTGATTCAGCCAGCCATAATCTGCCCTCTGGGGCCGGGGAGATGGCTCAGTAGAACAAACGCTTCCCTGGCAAGCGCAAGGGCCTGAGTTCAGTCCCTGGTTCCGCAAAAAATAAAAAAAATCTGTCCTCTGGTTTGCAAATATTCACGTCATGGCGAAAGACGTTCCACTTAGAACGGAGGTCAGAGAACAGTTTAAGAGCCTGTCATGGGGGGGCTGGTGAGATGGCTCAGTGGTCTAAAGCACCTACTTAGAACAAGCTTAGCAAAGCACAGGGACCGCGGTTCAATCCCCCAGCACCACATGCCAGCCAGCCCCGCCCCCTGGTGGGCTGAGCTGGCCACACACACACACACACACACACACACATAAATAAATAAAAAATTTAAAAAAAAAGAGCCTGTCATGGCCGTCAGAGGCACACGCTCAGGCCTCTTCTCTGGGATTTGCAATTTGATTTGTAAAACTTCTGACTTCTGCTGCTGTCTTCGTTTCTTCCCCTTGGTTTCAAATTGACCTTCCTTTGTTACTTCTCTCTAAGAAGACCATACATAGAGTGTCCTCTACTGCTATGCCAAAAATAATAAATACTGTGGATCAAGCTTGCCAGGGGATGAAGACACAGTTGCAATGCACATGTCACACCATGAAAGGGTTTATTTCTCATAATCCCTTAGATTCTCAAGAAATCACCAGCAAAATGATTATTGGCGATTCACTTGTGCATAGAAAAAACACATCCTGCCTCAGTCACACCCGTTTCCTGCCTCACCTCCTCTTCACTCTGTCCTTTCTCTCACTGAAAGTTGTGGTCACACCAGAGACAGAAAAGCCAGGCGACAGGGCCCAGCACCCTTTCTCCAGGCCTGCTGAAGTGGTCACAGGAGCTGGGGAGGGCTTGGCCGAGGAGAAGCGTCCTCATGCACACTGGCCTTGCTGAGCACCCCCAGAGTCCCCTGGTGAAGCAGAAGAGTCTCTCCGAAGTCCCAGCCCGCACCGGGGCCAGGTTCAGAGTCACCAAGCACTTCTCACAGTAGCGCCCCAGCCTCTCCTCCAGACCCTGCAGCATGGGGCTGCGGGGTCTGTGATTGAGGCCGCCTCGGGCAGGGAGGAAATGTTTGGAGAAGACAGAGGCAATGACGCTCTCTCCCGAGCAAATAAGGCTCCAGGGTCACCCTACATAATTGAGGCTGCTTTAAGCTGTGAAACCTCCAGTAACTATGAGCTGGATAAACCTTTCCTTCCCTAAGTTTGAGTGTCAGGTATTTGTCCCAGCAATGAGAGAAGACACCTATCTAACTAACTAAGACACCTATCAAAAGACTTTTAGAATTAACACCAAATTCAGTAAAGTAGCAGGGCATAAAATCAGCACACACAATTCAATAGCATATCCTGTACACTAGAAAGATATGGCGGGGGGACATGAGTCACAGTACCACCAAGAGAAAGTAAATACTGAGCAATTAACTAAGGAAGTGAAAGATCTCTTCAAGAAAAATAAAAAAACTACAGTACCACAGAAGAAGAAATCTAAGAGGACATCAGAAATGGAAAGATATCCCCCGTTCCTGAAGAGGCAAAACCAACATAGTCAAAAAAAAAAAGGGGGGGGGGGCCGGGGAGATGGCTCAGTGGAATAAGCGCTTCCCTGGCAAGTGCAAGGGCCTGAGTTCAAGCCCTGGTTTCCAAAAAAAAAAAAAAAGTCGTAATTCCAAAATTCGTACACACGGCAACTCCAATCCCAATTCCAACAGCATCCTTCACAAAAGTGCAGAAAGCCATCCTAAGCTTTGTATGGAACCGGAAGTGACCCTGCATGGCAAGACAGCTCCCAGCTAGAAGAGCAAGGCAGGGGGCATCACAGCCCCAGACCTAAGTTACATTGCCAAGCTACGGTGAGGAAAAAAGCCCACGATACTGGCACAAAAGCTAACCTGAGGGTCAATGAACAGAACAGAAGCTGCAAAACCAACCCAAGTGCATCTGTGACGCAACTATTTGATCTTTGAAAAGAAGGCAAAAACACACCCTGGGAGAAAGACCACCCCTTTAAGAACTGACGTTGAGAAACACTGGCTACCCACGTGCTGAAGAGTGGATCAAGACCCCTAGCTCTCAGCATATGCTAAGTTAAAATCAAAGTGGACCAGAAATGTTGAAACAGAAACTCTTAACCTGCTGGAAGAAAATACAAGCAAAACTTTTGAAGGTATAGGTGTAGGCCAGAACATCTGGAACAGAACAGCGGTTGTTCGGGAAGTAATTCTGGGAATCAACAAATGGGATCAGATCAAATTAAAGATCTTCTGCACAGCAGAAGAAGAAATCCCGACAGTGAAAAGACAAGCTACAGCATGTGAAGAGTGCCAGCCATTCCTCAGATAGAGGATTTTTAAAAATTTATTTAATTTATTTATTTGGTACAGGATCTTGCTATGCAGCTTGTACCCATAGTGATCCTCCTGTCTCAGCCTCCTCAGGGCTGGGATTACAGGCATGCACCACCTTGCCCCATTCTGGGGGCCAGCACAGCATGCAGTACCGGGGATCGAACCCAGGTCCTTTAGCTTGCCAGGCAGGTGCTTAGACCACCAAGCTATTTCCCCAGCCCCAGAGGATTTACATTTTGAATATATAAACAATTCAAAAAATTAGAACCTCCCCCAAAATAAAAGACCTAATTTAAAAATGAGCAAGTAAACTGAAAAAATACTTCATAGAAAAATTACAAATAAATACATGAAGAAATGCTCAACATTGCTGGCCATGAAAGCAACACAAACTGAAACAAAGCTAAGATTTCATATTATCCCAGAAAGGAAGACTGCCATCCAGAAGTCAGTAACAAGTGCTGGCCAGGCTGTCCTGAGAAAGGTTCGCCTCGGTGCGGTTGGTGGGGGTGGAAACCAATACAATCACTATGGAGAACAGTGTCACTTCTCAAAACTCCGAAACTAGAAATCCCATGTGACCCAGATATTTTCCTTCTAGGTATTTTCCTGAAAGAGCTAAGGACGTCATAATACACGCATCCACGCGGACCCGTGTTTGTAGCTGCACAAGCTAGAACAGGCAACTCTTGGGAGCGGCCTCTATGTCTGTCAGCAGAAGAATGGGTATAAATACAGTGTGATCCTCACACACACTGGAGTTTTCCCCGGGCATAAAGCAAGGTAAACTTGAGTCATTTGTTAGGTACGGCGTGAATTCTCTATGAGAAACCGAAGTATAAGTAAAGAGTAAAATAAAAGATAACAGGAAGTAGGGAGAGTTTTCTTGAAGGGGAAGAGGAGCAAGGGATTCAAGGAGGGAGAACGAGAGAGGGGAGGAAAGGGGGATGGAAAGGAAGAAGATACATTATGCGCATGAGCCAATCCCACACAAGGAGAGTAAACATACGAACTAAATGCACCTTCTGGGACCAGGGAGATAGCTCGGCGGTCTAAGCGCCTGCCTGGCAAGCACACGGACCTGGATTCGATCCTCAGGGCCACGTGCTGTGGCAGCCCTGCGCCAAGCCAGCCACCGATGTCAGGCATGGTGGCCCACGCCTGTGACCCCAGCACTGGGGAGGCTGAGACAGGAAGATCACTACGAGTCCGAGCTGTATAGCGAGACCCTGTACCAAATAAATAAATAAATTTTAAAAATAAAAACAAATGGGGCCGGGGAGATGGCTCAGTGGAATAAGCGCTTCCCTGGCAAGTGCAAGGGCCTGAGCTTACCCCAGTTCTGCCAAAAAATAAAAATAATAATAAAAAATAAAATAAAAACAAATAAATGCACTAATAAAAACGTGTCTTCTGTAGGCAGAACAAAGTTGGCTTGTATTTGTTTTTCAACTCATACTGTGAATCTTTGCCGTGTGGTCAAAATGTTTAATCCATTTACTCATTTTCACAGCACCTTCAGTGCGTAGGAAACACGCTCATCACGGCGAAGTGGAGCATAATGTACCTACTGATAAAATAGGGGGTCTGTCTACCATTTTGCTATTGGATATTTGCTTTTTGTTGTGGTGCCTTTTCGTTCTTTTTTTTTTTTAGGGAACGGTCTACAGGGTGTTCAGGGTCTCACTATTAGATCGGACTCGCAGTGATCCACCTGTTTACAGCCTCCCAAGAGCTGGGATTACAGGCGTGCGCCACCACGCCCAGTCTCAATTGCAGTCTCAGTGCACCCCAGGGGGCAGGGCTGGCACGGCAGGCCCTGGGGATTGAACCCCCAAACTTGATCCTGTTGGCAGGCGCTTTAATCCGCTGAGCTCTTTGGCCGGCCTTTTCTATTCTTCAATTGCCACAGTTTTGTGTTAGACATAAATTGTAGTGTAATATTTAGGTACCCTTGTCACTTCTTTCATATTTTAAACATAATCTTCTTATATTTCCTCAGTAATTGGCCTAGAGATTACAATTTACATTTTAATTTATAACAGTGGTAACAAACCAGTTCAGAGTAACTCCAACTTGAATTTTATATTGCATGGAAAACTTTGCTGTAACATGGATCTGTTCTTTTCCCATTTTTGTAGTTATTGCCTCAAAAAATATATCTTTATATATTGTATATGCATCAACAGAGATGAGTATTATCTTATGTAATTTAAAAAATCGGGGCCAGGATATAAGTGTCATTCTGGCAAGCAAAAGGTCTTGAGTTCAATCTCCTGTACCACAAAAATAAATAAATGAATTAAATAAATAAATAAATAAAATAAAAAATCAGGCCAGGAATGTAGCTCAGTGGCATAAGCACCTGCCTGGCAAGAGCAAGGTCCTGAGTTCAATCCCAGATACCACAAAACAAAACAACAATAAAATAAAAAATATCAAACCAGAGGAACTGAAAATAAAAACTATATTTAATTTTTCTATTTATCTCTAAGCGTTGATCTCAAGTTACCTTTACAGGTAACTTTATTTCTTCATTGCTTCATGTTGATATGATTTCTGGTCCAGTGTCTTTTCCTTTTAACCTAAATGATTCCCCTTAGTGTTTCTTGTAGAGCCGGCTACATGCAGTGAAGCCTTTCTGTTTTCATCTGGAAATGCCAATTTCTTTTTCATCTTGGAAGGTTTTTCATAGAAAGAAGCTGAGCTTGGCCCTCTTCTTCTTTCTGCCTTTTGTGTGTATCGAGCTCAGAGCTCTGACTGCTGTGGTTTCTCTTGAGAACCTGTCTGTCCTTCTCCCTGAGGGGCTCTCTATGCGATGACTCATTTCTCTTTTCCTATTTTCAAGAAGCTTTGTCTTTTTGTTCTTCTTCTTCCTTTCTGGTGGTGTGGCTGAGATTGTACCGGGGCTTTCACACTGAGCTACATTGCTAGTCCTTTTTTAAATTTTTTATTTTGAGACAGAGTCTCACTCACTCGCTACGCTGTGCAGGGTAGACTTGCATTTGTGGTCGCTCCCGTCTCAGCTCCTGCAAGCTGCAAATGTGCACCACTGACCCCAAACTATCTTGGTCTTCTAATAGCCTTATTATGACTTGTCCAGGGACAGCTGCCTCTGAATTCCCCTAAAGCCTATTGAGTTTCTCAGATGTGACATCAATGTTTCTCATCAAATTAAGTTTATAGCGATTGTTTCCTCAAATATTCCTCGCACCTCTTTCCTTCTCTTCCCAGGATCCCTTGGATGTGTGTCCCTATGTCAGCGGTGTTCCAAACATCTCTCTGGAAGCCTGTTCTCCTTCACTCTGTCTCCTCTAGACCGTGGATCTAAGTCACCTCTCATCAAGTTTGCTGGTTTCCCTACTCTGCTGTGGAGCTCTGTAGCAAAACTTTATTTATTATATATCTTTCAACCTGAGTTTCTTTTTATTATTTTAAAGTAATTTGTATCACTTTATTGGTGTTCTCTTTTGGGGGGGCAGGGGGTGCTAGTTCAGGCTGCCTTAAAGGCGGGTCTGGTGGGGCTTGTGGAGCTGGGGATTGAATAGCCGGCCCCTGAGCCCGCCTGAGTTTGCCCAGGCAGGCACTTTAAACAACTGAGCTCACCCACAAGCCCCTGTGTTCTCTATTTTTTGAGACACTGATCATGCTTTCTTTTAGTTCTTTAGACAGGATTTCCTCCAGTTCTTTGAAAATATACATATTTTTTTTTCAGGGTCTCACTACACAGCTCAGACTCATAGTGATCCTCCTGATTTCTGCCTCCCTAGTGCTGGAATTACAGGTACGTACCACCATGCCCAGACTCCATTGCCAGCTTAGCATGCCCAGGGGCAG
>NW_004524603.1:6070616-6099769 GCF_000260255.1 Octodon degus
AGAGAGAGAGAGAGAGAGAGAGAGAGAGAGTCTATGTGCAACATTTTCCTATTTGTCTGCTTGATAATATCTGTTTTTTCATGTGTTTAGTACAGGGTCTACAGGGTCTCACTACTAGATCAGACTCATAGTGATTCTCCTGCTTTCAGCCTCCCAAGCGCTAGGATTATAGGAGAACGTCACCACGCCCAGTCTCTATCACCATCTCAGCGCCCCCCCGGGGGCAGGGCTGGCACAGCGCGCCGGGGATCTACCTAAGCGCTCTGCCTAAGCAGGTGCTTTAGTCCGCTGAGCTATCTGGCTGGTCCTTATATCTGTTTATTTTTGTGGCACAAGGGATCAAATCCAGGGCTTCATGCCTGATAACCAAGCGCTGTACCGCTGAGCTGTGTCCGTAGACCCTGACATCTTAAATAACAGAATGTGAGTACTCTGCAGTTCTATTCCTGACTATACCAGGGTTTCTTGCTGTCGCTATTATTTTTGTTCCATTGTTTGGCAACTTTCCTGCACTACCTCTACACCCCTGTCCTCTTTGTTGTGTGTGGCCATTGTCGCCTCTGCTCAGGGAGTTCAGTGATGAATGGATGGTTGAACAAAGAGTTCCTTCACTCAGGAATTCCCCGGTCTTGGCTTCCGTGTGCTTCCGGGCCACGTATTCAGCTTGCAGCAGGAGCTCACAGCTCTGTCTTCTTTTCCATTTCCTGTTCCGGGCCTGTCAGAAATGAGACCTTGAGGCTTCTCTAATCTGAGCTGAGCATCTGCCCAGCCCTGGAGACGCGTTCTGAGCACTTCTTGGCCTCCCAGACTCCCAGGAAGGTGTGCAAGGTTTTCAAAGCTCCCAGCAGCGTCTCCTTGCATAGCTTTTCCCTTGAAGCTTGTTGTTGAGTCTCCTGCTTTTCACAATTGTACACACAGCTTTACAAGCTATATTTTTTGGAATGGTGCCAAAAAGCACCCACAAGGAAAAAGGCTGCTGGTGCTAACTAGGCAAGCACTAAGTCACGTCAAATAAAGACAAACTGTGGTAGTGGGGTCTCCCAGAAGAGTGCAAGACAGGTCGAATGGTGACATTCTGCTAGCGTGGGACTGCAGGGAAGAGGGGGGTGAAAGCCTGTGGAGCCAACACTGGTGCCACGAGAACCCCAGCGCCCAGTTAGAACAGAAGTGGAAGAAACACCACGCATGGTAGATGCTGTGTCCCTGGTAAGCCTGGCAATGCTGGCATCCTGAAGACCTAGGCCAAGGGGCCTGTAGGCTATAGGGCTTATCACCTACACCAGACTACTGCTTGCTGGGCAGCAGTCTCAGCAACCAATAGCGACAGGGAAGGATCCAGGTCAGGAACAGTAAAAGCACGCAAGCACCACATGACCCATGATAGAAATTGTCAAGAATGCATTTCATTTATCCTCTAGGCAAAAAGTTAGAAATATATCTAAGGAAAACAGGATCTTTCTGGGGCATCTGCAGGGCCACAATAGCAGTGAGTTGAAAGCTAAAATGAAATGTTCATAATTCTTGTTGTCAATGTGACTTCTTGTGAAACTTCAGATTTCTGTAGACTTACAAAAAGTAAATTATAGATGTACTTCCTGAGGCTCTCGGGCCTCTGCTCACGGTCAGGACGATTTTATCTACCCTGTAAAGTGTAGGTAGGAAATAGGTTTTCTACACAAGCACCTGCTGACTTAGGTAAAGACAGTGTGAAGTGATAAGCAATAAACAGGAAATGTGTGTGGCTGCAGGAAGAGAAGATCCACGCTGCTCATAGCTAGATGTTTTTTCTTTGAGACAGGGTCTCATTACGTTGTTTAGACTGTATTTATTTTTCATTTATGTATTTGGTGCAGGGTCTCACTATGCAGCTCAGATGTGTAGTGATCCTCCTGTTTTCAGCCTCCTCAGTGCTGGGATGACAGGCGTGCGCCACCAGGCCCGGACTCTGTTGCTGGTTCCGCGCAAGCCCAGGGCAGGGCCAGTGTGGCATGCAAGGCCCGGGATCGAACCCTGGACCCTGTGTTTGCCAAAGCAGGCACTTAGTCCACTGAGCTGTCTCGCCAGCCCCAGACTGTCTTTCAACTCACTGTGTAGCCAGGTTGACCTTGAACTGGCAGTGATCCCCCTTCTTCATCCCCCCAAGCGGTGGAGTTACAGGGGGAGGACACCATGGCTGGCTCACAGCTGGATTTTTATACCAGTCTCTGGACTATGTCCTGTTTTCACAGGATAGAAAAAGAAAAAAGTTAAGTTTCCCAAATTTTCCCCTCCCTGAGGCTGTTTTCTTGTTGTTGTTGTTGTTGTTGTTGTTGTTGTGTGTGTGTATTTTAGGGAAAGGTCCATGGGGTATTCAGGGTCTCACTACTAGATTGGATTCATAGTGATCTGCCTGTTTACAACCTCCCTAGAGCTGGGATTACAGGTGTGTGCCACCATGTCATCTCAATTGCCCTCTCAGCACGGCCTGGGGGTGGAGCCAGCAAGACAGGCCTGGGAATCAAACCTCTGGCCCCTGAGCCTGCTTGAGGGTGCTTTAATCTGCTGAGCTATTTGGCTGGCCCTCTCTGTTCTTTTTTAATTATTATTATTTGTTCTAATACAGATAAAAGCAGTAACTTTTGTCCCTACAAGTAAAATTTTATAATATCCTGTTCCCATAGCATCCTTTTATGCCCGAATAGGGCCACCAAGATACAAAGCTGTCACAACTTGATAAACTGTCTTTGTTCTCCTTCTGTCCACTCACCAGTTCCACACCAAAGACCCACCTCTGTGACCAAGTGTGTAAGGGCTGGAGCCTGCTTTTGTCCAGAGCTCAGCTCTTCTGGACAGAAGCCTTCCTGTTTCCCACTTGGTTTCACTAATCTCTGAAACTCTGCAACACCATGTCTATTCTCAGAAATGTGGCCCTAAAGAGCACTGTCAGAGGACAGGCCACGAGGGCTCCTGATTGCTTGGTAGGGCGAGCAGTGAGCCAGCAACAGAAGCCAAGCCCATGGTTTCATGAGATGCCAGTTGTGATGATGGTGTGGGGAGGTGAGGGACTGCTCTGGGTTAGTGGCAGTCCCTTCCACTGGAGGTAGGAGGACAAGAACTCCTTGTCAAGTGGCCGTGGGATTCACTGGAGAATTCAGTTGCTTGGACATGCCACAGAGCAAGGGCCATCACCCAGCCTACAATGTTGTAGGAACTCAGCCAATCTTTATAGCATGCTCTATCTTTTCGTAATCAGGAATTATCTTAAGATAAACCCTCCACCAAAACTAGGGTCCTTTGCACGTCTTTCTCCATGCAGGAAGACAGAGACGTGAAATGAGAAGATGGCTATGAGGCAGAAGAAAGGCAGCGTCCCCTGGAAACGCGCACCGTCCTGGTGCACCAGCAGAGCAGGGCGCAGTGGGAAGTGGAGACTGCTTCCTTAGAAGTTGTTTCTTCCAGTCTCTGACTCAAAGAGATCCACAGCTCTGGACGTCCTGCAGTATGTGGCTTCGATTGTATGCATGAAGGCATTAGGTCTCTCAGCATCAGTACCGCTGACATTTGAGGTCAGGTCACCCGGGGTGAGGGGCTGTCAGTAGCTCTACGATGCCCATGGGCATCCCTGGAGCTTACTCTTCACATGTCAACAGCCCCTACTTCCCCCAGGGACAACCAGACTGTCTCCAGGAAGAATCAAACATCCAGGTGATCAGCATACTGGTGGCCTTGCTGAGGTACATGTGGTGGAGAGAGTGGAAGATCAAGTCTGGCCTGCCAGCTCAGAGAGGTGTCCTTAGTGAGGGTAAGTTCCCCTTTCTAGGATGCATCAGTGACCTCTGCATGGTGCTGCGTCCCCAGGAGGAAGAACACTTTGAGAACCAATAGGCAGAAGAGGAGAGGCCATACCCACCACGATTTCCAATTCCTCACTGCAGGGCTCTGAGTTGCTCACTTTGAGTTTAGAGCCAAAGTCATGCTGTCCCCAGGAGGCTCCTAGCCTCTGGTAAGCTCAGCAGAGCTACCGCCATCTCCCTGGTGCAGGCCTAGGCTCGCAGTCTGCCCCAGCGCTCCCTGCGGAGCGAGCCGGCACAGGCTTCCTGAGCTGCCACTCTTCTACAGCTGCCAGGTTGGCAGCACAGCCCAACTTTCCCCGCCTGATTTTGCCTTCAGTAAACCTCTTCCTCCCCTATTTCTCAGCACGGGCTTTTCAGAGCACCTGGCAGGGCAGGTCGCTCCCCCCTGAGGAGTGAGCGGAAAACAATTCGTACACTATCCTGCCTGGGAGTCGCGGCCTCACTGCGTAGCCTGTGTCTCCCCTGCCCAGTGCAGGTCCCAGGGACACCTGCTCAGCCACACGTGACATTCTAGCATTTGTTCCTGCCTTCAACCAGGAGGGCAAGGGCCCAGAGTGCCTTCCATACTTATTCTTCCCATATCCCTAGTTCTAACATCGGTTCTATTCATTGGTCTTTTCTCTAATGAAATACCCAGTACAGGCCACCCATAAGCCACAGGGGCCTGCCATGCATGTAACTGTCATTCATTTCAAATGTAAAGACTTTGCCTGTATCAATATACCTTGTCTCTCCATGGCCAGAAAAAAAAGAAATCAGAAAGAGAATGCAAATTCATAATTTTATTCACCATTCGATGGAACTCAATACATTTATATACACAGTTTCAGGAAATGCTCATTTTAAGAAGTATGAGACACCTACAGGCATTATTATTAATCCACACTCTTATAAACAAGTTAGTCTAGATGGTAAGTAAATGTTTTCAGGGAAAAAGATAGTGGATAACATAGAATCGTGTCATAGCTCCTGTCCTTGAAGCATGAAAAATGTGCTTATGATTGAAAATGTCCAAGTCCTTATCTCCTTGGGAAAAGAGACAATAGTCCTCATTCCATAGGCCACACACCTCAGGGCAGCTTCCCAAAGAACCTGCTGAGCATGGGCAGCACACCCATGTCGGAACCAGGAAGCGAGCTTGCCCACGGGGTCAGAAAGGAGGAAGCTGGAGTTACGATGCCCGCCAGCCCGGCCCTGGGTGCTCTTGGGCATCTTCATGAGTCAATCTACAGTAAGTGCCAAGGGTGTTTAAATCATTATTACTTGGTTGTTTGGCTTTTAACCTATTTATCAGTATTTATAAATTTTTTAGAAGGCAGAGGGGAGTGCAATGAAGTTTCTAACAACCTCTAAAGGAAATACAGAATGAAGGTTAAATTCTGTAAGATGCTCTAATGTGGAATTTAGTACTCTTCTAATGTTTGTTCTGGTCTGTCTCACTGGGCTGGGTGGCAATAAATCTCTTCAAACTTCAAAAACTTATTCATTTTCTTGAGCAGAAGGAAGTGGGGACTGAGTCCTGCTTTACATCAGGCACAGAAGGGGAGGGTAGAAGCGGGCGATACCACATGAGGAGAGGAGGCCAACTCTGAGCCTGAGCTGCAGGAAGCCAGGAGGGAGGGTGGCCGGGCGCAGAGCAGCCTGCACCAGCCATGCCCAGGCGTGTGCTGGTCACTGTGCTGCTCTCCGTGCCTGGACCCCACCATTGCAGTGCAGCTACCTGAACTCCAAGGCCACGGCTGGCGTGGGCCCTGGCCGCGGGGTCTCTCCTAGCTCCAGCAGAACCAGATGCTTTCTTTCAGGTCCTCTGCCTCATTCCCTCTTGGTTCTTCACAGTCCACTCTTCCCTGCCCCCATCTGACCATTTATTCACCCACAAACAGCCCCCATCCCCCAAGGTAGGATTCACAAACCTCTCACGCTGTCAGAGCTATGGGCTTCCTACCATCCCGCTAGTCCTCCAATCCCTGCCCCCTCCCTGGCTGGCGCTGCTCCTAACATGAAGAGACCCAAGTTTTCAGCTACCTACTTAAACTCGGTTTTAAAAGGCCTTATGAATGTTTCATAGCCGTACTTTTTCTGAACATTTTTAATTAGATGTCTGACAGTGTACCACGCAAAGGGATACCGCGACCCCTCCTGACTCTTGCTCAGGTCATTGGCTTTCTTCAGAAGATCTTTCACCTGGGCCTTCCGGACTTGGTCAGTCCCTCTGTTATTAAAAGCACAAACTGGCCAGTTGTGTTTTTTAATGAGACGCCTAAGGGCTTTGTTATCTGTGTTCTCAACGTAATCTTCAATCTTCTCACCCTTGAGATCTTCCTCCCTTGTGAACAGCACAATCACGCGTCTCACAGCATCCTCCCCAAAGAGGCTCTCCAGGTTCGACACAGCTCTTTCATCCTCTTGAGTGAAATGTCCGAGCTGGAGCACCACAACGAAGATCTTGGCTCCCTTCTCACATAGAAATAAGCAGCGCTGGACTTCTCCCTCTACCCAGGAGCGCTCTTTCTTCACACCAGACAAGAAGGACGGGGTATCCACCACCACAATGTCTTGCCCGTGCAAGGTCGTCCTGCCACGCAAGCATGTCTCGGTGACCGGCTGGGAGTGGAGTTTAGAGGGGAAGACCTGCCTCCCTAAGAGAGTGTTTCCAGTTGCACTCTTGCCTGTCCCACTCCTTCCCACGAGGACAATGTTCAGGGTTTCTGTGCAAAAGAAATTGAGACTGATTGGTGACCATGGACTGGCACAGAGCTCCTCTTTCCGTGTCATTCCCAGGATAGCGTGACAACGTTGTGCAAAGACGGTGCTCAAGACACAAAGGCAGCATCTGGCTCTCCCAGCCAGCCTGTCTCCACTCAGGGGCTGGCTTGACCCGGCTCACACAGTTGGACCCCAGCAGGGGGACAAGGGACAGTCTATCCAGCACTAGTCTGTGAACACAGAGCCCTAAACGTGCTCCGCACACTGAGGCCTTCCTCTGACTCCCCAGCACCTGCGAAAGCCACTGGCCTTGCCTTGCCTCCACCCTCTAGATCCAGTCTATTCCTGTCACTTTGGTCTGCTATTTCTGTCATATCGATGGCTAGCCCCGGCCTCTCCGATGGACTTGGAAAGCTCTTCTCCAGAATGGGATTTTCATGACACAGTAACTACACATGCCATCGATAGATCAGCAAGCCTTTTGCTTGGTTCATACTAAAATTCATTCCTCATTAAGTCACATTGAAGCCAGGCATATCTGTACATGCCTGTAATCCCAGATCTCCAGGAAGCTGAAGAAAAATAATCCAGGTTTAATCCCAGGACTGGACAACTTAACAACTTAGAACCTGTTTCAAAAACTAATACAGATCTAGAGTTCCATGTGAAGGCACTGGGTTCAACCCCCAACCCTACACACGTAAATCATATTGAACCTCCATAGGTCATCCACTTATGAGTTAAGGGCACTTGTTGGTTATAATAAAAAATAGCCATAGCTATTCTGCATGGTGTTTGTGATGGAGAAGGAGAGTAGGCACCCCCGTGAGTGGAACTCACAGAAGCACAGAGGTCTGGCCACGTGCATCCCTCAGGGGTTTCCTTCACCTTTGCCCTCCCTCTGGGCCTCCTCACATGGGCTTTCTTTTGTGAACTCTTGTCAGACCATTAATTCCAACCTCAGAGCAAAGAGGGTGGGGCACCCAGCCTTCCCGGAGAAATCATTGAGCTTCTTCTGCTGCTCCTCCCATTCCATCACTGTGCTACATAGGCGTTCTCTGCTGTGGAGCACGCTTGTGCTCTGACACCCCACGAGGATCCTGTGTTTCACTCCCTGCCTCCTACCCTAGTCCTCAGCACCCCAGAGGTCTGGCCTCACCTCCTTTTCCTGCAACATTAGCACTGTGACCCCCATGTCCATCAAGACCACTGTCTTCTGCCCCCTCTTCAGAGGCACAGCCCACACTCTGGGGTCCCCCAGCTTCCTGCCCAGAAGCCTCAAGCCAACCTGTTCTCCAAAACCTGTGTGAAAGCCCATTCATCCTCTCGACTGTCCGCCATTTTTGTACTTCTTCAGAGGATCCTGTTTCCTACCCAGTTAACAGTGCCACTCATTGGGGTCTGGTGCTCTTCCTAGTAAGGACATCCAGATTAGAAGAGAAAGGGATGGGTAAGAAAGGAAGGGTCTCAGCTCAGGTCACAGAATGGGTAGCACTCAACATGGAGTCCCTCGTCAGTAGCAGAAAGCATGTGGTGGCTGGGCCACTAAAGCCATCTGGTGTCAGTGAGGCCTTTATGAGCTCTGCATGCCCAGTTCTCGGCTCCTGACTACCTCCCCTCCTGTACTAAGTGTCACTTCCTGTGTCTTACTCCCTGCATTAGGCATCACTTCCTGTGTCTTACTTCCGGTTCTAGGCATGACTTCCTGTATCTTACTTCCTGTGCTAGGTGTCACTGCTACACTTTCTTTAAAATGGCCTCCCATCTCCAGCAGAACATAGAGTAAGAACCCAGAGAAAGATTGGGCTCAAGAGAAGCTCACAGTACCAAAGATCCTGAACTATTCACCACCAGAGCTGAGCACTCAGCCCGGACCTCAAATCCGCTGTCCCTCACCCTGTTCCCTTGGGCCCTTGGTCCACACAGTAGCACCTTGTGTATCTTCCAGCCTAACTCCTACTTGTGACGCAGGATCCTGTACAAATACATGGTTGTGAGAGCTCTCTCAACAGTGCTGTCCCCAAAACCACACAAACGAGGTCCTATATGTTTTTCTTTATTATTCTTACCAAAACAATAAATCATTATTGTTTCAAATACTGGCTTCAGGGCTGGGAAGATAGCTCAGTAGCATAAGCGCTTGCCTGGCAAGCACAAGGGGCCTGAGTTCAATCCCTGGTTCTGCCAAAAAAATTAAAACAAAACAAAAAAAATCAAATACTGGCTTCTTTCAAAATAGGAAAGCCAGCCTAATACGGGTTGAAAAACAGCATCCAAAGCCAGGAGTGAACCAGTGGTCACCAGAGAACAAGGCAGCCTTCTGGTCCTCACTGACATTCTGCTCCCATGCAGCGGTCTATCATGTTGTCATGGCAGTGAGTCAGCAGGGTGAGGAGGGAGGCCCAGAACCAACAATGAGGAGCAGCTCCTAGATTGTCTTCCCTTCCCTTGGCCCAGGTTAACCCTTCCCTCATCCCCCTCATCCACGCCTGTTTTGTCAGTGCAAGCTGTGCCCCTAACCTAGCCCCATGAAAGCCCCAGCCTCTGTCTCCTCCTCGAGGGGCTCTGGCTTCTCCCTCTGCCAGCCTCCTGTACCTGGCAAGAAAGGATTTCTTTGCTTTCACCTGCTTCTCTTTGGCCCCAAGGAAGGAGCCTTACACTCGTCCTCAGCGTCTGAGCACTAGCCCCCCGTGCTCAGTCACCACGCGCCCTCCAAAATATGTCTGAATGAAGAAGAAATCAAGAGGACAGCCCAAATTGTTCTGGCTGAGAATGACACTGCCAGCCTCACTCCTACTCACCACCTCTGAGGTAAGAATTTTTAAGACACCTGGCCATAGAGCCGCTCCACCTCCTAGCAGGCCTCTCTGCAGAGCAAAGCCCCTCCCCTCCACAGTCCCTGGCACAAGCTGATGATAAGCACCCTGCCCCTGAGATGCCCCAGGATGCCTCATGTGGCTCTGCCCTAGCGACCTTCAGCCCCTAAGCCCGATGTGTTCAGTTTCAGGTCTGTCTTTGATGTTTGGCTGAAGGACACAAAAATAACTGTGAATGCCACTCCCTGAGCCCACATCTATGAAAAGAAGGCACTGGTGACAAAACACCTTCCTCACAGGATTGTTATGAGCACAAATGCGAATGCTATGAAGAGGGAATTAGACCTACATGCGTAGGTCATGTCCCGGCACAGCCATGAGGGGATGGTTACGCTAGCCATGTATGTGTGTGCTATGGAAGAAACTGTGTCCCCCAAAGAGGAAGAGGGGTCCAGGCGTACTGCAGGGCTGCAGGTGATGAGGTGGACAGCGGCCACCACAAGGACCCCGCAGCCAGTCAGTGACGCTGCAGCCGGGTGGTGTGTCCGGGAAGGAGAGATTTCTACTTTCCCTTCAGGAGTGATGAACCCAGGACCGGAAAGAAGAGGCTGAGGGAAGAGAGGCCTAAGCAAGCAGACCCAGCTCTACAACACAGCAGAGGAGGCCAGGGACACACACACACTGTGTCCAGGACCCAGGCGGGGCTCTGTCGCATTCCCTGGGGACAGGTATGGATGCCCATCCGAAGGAGGTCTCCAGGCACATCTAGGTTCTCACCCATGTGTGTAGTTCTTACGCATCACTCTGGCTTCATAAGGCCTTACAGGAAGGAAGCTAAAAGCCTGCTTACTACCTCAAGGGAACGACTTACCACATCGAGCATCCGCCTCCTGACGGTCAGCTCCCTTCACACAATCCTGGAAAACAAAGGCGGAAATGATGCGTGCGGATCCACAACCTCTTCTCCTCCCAAAGAAAAGAAGTGGAGACTCGATTCCACACTGCACAGCAACCTGCCGATCAGGACTTGGTCAGATCAAGGTCACCGATCTAGGTGGCCTTTCTGGACCTGTCCCAAGCCCACTGATGTCACTGTGACACATTCCCAGAGGCAGAGAGCTCTCCAGGGTCTCCTTCTGAGGAGTTAAAACTTCCCACATGAGGTCCATCAGATGGGCAAATGGGGACAACAGGACCGGAAATCAGCCACACAGCTGACGCCCCCTCCGCCTCATGAGTCCACACACCTGCTCCCCCTAAATAAAAATAGCGTCACACAAAGTTGGGATGGATTTGCTCTTGCGCTGTTCTGAGAAACATCCTACACTTCATTTTTTTCTTTTTCTTTTTTTTCATGACTGAGGTTTGAATCCAGGACCTTTGTACTTGAGCTACCTCCCTAGTCCTTTTTTAGTCTTTATTTTAAGGCAGAATCTCAAAAAGTTGCCTGAGTAAGACCAAAGCTTACACTACTCCTGCCTCAGCCTCGCAGAGTATTGGGGTTATGGGTGTGCACCGCCTCACCTGCTCTAACCTGATCTTTGTTAATTCCCCCGTACTGGCCGGGGAAACCTCCCTCTGCTTTCTTGCGGCCCTGAGTCACTGAACCTTCAGTCATCTTTCCCTGGGGTCCTCTCCATCTAGCTCTGGTATCACGTTTCTTTCACCTTCCACTGTTCAGTGTCCTGAGCTTTGGAGCTACCGCCACGGCCGACCATCTCCACACAGGGTTGTCACTCAGGGTTGGCCAAGTGTGTGCCTGGAATTCAGCAGGTGCTCAAGGTGCCTTCGCTGTCGTGTTTCCGTCCTGTTCGAGCTTGTTACTTTTCACCTCTAAGGAGTCTCTCTGACCAGTGCTGTCCAGGCTTTCCCTGCACTCGCTTTTCTCCTCTGACTCACGGAGGCCTCCGTACCAGCAATTCTCTACCTGCACTGAGTCGGGGAAGAGCTCTAGGCAGAAGTCCCCCAGATACAGTGTTATGGCCCTGGCTGTTGTGGGTGAAATGGAGCAAGGAAGGAGGCCCAAGAGTGAAGGAGAAAGCTGTCAGCAGATTAAAACAGCACAGACAGGGGGCCAGGGAGGTGACTCAGTAGAATAAGCGCTTGCCTGGCAAGCACAAGGGCCTGAGTTCAACCCCTGGTTCCGCGAAAAAAAAAAAAAAAAACCAGCACAGACAAGAAAGGATACTGGCATGGAGCAGACCATGGTTGAGGGGATGGGGTACAGTAATTGGGACTCAGAAACACTGGTTGCGTAAGACTTGGGGATCCCTGTGTTTGAGCTGGCTGTGCTTGCTTGCTCGCTTTTTTTTTTTTTTTTTTTTTTTTTTTTTTTGGTGGAACCTGGGATTGAACTCAGGCCCTTGTGCTTGCCAGGGAAGCACTTATTCCACTGAGCCATCTCTCCGGCCTGGTTGTGCTTTCAAAGCAAACGCCTGGACTTCGGGATGAAGAATACAGTGACCAACACCACCACTGGCTGAGTTGAGCAGAAAACTGAAGTCTTAAGAGATTTAAGAGGAACACTGGGTGTGATAAGTGTGGGACGATGTAAGAGGTCCCAGCAGGGACGCCAAGGAGTGACCAGGGAAAGGAGTCAGCAACGCAACAGCTGGGTTAGGGTCTCCCTCTTGGGACCGATGCACACGGCCCAAAGGCATGAAAACATGGGCTCACCTGGTGAGAACACCAAGAATGGAAGAAGGGCCAGAATGAAGCTGCGAGAACCTCAGCTGTTACAGCCAGAGACTGAGGGGGCGGTGGGGAGGGCTGGCATGCTGGAGTCCCCAGAAAGAGGAGAGGAAAACATCGAAGAGGAGGATTCAGTGAAGCCAAGGGAAGAAACAGCCCGGAGGCCTTCGTGTGTCCAGCAACACAAGGGATTATGTAAGAAAAGGCCAAAGCGCTCCGTCATCCTGATGATGTCTAAGTAACCCGAGTCTGACCCCTGTTACTCTTCCAGATATTGGGGAACAGCTCCTCCAACAAAACTCCTGTCCCCTCGCGCAGGGCCAGGTTCCTTTTCCCCAGAAGCTAATCCTTGCCTGAAATCCGAGGCCTTGAGCCCTGGGGCGCACACGCCACGGTCCTTCACTCTCCACCAAGTGCTCGACCTTGCTGAGGAGCTGCGACACCTGCGCTGCCCACTCGCCCTTGTCGGCTTTGTTGTCCACAGCGCAGTAGCGGCGTTCATCACTTCCAACCGCGGCTTTAAGGAACTCCTGGCTTTCGAGGTAATCCTGCAGTGAGTCGCCGCCCAGCTCCTCCTTCCTGGTGAAGACGGTGAGGACGTGCCTGCTGGCCTCGGCCCCCAGCTCCTGCCGGATGCCCCGGAAGGTCCGCTCGTCCTCCGCGGTGTAATTTCCGATGGGCACCACCACGAGCAGCGCGTGGACGCTGGGAGCCGCGAGCGCCAAGCACAGGTCCATGTGGGCTGGCCTGGCTTCAGCAGGGGCCAACGAGAAGATGTCAGGGGTGTCGATGACCACGACCTGCCTCCCTAAAACAGCCGCACTCGCTCGCTGGCACCTCACAGTCTTGTGCTCAGAGCCGAACCCGGAGGCAAAAGCGGCTCTGCCCAGGATGGTGTTCCCTGTCGCGCTTTTTCCTGCTCCCTGTTTCCCCAACAATAGGAGCCGCAGGTGGGATACACAGCAGCCCTTCTCCGACAAGGACGGACTCCCCTGAGGGCAGCTCCTGCTGTGTCTGCCGGGACAAGAAGCGACATCAGGGATCTGCTCACACACAGGTGGGTGAGGGGTGAAAGAAGGCCCTCTCCCTTCTCCCCCAAAGAGTTGGAGCTCCTGAAGTCCTAACTCACTGAACTGCGTTGTTTCCCAGTATCTCCCTGTGCGCTTGTCTCTAAAACAAACCCCCTTGTTCTTTTGAGCTTCCTCGCCATTCAGAAGCACCAGGAGTCGGCTGTCAGCTGAAGGGACTCTCATAACTAGGGATCAAATAGTACCAAAAATACAGACTCCGCTGGATGCTGTGGTAGGCAGCTGTAGTCCCAGCTATGCAGGAGGATGAGGTGGGAGGATGAGGAGCCCAGGAGTTCAAGACCAACCCCAGCAATATAGCAATTAAGACCACTTTTTTTTTCTTTTTCTTTCTTTTTTTTTTTTTTTTGTTTTGTTTTGTATTTTAGGGAAGGGTCTACAGAGTGTTCAGGGTCTCACTACTAGATCAGAATTACAGTGATCCACCTGTTTACAGCCTCCTGAGAACTGGGATTACAGGCACATGCCACCACACCCTGCCTCAATTTCTGCTCGCCCCGAGGACTGGGCCAGCACAGCAAGCCCGGGATCGAACCCCAGGCCTCTTCTGAGCTATTTGGCCAGTCCTAAAACCACTTCTTAGAACAATTTAAAACGTTTAAAATAACACCAGGCTTATCTAGATTGAAAAATCAGAATCTCAAAGGAAGAGGCTGGAAATCTGTATTTGTCAAATGCCACGTGATGGCGGTTAGCCAAGTTTGGGAAACACTGTCATGTGTAGTCAAGTGACAAGGTGGACACGCTAGCAAGCATGAAATGGGATGCACAGGAGACACTAATGTTGCTGCAGGAAGCAGCGAGCCAGCGTTTTCGTGGGAGTCAAGCCTATCGCTGCCTGGGGGGCGCTGATGAGGAGCACTGAGGGCAACACGGGCTGAGAGCTGGCCTGCAACCCTCCCCCCACCGCTGCTCCCAGGCTGAGACCCCAGGGGGCTGCTGAGCCACTCCAGCCTCGGTGTCCTGTGCATGACATGGAAGTGGTACCATGTGCTTTAAGGGGGGGTGGTGCAGGGGAGACAGCTCAGTGGAATAAGTGCTTGCCTGGCAAGTGCAAGGTCCTGCGTTTGATCCCTGGTACCATCAAAAAAAAAAAAAAAAAAAAGTTTTGGTGTTTTTTTTTTTTTAGTACTGAGGATTCAACTTAGGGGCTCTGAGCTACATTTCTGGTCATGTTTGTCTGCTTTTTTTTTATGTTTCATTTTGTTTTGTGGGTATATGTGTGTATGTGGCAGGATATTGTGCAACAGTGCAGGTTAGCCTCAAATTGTCAATTCTCCTGTCTCAGCCACCAGATTAGCTGGGATCAGAAGTAGGTGGCACTATGCACAGAATGTACAGGCTTCTAAAAGTATCCTTGAAAGCTGGGCAAGGGGCACATACTTATAATCCCAGCTACAGGGCCGGGGAGATGGCTCAGTGGAAAAAGCGCCTGTCTTGCAAGCGCAAGGGTCTGAGTTCAATCCCCAGTGCACCGCCCCCCTCCCCGCAAAAAAAAAAAAAAAAAAAAAAACCAGCTACATGAGCAACTGAGGCAGGAGGAACACAAGTTCTAAGGCCAGCATAAGTAACGTAGGGAGATCCTGTCTCAAAATACTTTTTTATTTTAGATAAAAATGGAAATGCAGCTGAGTGGTAGAGCACTTGCCCAGCATACTTGAGGTCCTGGATCAGTACAAAAAAGAAGTTTTGGAGCTGGAGAGATAGCTCAGCAGCCTAAGCACCTGCCTGGCAAGCACAAGGACCCAGGTTCGATCCTTAGTACTCCATTCCATGCCAGCCCCAGAGCCCTGGGTGCACTGTGCCAGCCGCCAAAACTGGGAGTGGTGGCACGCACCTGTAATCCCAGCACTGGGGAGGCTGGGACAGGAGGATCACTACGAGTCTGAGCTACATAGCAAGACCCTGTACCAAATTTATTTGTAAATAAATAATAATCAAGAAAAGATTTTTTAAAAGTCTCAAATAAGATGATATATATAAAAAAGACTTGTACAGCAGACATATGAAAAACTCGCCAACATCCCAAGTGAGCAGGCAGTGTAAATCAAAGCCACAGTAAGGAATCACCACACCCCAGCAATAACGGCTAAAACAAAAAAATAAAAGATAACAAGGAGTGGCAAAGACGGAGAGAGAGCGGAAGCCTCGCACTACTGATGGGGATGCAAAACTACAGTCACTATGGAAAGCAGCGTAGAGCTCCCCCGTGAAGTTAAGTAGAATTGCCCCACGATCCAGCCACCCACTCCTGGTGACACCCCCGAAGGAAATAAAATCAGTGTGTCGGAGGGACCCGGCAAGCCCATGGCTGTGACAGCACAATTTGGCAGCAGCCAAGAAATGCAACCCAAATGTCCATCAGCTGATGAATGGATTTTCTAAAAGCTGGTACCTGTACACAGTGGATACTACTCAGGCATAAAAAAGAATGCAACCTTGACATTTGTGACATCAGTGGAATGTCATGTTAAGTAAAAACAGCCAGGCACCAAGAGACACAGACCACAGGATCTCACTCTGACACGGACAGAAGAGCTGACCCCACTGGAGCTGAGGGTGGAGCAGGAGTGGGCAAGGCTGGGGACAGGTTGGGCTGCAGCAAGGAGCCTGAAGTGCCGTGCAGAGCAAGTGTGTGCTACAGATGGTGCCTGCGTCATCCATGCCAGGGGCAAGAGGAAAGGACACTGAATGTTTTTGTCTTAACGGAATGGCAGGGGCTGGGGATTTGGCTCAGCGGTAGAATGCTTGCCTAGCAAGCTGGAAGCCCTGGGCTCAGTTCTTGGCACCAAAAACAAAACAAAACAGAGAGAGAGAGAGAGAGAGAGAGAGAGAGAGAGAGAGAGAGAGAGAATGAACTGGCAAATATTTGAGGAGAGAGTTACATTTCACCTGACTGAAACAATTTCACCTGACTGAAACACTTCACCCTGTTACTATATACAATGTTACTTATAATTGCACCTAACTTTTTGGTACTGGAAATCGAACTCAGGACTTGCGTTTGCCAGGCAGGTGGTTGTGCTGAGCTACATCCCTGGTCCCATCTAATTCTTTAAATCACCTTATGAATTCCTTGTCTCATCATTCAGTATTAGCTCAAGTGACCCATGAGCAAAAAATCTGCTTCTTGTTGTGCTGGCCCAGACATCTTAGCTCCAGAGAGAGGAATGCTTCCACCAGGAGCGAGAACAACGAGCCCACAGAACCAGAAGCCAAGCCACAAAGCACTAACCCTCTTCTTCAAACATGGCCCAAGAGGACCATGGGTCAAGGGACCTGGCAAAAGCTTCCTGGGACATAGGATTTTTCTCACACCTAAGGACATCCCAACCCACAGAGAAAGTGCTCAGAGAGGCTTGCAGAGCCCCCTCACAGGAAGGACCTTAGTTCCAGCCCAGCAAGTCACCATCAAGAGGAAGAGTAGGGCTAACAGGTAGCCTTAATTCCAGGTGAAATTGGAGTATGATTTCAGGAGAAGTGTTTCCAACCCTCAGCGTCTGGGCAATGGGACCCTAATTGCAAGGGGCTGGCTTAGAAGACCAGACATGGAAAATCAGTGTCCCTGTGCCCCGCTTCTCAACAAAGCAGCAGGCCCAATATTGCCCACTGACATCTTCCTAGGGACCTCTCTGTGGCACTGTCCCAAAGTTAGAAGGTCCTAAGAAGACTCCTTCCCGCCTTCTTACTCCTCCACTGTCCCATGCCTTCCTCTCAGCCCACTGCTGCTGCTGCTGCTGCGCCACTGCCTCCCCCTCCTCCTCCTCCTCCTCCCTCTCCTCCCTCCCCTCCTCCCCCTCCTCCCTCCCCTCCTCCCCTTCCTCTTCCTCCTCAGGTTGAGCACCCTCCCCCCTTGCACCTCCTCTGAGGAAAGCTTCCTCACGTGGCTCCTCCCGTGACTGTGCCCCTCCAGCCCAGCATGCCCACATGGGCTGGGGTGACACACTGAACCAGAAGGAACACTCCACAGAGCCCTGAAATCCAACCTGGCTTCCATGGATCCAGCCCATGACCACCCCACATACATGTCCCAGCATACCACATCCACACTGCATGCTCGGGCACCTGTACACGTACCTCAGGTCTGTCCCCTGGCCTCCCGGTGTCTCAAGACCTTCACACTTGGCCCCGTCCTGTCCCTCCATCCTCTGGGCAGTGAAAGCAGTGACGCTCAAGAGGGCCTGGAGCTTTGAGGCAAGGACAGCAGGAACCACACGATCTTCAAGGCCTGAATCCCCGTCGGAGGATTTCTAAGTGTGTCATGGAAGGAAGAGGCTTCTAGAAACTGTTTCACAACAACAGAGGCACAGTGCAGTCACACAGGAAGTGCAGGGTCAGATGGGACTGAAGGAGGGGACAGGCCACGCCATCTTCCCCAGGCAGCTCTGCCCTTTGGGGTCACCGCACAGCCACTCACAGCAGGCCACGCCATGCCGTCCCCATGACCTGCGCTCTCCTGGTCCACCCAAGGTCTCCCCTCTCTGCCCAACGGTGTCCCTAAAAGCTGCATTCTGAGGCCAGAGCCACCAAGAAGAGCTGCCTCCGGGTGAATAGTAGGTTCTCCCCATGGAGCAGAATTCTGAACGGCACAATCTGAGGTCTGTTTGAGAGACCATACTGTCCGGAGGCCCAGTCTGAACTTCCCAAGGAGGTTCAGCACTTTACCTGAGAAAACCCATACCGTGCACTTTGTTTCCTGTCAGAACCACCTCTGAGTGCACAGTGCTAGTGCAAAGTACACTGTGGCGCTCCGGACTCCCAGAGCTTTCCCGCCCTGCGACACAGGGAGCACGGGACCGGGACCTCAGACTCCTCCCACTTTCTGTCTGCCGGGTGCTGCCAACTTCTGGCCCTTCCCCCAACTCAGGCTTCACTGCCATGGTGGGAACAGTTTGCTCTGGGACCCCAGGCTCCCTCCCCAGGGCCCCCACACACTGCAGAGGCTGGTGACCTTGAGCTCAGACTGGCATTTTCAGAGCCCTCCCAACTGCTAAAGTGTGGAGGAGGCTGTCCCGTCCCCGGCTGTCTTCCCATGCCAGCCTTGAGGACGCCTTTCCCAAGACACCAACCTAAAGCAGAGCCTGGTTGGGCCGGGATGGCCCAGAAGGGCTACTGGGACACCAAAGCCACATTTTAATGGGAAAACTGAGAAAAACTTCTCAGCCCCCTCTTACCCCTCAGGGAAGAGGGTGGGGCACACCTCCCTCCCTGGGCACCAGGGCAATGCACACGAAACCAACGCAGTGCAACAGTGAAGCCAAAATCTTAGGCCAGACCAGCACAGCTTCTCCGGAGAGGAGCCCAGGCCACACACAGAGGTCAGGCCCCAGCAAGATGCAATTCACTCAGTGCAAACAGGGCAGTGATCAGAGAGAAGAAAAGCACTCAGAAATAAAATATTAAGCATCTGAGGAGAGGTCAGAGTAAAACCCACGCTCTGGTAACTGCGCTATGACTTAGCAAGGTGATTATTTGCTGAGTTGACTATTTTGCAAAATGATCTTTGGGCAAATGAGCTCTCAGCATTGATTTTTTTCTGTGGAAGGCAGGCTGCCTCGGTTCCCGGCCGGCGGAGGAAGAGTGGGGTTCTGCTGCCCCCTCGTGGCTGCTGGAGTAAGGACAGGAGCCGAGCGCTTAGGCTTCCCCACCCCACAGACCCCAGGCTCTCGGCAGGGGTCGAGGCAGAGGAATTGGACCTCTGGAAACCAAAGACCCGGGACCCAAATAAGGAAGGGCCTCCTGAACCAGGCCCTGAGGCATCGAGGCACGAAGTTTCCTCACTCGGAGGTCGCAGGCCAGCCCAAACCTGCCCTCGTGAAAAGCCGCGTTGCCTGCGAGAGGTACTCACAGCGCCCCGGAGCAAGGGGAAATGCTGCCGACCCTACTGTCAAGAAAGTAGTTGGACATTAGTGGGACAGGTGGCGGAGGGTCCCTAAGTACCACGCCCTGCCAGCTGAGCAAAGAAACAGAGACGCCAGGCTATAAGACACTTACAATCACTTACCAGGTTGCAACCCCGAAGCAATCCCTCAGGGCGCAGCAGCACCTTAAGGGGCACAGCCCTGGCCCCTGGCCGTGGAGCCCGAGGGCAAGGCACACAGCATCCCGGCTGCCAGGGCCTCCAGCCCCACGACATCAGGAGAGGAAACACCCTCCCGCCTTCGGTCCCGACCCGGCTCAAATTCAGAATTTATTTTTGGTGAGTTCCTCTCCCGAGGAAACACTGACCATCTGAAAAGGTCGGAAAGACGTTCTGTGATTCCAAAGTTAACTGCTAAGTAAAATGTTGACAAGCATCACAAATACCCAATTCCCTGGACCCCAAGAGTAGCTCACCCAAGGGCAACCCCAAGAGTAACCCTTGGATACTAAAACTGCGCCCAAACTCACACTCGAGACGGAGCCTCTGTGGCATACCCACCTTCTTGCTTGAAGGGTAATTCTCCACACATCTACTTTACAGTAAATCCTTCCATTGTGCTATGAAGGGCACAAAGATCCCCCGACCAGGGACCTGCGGGTCCCGATCCCGCTGCACCGGGGACCAGCCTCCAGGCGACCCAACAAGGTGCCAAGACAACCAAGGGAGTAAAATAAAGGTAAAGCCACGAACTGCCTGTTTGCCACAGCAAGTACTGCGGTGGAGAGGATGGTACGGTCCCCGGGGGAGCGGAGGTCCGTGTGCAAATTTGCCTGCGTGCCCCTCCCCCACCTCCGTCCCCCCCCAACTCCCCCTCCCCCCGTGAAAAATGTCAGGCTGAGAACAGCGGGCGCTGTCCAGGGTGCTGAGAACAGGCTGCTGTGTGCTCCGAAATGGGCCCATCAGGAGAACCAGGTAGAGGGTGCTGCAGGTGTCTGAGACGGAAAAGAGGAACCCCTGAACTAATACAGTGACGGGGACGTGGGAGGGAAAAGGAAGATATTTGCAATGTATTTAGGAAATAGAGACAGTAAAGGAATTTCAAAGAAAGATGAACTCAGGGCTGCGATTCCGCCACGTGCCAGTGGTCATGTTGACGAGAATGCTATTCATAGCGCGGACAGCTTTCTTATTTTTAAAAATATTATCACACGTTGTTCCCCTTCAAACATGGAAAATGAGTGTGTTTACTACAGTTTGGACAGATGGCAGTAAAGTGTCTGGTGACTAAATTTGTGTATTTTGACAACTTTCTGATGGAATTATGCGTCTTATTCAAACACAGCCCATGTTTATTATAAGGTTATTAGTTATGAAATAGCCCAGGCTGAGCTTGAACTTTTGATCCTCCTGCCTCAGCCTCCCAGAGCGCTGGGATTACAGGTCTGTACCACCGCAACTGACCCCACTTTGCATTATTTTGATCTCGCTTGTTCTTCTGAGCCACTCCCAGGACCGGGCTGCTGACCACAGAGCTGGCTTAAACAGAAACGCCCTGCCCTCGAGAAGGCGTGAAGCAGCGCGGCTGAGCTCAGGTAGCGGATCCAAGCTTCGGAAGCACACTGATCTCTGAGCCTCACCGAGGCCTGACTTCTCTGCACACGGCCTGCACCGCCCCAAGAGGCCCAGCAGGGGGAGCTGGGGAGGCTGGTCTGCCTCCTCCTGGGTTGCTACCAGCCTGTACAAAGCCTGCTTTTTTAGTCGCCAGCTGTCATCACTTGGGCATTGGTTTTTCCTGGATGAGATTTCTGATCTGAGTTCATAAACAGTCTTGGATCATTTTATTCTACCACATGCTACACCATGAACTGAGCCCCCACTCCCAGTCACAGGGGTCAAGAGACCAGGGAGCCCAAGTCCTGAAGGTACTTTGACTTTGGTCCCTCAAAGAGGACAAGACCCTGGGACAGAGACCAACTGCCTGTCTAGCCAGAGATTGCACGGGGTCCCCCACGCCCACCTGCTTCCTGTGCAGAGGCCGCCAGCCAGCCCCAACCCTACCACCTGCACAAACGAGCAAAACTCCTTCTCCTGGGCAGCAGCGATCTCGGAACCAACTCAGTTGCCCACCACGGCTCCTTGGGGTCTGCTCAGCCTCTCGCTGGAGGCACCTTGGCTGAGGAAATGCGAGAGGTCACAGCCGTCATGACTCCAACCACAGGGGGCTGACACGGTGCACAGGCTGGACGGGAAGATGTTAAGGAGGTGGGGACAGAGGGAACAATGTAGGATCAAGCGCCTGTGCTGTCCTGGTCACTGTGATCAGCAGGGGTCCCTCGCCTGTAAGTTCACACGCCTAGCCTGCCCCGACTGGCAAGGCCAACCCCTTCCATGCAGGGAGCACCCCAAGGCCTCTTCGTGCTCCTCCTCTCCCCTCCGCTCCTCTCCGGTCCTGGCTGATGAGCGCCCTCCCAGCTCCTGAAGCCCACTGCGAAGGTGGAGCCAGATCCCCACAGTGACTTCTGCTCTTTGTCTTCTTCTTGGCCAGTGGATGAAGTGGGACAGTGTGGAAATGATCAAACAAACCAGCAGGTATCTCCCGGGGTTGTGCCTTCCTCCTTGCTTGGCTTTGTCAAAACCTGATCATTACCTGGGCGCCCTGGAGTCTGTGGAGGCTCTGGCCCATGTGCTGTCCACAAAGCCCCTGCCCCTCCTTTATAGGCACCGGTGGACTCTGCGCTTTTCACCTGGAGAAAGGGACAGAGTCAGGCAGGTTGGTGGTAGTACCTCTAACAGCACTGATTCCCAGGTAAGGATGGAAGGAGATTTGAGACCCAGAGGGGGAAAGGAGGGAGATTTTCTCCAGTTCTGTTCCCTCTGCCCAGCAGTACTGGCTGGAGAAGAAAGAACAGAGCACATGACCTTGGTCCTGAGAGGGGGGCTGCAACCCACTTCCCAGCAGCATAGTGATGTGGGGCAGAGCAGGAGGTGACAGTGACAGAAACCAGCTCCCAAGTGCCCACACGCAGATAGCAGGTACTGTCACAAATTTTCCACACTCCCAGCTCAGCATGGAAGCTGCAGGCAAAGGTGACTTCCAAGGGCTGCATGGGCAGTGCCAAAGGACAAAGGAGGAGCTTCTGTGGCCCTGGGCCCAGAAGCCCAGCGGTGCCCCATCATGGTGGCACCGTGGGACAATCTGGTATCACCACAGGGCTCTGATCCTCATGTCCAGGTGCCCCAGTAGAGAGAGGGCTTCTAGGTACACAGAAATAGGGTTGCCTGAGGGACAGGCACGCGCATTTCCAGCAGACCCAACGAGGTAGATTTCAAAGGCCACCTGGATTCCTCGCCCAGGCAATAAAGCAAAGCCTGTAGTTGTCTTCATCTTCTTTTTTATTTTTTACAGAATATATTCACTGGGGGAAAGAAAACTCCTGTCCAAGAGAGGGACAGGAGTGGAGCCCTGAGCAGATGGTCCCTGGGAAGCTGTCTCTTCCAGGGACTTTTTTTATAGGGGAAAACTATGTGGTGAGGCAGGTCCAAGGTGGTGGAGAAGACACGGGAACTCGCTTAGGTGGGCACGAGGTGGGACGAAACTGTGGTCAGCCAATGAGATTACAAGCACCATTGCTCAGGTAAAATTGATTAAATCCAGGACCAAATGAGGAAGCGAGTCATGTAGCAGGCAGGCATGACTACGGGACAGGGTTTCTTCCTGTTGGGGGTTGGGCTAGTGACTCATTTGGGCTCTTTCAAGGTGATTGATACTTATTTAGAATATCAATCCCTGAAGCCCATCCCTAGGGAAGTAGGTAGCTGTATTTGTTTCCTCTTTTGTCCTGAGGTCTGGCCCATACGGGAGTGTCTCTCTCTTCCAAGTTGCAAAGTTGCCTTGCCTTCCATCTTGTCTCCTTGAGGGCCTGGCCCTGTCTGACTGCCTATAGTATTTCTATCTAATTCAGCTGCTTACAACATTCCCCACTCTGAAGAAGTAACCTGAACTGCCACGAGGGAGCCATGGGCGATGACTGCTCTGGCTTCTTCAGGCTGAAAGGGGTCATGGTTGTTGACTGGCAGTCAGAGATACTCTCCAGAGGATCCATCTAAAGGCCCTCAATAGAAGCCAGGCATTTTTATCTTGGCTAGGTGGAATAAAAGCCTGCTGCTTTCTTCTATAAAGTGTTGCTTATGTGATTCAAGTGTGATTTTGTTTTTGTTTCAGGGAGAATGGTGGAAGTCACGATGCCAACAGAAGGCAAAACTATGACCTTCCCTGCCTTCTGGAAACAAGACGCCAAGTGGGAAGGGCTGGGCACCACCTACACCCTCTGTGTCCTTCAGACATGGCATTTGGCTGCTCTCAATGACGGTCCCCTCCCCACCAATATGCACCTGTTCCTTCACTGAAGTGAGGAAAGAAAAATCTGCTTAGGATAACAAAACTAAATCCTTTTCTATTAACTGCCACCTGCAAAATAGTTAAGGCTAAAAAAATCACAAACAGGCACAGCGGTGCATGACTGTAACCCCAGCACTCTGGGATTCCAAGAGGAACAGAAACCCAAGCCCCCTTGGGTAACTTAGGGAATTAGCAAGAACCTGCTGAAACAGTCACACGTTGCAAAGATTCCGAGATCTCTGGCTCTGCTGTTAGGGACCCCCAACACGACCTCCAGCTGCAACCAGCAGCAAGAGCTGGGCTCATGTTAATCGGGGCCTGAGGTCACGACTGCGCCAAGATCCTGGAGATGCTCTGCCACACAGAGGATGCCAACCAACGTCGGTGGTGGGCCCGAAGTGCTGCCTGGCTCAGGGCCCAGGCTGTGCCTGGCCACAGCCCGCGCTGCTCTGCGAGAGGGGCCTTTAAGCCAGATGTGGCGGACACACCTGGAATCCTAGCTAAGGAAATGTCTCCGCCATGTGTTGAAAATGAAATGTATGCCTGGCAAGCGCAAGGGCGTGCGTTCAATCCCCGGTTCCACAAAAAAATAAAAAATAAAAAAAAGAAGTGTGGCTTCTCTCCAGGACCTGGAGTAATATATGAGCAGAGACAAGTTAAGGACCGGGTTATTAGCAACAAGGAAATGTGAACATAAAAATCTGGGGATGAGTGTTCCAGCCCATGCCTGGAAGAGCGGTATTCTGGGGGCTGATGGAGGACAGCTGCAAGTTCAAGCTCACCCTGGGCCACTTAGCAGCGAAGTGAGCGCTCAGGGCACTATCTTCTGCACCACAGCCTGGGACTCCTTTGTTCCCTTCTGAGAGGCAGAGGATAAAGGACGCCGAGGTGCGACACCAGGTCCCTGCTCCTGACCCACAACCCTGCCCTCCACCGCACAGTTCTTGGTTACAGGAATAGAGAATCACAAGCTACAAGGTCCTGAGAGCCCCTGAGGGGAGACGACACCACGCTGGGGAGGCAGGGGCTTCAGGACAAAGATGGGCTCAGGTACCCAGGGGCAATCAAAAGCTTCCGCCTCCTGACTTGCAGAGCTTGCCGCTTCCTCTCCACCACCTGCCCCTGTGCCCGCCCATCAGGAGTACCCCTGGCCCTGGCCTTGTCTCCGCCTGGCTCCACCTATTTCCTCCCTTCCTCCTTGACCATGGAGCTCTCTGCTGCCACCTTCTGGCTATCACCTGCTATGACTTCAGCACATCTGAGTGGCAACCTTGGGTCCTTGTGTTTAAAGGATACTTCCCAGAGAGGAACGGTGATGCACACCTGTAATCTCAACAGCTCTGGGAGGCTGAGTTAGGAAGATCGAAAGTATGAGTTGAGACTGGAAAATATAGCAACTTGGCAAGACTCTGTCTCAAAACAAAAAGTAAAAAGGTGCTAAGATTTAGCTCAGTGAGAAGGCCCTGGTTTCAACCCCCAGTACTAAAGAAAAAGAAGATACTTAGTCAGGCCATGTGGGGGCACATAGCTATAATCCCAGCTACTCAGGAAGCCAAGGCAGGAAGTTTGCCAATAAGAAGCCAGCCTGTGCAACTTAGCAAGACCGTCCCGGTAAAAGAGCTGGAGATCTAGCTCAGCAATAGAGCATTTGCCTAACGTGTATGAAACCCTGGATTCAGTCCCCAGTACCACAAAGAATAAATGAAAGTACAAGGGGCCGGTCAGATAGCTCAGCAGACTAAAGCGCCTGCTTAGGCAGCTGCAGGGACCGAGGTTCGAGCCCCAGCACCACATGCTGTGCTGGCCCACCCTGGGGCACACCGAGCAGGCAACTAGATGGCAGCTGAGACTGGGTGTGGTAGCGTGCGCCTGTAATCCCAGTGCTTGAGAGGCTGAAAACAGGGGCTGCATAGTGAGACTCTGTAGACCCTATACTAAATACATTTGAAAAAAGAAAATGCAAGCTGCTGAAAGGGAGGAATATCTGAAAATCACAAATCTGATAAGGGAGACTTTATCGAAGCCAGTGATGGTGAACCTGTAACCTCAAATGCACTGCAGTTAAACCTGAATACTGAAATTTCTGATTAGAAAAACCAATTCATTCATTAACATCTTTTATGCTAAAAAATAAAAATAAAAATAAACACATGCCCTTAGGGTTTTTCTTACCACTGATCTATACTGTGTGCAAATAATTCTCACAACTCAGTAATAAAAAGATAATCACCCAATTTTTTTAGTATTTATTATAATTACCTAGTTTTCTAAGTAGATAAATGATACAGTCTCCTGCAGAGATGATACACAACAAACAATAATCTTGTGAAGAGATCTTTGACATCATTAGGCATCAGGGCAGTGCGAACCCAAACCAAAAGCAGGTAGCGCTTCATACCTACAAGGTCGGCCCTGAAATAATAATTTTTAAAAAGCCAGCGAAAAAGCAGCAGGAGTGAAAGTGTAACAACGAGAAGTGTACGTGTCTTCCGCTACACTTTCCTGGCTGCCTCGATTTCCCAGATCGACTCAAGGTGGTTACTTTCCACAGCCACTTTGACTCGGGGAGGAGCCGGATGTTGCACGGCACCAGCTCCAGGGAACAACGCGAATGAGCTTGTTTTTTTTTTTGTTTTTTGTTGTTTTGCTTTGTTTTTGGCATTACCGGGGATTGAACTCAGGACCCTGTGCTTGCCAGGCAAGCGCTTATTCTACTGAGCCATCTCCCAGGCCCATGAGCCTGGTTTTTACCGGCCAAGCAGCGGCCCTGAAGGGCCTTCGGGATCACATTCCATAAGGACTCAGGTGGGAGGGCTTCAGCGTTGCTTCAGAAAGGCCAGGCACATGCTCGTGGCTGGAGATGGCAGGAGCTCTGGGAAGGTGGCCAGTGGCGATGTGCCTTGTACTGTGACAAATGTGTGTGAGAGCCTGGCTGCGTTTGTCGGTTCCCTCTCGCACTGATGACGATGTGGAGAAAGAGTGCTGGCGGGAATGTGCTGTCCTGTTGGAAAAGAGGCTGGCAGCTCCCCAAAGAGTAGACATAGAATCGTCTACGGGCCAGCAGTCATACTTTTCCGGATACCCCCCAAGAGAAAGAAAAACATGTCTACTCTGCATATCTGTAGCAGAGTTATTTATAAGAGACAAAACCCAGAAACAATCCAAATGTCCATAAACTGATGGATGGAAAAGTCAAATATGGCCGTCTACACAGGAAACATGATTTAACCCTGAAGAGGTAGCTGGGCAAGTTGGCCTAGGCCTGTGACCTCAGTGTCACAGATGTTACCATCTACCTACAGGAGGTGGAAATGTTCTGGGCAGTCAGACAAGGCCCTCGAGGGAGTCAGTGCAGAGGAGGAGGGCACGGCGCGACTGTGGCCAGACCTGCATCTGCTGGAGGCCAGGCCTCATGGAAAGACGGAATGACCAGGCCTGAGAGCCTCCTCAGGGGATGAGACCACTGGCATCACCGGGTCCAATAAAATCTAGACAGACAGCCGTCACCCAGGTAGGTGACCAGGACCTCCTGACCCCTCCCTTCGTAAAGAAGGTCCTTGTTCTTCCCACTTGCTAAGTGACCTGCTTACCCACCTTGTTATTTTCCTCTATAACACTTCCTTTAAAAAGCGGGCTTGGGCTGGCCAAATAGCTCAGCGGATTAAAGCACCTGCAAGCAGGCACAGGGGCCAGGTTTCGACCCCAGGCCTGCTGTGCTGGCCTTGCCCCCAGGGCGCACTGAGATGGCAATTGAGACTGGGTGTGGTGGTGCACGCCTGTAATCCCAGCTCTTGGGAGGCTGTAAACAGGTGGATCACTGCGAGTCCGATCTAGTAGTGAGACCCTGCACACCTGTAGACCCTTCCCTAAAAATAAAATAAATAAAAATTAAAAAGTGGGCTTGTTAGCAACCCACTTCAGGTCCCCTCCCAACTCTCAGGAGCTGTCTCTCTCAATAAATGTTTCCTACTCTTAACGTCTGCTGTTCCTTAGAGTTCGTTCTGCAGTTTTGGGGAACATGAACTCGGTGTGGCTGATGTCTAGCAGGTTAGGGGCTCTATCATTTCCCCTACATCACCAGCACTCTGGGAGGTGGAAGCAGGAGGATCATAAGTTCAACCTCAGCCTGGGTGATTTGGGGATTCAGTGAGACCCTGCCCTGCCTCAAAATGTAAAAGGAGGGGGGAACTACCCACTCGGGCCCCCCTCCTGTCCCTCTCTTGGGCAGGAGCTTTCTTTCTCTCAATAAATATATTCTGCTCATAACCTCCATTTGTTCCTAAAATTCATTCTTCGATTTTAGAGAACATGAACTCGTCATCCAGGTCAGGTCGGGAGAGCGTTTTTCCCCGTGTCATTTGGAGGTTCCCTATATGGTTTGGAGGTCTCCCACCCGAGATCAGTTTTTCTCCCTGTATCATTTTGGAGGTTTCCACCGAGATCACTGGATGGAGACTCAAAGCTATACGTCTACCCAAGAAAAAAATGCCTGTCATCTATCGAGGGCCTTTAGATAAAGCCTCTAAAGAATATATCTGATTCCCAGTCAATAACCACGACCCATTTCAGCGTGAAGAAGCCAGAGCGGTCTTCGCCCATATTTCCCTTCATGGCAGTTCAGGGCCAGCCGAATAGCTCAGCGGATTAAAGCACCTGCTTAGACAGACGTAGGGACTGCGTTCGATCCCAGCGTGCAGTGTCAGCCCCATCCCCAAGCCACACGGTGCCAGACCCAGTGAATGTAGCAGATGAGGTCCTGCTGTAATGTTTTTAGGAGCTGCCTCACCATCGGATGGCACCTGGCAGTATTCGCTATGTCTTTGTGAGGTCAGACCTCACAAAGACACATATGAAAGAGGACTTCCGGAACACTTCGGCCTACAGTCTGGGGAGCCCAAGATCAAGGTGCCAACAGATTTGGGGTGTGTAAGGCCCAGAATTCTGGTTCCTAGATGGCTTCTTCTTGCTGTGTCTCCACACATGGGAGCGCTAACAGCTCCCTGGAGTCTCTTTCCTCAGGACATTAGTCCCAGTCATGAAGGCTCTACTTGCATCACTGAATCACTTCCCTGACTCCTTACCTCCTAATTGCCTAATACCATCACCTTGTCAATTAGCATTTTAACACTGATTTGGAAGGATGCAAATATTTAGACCATCGCACCAATAAATGGTTCTAATGATGAAACTGAAACATAAGACAGAAATGGCTGGGCAGCACGAAACGGTCTAGCCACACCCTGACCTGCTTTTGTAACTCAGCGTATACCCCAAGCCCATACGTAAAGAAACAGAAAGAGAGTTTCGGGCACCTAGCTCCTCTGAGTCCCCCAGTGTAATAAGCTGCTTCTCTCAAAAAAACAAAAAAAAAACAACAAAAAAAAAAAGTTAAAAGAAGCCTGGGGACATATCTCCATTCAAAGGCCCTGGACTCAATTCCCAGGACCACCAAAAATGAAAAGTACTGATACATGGTGCAACATAGATGTGTCTTGGAAACATTTTGTGAGAAGAGAAAAAAGCAGTAACAAAAGACTCCCTGTTACGTAATTTCCTTTATGTGAAACATTCAGATCAGGAAAATGTGTAGAGGGAAAAGTGGACCTATTGTCTCTTGAGGTGGGAGAGTTAGGAGGACAGGAGTGACCCTAAGGTGCTGGATCAAGAGGCGATAAAAATGGATGATAGTGGGCCAGCAAGGTAGTTCACGGACTAAAGCGCCTGCTTAGGCAAGCTTAGGCAGGCGCAGGGGACTGC
>NW_004524603.1:6101109-6102468 GCF_000260255.1 Octodon degus
CTCAGGCCTCCCCTCCTGAGTGTAGATGGGCGGGGAAGGCAAGCTGAGCTCAGCACATCCTTTTGGCAACATCTGGGACAGTGTTCAAAGAACCTCAGTTGTCTGCCACCCCCCTCCCAAGTTGTCACCACTCATCTGCTTTGTGTCACCTGCACTCCCCGCCTCCCTGGCAACCCAGGTTACTTAGAATCACACCTTGGCAGGCGGCCATTGAGTGTGGTAAACAACCTCGTGCTAACAAAAGGCACACAGCGGTAACCAGGAAACACCAGAAAGGCTGCAATGTCCAACACCTGGTAGCGTGCGCTCTCCCACATTTTAAACCCTGACTCCCGAATGAACGGAAGCAGCTCAGCGCTTCTCAGGCGGGTGCTCCTGGGGCCTTCTTACTCCAACTCTACTTTCTTTTCTCTCCTCCTGTGCACAGCCCAGGGATGGCTGTCTCATCTTCAATGGAAAATTGCTGTTGCCTGGGTCTAGAGGATCTCACTACTAAATCAAACTCATGGTGATCCTCCTGTTTTCAGCCTCCCAGGAGCTGGGATTACAGGTGCACACCACCATGCCCAGTCTGAATTGCCATATCAGCATGCCCCCAGAGGGGGTGGGTGGCTGGCACGGCACACCTGGGATCGAAGCACTTTAATCCGCTGAGCTATCTGGCTGGCCCTGCTGCTTGCTTCTTATTTCCTGTTAAAGCAGAAAAGACTTTTCTTTTTCTAGCTATTTTGTTTTTCTAGCTAGGCGTGGTGACCCACACTTGTAACCTCAGCACTCCAGGAGGCTGAGGCAGGAGGATCACAAGTGTGAGGCCAGCCTGGGCAATTTAGTAACTTAGCAGGATTTATCTGGCATCTTCTGGGCTAACAACCTTCATTTCAGCTTTAAGGAGACAACTTATTTTTATGATTCCATCTTTTAGGGCACTATGAAAGGATCATTGTTCTCTACATCCATTCATTTAATAAATATTTGCTGAACCTGGCCCGACTTGGCGACCTTTACTTTCCAACATAAACATGGTCCCTCAGTCTTAAACACCGTTCTCGGTAGGTTCAACCTGCCCCACGTCACTTCCCGTCCTGTGCGCGAGAGGGCGCCGTGCTCCCGTTGGCGTGAGTTTCCCGGCTTCCACCCTGGCGCCAACCCTTAAAATCATCCAAAACAACAGCCCGCGCAACTCGCACTTTAAAACCAAAAGAAACTTCATTTTTTTGGTTCAACGACAAAGAGAAATAGCATCACTGTCCGCAAGCTGGTTGTTATAATCAGGGCTTGCAGGGGACTCGGTTAATTCAGGATACATAACGTAGAAGAGTATTTTATAGTATTTACCCAAAAAGTCAAATACAGAAAAGT
>NW_004524603.1:6103373-6104272 GCF_000260255.1 Octodon degus
TTTGATTTGAAACTATCTCATTGCTATTTGTCTGTCAATAAAATTATGGAAAAAATACAGAAAAGTGCAGGAGATCTGCCCACATACTAGGAAAACCCAAAGAATCTAGCTGAAGACCTGTAGCCCATGACCATGTCCTGCACAAGCCCAGCTGGAGGCCTAAAGCCCACAATGCCTCCTGCAAGCCTGCATCAAGGGTCTGTGCCAGGAAGGTCCAAGGTTCGCAGTGGAAGCTAGAAAGTCTGCACCATTGAGGTGAAGGATCTGTGCCGGCAGACTGACAGACAAGCACTAGAGCCAGGAAGCAACGCTCAAGGTAAGGCCCAGAGCGTCCCGAAGAGCACCGAACAGCAAGGACCAAAGCTCCTCCAAAAATGAGAAGAACCGAGCACCTCACAGGAGGAAAACCAGCCTGGCAAGCCTCTCTGCCTCGCCCTCAGTTCTCCTCGGATGCCACACGCAACGATCCTGTGGGCCCTCCTTACCCAGCACCGCACTGATTCAGTTCAGCCGGGTGTAACAAGTTGCCTACTAGTGAACCCGTCACACTGCTCTATTTTCCAGTAGACTCTGCAGGCAGAGAGCCTAGGGCTTCATGGGTTTCATAAGATTGTGAAAGCTGAAAGCTGTTTCATCCACAATACCAGAAGAAAACTGCAGTAGATACGTCTTCAAGCAAATGTCTAACTGTGCAAGCTACGAACCTCGCATCAAAGCCTGGTGTGGTGCTGAGGGTCTGTAGTCCTAGCATTCCAGGCGGCTGAAGCAGGAGGACTGTGAGTTCAAACCCAACCTAAGCAACTTATCAAGACCCTGTCTCAAAACAAAAATGAAACAAAACAAAACAGGGCTGGAGATGTAGCTTAGTGCCAAAGCCCTGAGTTCAATCCCTAGTATCA
>NW_004524603.1:6104416-6148438 GCF_000260255.1 Octodon degus
TGTGTGTGTGTGTGTGTGTGTGTGTGTGTGTGTGTGTGTGTATGGCCAGTTCAGCCCACCAGGGGGCATCTGGTGCTGGGGATTGAACCGCAGTCCCTGTGCTTTGCTTAGCTTAGCTTGTTCTAAGTAGGTGCTTTAGACCACTGAGCCATCTTACCAGCCCGACAAAATCATTACATTTGAAGAATTAATAGGTCTGATTATTTTTCACAGAATCAAACATCCTCCATAGCCCAGTAGTGGCCAAGAGAGAAGACAGGCTCACAGAGCAGTGTCCAGGGAGTGTCTCAAGTGTGGCAGGCATCATCAGGCCCTGCAGTAGCCAGGCCAGGCCCCAGCCCTCCTGGGGCTCCTGCTGGGGGGGGGGCAGACAAGGATCGGGCAGATAATAAGCAGGAGGCAGCTGCAGAGGAACCACAGAGGTCCTCCAAAGGGGAGGGAGGCCTGGTGGGAGGGGCGCTCCAGACCTGGCAGATGCGCTGTCTGTTGAGATAATCACATGAACTCTTTTTCTCCTTTAAGCTGAAGTAGGACTACGTTTCTTTTCTGTTCTTTTTTGCAGAACCGGGGATTGAACTCAGGTCCTTGCACTTGCCAGGGAAGCTCTTATTCCACTGAGCCATGTCCCTGGCCCCAATACTATGTTTCTTCAACCAATTTTCTGATATTGAACCACTCACTCTACTATCTGTAGGATAAAAATGTCCTTGGTCAGGATGCAAATATTTTGTTTGTTTGTTCTTTAGGTTTTGTTTTCTTTTATTTTGCTTTGCTTTCTTTTGTTTTGTTTGAGATAAGGTTTTGGGGCCGTGACATGGCTCAGTAGAATAAGCGCTTCCCTGGCAAGCACAAGGGTCTGAGTTCAATGCCCAGTTCTACCAAAGAGAGAAAGAGAGAGAGAGAGAGAGAGAGAGAGACACACAGACAGACAGACAGACAGACAGACAGACAGACAGGGTTTTGCTATGTAGTCCAGGTTGGCCTTGAACTCAAAAACATACTCCTGCCTCAGCCTCCCAAGTGCTGAGGTTACAGGCATGTAACCCCCATGCCAAGCAGGATATATTTTTAAATATATTTCTAGGTTTAATGTGTTCTTTTATTTTGGAGTTTTGCAATTACTGTCCTAAGACAGAGTACTCTAATGTTCCCTCCCAGTGCTCTTTTCTGATTAAGTGGGTTGTTTGTCTGTCTGTCTGTTTGTTTTTGGTCTTTTTGAGACAGGGTTTCAATGTGCAGTTCAAGCTGTCCTTGAGCTCACTTTGTAGCCCAGCCTGGCCTTGAACTTGAAGCGATCCTCCTGCCTTAGACTTCTGAGTAATAGGCTTACAGGAGTGCATCACAATGCCCAACCAAATTTTCAGTGTCATAAGAACTGCATTAGATGAGTGTCACACACACACACACACACACACACACACACACAGACACACTTGTTTTCTAGGACTCATTGTATATGAAGGCTCTATTTTTTAAAAGTCCACACAACGCCCCAATAACACCACTTGGGCCTCATATCTTAATTAAAGTGTGAGGATAAGGGTTGGATTTTTTTTTACTACTAATTAAATTATCTGATGATTATAGGTATATGCAGATTATTTTAAGTATATTGCAGTAATTTGTACTTTTGCAGAAAATTGTCCTATTTGTGCAAATGTGAAATTGCCATGAATTGCCCGTACTATTGTGTTGTGATTTTTTCAAAATCTTTATTATATTCATAGTTATAATCACCCTTTCACTAATATCTGTTTATGTGTTCTCTGCCCCGCTTTTTTCTCTGTCTCTGTCTATCTTCTGTCCCTTTTAAATTTTTTATTTTTATTTATTGTTTTACTTTTTAGGGAAGGGCCTACAGGTTGTTCAGGGTCTCACTACTAGATCGGACCCGAAGTGATCCTCCTGTTTACAGCCTCCCAAGTGTTGGGATTACAGGCCCGCACCACCACGCCCAGTTTCAATCGCCATCTCAGTGCACCCCGGGGGCGGGGCTGGCATGGCAAGCCTGGGATTGAACTCCTGGCCCCTACCCTGTTTGCAGGCTCTTTAATCCGCTGAGCTATTTGACCAGCCCTCTAAATTATTATTTTATTTTAAAAGACACTCTTTGGCTCCCTTGTATTTCTTGGGAATTTCATGAATGCGAGCTGAATGGGGGGGGGGGCGGCATCCGGCCCTGTCCCCGGGGTGACCCAAAGCTCCCTGCCCTGTGCCTGTGTCCGTCCTGGCCTGCAGTGCGTAGGCGGCCACTGTCCTGCACAGGTCCTTGAAGGTCCCCGCGGCGAAGCTCCCAACTGCAGCCGCCGCGAGGAGACGCTGCGGACCCTCCGCGTCGCCGTGTCCGGACGTGCCTGCTCGCAGACCGAAGCCCGCGGATTCCTGTGCACTTGGGAGGTCGAGGAGAACAGGGCCTCTGGCTGGGCAACCGCAGGATTTCCTGCATGCTGGCGACAGCCACCACCACCACCCCGTGGTCCCTGCTCACGAGGCTTTTAGGGTCCCGTATTCCGGGACACAAAATGGTGCCGGAGGTGGGAGCTGGGCGGCGGTCCTCTCTGTTTTTCCAGAGGTTCTCTATCCACCCCACCCAAGGAACAGTGCTGCTTGAGTTTCTTCACTATTATTGGTGGGTTTTTCTTTTGCAGTACTGGGGATTAGACTTGAGCATGCTCCCTGTACACTAAGTTATCACCAACACACACACACACACACACACACACACACACACACACACCCCACCGCCTTTTTTTTTCCTGAACCAGGATTGAACTCAGGCCCTTGTTCTTGGAAGGCAAGCGCTTATTCTACTGAGCCATCTCCTCGGCCCCTTACTTAATTCTTTTTAATTTTGAGGCAGGGTTTTGCAGGTCCCTCTGCCTCAGCCTCCCAGAATGCTGGCACAGTCATGGGCCACTACGCCTGGCTAGTCTACTCATTTTTATCTTTGTTACTATTTTCTGCTTTGCTGGGCATATTCTACTCTGTTTTTGCTAACTTCCCAAGTTGAACTTTCAACTTTCTGATTTTCAACATTTCTTCTTTCCTAATAGATTACATTTAAAGCCAAACTTCCCTCTAATGACTCTGAGTTGCATCAGCAAAATTTTGAAATGTGGCCTTTCCATAGCTATTCACTGGTAAATATTTTATAATTTTCATCAGTTTCATCTTCAGTCAGTGTTTTGAAATCCCCAGTGTATACAGCAGCTGTTATCTGCTATCTTTTTTGTTAAGATAATTGTCTTTTTTTTTTTTTTTTTTTTTTTTCAAAGCCCTGTGCTCACTGGCCCTCTGTATATCTTCTTTGGAGAACTGTCAGTTTGAGTTCTTTGCTTGATTTTTTTTTTTTTTTTTTTGGTCCAGCTCAGCCCAGCCTGGGGGTGGGGCTGGCACAGCACTGGTGCAGAGGATCGAACCTCTGTCCCCTGCGCCTGCCTGAGCTTGCCTAAGCAGGCATTTTAGACTGCTGAGCTATCTCACCGGACCTATTTGCTATCTTTTCATTAGTGACGTCTGATTTCACTACAGAATGCGATTCACCAGGGGATTTGGTATTTGTTGAAAGTCACCTCATTGCCTAAAGTTGGGTTTCATATTCTGTATTTATATTTCATTTCTCATGTTGTACGGGTCCATGCCAAGGCCCCAGCGATGGCCAAGAAGCTAGGCCTACTCCCTGATACTTTCCGGCACCAGGAATGAGCGGCCGTGGGCCTATGGCGCCCAGGGGGAGAGGGGTTCAGGAGCTGAAGGCGGCTCCTAAGGTGACGACACCTTTGCTGCTCCGAGCCCAGATCTAGCCTAGCCCGGGGTCTGCGCAGCCAGCCCCTGCAGGCTGCTGTGGGATCCCCAGGGTCAGCTGCTGTGGCCACTGGACCTGCAAGATCACATCCAGGCCTGGCCAAAGACGGGCGGAGAATGATACACAAGTGTGACTGGAGATTGAGCCCAAAACACCCAAGAACTTGCACCTTCAGAAGACACTAGGGGCTGAGGTGAGGCCGGTGGGGTGGTCGAGCGCTTGTCTGGCAAACACAAGGCCCTGCCTTCCATCCTTGGGGCTAAAAAAAGCAAAACCAAATGACCTGTAGAAAAGAAGACACAACAGGGCATGGTGGCCTATGTCCCATCACTCAGGAGGCTGAAGCAGTGGCCAGGAGAGGACCAAGTATGAGCCTGAAGAAGCCACCTCAGGCAGGAGCACCAACTGGGTGGGGGCGGGACAGCCTGAGCATCACCCCTCACACCAGGGACTTTTCATGATCCAATAGACTGAGCCCCTCCCCTGCCCCGGAACCGGACACAGCCCACTGTACCTCCTGGGCCTCACACCTGCTCCTAGAAACACCGACGCTCTTGCAGCCACATGCCTTAAACCCAATCTTGGGGATCCCCGACTGTCCCCCAGTAAGTTTCTTTTCCTTCCTTTTTTTAATAATCTTTCTGAGACAGGGTCTCAGTGGGTAGCCTAGGCTGGCCTCAGATTCACAGCGCTCAGCTGAAGCTGGACACTGACTGTCTGTGGGAGGGCAGGTCTCGGCCTGAGTGGCTAAAGCAATCAAGCTACCTCGGTCTCCAGAAGAATCATCCTGCCTGGACAATTGCAGCTATTTGTCGCTAGGCAACCATGTGTCTCCTGATGCTAACTTTGCAAAGGTATAAATAAACACCCATAGTGTTGCTTTTGGGGGTCTTCTGCCAATGAGACAAAGAGGCCACCACCTGAACCCAGCTCTCCTCTCTTGTCTATTTTTTCCTCATTCCTGCTGCCATTTTCCCTGGGGTGAGAGACACCAGCGAGTCCCTACAGCAATCTTGCCTCAGCCTCCTGAGTGCTGGGACTGGAGGTGTGCTCCCAAGCCCCACTGGATTCTGTACAGCAGAGAAGGAAGCGGGTGGGGAGAAGAGGCAAGAAAGAAAAGAGAAAAAAGAAAAGAGAAACAATGTCAAAGTGGCAAGGACCTTGAGAGGACTAGATCCCGCCTTGTCACCTGGGACTTAGACACTTGTCCCTGGCCTCCTGTTAAGAGGCACTCACATGCAGCTGATAAGGGGCTGCTGAACTGCCACCTAGGTCCACCAGCCTGGAGAGGGTCACCTGCAATCCGTGCACCCACAGGCAGCTCTTCACTGAAGGCCGGCAGGTGCCAGCGCCACACAGAACCACCCACGAGGCAGGCTGCATGGAGCTGGTACTCTTTGGGTCTGCATTGCCTTAGGTGGGGATCCTAGAAGGAGGCCCGAGAGGGAGTCCCGTCTGCCGGGAGGTGTACTGTTGGGAGCGCTCTGGAGCTCTGGAGAAGGAGTGGCTGTGGGCCACGCAGGTGCGCACAGAGGCCAGGGGCTGTCCTGGCGTCTCAGCAGGAGACCAAGTTCAGCCTGACCCCACAGGAAAGCCCTGAGCAGAAGCTGCGCTGCTGCGCCCCGCCAGCTCCAGGCCCGCTGTCATTCACCAGGGAGGCGGGGGGGGGGGCGGCTAGGCGGCTGTGAGCCCTTAGCAGCCAACGCTGGAACAGCTGGAAAACTGAGGGGGAACCAAGAGCGTCCACCGCAGCATCCTCTGGAGTGAGCATGACCCGGGTGGAGACAGGGAGACTCGGAGACCATAAAGGAGGCGTAGGAGGCAGAAACAGGAAGTGGGCGGGGTGCAAAGGCGCCAGGCTCTGCTCCTCCGTAGCACCGCGATTTGGCCGAGGACGGACCCTTCGCTTTGCTGTTCCTCCCTGGATTGGATTCTGCACCCCCAGAAAATCCCCCACAACCAGGCAAGGGATGCTGTTGATGCGGGGTCATGATCGCAGCTGGGCCCTGGATCCCCCTGGAAGGCAGCAGCCTCTGCATCGCTACACCCCACAAGCTCACCCAGGAAAGAACCCTATTTCCTCCTCCCTGCTCCAGACAGCAGGGCCACCAGATTTCCTGCACAGAAAGCCCTCCTCAGAGAGGTGGAAGCCGCAGGGTGGCCAGTGACAGCCAAGCCTGAAGCTGTCTCCTTGTCATCTCACAGCTGGGGCCCTACTCAGCCAAAAGAGCCCTTGGTGGCTTCAACCAGCTTCAGTCAAACACAAGGCCCCTTCCTCTGCCCCAGTGAGGCCAAGTTTCATCGTCCCAGCACTGTCCTGATCACTCCTGATGAGTCACTCTTGATCTTCCTTGGGCAACTGAGGCAGCAGCTGCTGCTGAAAACCCAAGCCCCAGAGCAAAGTGACAGATCAAAGGGCTGGAGCAACCCTTGGCCATGATTCTCCCTGTTAACCAGTCCCAAGGCCTCCTGGAGGCAGGTGAGCCTGGCATGAGGTCACTGTCCAGCACCTCAGCTGCAGGAGGCTTGGGCTGTGAAGCAGGCAGCCTCGCTTAGCAAGAGGAGGAGGGCAGCGTGCTTTGTGCCTGTGTGTTTGCGGAGAGATGTCTAGTCAGATACAGGGAGCCTGTGCTCATTAACTGCTGTGGTTTTGGGCAGATGTTTACTGTTGTCACGGATCCCCCAGGTTACCTTGAACCTAACTTCTGAAGAGAGGGGGGCTGAGACAGAGGCCACCACTCTGCTCCCAGCTAAGTCCTCAAGGACCACTCCTCACACCAGCTGTCGTGGACAGGACATTTATTCCACTTGGTCAGCTCAGGTGAGTGTCAGTGACCTCCAGAAATAGCCCACATGGACAACCACTTACAGGCACACCTGCACAGCCATGGGTGGGGCCCTCCTGAGTTCCACTGCCCCCAAGTAGGGGACAGTCAGAGGCCTCCTGTGCCCATGATTGACCCAGGGGAGTCAGCCCACCCATGGCCCGATAGAATGCACCCCCTAGTCAACTCCTACACCCACCTCAGCCCCATCCCCACAGCTTGCCCCCGCTGGCCAGCTGGCAAAAGAGATTCCTGAGCGAGACAAGCCCAGCCCAGCATTAGACCCAGGTGGCATTCAAGAAGAAATGGCACAGTCCCTTGCCCCCAGGGAACTCAATCTGCTTGGGGACCCAAGACACACACAGAGACACAGAGGATACTGGAAGATGAGACAGCACATTGTACTTGAGAGTGACACAGTGTGTCAGCACAGCTACTGTTCAGAGAAGGCAGGAGGGCGGCCAGGTGCCGGGGAAGCTCAGCCCCGGTGGGTACGGAGGGCTTCACGGGGAGGCAGGGAAGAGGACGCTTCTGCAACACAAGGGAAGGCACAGCACAGCTGTCGCAGGAAGAGGCAAGCTGGACAGTCAGCAACCAGGGGAGCGAAGCTGGGGCTTGAGACTGGCCATGAAGGGGAGCCAAGCGGGTGCTCCGGGCTGTGGACTCCTCTGGCTCTTCTGCCCTCCCGGGCATCTGCAGTCCCAGGATGAGACATACAGCAGGTGCTCAGTGAGATCCAGGAACCAGATCCACAGGGGAGAGAAGCAGCGAGAGCCCAGGGCAGGCATCTCCAGGCTTCCTGCCCATCTCCACAGGTCCAGCCTTTTCTGATGGGGGGGTCCTCTTGGGAGACAGGGGAGCAGGGAGGCTCCGTGCTGACCTGCTCCAGTGTGAAGCTGCCTCCACACCCTGCAGCTGGCCTGGGACCTGCTCCCTTCCCCGTGTCCTGTCCCCTCAAGGGACGCAGCTCCTGCACAGGGTCTTCACACTGCCCAAAGCCGCAGCACACAGGGCTCAGGTCCTCTTCTTCCCCAGCCTTCCCAGCAGTGCTCGCCTGGGGCTGCACAACTAGGAGCAGGAAGCACTGCTGCTGCTGTCCTGGGGTGTGGCTGGGGGGAGCAGATCCCTTCCCCTGGGCGGTCCCAGCCAGAACCCTGCCTTTTGGGCAGCCCAGCTTCCCCATGTCCTCACTATGCAATCAGAGCCTGGGCAGAGCAAAGAGCTCTGCCACACAAACTGGCAGCCTATTAGGCAGAACTGGGGCCCAACCAGCCCAGGGCACCTCTGGCCATGTCAGGGGACAGGAACTCAAGTTCTAGAAGCTTGGTGTGCTGGTAGGGCTGGGAGAAGGGAGTGACAAAAGGTTTCCACCTCAGAATTCTTTATTCCCAACAAGGGAAGGAGGCGGTGGGGGGGGGGGTTGCTATCTGTGGGGAGGCCTTGGCTGTGGGGCTCTGAGGACAGGGCACAGCTGAGGAAGACCCCTGGCTGAGGTTCTGGGTCTGGAGTCCCAGGGCTCCTGAAATTGCTTGAAGTCTTTGAGCACACATGAATGTTTGTTCTCCTCGGGACAACATCCATAACCTTCAGTGATTTTCAAAGGGCTGGATGACCCTGAGGTATTAAAGACCTCTCTGGCTCAGCAAGGCAAAAGAGCTGAAGCCGGCAGGTTTGGCCCACTTGTGATGGGAGGGTTTGCCTCAGAGACAGATGGAACGCGAACACCAACTTGCTGTGTTGGCTGCGGACAGTCCCTTCCTGTCTCTGAACATGAGCCAGAGGCGGACTAAGCAGGGGCAGAGAAGCCAGCTCTCCACTCAGGTGCTGTCCCCACACAAGAGTTGGGGTCCGTGGCCAGGCATGTGGAGGACCCTTGCCCAGCTGTGACTCCTGCCAGGCCTGGGGAATTTCCCCATTAGGGCTCGGAATGGAGAATGAGCCTCTACTTCCAGGCTCCATCGAGTAACCTCTACAGGTCACTGCAGGGCACCTCCAAGGTAGGTCTTCTTAGGGGATGTGTCCTCGTGCCAGGGTGCAGTGCCAGCCAGGCCCCTGTGGGGCTTGATTCTTAGTCGCTGTGCCCAGATGTGCCCTGCCCAGATGTGCCCTGCATGTCCTGGTCAGGTTGTGCCCACTTTGCATCTGTTCATAGAAACAAAGAGATCAAGGTCAGGTCTGTGCTGTGTGGCCCTGTTCATCCAGCCTCCGCCCCCACCCCCACTGGGGTAGGAGAGACCCTCAGGTGGCCCTTTCTCAGCCCTTTCTCCAGCACTGCCAGGATATTAACTCCATGTACACAAAAGACCCCCTGGTTTGGGGCACTTCGGGGACTGCTCCTGATGCCCAAGGCCCTGTTTAAGCTTATTCTCTGCCACCAAGTACTTGTCTTCACTGCAGTAACCATGCAGGCAAAGGGTGAGACAGAGCCCCAGCACTTAGCCCAAGCCTGGGCTGGAATGGACGGCTCTGGGAGCCAAGGGCGTGTCTGGGTCCGCAGGACGTTTCCCTGAAGGCCTTCAGCCGCCTGTGCCCCTGCCCAGGCCCCTTTCACATGACTCCTGGCCACATGCCCAAATCCTCCCAGGTCAATTTGCCAGCTTGACTTGGGTCCAGAATCCAAAACAAAGCCCTGGTTTTGCCCACTGTTCCACCAAGCACACCTGTGATTTGGGGCAAGCTCAGTCTCCAACTCCAGGCAGCAACTGGCCTTCCCAGCTGTCACTGCACGACCTTGGTCAGGTGTCCTACCTGGGACCTCGCATTCTTTCAGTAGATCACCCGCAGGCGTCTGCTCTCCTATCTGCCCTCCCAGTGCCTCAGTTCTGAGCTCGCTGTGTGCGTCTCAGTTAAAAGCTTGATTGTCCCCACCCCCACCCTCACTGGAAAGCTCTGATTGAGGATGCTGCACAGGCTTGGTCTTCCTGTAGCAATACCATTTGCCCTCAGGAGGGCTCCAAAGTCATCAGAGTCCCCTGGGTGAAGCCAGTCACCCTTGACCCCAGGGCATTTTATAGGTTGGCCTACTGCATGGCCCACAGCCCTCTGCACTGGCACACATGAGGTGGTACCCACATGTCTGGACCCAAGGTCCTCACCTGCGGCTCTTCCCGGAGTGCAACACAGTACAGCAGGTGGCACACAGTGAGTCTTCAGCCAAAGCTTGTTGGACAAAAGGTGTCACCCCTCTCGGGCAAATCCTTTCAGTATCCCAAGCAGTAGGAGTCTCTGGTCTCTGTCCCCAACTTACAGATGTGCAAACTCAGATATGAAGTGGGATGATTTCCCAAGGGCACCAGACAGTGGACGCCCAAGGCAGGGGGCCTTGCAGGCTGCAGATGGGCCTGGAGAACTGTGGCAAGCTGTCCCCTCTGAGATGCTTTCAACTCTGACATTCTGGGAACGAAGATCCGGCAAGCAGCAGGTCATACAGAGACCTGCATCACCTGCATGCCCACGATGCCCACCACCTCCACCGGATATGGAGAATCAAGGCAACGCCAGGCACCCTGCCCTTGAACCCCACCTGCGGGGCTCACCTGCTCTAAGCAGTAGGAGCCTGCAGAGCAAAACCTGCACAGGAGCCAAATGCCACTGTGTGCGCAGCCAACCCAAGGGCCCTGGGAGAGAAGAGGAAGAGGGTGGCCCAAGCCCTTCGGACACCCCAAGACAGTTCTCCACCCTCTCCCGCGTGCCCATCATGAGTGGTGGCTGCAGCCCAGTGCCATATCCAAGGGCCTCTGACGCAGCTCCAGAGCCAGAGGCGGCCTATGATGACAGACGGCATAGGCGTCATAGCACGCTGCCTAGATGGGCCGCCTGGCCCTCGGGCCCGTGGCCGTGGCTGCGCTGGTGGGTCTTGAGGGAGCCCTCACGTGCGAAGCTCTTGCCGCAGCGCGGGCAGAAGTAGGGGCGCCGCTCCCCGAATACACCGGGGCGACGCGGGTGCGGGGCAGGCATGCGCGCATGCGTGCGCTGGTGGTTGAGCAGGAAGCGAGGCTCGCGGAAGCAGCGGCCACACTGCGCGCACTGGTGCGGCTTCTCGCCACTGTGGATGCGCTGGTGTGTGAGCAGGTTCTGCTTGAGGCTGAAGCAGCGGCCGCATTCAGGGCAGGGGAAGGGCCGCTCGCCGGTGTGCGTGCGCTGGTGCACCTCCAGGTTGTGCTTGACGCTGAAGGCCTTGCCACATTCGGGGCACACGAAGGCAGCCGCGCGCCCGGTCCCGGCCCCCGCCCCGGCGTGCGCCTTCTGGTGCCGCACCAGGCTGGGCTGCTGCCAGAAGGTCTGGCCGCACAGCGGGCAGCTGTAGGGCTGCTCCTCCGCTGGGTGGTGGATGACCAGGCCTCGCTCGTCCCCCAGACCTTCCTCCCCGTCCCCCTCAGGGGACCCGTCCTCGGAGGACACCAGGTCGGTCATGGGCGCTTCTAGCTGCAGTCACGAGCCCCTGGGGAGACAGAAGCAAGAGCAGGGTCAGAGTGGATGTGAGGAGCCAGCCAACCCCTACCCCATAGGGTCGTTAGCCTCCCTCTACCTCGGACACGGTGTTCTTTCTTTCTTTCTTTCTTTTTTTTTTTTTTTTTTTTTTTTTTTTGGTGGAACCGGGGATTGAACTCAGGCCCAGGCAAGTGCTTATTCCACTGAGCTATCTCCCCAGCCCCTTGGACATGTTTTTCTTCCAGCTCAACCTCTCCTTGCTGTCCCCTCTTCCCCTAACCACAGCCTGCCTTGGACTTTGCTCAAGTGCCAACTCCTCCTCGAAGCCTTGCTGGATGCCTCCAGCTTCTCTGAACCTTGCTGTCCAACCCTGCGACATCACCCTCACGACGGAGCTTCCTTATCCTAACTGCCATACTGAACACAGCGCCTGCGACACAAAGGCACAGAACACACACAGAAGGTAATATTCGTGGCTCCGGGCATTTTAAGTAAGCCTTCGCCTGGCTGTATCTTACATCTCCAACTAGATCCAAGGGAAGGCGGAGTGCAGTGCACCCCAGCACTGGAAGGAAGGATGGGGTCATCCGGGGTGTAAAGACATTTTTGCAAAGCCTCCCACAGGAAAAAAAAAACACACACACACACACACACACACACACACACCTGTAAACCTGAAAGGGACTTCACTGGGTTAAACACTAAAGGCAGCTTCTCTATCAAAATAGGGCCTGGGCTCAAGGGCTACAAGGCCCTGAACAGTGTGGGGTGGAGAACCAGTCTCTGCTTGACCAGAGCAAGGCCTGGCCCCAGCTGAGCCACATGCTCAAAGGACAACAAACAGCCTAGCACCTGGGTCCCTTCCCCTGGTCCTCCTTGGGTTCACCTCCCAGGTCGCTATGTCCCCTCTTAAGCCTTTTCCCACTGTCTGCACAACAGCCCCAAGACAGGTGCAGAGCAGGTGGGGCAGCCCCATTTATAAGCAGGGCAAGCCCAGTGCGATGAGGTCAACACACTTGTCCAAGGTCACACAGGTGACATAAGCGCTAAGTCTCACGACTCACTGTTGAAAGCTCTTCTCAGTGTACCAGCTGCTCACCAACTGGACATCTTTTGATACACACATGAATGCACAAGCACACATGCCCACAGAGCCCACCACCCCATCCCAGCTAATGCAGGGCCATCCATTCCCCAAAGGCCACTGCTCCGGTAGGGCACTGAACAATGCCCCCACTCCTGTGTCGTCGAACTTCTGGGCATGAGGGTCTCACCCATCCCATGCCTCTTCAGGGAAGGTGGCAGCCGACCTTCCAACACCCCTCAGCCTCCTTTCCTAAACCTTCAGAGGGCTCTCAGAAAGGCCCGTGTCTCCCCGACCTTCAGGCCAGGGGGAGCTGCATTCAGGCAGCCTAAGTGGTGGCCCGGTACCCTCACCCACAAGTCCTTTCCCTGGCGGCTGTGCTGACATTTGCAAAGATGGACCGTGACAGTCCCTCCGCCAACCTTGCCTGGCCCTGGCTGGGCAGCTTGTGGTCTCTCCCCACTATACCCCCACCCCCGATGGAGGCCCCGCCCTCCCCGGGGTCCCAAGGCCGCGGCCCTGTCCCTCCCTCCCCGCTACACTCACAGCCTGGGCTGCGCCCGGGCTCCTCCCCGGGTCTCCAGTGGCGATGCTTTCCTCTAGAGTCCGCGCCGTGTGACGCAAACACGGTGCGGCTCCCTCAGCGACTCCCGCGCCCCTGCTCCCCGCCCCCATAAAGACAAGCGACCCCCGCAACCCTGCGATTGCCGAGCGGCTGCTTGAAGCCAGAGCATTTCCCGCACCCCACCGACCCCCGCACACAACAAGCGTCAGCTCCTGCGGCCGCAGAGACCCCGGAGCTGCACCGTCCCTGTGCTTGGCAGCCCTCCCCCCACTCTACCCCCACCCCCACGGAGACACCTAGGCCGCCCCCCAGCCGCGCCCCCCCCAAAGAACTGATGCAAACCCCTCCCCAACGCCCGCAGCCTCCCCAAAGCGCCTCTGCAAGCCCGTGTAAACACGTAATTAAACCGCGGCACCGCCGCTCTCGGCGAGGACAGCGCAGCTCCCGCAAATACGGTAGCGGCCCGCGGTGACCCGCCCTGGGGTCCCGCCCTGGCCTCGGTAAATACGGCAGCCGCCGCCCGCCGGGCCGGGACTCACATGGCGCCGCCTCCCGGCCTCATCCTTGCCGCAGCGCCGCAGTCGCGACGTCCGCAGCGCGCAACGGTCCCGCGAGGCGGGGAGGTCCAACTCGCCGCCGACAACCTGGCGGCGGAAGAAGGGAGGCTGCGAGCGAGCGCTGCGCCTGCTCGGCCGGAGAGACCGGTGGGGGCCGGTTTGGGCGCCCCCAAGTTTCCCGGCCTGCTGCTCCCAGCCACCTGGAAGCAGGAGGACCGAGGTGGAGGTAGCGCCTCTCCTTTGAGTAGAAGGGGAAAGGAGGTAAACGCAGGCGCCCCGCTGCGGAGCATCTCAGTGTGGGGTTCATGGGCGGGAGACCCGAAAGGCGGAATCGCAGCGCTCCGTGGTCCTTGCTGCCGGCTTGGCAAAGCCCCCTCCTCGACATCTCTAGGATGGCCAGAGAATGGGTAAGGAGGGGCGTTGCGGCTTCAGAGGTCAGGCTGAGGACGGACCACGAAAGGGCAGCTCCGAACACCCAGAGAAACAGCAGGTGTGCCAGGCTAATTCCAGGTCCCCTGCCAGGCTGCACATGCCTCTGCCTTTTACCCGCCTTCCCGTGTATTATCTCGTGGGAACTTCTAATAACCCTGTCAGTCTCCTTGGGCTGCTGTTATTATCCCATTTTACAGACTGGAAAAATAAAGCCGAATGGCTTCCCCCAAGGCCCGCAGCTCTTAAGGGGCAGAGCCCAGATGGAGACGCAGACTTAAGGCCCTGGCGTTTGCCCTGTATCACACTGGGTCCAAGACCACGGGACGCAAAGGCTGTGGTGGCTCTGGGAGAGATGGTGCACGCCTGTAATCCTAGCTCTTGGGAGGCTGGAGCTGGAGCGCCCCTGCAAGTTCAAGGCCAGCCTGGGCACATAATGAATTCAAGTCCAGCCAGGGCTCCATAGGAGATGCTTTTCAATAGTCCAAACCAAAAACCACAAAAAGATGACTCAGCGGAAGTAATCCCCTACCTGTCGGAGTGGCTCAGAATTCACATTTGACAAACAGATGTAGGAGGAAACTGATTTTAAAGTGCTAAAAGAACATCAAATGGGTTTTATTTAATGTAATTGTACATTATTTTGCCCCCCTCCCCCATAGCTGCCCGGGAAAGGAGTCGGGGAAGGTGTTGTTGAGATCTCCAAGACCCAGGCAGAGCTCTTTCTGGCAAAGGGTGCATGTGGCTGTGAGCGTGGAACTCGTGCTTTCAGGGCCGAAGACTGCGCCCTGCTTCAGCCCCTTGGCACTCCTTTGCCTTCTGGACACCAGGACTAAAGCATTGCAGGAAAGGCCCCTGGGCAGTAAGTAAGTCAGCCCCTTGCGCAGACCCAAATAGGGCAGCCAGCAGGTCCCAGCCCACCCGGTCTGACCCATTCTTGGCCTCTGCACCCCGCTACTGCCACAGCAGCCACGGAGGTCCCTAGCCAGATGCACTGTCATGCCAAAAAGATCAGTGTTGGAAACAGGCATCGCGGAGGGGGCTGCTGGGAAGGATCAATGCGTACCCTAGATACAAGTTTAATTTCCCGCTGCAACGACAACAGGACCGCCTGGCCCCTGATGCAGCCCATGACAGCCACTATCTTCCACATTCCAGCTTCTCTTGCTGAAGTTGTCACCTGCCAGGGCAATAAGTTTTCTTACTTCCCACAGGCCACAAGAGAAATGGGGACATTCTATAAAGACCATGGCTTTCAAAGCAGAATCAGGACTCTAGCTGAGGGTGGCACCATATATTCGGCAGCGCTCCCCAGGTAACCTGGGAAGGGGATGCCACCTACAGCCCTGGGTCCCTGTGGGAGACATCAAGGACAGAGGGTTTCCACTCTTTTCTGCCGCTATGCTTCTGGGTGAGTTGCTTTACTTCTCTCATCACGCACACATTGGACCTGCTGCCTACCTCCGCCCCCGCCCATCCTCACAGGCTGTGGCGCTGTGGCACTGTAGAGCCTCTGCCCACACGCTCCTGCTGCCTCAGGGCCAAACAGTGGCCAGCATGTGCTCAGCACTATCTCACCCCGCATGGCAGGTGGCATCTGGACCCTGGCCCTTACAAAGGCTGTGGCTGCCCTGCTGCTAAGGTGCCCGTGGGGCACTGCGGTGGCCCGTGGCTCCTGTGTGGACAGAGACGACAGCTCAGTGAGCCTGCCCAGAGCCCTGCCCTGCATTCACCCCGAGAAACACTGGATGGGCAGAAGAGCCCAGGGAGGCTCCAGGCCCTGCTCTGCACATCCTGCACCTCCTCCTGCAGAAGGCGAGTCTCCAGGGCCTTGCTCTTGGAGTGGCAACACCCCGCCCTCAGGACCTCCTCCTGTTCCAGGGGTCGGATAGTGTCCCTCAAACCTCTCTCCAAAGCCTCTGGTGCTGGCCTCAGGTTTGGAATTCAGCACGCTTTTGTCATTACTCTCAGGTTGTAAACTTCAGAGGACAAGGACTGTGTTGCTAGCATCCCGGTATCCTAAGGATCCAGGATATAATAGATCTTCAGTCTATGTTGAATGAATGAATGAATGAATGAATGAATGAATGAATGAATGAATGAATGAAATGAAATGAATGGCCCTGAGCTACATCTGGCAGCTCAGAGGGGGAACATGGCTCCAAGTACGCCAATGCAGACGCGGGAAATGGCAAGCGAAGATGTAGCCCCAGCCACAATTTTGAGATTTGGGAGGAGTTACAGAGACCAGGGTGAAGACGTGGAATTCTTGGTGGGAGTTTTCGTCTGATCCAAATTGTAGAGTTAAAACCCAGGGCATGACCTGCAACATCAACTCAGCCAAACCCTTAACTCGTGGCACGCAGGCAATGGTCCCTGCTCATAAATGCTGAACTAAATACAGGAGAAACATTGTCTTCTCTTGTCACAGGTACGCATGCTCTGTAAGCAGCCATGCGTGGCATTTATTTACCCTTGTTTGTTCGCTTTTGCAGTGGTGGGAGTTGAACCCTGGGCCTTCACAACTGAGCTACATCCCTGCACTTTTTTATCTATCTATCTATCTATCTATCTATCTATCTATCTATCTATCTATCATCTATCTATCAATCATCTATTTATTTATTTTGCAGGGAACCAGGGATTGAACTCAGGCCCTTGCGCTTGCCAGGGAAGCACTTATTCTACTGAGCCATCTCCCTGGCCCACTTTTTTATTTTTTGAGATAGGGTCTCAGTAAGTCACTTAAGTCACGGGTGCAAACTTGTAGCCCTCCTCCCTCAGCCTCCTGGAGTGCAGAGATTACAGACCTGTGTTTCATGCCTGGCTTTTTTTTTTTTTTTTTCTTTGCGGAACTGGGGATTGAACTCAGGACCTTGTGCTTGCCAGGCAAGGACTTATTCTACTGAGCTATCTCCCTGGCCCCCTTCATGCCTGGCTTGAAACAATAATCATAATCATAATTATAATAATAGCCACCATGTATTGAGTGCTTGTAAATGCCCAGCTCTCAGTAAACAGTAGTTATTATTATACCTTGCCAGGGTCCCATAACTTAAACGGCAAAAGTCAGAACCATCTGGCTATCTAGTTCTCCCAACAAAAGGATCAAAGTTCTTTTTATTTTGTTCTTCTTCTTCTTCTTCTTATTATTATTATTATTATTATTATTATTATTATTATTATTATTGGCAGAACTGGGGATTGAATTCAGACCCTTGCACTTGCCAGGGAAGCTCTTATTCTACTGAGCCATCTTCCCAGCCCCTATTTTTTATTTTATTATTTTTTTATTTTCTTATGAATTTAGGGCAGGGCCTACAGGGTGTACAGGGTCTTACTATATAGATCAGACTTGTAGTAATTCTCCTATTTTCAGCCTCCCAAGTGCTGGGATTATAGTCACGTGCCACCATGCCCATTCCCAGTCATCCTTTCAGCATGCCCTGGGGGTGGGACTGGCTCAGCACACCAGGATTCGAATCCCAGCCGCTGTGCTCTGCTGAAGCAGGTGCTTTAGTCCACTAAGCTATCTGGCTGGCCCTCAAAGGTCTTTTTAGATTTGGGGCCATGGGTGAAAGGGAGGGGAGGAGAGGAAGGGAAGGTGAGACTTCTGGTTCCTTGACAATAGGAGCATCATTCCTAGGATTGTAGCCATTTAAGCTAATTAAAATGAAAGCAAAATTAAAATCCAGTCTCTCGGCCACATTACAAATGTCAACCAATCACATTAGCTAGTGGGAAGGGCATTGGAAGCGTAGACAGAATATTTGTCACAACATGGACGGCACTGGCTTCAGACACATTCCCCTCCAACCTGGATGCCATCTCTTTAGCCTAAGGGACAACCAAGTGATACCTCTGTTCCCTCCTCTGTGCTGCCCCCACCTGCACCCAGGAAGAACCGTGATAAGTGAGCACATACTATTTTTGGTTCCAGGATTCCTCCTCTTGCCAAAAAGTCAAACATATTTCTTTACCCAACTCAAACCATGTTAAAAATAAGAAAAGCTTTCAGAAGCAGCCTCTTCTTTGTCAGTTTCTCTGCCAGTCCCCTTTCGGCCCTGGGCCTGTGTCCCTTGGTCAGTGCACCTGTGCATGCTGAGGTCTTTGCGACCCCCTCTCCTTGGACAGATCCCCAGGGCTGTGCCGAGACACCATGGCTCTGAGTACAACAGGCACCAAGCCCTTCCAAGGACCCAATGGCCTCACTGGCAGACCTGTTTGTGTTACTTGCCACAGAACCACCACCAGCGAGTATCTAGGGCACTTTTCTCAGTCCCCAGCCTGTTCCTAATAAAAGATCATGGGAGTTCAGAAACACCAGCCCCAGCCAGCCAGGACATGTGGCTTGTTGCAGGCCTGACAGCAGACAAGACAGGAATCCTTTAAGATCTTCCTGTACTCATGGCTGTTTTCATTCCCCTATGCAACCCTGTCATCTCTGCGCAGTATCTTAAATCCAGAATCACTAAGATAACAAGTCTGATCTTGTTTTTCATTTTATGAGACATGTCTTCTGAATTTTTTTTTTTTTTTGGGGGGGGGAATGGCTCACGCTGCCTGAAAGGCAGGTCTGGTAGGGAAGGTGGAGCTTGGGATTGAACCGCAGTATCCTGCTCCTGACTGCCTTTGCATGAGCAGGTGCTTAAACAACTGAGCTAAGGGCAGGTCCCCAAACTATTTTAGTGATTCTTTTGTTTTGTTTTTGGTGGAACTGAGGATTGAACTCAGGACCCTACGCTTGCCAGGCAAGCGCTTATTATACTGAGCTATCTCCTCGGCCCCTCTTCTGAAATATTCTGACCCACCATTATCACTTTACAATGAAAGAGAATAAAAACTGGAGTTGACAGTACCACACCGTTCTTGGATTTTTTTTTTTTTTTTTTTTTTTTTTCCCGGAACCGGGGATTGAACTCAAGCCCTTGAGCTTGCCAGGCAAGCACTTATTCTACTGAGCCATCTCCCCAGCCCCCATTCTTGGATTTTGATTTTGATTTGGGATGCAAGGTAACAGGAAGCCTGGGACCTACATGACAGTCTGCAGCAAAAGACAAGTCACACTGACCCAGCCTCATTCCTATCAAAAGGCAACCTCACTGCCCTACCAATGTCACTGGCCATGTGACATTAGGAATAAGGAAGCCTTGCTGAGAGGTCCCAAGTTAATCATGTAGATTTTCCAAGTCTTGGGTGTTATCAAAATGGTTTTCCACGAAGATCTTTAAGCTCAAGGGCAGGGACAGTGTCTTACTCATGGCGGCATTGCAGAAGTCTAATACATGCCTGACACACAGTGGGACTGACCTGGCCAGGGGGCACACACATGAGTAACTCCTTACTCTAGGGGATTTGGCCCTGCCCCCTTATGACCCAAAGCATTAATACGTGAGTCAGTTACCCGGGAAAAGTGAGCAGGTATCCTCATGAATTTGCAGGCATGGGCAGCTGCAATTAGTGTCATTCGTCCCTAGTTTTACCAACACTGCACTTTATCATCAAACACGAGCCACTGGTGGAAAGAGCACACTGTACTGCAGGATACCCCTGCTGGTTGGATCTCTTCAGCATCTGTGCCACCGGATTCTGCGGAGATCCGGTGTTTCTGCAGATCCGGCCCAGGAGTGACTACTGGTGCCAAGACAGCTCCCTGGATTGGCTTCAGGATTCGCTAAGTGGCAAAGAGGAAGCAGCAAATCAATTAGAAGAGTCCTCCAGAGCTAGATTAGGGGTTTTTTCTTAATTTTTTTTTTTATGTATTTGGTACAGGGTCTCACTATGCAGCTCAGACCTGTAGTGATCCTCCTGTTTTCAGCCTCCCCAGTGCTGGGATTATAGGCACCTCCATGCCGGGACTCAGTCGCTAGCTCAGTGTGCCCCAGGGGTCAGGCCGGCATGCATGTGGGACCGGGGATCAAACCCTGGTTCCCACACTTGCTAAAGCAGGCTCTTAGTCTGCTGAGCTATCTCTCACCAGCCCTAGATTAGGTCTTAATATGAGCAAGGGTACTGGGCACTTTCTGGGCAGGCCAAAGCGGTCAGGAAAGGAGCTGCAGAAGAGGGGCAGGGCCTATGGAGGAGGCAGCCCCCCCCCCCCCCCCCCCGCGCGCGCTAGTAAGGGTCAGAGGGGCACTCAGGAAAACCCTTCTGGTTTGGCTTCATGTTGATCCTGAGACCTCAGCATCTAGATGGGCAATAACCCTGCCACACCTCGCTCAGTGTGGGATCTCGTTTGTGATCCAAGAACCAGACCAGGAGAGCTAAGCTGAGGGGGTGAGCGGCCCAGGCTTATGTGGAAACAGGTACTACAGAGATTTGGGGAGAAAGGAACAAAGTGTTCCCCACCGGGGGCAAGAGCTGGCGGCAGGGAGCAGCTGTGCTCAGGGGAGGAGCTCTATGCCCAGGATCGACCAGATGGGCACCCTGCAGCGCGTGTGAGGCAGGCTTCGGTGAGGGTGGGTCGGAGACACTGAGAGTGTGGGAACAAGAAATCTTTCGTTTTTCTCAAGTCCTGGATGGAAATGGACCAGGTAGGTCACAGCCCACCATTCAGTATCCCCAGGATCCTCGGCAGCAGGGACACTAAGCCTTGGAAAAGAAATACCAAATTATTCAGCTCCCCAGAAATATTTATTGGATGGTCATTAAGGGGAATCTTGCATGATACCAGTACACCAATAGCGTTGTTAAATGGATGGTCCCTAAGGGCAAACAGTGGTGTTGGAAATGTGCTTGCCCCTCCCTACCCATCACCTCTTCTCCACCTGCAGTCTCCAGAGTTGGTGGCCACTGTCTCATGAGGACGGTCCCCAGGCTACCCTACAGCCCGAGTTTGGCGGCTCACCAATCCTGGCAATTTCATACCCCTCTCAGGGACCCCAACAGCCCCCTCACGCAGAGCCTGAGAGGTCTAGGGTCCACCTATTGGAGACGCACAGCACAGCGTGGGGGCCAGGTTTGGGGGAACAGCAGATCTCACCCCCTCCTTCAGCACAACCTGGGCGCTCTGCCAAGCACCCTCGGATGTTGCTGGAATTCTGTTCTTGGGCCTCGTTACCCGGTGGAACGACCTTCTGTGTGGGTCTAGAGGAAAGTGCCGGCATGCCTGCCCTCCCGGGGCCCCATAGGCACCCCCCACACACACACACTACAGCGCCTCTTCCTCCTCCTCTTGGGAGGTACAAGGCCCGGGCGCCGGGGCTCCACGGTGGACGCGCTGGTGCTTGAGCAGATGCTGTTTCTGCCGGAAGCCGCGGCCACACGCAGCGCACACGTAGGGCCGCTCCCCGGTGTGGTTGCGCTGGTGCCGGGTGAGGTTGGGCTTCTGGCTGAAGCGGCGGCCGCACTCCGGGCAGGCGTAGGGCCGCTCGCCCGTGTGGATGCGCTGGTGGATGGTGAGCGCCGACCACCACGAGAAGCTCTTGCCACACTCATTGCAGATGAACTGCCGCTGCTCGCTGGGTCCCGCTAGGCCTGCGGCACCCTGGCCCCACAGAACATGGTGCTCTGTCTCCTGTGGACTACAGAGTTGCGTAGAGTCCAGACCCCCGGGGCCCCCCTCAGTGCGTGGCTCAGCGTGCGTCTCCCCACCCTCGAGCTCGGGCCCGGGATGAGGCAGCTCGGAGGCACGCGCGCACTGGTGGGCGCGCAGCGCGGCGCGGCTGGGGCAGCTTTGCCCGCAGCGGGAGCATGATGCTGCCTGCGCGCCAGGCAGGTGCGTGCGCAGATGTTTCAGCAGGTGCTGCTTCTGGCGGAAGCTGCGGCCGCAGTGTGAGCAAGGGTGTGGCCTCTCCCCGGTGTGGTTGCGCAGGTGCCGAGTGAGGTTGGGTTTCTGGCTGAAGCGGCGGCCACACTCAGGGCAGGCGTAGGGCCGCTCGCCCGTGTGGATGCGCTGGTGGATGTTCAGTGACGACCACCATGAGAAGCTCTTGCCGCACTCATTGCAGATGAACTGGCGCTGCTCCCCGCTGGGCCCAGGAGTGATCCGAGTTCCCGGCTGTCCCCACCAACCTCGGCACAACCCTAGCCAGGCCCACTCGGGACGTCCTCGAGGTGGCCCCGGCCGCAGGCGACAGGTCCTGCGCACCACCGGGTCCCGCTGTGCCTCCTGCAGACCAGAGCGCGAGCCCTGACGATCCCGGGCGTGTGCTCGCTGGTGGATGCGCAGGCCTACCTGGTGACGGAAAGAGCGCTGACACTCGGGACACGAGTGGGTGGTGGGTCGGGAGTGGGTCTTCTGGTGCTTGAGCAAGTGCTGCTTCTGGCTGAAGCGCCGGGTGCACTCGGGGCAGCAGAAGGGCCGCTCGCCCGTGTGGTGCCGCTGGTGGCGAGCCAGGTTGGGCTTCTGGCTGAATCTCTTGCCGCACTTGCCACACAGGTAGGGCTTCTCCCCGGTGTGCGTGCGCTGGTGGGTCTTCAGGGACGACCACCAGCTGAACCTCTTCCCACAGTCCACGCACACAAAGTGACCTGCGCCCGCAGGAAGTGCTGGGCTCAGAGGGCCCGCAGCTGTCCCAGGGGCCCGGCCTGCGGGCCTTACATCAGGTTCAGGGGCAGGGGCCCGCCCTAGACACCCGGGCTCCTCCTTCGCCCCCAGGGCCCGCGGCCGGCCCAGGGCTTGGCATGTCGGGAGGCCCGGATGCTGCTGGCAGATGTTCTCCTTATCTTTCTCTGGCAAGGAAGCCTGCCCTGCCAGCAGCCGCTCTGGCTTCTCCTGCTTAATTTTCATGACCAGTCCATCTCCTGCCGGAGGGGAGAGAGGATGAGGAAAGGTCAGCAGCAGCTGCTGATGGGGTGGAGGGGAAGGGCAGAGTGGGAGGGGCACCAGCGGCCAGAGAGGAGCTAGGGGATGACAGGAGCCTCCACATGGAGGAAGAAAAATGGGAAAGGGAGGGAGTAGGGAAAAGAAAGATACGCTGAGGACAGACAGAAGTGTGGAGAGTGAAGGGGAATGTAGGGAGGATAAGGGACTGGCTCAGGCAGAGGACAAGGACAAGTGCTCTAAGCCGGGAACCTTAAGGAAAAGAGCCAGGGGAAGCCTCCTGGGAGGCCCCAGGCAGCAAGGAGAGAGGGGCCAAGTCTCAAAACACGGAGGGTACCCCAAGCCCCTCCGCAGTGAGGGTGACGGAGCCCAGGGCACTGTTGAGGAGCCCAGGTCTACAGAGGTGCTTTGCCTGCCTAGCTCCAGGGCCAAGCAACTGTGCGAATGCACCTCCTTCAGACCCTAAAGACTGCATCCCTCACGATCCACTTAACATGGAGAGCGAGAGCTGGAAAACTAGTCGGTCAGTTGGAAATCAGGGCAATGGCCACATTCAAGGCCACGGGTTCTCAGGTGTGGGCAGTGCTGTCTCGGTTGTGGGTGCTAGGCATGTGGGTGTGTTCACTCAACGAGAATTTACAGGGTCTGTGACTGGTGCACTTACCTCTGTGTGCTGTACTTCAATAAAACGCTCACACTGAGCTGGGTGCAGTGGTGCACACCTATAATCCTAGCATTTAGGAGGCTGAGGCAGGACTGCTTCAAGTTCAAGGATGACCTGGGCTACATTATGAGTTCAAGGCTGGTCTGGACAATATGGAGACACACACCCCCCTTTTTTTTTTTCAAAAAAAGAAAAAAAAAAATACTGACTGGTTGCCAGTCAGTTTCTTGATGTTGGAACGATATAGGTAAGAAAAGACAAGAAGAGCTAAATCACAGCTTTCAACATTACAAAGACAACAAATAAACCCAAAAAAGAAGAGCAAAGGTATTAATAAAGATTAAAAACAGAGATTATAAATAAAGGGAAGACAAGTACAAAAAAGAGATTCTGAAAATCTTTTTTTTTTTTTTTGGCGGAACCGGGGATTGAACTCAGGCCCTTGTGTTTGCCAGGCAAGCGCTTATTCTACTGAGCCATCTCCCCGGCCCCAGATTCTGAAAATCTTAAAATGTTACGTATAGATTTTATATTAATAAATTTGAGGGCCCAGTGGCATAAGTGCCTGGAAAGCGCAAGGTCCTGAGTTCGATTCCCTATACCCCCCCAAAAAAAAGAATAAGAACACCTGACTGTAAAATAAACAATCAGAAGAGAGTAAAGAAAAAGCCAGAGTTCTACCCCCAAATAGGCAATAAGCCACATGACTGCATAAACAGATTCTATTAAAAATTCAAGAGGATTATTCCCAGCATTGAAGGAATTTATTTGACTAAAGTTAATTTAAGTCTAAATTTAAATTTATACAGACAGATGGGCTAACAGATACACGATCGCACAGGTTTAGGTAAAACATGTGCCAATATGTGGCAAAAGACTGATCTAGACTGTGTAAAACAGGGCTGGGGCTTTGGATCAGCGGTAGAATGCTTGCCTAGCAAGCTGGAAGCCCTGGGTTCGGTCCTTGGCACCAAAAAATAAATCTCCCCTACTATGTGTGAAAGACTTGCACAGATACGCTGAGAAGAGGTAGGACCTCATTAGCCAGCAAAATGACAGAACACAGAAAAGGAAGACAGACACTATCCCTACTTCACAATACACAGGGAGCTGCCTAAAGGGGACAGGAGTGCACAGGGTGTCCTGGGGCATACCCAGAGGGGTCTCTTCATAATATAAAATACCAAGCAGCAGCAGAAAAGACGGGGGGGGGGGGGGGGACGGGACGATGTATGTCAATATGGATAGACTTCTGAAACATTTTAGGAGAAAAGCAAAAGCAAGTTGAAAAACCAGTATAAATCACCTGACCCAATTTATGAAAAATAAAACGATGTCTCTCTCTCTGCATATGAACCTGCGGAGTCCAGGATAGGGAAGTGGTCCCCTCTGACAGGACAGGAATAATAGTGAGGTTGGCCAGAGAGGTCAAAGGGGAACTTTATCTGTGTTTTTCAGCCTGTGTGGGAATACTCAAGTGCTAATCATTTTTAACTCTTTATAATTTTTAAAGAAACAAGGGGGCTAGCAAGATAGCTTAGCAGTCTAAAGTGCCTGCTTAGGCAAGCTTAGGCAACTGCAGGGACTGAGGTTTGATTCCCAGCACCACATGCTGCGCCAGCCCTGCCCCTAGAGCAGGCTGAGCCAGACATGGAAGGGGAGGGGAGGGGAGGGGAGGGGAGGGGAGGGGAGGGGAGGGGAGGGGAGGGGAGGGGAGAGGAGGGGAGAGGAGGAAGGGGATCATGGAGAGTGCTTGTAAGAGACCTGGTTGCCAATTTTAGTGTACACGCTGCCTGCGCCAGCAGAGGGCCTGTTTCCTCTTGGCAAAAACAACGCCATCTGTCTCCTCCAGGGCTTGAGTGTGAAAAGTCATTTTATTAAGAGTCATAATTTGAAAACAAAAATGGCGATTTAAATTACATATTGGCGGGAACTGACCCAGCAAAGAGTGTAGCTGATTCTAAGAATGTTTCTTCAGCCTCACCCCACTGTTGGCCAAGAGAAGCACTGAAGGCACTAGGTGTCCACAGCGGCTGCCTGGTGGTAAGTACCAGATAGACTCAAATGGGAAGGGACTGTGTCCCTGAGTGACCCTGTGCTTGTTGATGTCCCAGAGCTCACCTGGCCTGTGCTCCGCCTGGCTAAACCTGGCTACCATCTACCAGAAGCTGTGTCCTCCGGACCAAAGACATCTCTGCACCCAAAAGCCTGAGGGCACCAGGACAAGCCTTTGTATTTCCAGCCACAAAGGGCCCGGGGCACACACAGGCCCAGCACAGGTCCTTGCAGAACTGGAATGGGATGTGCTTGAACCCAAGCCGGCCCCAAGGCACAATCTTTATTGCTTAGTTCTTGCTTGATACACAGCCTTACAGGGAATGCGCCTGAGTCATTGTAGAAAAGAATGTTTTATTTTTATTTTTACTTGATTGATTGGTTGCAGTACTGGGGATTGAACCCCAAGGTTTTCACACTGAGCTACATCCTGTTTTACTTTTCATGTTGTGATAGGGTCTCCCTAAACTGCTAAGTTGCCCAGGCTAGACTAAAATTTATGACCCTCCTCTCCCAGTATACTGAGATTATAGACGTGTACCACCACCACACTGGGCTTATGTTTTAAATTTTATTTAGAAATAATAGGAAGTGGAGCTGAGGAGACAGCTCAGTAGTCTAACCTCCTTCCTGGTAAGCACAAGGACCCAGGTTTCATCCCAGGTATATGTGCTGGTCCTACTCCGGGCACATTGTGTGGCCCTGAAACTGGGTGTGGTGGGGTACATCTGTAATCCCAGCGCTGAGGAGGCTGAGACAGGAGGATTACTATGAGTCTGAGCTGTGTAGTGAAACCCTGTACCAAATAAATACATAAATAAATGATTTTTTAAAAAGAAACAATATGGGGCCAGGGAGTTAGCTCAGTAGAATAAGTGCTTGCCTGGCAAGTACAAGGGCCTGAGTTCAAACACCAGTTCCAAAAGAAAAAAAAGAAACAATAGGAAGGTGCTTATTACTCAATGGGTACAGAGTTCCGGGAGTAACCCAACAAGTCTGAAAACAGATGGTGTGATGGTTTTGCAGCACTGTTAACATGCTTAATGCCAATGAACTGTACTTTTCAAAACGGCTTACATGAATGTTATGTTACGTGTAGTTTGCCACGATCCTAAAATCACATAAAATATATGTAAGTTAAAAGAGAGGCTGAGAATGTAGCTCAGTAGGACAACTCTTTCCTAGCATCCTGGAGGCCCTGGGTTCTACCCAGCACCACAAAAAACATATAAATAAGATAGATAAGCTATTTCCCGACAAATGTGGCCGTCGAAAATGAGTGGACCACGGTGTAAATCCAGCTAGGCAGGCAGCTTAAGGAGCCCTGAGAACACAGCTGAACACTGCCCTGGGCCCCAGGGCCCCAGGATTTAGTACAGCGTTTCTCAAACTCTTCCCTAAAACCGCAGGCTCACCTCAGGAGCTTCTCTAGGGAGGGCAGAGGGCTCTGGTGGTTTCTGGGTCCCTTGTCAACCGGAGCTGCCCTCAGCCAGCCGGGTCCCCCGGTGAGCTGATCTGGGGAAAGGGCCCTGCTGCAGAAGCACTCGCACGCGAGCTCTAGGCGTCTACACTGTCTGCACCCTGCAGGACTTGTGCTCCCAAGGGCAGGCTGGGACAGCCCAGCCGCACCCCCACCACCAGTGCCACCGGGGGGTCAGGCACTGGCTGGAATGGGTGGCTTCCACTCCTCACACTGCTGCCCTTGCAGCCTGCCAGGAAGATCTGTCTTTCCCAGTTACTGCCTGATTTTCCCCAGGGGTCTTGGGACCACTGCAATGATTTTCCTGGAGAGGGCAGATGGCCTCCTGATGGGCGCCATGGGGTGGGACTCTGGGGTCCATGGGGCAACTTGTGGAGCCACCCCCTGCCTGTTCTCAGACCCAAGGACACCAGGACAGGGGCCACAGAGAGCATCCAGAGTGGCTCACGGGAACCAGGGCCGCTGGGGAGGGCTCCAGCCAGGAGCACATGACCAGACTGGAAAATTTTCCACTCCCGGGAGCATTTGCCTGGGAGATGCAGGCTCCCAGCCAGTAAAGACCCTGAACTCTGGGTGACCCCGGGAAGCTCTAACAGCCTGAGACAATTTGCTGATCAACAGTGTGTTTTCACCACTTTCCTACCCAGAAGCTAGTTTGCCATGTTAAATTAGGAGCCCCTTAGTCAAAGCCCTTAAAACGCACCTCAGAGATTTCTACCGTTCCTGCCCTGTGTGTAACGGTAATGGTAAGACTGGGCCTTCCCAGTTCTCTGTTCCCATGGCTTCTGTCCTTGTTCTGTCCTTTGTGTGACCTTCAAAGTCCTGGCCCCCATCCTGAAACTGTACATCCTAGAAGCTACTGGGCAAGGCCAGCAGCATAGTCTCAGCTCTCGGGGGGACAAGGGCAGGTGGGCCTGGGTTGAGGGGGAGGGGGAGGCCACCTCCAGGCTCTCTCTTACCTGTGCTGTCACCAGGCCGGCTGCTCTCCATCCCTGGAGTCTCCCACGTAGTCAGCACTGGCTGGGTCCCTGCCCTGCCATCTAGGGGTGAGATGGAAGCAAAGAAAGAGAATTGGCCTGGGGGGAGGGGGAGGGGGACAGGGGAGGAAAAGGAGGAGGAGGAGGAGAAAGAGGAAGAGGAGGAAGAGGAGGAGGAGGAAGAAGAGGAGGAGGAGGAGGAGGAGGAGGAGGAGGAGGAGGAGGAGGAGGCCAGGCTCTGAGGCACTACCACATGAGATCTCTTTCCCAAGAGCTTTTCTATCTGCAGCCTCAGCTCAGATAGTCAGATCTCTAAGTTGCACACATACCTGCTGTAGGTAAAAAAACAGCCTAGTTCCTGTTGTGTAAAGAGGAAATGGGCCAGGGACAACTGTGGACATGCCCAGCATCGCAGCGGGCCAGGAAGGCAAAACCCAGGGGACAGAGCTTGGTCCCACACTCAACACTGACACTCGGGTGTGGGAACAATGAGGCATCCCCTGAGCACCCGGGACCTCAGGAGGGCTGTGTAGCTCAGGGCAGGGCCCTCACCCAGGAAGCACAAGGCTTCCTTCCCAGCGCCACAAAACAGCCAAAGCACCAGAGCCACCCGTTCCGAGCCAGTGGCTCCCCTCAAAGCCCCCACCCACATTCTCCCGCAAGCCTCCCAGGGCGCGTCACACCCATCCCTGGACGTGAAGAGTCCCAGCTTCACAGATCGAGCCATCAGCATTTTCTTCATTTCACAGCCATGCTTCTGAACATTTCCTGACGGGTTCTCTTCCCACTTAAAAAGGAAGGTAGCTGGGGGATGTCACCTTCCGGGGGCAGCCATCTCTGGCACCTTGGTGTGCAGGCAGGTACGCCTGGCCCCTCAGTCAGGCTCAGGCTCAGCGCCCAGCCCCCACGCCTGGGCAGCCAGGGCACTTAACAAATGTGCGGCGTAATACATGTGCTGCCTGGCTTTGAGCTGAGGCTCAGAGATGGGCTCGTGTGTCCACTACCTGGATGTGTGGCTGTCATCTCCAGGTCACAGCGGGGACAGCTGGCTTCCTCATGGACACCCTGGCTACCGTTCCTCCCTCCTCCAGGTCCCCTTTCTGAGTCCACGCTAAGGACTCCTGCCCTGATGGGGAAGCTGGCCCCTGAGCAGGATCGTGGTGCACCCTGTAATCCTCGCACTCTGGAGGTTGAAGCAGGGTGGTCATGAACTTGAGTGCAGCTTAGTGACTTAACAAGATTCTGTTTCAAAACTTAAAGGGGGGGCTGGTGAGATGGCTCAGTGGTCTAGAGCATCTACTTAGAACAAGCTCAACAAAGCACAGGAACCGCGGTTCAATCCCCCAGCACCACATGCCAGTCAGCCCCGCCCCCTGGTGGGCTGAGCTGGCCACACACACACACACACACACACACACACACAGAGAGACACAAATAAATAAAATTTAAAAAAAAATTAAAAAAAAAAAATTAAAGGGGGGGAGCTGGGATATGGCTCAGTGAGAAGGCCCTGGGTTCAAGCACTAACCTGTAAAAACATCGACAACAAAAAATTAGACCTGCCAACAGGCAGCACAGAGGGGTAAGAATCAAAAGCAAAAGCACTTTCACGGTTACAAAGAGGGAAAGGGACACCCTCCTTTTTTCAGGGTACTTTCTTTAGAAACGTCTGTTAAGCCAGACTCTGTCCCTTGGAGCCATATATAAATCTTCTGTAAAGCTAAAGAAGCCCCAGGCCAGCCTTCCGGGAAGGGCCAGGAAGCCACTGCTTTCTGATGTAAACCTGCAGGAAGCCAAGCCACCTCCTCAAGGGGAAACCTAATGCAGGCTGGAGCCAGGCTCCCGCTAGCAGACTTACCTCCTGTCCTAAACAGGAATTTATTTTTCTTTTGGGTAAAGGCAGTTGGCTGACAGATGGTCACCCACTTCCCAGGTGAGTTCTGGATGGCGCTGTGATGTCCCCTTGTTTGAGCAGCAGCTATCTTGAGAACAGGTGTGTCCGGGGGCCTCTGTCTGACCCATCACCAGGGTGTGGGTCACTTCTGTGGCCAAAGACTGCCTCAAGTGACATCACATTCTGGTAATGCTTATTCAAAAAAAAACAAAAAAAAAAAACAAAAGCAAAAACAAAACTTTGTTTGCTTTCTCTCCTTTCTGGAAGAGCCGTTTCTAGGGGGCCAGGGGCTGATTTCAATTACTTCCCTGCAAGAGGTTGCCCAGAACCCTACTGTGTTTTCTCATGGACATGGAGCAGAGGAAGCAGCAGAAGAGGGAGGGTGAGGCCCACTGTGCCAGGCCCAGGCAGGGCTGGAGGGGCTCAGTCAGCAACCCCAGCTGTGCCCTGCCCCCTCCAGCCCCAGTGTGAGCTTCAGCATCCCATCAGCCACCTCTCACCACGTGCACCCTGCATTCACCGAAAGAGGCCTGAGGACCATGGAGAGGGGCCACCTCAACACCAGGAGACTCAGGGAGTCAAAACTGGGGCTACAAATCTGGGGCAAATCTGGGGCAGGGTCAGAGGGTCAGGACAAAGTCTATGCGACAAACCTAGGGGTCCCTAAACCAAACCCAAGGGAGTCTTGCTTTATCCGCTCTGGGTTCTAAGAGCTGGTAGGGCCTCAACGTTGCATCCTTTGATGCCTTATGGGCTACCCTGTCCAGGACCTGAAGGAGAACAGACCTGTGCAGGAACAGAAGGACCCAAAGGGACCAAGTAAGAAATGAGGGGACATAGAGGACCGGCAGGGGCGAAGGCAGCCGTGCCTCCAGGGGCTCTGGTCCACCTGTGTCCTCAGGACGGACAGATCTGCAGGCCACACCTGGATACCAAGCCAGACCATCCCTCCATGTGGACACCCACTCTGGGTCCTCCGTGCCACCTTCTCTCCAACTCTGCCTCCTGCTAGGCCGCCTGGCTCTCCCCTCCTCAACCCACCAGGATGCCCCACACAGTGGCCAGCACAGACACCTAGGAAGCAGGCTCCCCTGTTGAACACCCTGCAGGCCCAGGAGTATGCACTCCCAGGGGCTAAAGACAGCCTGTCACACAGCCCAGATCCTGCTCCCTGCAACACCTCAGGAGGATGCCCACGTCACCTCCCCTTCCTCCCACCTGCCTGCCCTCGGCTGGACCAAGCTGGATCAGAAGCCCTCAAGGAGGATGCCCAGCTGCTCTGCCAACTGGGAGCTGCATGGAGAGGAGGGGGTGGGCTGCGGCAGGTGGAGTACCCAGGGCCAGGGGGTGACAAGGGGGCCCAAGTGTCAGCAAAGACTTAGCAGCTGGGGCGAAGAGCAAGGCCAAAGGCCAGGGCCTTAGAGAGGCAGCTTGGGGACCTGTCCAGGTCCCCATTTGTCCCCAGGTCACTGTGTCTAGAACAGCTCAGGGCCCAGGAAGAGAATTGGATAGTACCCCACCGCCCTTTGTCACCAGCAAGGGAGGACAGTGCCTTTATTACAGACAGCTGAATTAGGTAGAAATGTAAGCCAGACAGACCAGGCCTCTGAGGGAGTCAGCGCAGAGGATGCGAACACAGCGCACCTGCGGCGAGAACTGCATCTGTAAGCCAGGCCTTGAGGCAAAGACAGAGTGCGCAGGCCTGTGAGCCTCCCCAGGGAGACGCAATAAGTTATACTACAGTGGCTATCACCTAGTCCAGGGAAGTCTGGGCAGACATCAGTCCCCCAGGTGGGTGACCTCCCGACCCACCCCTTCCAAAAAGCTCTTTGTTCTTCCCATGTTCACTTGCCACGTGACTGCTTCCCTCACTGGGTCATTATTACCTAAGTGGTTATAACTGTAATTATTTTTTTAACATATTTGGTGCAGGGTCTCACTATGCAGCTTGGACTCATAGTGATCCTCCTGTCTTCAGCCTCCCCAGCACTGGGTTTACAGGCGTGTGCCACCACGCGTGGGCCTCTGCTGCCTGGGTCTCCGATGCCTGCTCAGTGTGCCCCGGGGGCAAGGCCAGCACAGCATGTAGTGCTGTGCTTGCCTAAGCAGGCGCTTGGTCCCCTGTGCTATCTCACTAAGCAGGCGCTTGGTCCCCTGTGCTATCTCACTGCCTTCTTTTTTTTTTTTGTCTTTTCGAGACAGGGTCTCACTATGCAGTTCAGGCTGGCCTTGAGCTCACTTTCCAGCCTAGACTGGTCTCGAACTTGCAATGATACTCCTGCTTCAGCCTCCTGAGTGCTGGAACTACAAGCATGTGCCACCACACACGCCTGTACCTGTAATCTTACCAGTTGACCTTAGTTTTGGCCCATGTTATACCCACCGTATGACTTTGCTCTACAAAACTTGCTTTGGGAAGTGGGCTCGTCAGCAACCCACTTCAGGACCCCCTCCTGTCTCGCAGGAGCTCTTGCAACACATTTTCCTACTCTAACCCCTGTTGTTCCTCAGAGCTCATCCTTCAGTTCTGGGGAATGCAAACTTGGGGTGTCCGCTATCCAGCAGACTGAGAGCTGTGTTGCTTCCCCTTTATCACCTATGCCAGGAGCAGAGGCTGAACCTGACTGGTTCCGCCTTCCTCGCACATCCCCCCTGCCATGTCAGCATCTGCAGGGTGACGGGTGAGGGCAGCCAGGCTCACTCACCCCCATGGGCCACCAGCTGCTGGAGGCCAACTGTGCCAAGCATTCAGTGCACAGCGCCCGCATCATCCTTCAGCTAGGGACACAGGAGCTCAGCAAGGCGAGGTCACTTAGTCAAGGTCACACAGCCAGTAAGTGCTGGAGTCAGGACCAAGCGGGGGACCCTGCTCCAGCCTGGGGCTCTCTCAGTGACCCGATCATCTCCAAAGAGACAATGTGTGACTCACTGTGGAGCTACCTGTGGCCAAGACAGCCTCAAGTACCCCTTGATTTCAGAGGTTTGGCTTCTACAGGCACATGAACTTATTTAAATTCAAATAAATTAAACTTAAAATTCAGTTTCCTATTCATACTGACACACTGAAGTGGTCATCAGCCACCTATGGCCAGAGTCATTGCCATCTTCCCGGAAAACCAACTTCAGGAACACAGGGGCCATACCCTGCCTGACCCCCATAAGCGGATGTCTGATCTACATGGACTTCATTAACAAATGGAAAACTCTGAGAGGTCACTTGCAGCCCCTGATATTCATCACAAACAACAAATCCCTCGGGATAAGCCAATGTCCCTTGCCTGGGAAATGGATTGCAGTAACAGCAGTGATGTTGTCACTTGAAACGTATGACTGACAGCACGCAGGAAACAGCTGGAAACACCAGTGCACCCACATGCCCACACACCCATCTATACCCAACTAAGCAAAGGAAAGTTCAAAGAAGCAAAAATACAGACACAGCCAGGTAGTGACCCAGGCCTGCAATCCCAGCACCACTCGAGACTGACACAGGAGGATGGGAGTTCAATCCCAGCCTAAGAAACAACCCTGTCCCAAATTTATTTATTTATTTATTTATTTATTTATTTATTTATTTATTTGACAGGGTCTCACTATGCAGTTCAGGCTGGCCTTTGCTCACTTTTTTTTTTGGGGGGGGCAGAACCAGGGATTGAACTCAGGCCCTTGCACTTGCCCCCATGGGTGCCTGGTGATCCAGGGCTGAGACCACATGGCATGTGGGGTCGGGGATCAAGCTAGGGTCTTTGTGCCTGCCGGGTAGGTGCTTATGCCTCCTCTGAGCTATCTCTCCAGCCCCAAAGTCCCAAATTTTTAATAGAAAGGGAGGGCATATTGTGGAGATTTAGCCCAGTGTCAAGGCCTTGAGTTGAATACCCAATATCAGAGAGAACAACACTTACATAACATAACAGTAGGCTGTTATAACCATTCTGTTTTATTGTTAGCTATTGTCATTCATGCATGCGCCTGATTTACACATTACATTTTATCATAGGTGGATATGTTTGTTTGTTTGTTTGTTTGGGGGTACTGGGGATTGAACTCAGGATCCTATGCTTGCCAGGCAAGCGCTTTTTCTACTGAGCTATCTCCCTGGCCCTCATAGGTGGGTATGTACTGCAGAGGAGAATCAGTAGACACAGGGCCTCAGTACTATCCACCACGGAAGACAAGGGGGCTAGTGTGTCGTCCGTACAGAGAATCAAAGGTCGATTTTAAAACTTACAGGCACACTTACGTGTCACAGGCACTCTGACATGTCGATGGGAATCCTGTCAGCACAGATTCTTCCTCAGCACTCACGAAACAGGACAGCATCCTGAGAGTCCTCAAACATCCAAAGACCCCTTGCTCCAAGAAACAGAACATGGGGACACAGGAGCAGAAGCACTGTGCCTAGCAAAAGCCAGGAAGTCCTGGGCAGCACCACCTGTTAGGTTACCTGGGCTTGGGGGAATGTGGCACGGGCTGAGGAAGGCTGCAACGTGCTTCAAAAAAGCTGGTGTGAGGTAGGCCCAGTGCAGCATGGGAGGGTCTCCCCATCCCCACTCTTGGGCTTGGCCTGTGGTATTCAGCGCACCAGAAAGCAGTGGGTCTTTTCCTTTCACCGACTGGGGTGACCTCAATTGCCACAGGGCTGGACTGTCAGCCCAAGCCCCACTGCAAGCCCACTGCCCAAAGCTTCGAAGGTCTTTCCAGACCCACACATCAGTCCCATGTTACACCTGAGAATGGGAATCTGAAGCCTGGGTCCTACCCTCTATCACTAGCCTGCTGTCTGTCCCTGACAAGTCACTTCAGCTCCCTGAGCCTCAGGTTCCAGAGTGGAGGTGACTGAAAGCACATTCTCCAAGGGTTTGGTACAAGCCTTAGTCAGGGCTGGGCTGGAACCACGACCCTTTCTGAGCCCTAGAAATCAGACAGTGGGCTTTCTCCCCTATCTGAGAACAACCCCCATGCCCACATCCTGCGAGCCCTCTTTGCAGTTTCCCTGCTGCCCACCTTCCTAAACCTTGGCTTCATGAGGTGCTGTCTGCAGAGGCCTCTACCTCACAGAGCAGTTTATGTGCCATATTGGACCCCCCATCCAGATCAAGGGCCTCTGGTCTGGCACCCCAGCACCAGGCAAGCCCAGTCCCCCCTCCATGGCTCTCCAAGGACCCTCATCACTCACCCCATCCTCCCACCTTGAAACCTCCAGATCTGTCTCACTAGGGAATGCAAACAGCTTGCACCAACACAGTTCTACCAGGGCCATTTTCTTTTCTTTCTTTCTTTTTGAGACAGGGTCTCACTATGCAGTTCAGGTTGGCCTTGTGCTCACTTTTGTAGCCCCCAGGATGGTCTCAAACTCACAGAGATCCTCCTGGCTCAACCTTCCAAGTGCTGGGACTGCAGGCGTGCGCCACCACACCCGCTTCTCCAGTGCCACTTTAATAAGTCCCATAATCACCCACTGCCAATGAGAGTTCAGGACTGTTTCTCACTGGGAGGTCTTCAATGAGTCCACAGCTTATCCTGCTCCCTTCAATCCATTCAGGACCCAAACCAATTTTTCTAAAATTGAAATTTGGACTTTACTCCCTTAGGTAAAGTCATTCACTTCTAGATTTAACTAAAAAATAAAATAAAAAAATAAAAAAAAAAAGGCAGACATTCAAAACCTTGCTGCTGGTCACCCCTCTCCAGAGCACCCCAACATATACCATCATCTCCCACTTGCAGCTCCTGAACCTGTCACATCCTCCCATACCTGAAGGCCTGTGACAAGTACTGGGATGGCCTTGTCTGGCTCTTCAACTCAGCCCAGGCCAGGAGCACTTTGCCCAGGTAGCCTTTGTGGGCCCACCAGGCTGCCCACAGCCTGTCCTGTTTGACCAGAGCACAGTCCAAACCTGTGCCTTCCCATGGAATGGCTGTCATCACTGGTACTGTCTCCACAGCCAGGTGACAGGTGTCTTAACCAGGGCTGCTACTCACTCACTAGCACCCTGTACAGGTTCTGTGTATGGTAATCGCTATTAAGCATGGCTGTAAGGGAACACGGGCATTACAAAACAAATGACAGTCCAAAATAGAGTAGAAGCACAGAATCCCGGAACCTTGGAGCTAAAAGAAGACAAATGCCATCTATCTCTTCATCGTATTGATGGACACTGGGTATCCGAGAGGATATAAACAGTAGACCCCGGACTGTCACTAGCCTCCAACTCTGGGAATCTTGACCACACCCAGCCCCAGTCTGGCCTCCATCTTGCCCTAAGAGCTGCAGGAAGCAGCATCTCTATTACCCCCCCCCCCACCTACCTTTACAGAGGAAGAAGCACCTCCCCGTGTCACTCCTCCCCCCACCCCCAGATTAGGCAGATGCTTCTCTTACTATAATGAACCTTTAGGGATCCCCTACCCCGACACGCACAGTTGCAACTTCTGCGTTTCTTCCCGCTCACAGTTCTTTCTCCACCCACAATCTGTATCTCTGCTCCTGCAATCACGCATTTATTGAGTACCTACTATGAGTCCTTGTACAAAGAGCCCGGGGATCCTAACCCTGAAGCTAGTCTATCTGGGAGGCGGACACCGGTGTGGAACCCAGAATAATGGTGCGACCAAGAGAGGCAGAGGCGAGGGACCCCCCCAGATCCTCTTTCAGGTCCACGAGGCTTGCACCCGAATCCGACCCCCGCCCACCCAAGTAGGGTGGAGAAAGTTTGGGGCAAGGGGCGCGCGGGATCGCGCGGGGAGGGGGGTCGGGTGGAGGGTCCCTCCAACTACCGAGCTGGGTGGAGCGGCGCAGGAAGGACTGGGGCCTGCGCGAGTTAAAGCTTGCCCGGCCCCTCCCTCCCCGAAATGTAGAGGGATTGGAGGGAAGGGGAAATAAATACCTTTGACTTTGTAGCTAAGGTTAACGGGAACGGCCTCCCTGGGGGCGACTCGGGCACAGGGATCCCGGCCCTGGCCAGTCCCGGGGCAGGCGGGGCGGGCACGCGCTCCTGATTGGATGGTAGGACTCGCCGTGCCCCGGGCCGCCCGGCCACGCTATTGGCTGAGCGGCTCAGATCACCCGCCCGGCCCTATCGGAGCAGCCCGCGGGGCGGCCCCTTTGTTCTCCTGAGCCAATAGCCCGGGGCGGGGGACTGACCCCGGCCGGGGGCGCGCGTCCCGCGGTGGCAGCGCCTGCGTTGCGGCTGGGCTTCAGGTGCCCGGCTGACCTTGCCCGCCCGTCTCCCGCACACGCGCGTGTTAAGGTCTAAAGCTGGGTTCACGAGCTCGCGCGCCGGCTCAGGTTTCCTCTGAGTGTACGTCTGCTCTGGCCGTGTGCAGCGGCTGGGTGCACGCACCTCGCGGGAGGCGCGCTGCCACACGTGCGCGCGTGCTGCGAGCTGGCCCCAACGTCGCAGAGCGGGGTGATAAACAGTGTTTAGGACCCTGCACTGCGGAAGGTGCAGAACGCGTACCGCCCCGCCTTCTAGCTGCGGAAGCAGGGTCGATCCGATTTCACAGCTCGCCAGAGCTCAGATGAGTGGAATCCTTTCCTGGCTGCCAACCAGACCTGACTTTCGGCCAGCGCGAGTGTTGGGTTCCCAGGGACCTCCAGGAAAGAGAGCATTTTCTCACCTGCCTGGCTGGGGGTTGTCCTCTCACTTTGGCCGCGGGGGTGGGGTGGGGGGGGCACTGTGGGTCGCCTCCCGCTGACGGGATTGTGGAGCAAACAGAAGCCGGGTCTCCCTAGCTCCCCACACGGCTCCCGTGAAGCGGGCGGACCTGGTGCCAAGCAGGCAGCAGCTGGTGAGCAGGGGCACGGGCCCTGCTACTCCTGCGCCCCAGAAGCCAAATGGAAACAGACTAATTGTCCATTTTGCCACTAATTTTGTGTAGTTTTCACATATTTTTCTTTCTCTGGACTTTGGCTTATTCATTTAATTTTCTAGTTGCCTCCGTACCTTATTGAATTCTCTTACATTTGGTTTTAAGTCTATAGAAAGTAAAGTGCTACAGAAAGCCCTATGCAGCCGACGCAGCATCTCTAGCCCTCAACCCATGAGCTCTCATCCCGTGATTACTTTTTTTTTTTTTTTTTTGCGGAACCAGGGATTGAACTCAGGCCCTTGAGCTTGCCAGGCAAGCACTTATTCTGAGCCATCTCCCTGACCCCCGTGATTACCTTCTAGGGTACCTGGAGAGGGCACCACAATGGAGTGTAGAATTTACTCCTCAGAAACCAGTGTTGTAGTTCCAGCACTGCCACCAGCAATGTGACCCTGGGAAGTCACTTCGACCAGGCTTGTTCCCTCTAGAGTGAAGACTTCCTCCAGATTGACATTCCACAAGCCAGGGCATTTCAGGAGTGAAGAAAATGAAACACATCTGGAGGCCTATTCCCATTACCAAGAAATGGGGGCGGCCACACGTGTGTATGTGCCAACCACAGGAAGTCATGCCTAGGAGAACACCTTAAACTCTGACAGCGTAAGGAGAAAGGACTTGGGAGTGTGGGCTGAAGGAATCCAGGATTTCACATTAAAATATGTGCCTGTGTTATTTCAAGCTTTAGAGGATACTTTAGAAAGAGAAAAAACAATTGTAGAAGAGAAGGGCAGCTCCTAATGGCAGAAGTCTGATGTCCTTTCCCCAAATTCTTCCCTCAGCCAGTTAGCTGGGATGAACAGTGCTGAGCAAGCACTTGGGCCAGGCAGTGCTGTCCCTACACCCAGGCCACAACTTCCCTTTAAAATGATCATTTTCCTTAAGGTCCTCTCCCTGTATCCTTGTCACCACTCCCCAGCACTAAGCAGACTCCCAAGGACCGGCCCCCTCCTTCCCACCCATCATCTGCAGATGTCCATCTGCTCTTGCCTGGTCATCCCCCTTCATTGGAAGCCAAGTAGTCCCTCAGGGAAGAAATGTGTGTGAGGCTGAGACTAGGCCCTCTTCCCTGGGGCTTTTGACAGATTAATTCAACTACACAAGGTTTTCAACAGCTCCATAACACCATAAACCAATACAAAGCTTTGAAGCTGTTGGCCTCCAACCTGCACACTGAGCCCTACCCTCTCTGGCACCACAGGGGCAAGAATTAGGACTTAGCTTTAAAACCCCTCAATTCCTATTACAACATGCGTCATACAGTAGGCATTTAATACCTGTTTCAATCAAAAGGAGCACCACTCAGTTTACCCCAAAAGCATGTGGTGGAGGTGAAAGGCTCAGGAGTGAGACAGACCTGATTCAGAACTCACCTGTTTTGATTACTGGTTACACGACCATGAGCAAATGTCATCATGCATAAAAGGACAAAAGCCCCTACCACAAGAGGATCATGAGATGTGACGTAGGGGAACCTCTGCCAGGTGCAGCCCGCATAAACAAATGGTCATTCTGAAGCACCAGCACAATAACAAGAAAACAAAAATAAAAGCCTGTGATACCTGACAGAAACAGGGACTCAGATGTGCACAAAAGCCCCAGTGCAGGGAGACGTACCAAGTGAGGGACCATCAGGGAGCAGCCAGGGAGGACGCGCGGGGCTGTAAGTGACATCAGCCCTCTTTCCTCCACGGGCATCTGACTGTGTGGTCCACACAGCATGCCTGGGTGTGGAAGCCGTCTGCCATCTCTTGCTCAGAACTGCCTCTCCAGCTCCCTTTTCATGCTGACAACCCTCTGGCAGGGGCTCTAAGCAAAATCTGTAAGTTCCAAGGGATCAGCCCTCCAGGAAAAAGAACACTCCCAGCCAACCAGTTCTAAAACCAAACCTTTATTCTCTAATTTGAAAAGGAAGGTAAACAGTTGTTCTGTTTAGATCCAGAAAACAGAACAAGGCCCAACAGATAGAAATGATAGGAAAGCAGATTTAATCATCATAAGGAAGAATTTCTACCAATTAGAATCATCCTACGATAGACCAGGGCCTGGGGAGGTGGGCGCTCTCAGGGGCTTCATGCTCCACAGTGGTTGCCATCCACAGGCTGAAAGCGCTGCAGAGGAAATGCACCACCCAGGACCTTCCCTTGGGCTGCACCCAAGCCCAGTCCTTCCCAAAACACAGTGAGCTCTGGATGAAGCGGATCGTCAGATCAGGCAGAACAGCCAGGAAAGCCCGCAGCACCAGCAGGGCAGAGGATGGAGCCAGACAGTATCTTCGGGGAGGAAGAGGATGGACTTGCTATAGCAGATGGACCTCTCCAAGTGTGGTATTCTATGCAGGGGCAGCAGGGAGATGGACAGGTAAGAGCCGCCTGGCCTTGCCTTAGTGCTGAAAAAAAGCCCCGTGCTGGTTAAGGAGCGCAGGTTTGCCAAGGTGTATCCAGCTGGTCCATTTTCCTTCCCCTTGCCAGTGCTCATTTACTAAGGACTGTTCCACACCTACTTCCAAAAGTGACCTGAAGTAACTTATAGTAGAGACAGGGACATTAAGGCGTTAACACCAGAGGATGGAGCAGCCTCCTTCCCACTGGTGGCTCCTCTAGCCAGGGATTTAAGGGTAGATGGAGCTGCTATTGCTACGTTTTCAGAGCACAGGACAGTCAGGATGGAACCTCAGAAACACCACATGGACAGCGGGTCCTTTGGCTCTGACGGGGCTCCCTGACCACTGGATTGACTCCAGCAGGGCCAGCTCACCCCACCTCTTCCATCCCTTTTGGGATTCCCATTGTGCCTTCCACTAGCACCCAGGCATGTGCCTTGGGCCAGTGCCTCGCTCCTGTCCTGAAGGTGGCCCAGGGCTCCTCTCAGACATCGTGCTTCTTCTGGTGGGTCAGGAGGCGCTCCTCGTCGTCAAAAGTCTGGCCACAGATGGCGCAGCAGAAGGCGCCATCCCGGATGTGGCTCTTGCGGTGGGTGATGAGGTTGGATTTCTGACTGAAGCTGCGGTCACAGTCGGGGCAGGCATAGGGACGCTCGCCAGTGTGGATGCGCCGGTGGGACACAAGGTTGGACTTCTGGCTGAACGCTTTGCCACACTCGGGACAAACATAGGGCTTCTCACCGGTGTGGATGCGCCGGTGTGCTGCCAGGTAGGGCTTGTGTCGGAAGGCCTTGCCACAGTCGGGGCAAACAAAGGGCCGCTCGGGGGCGTGGTCACGCCGGTGGGCCGCCAAGTGGCTGCCCTGAGAGAAGCGGCGGCCGCACTCCTCGCAGGCAAAGGGCCGCTCTCCCGAGTGCACGCGCGAGTGCGCCACCAGGTGTGTCTTCTTGCCGAAGTTCTTCCCGCACTCTGCGCAGGTGAAGGGCCGCTCGCCACTGTGCTGCCGCTGGTGCGCGCGCAGGAAGCGCTCAAGGCGGAAGCTGCGCCCGCAGTCTTCGCAGTTGTACAGAGACGGGGGCACCTCTGCCTGATCGGGTGGGAGCTGCAGGGGGGCTCCAGGCACAGGCTCGGCTGAAGCCTCCCGGGCTGGCTTCTGAGGCCACGGCTCCACTGAGGGTTCGGGGGCCGCGGCTGGAACCTGGGGGCTCCCGGTAACCGGCGCAGCCTGTGCGCAGCCCTCCGACCGCTTGTGGATCTTGCTGTGCGATAGCAGGTTGGGTTTATGCCGGAAGCGGCGGCCGCATTCAGTGCACGGATAGGGCTTCTCGCCAGTGTGGATGCGCCGGTGCGAGGTCAAGTAGGGCTTGTTGGTGAAGCGCTTCCCGCACTCAGGACACTGGTGCGGCCGCTCGCCCGTGTGCACTCGGCGGTGGGCGATCAGGTTGGGTTTGTGGCGGAAGCGCTTGCCACAGCAGGCACACTGGAAGGGCCGGTCCACCGCGTCTCCACCGGGCCTGGGAGCAGTCACTGCCGGGCGCCCACGGGGCCTCGGGCCCAGAGCCTTGGCTGCAGCCTCCTCCAGCGCCTCAGCCACATGCACCCGTTTGTGAGCAACCAGCTGGTCCCACTGGGCAAAGCTTCTGCCACAGTTGCCGCAGATAAAGGGCCTGGCCTCAGGGGCAGGAGGGTGGCGCCTCCGCAGATGAGCTCTGAGCTGCTTTTGTTGCCAGAAGCGTCTGTCGCATTCCGGGCAAGCAATGGGCCGCTTTGCAACTGAGTGCGCCTGCAGATGCAGAACCAAGGCCACCCAGCCTTGGAAGCTCTGCCCACAGTGGTGACAGGTGAAGCCCAGGTCTGAGGTGGCAGAGGCATGAACCTGGCAGTGCAGCGCTAAGAATGGGGCATGGCGGAAGCGTCGCCCACATTCGGGACAGGGCAGGGGCAACCGGGCCTGGCACTGTCGGGTGTGAAGCCACAGGGCCACCCAGCTTGGGAAATGCCTTCGACAGTGGGCACAACGATGGGCCTTGCCAGGGGCTTGGCCACCCGGCTGGACCACTAGAGTGCCCCGGTGCCTCAGCCTGCTGGACTCCTTCTCCAGGGTCTGGGGTGACTCCTGGGATGGCCCAGAAAGGAGTCGAGGCGGGGCTGGGCCCATGGCCATGGAGCCCCTGCAGCGCCGTTCCAGCATGGGTTCTTCCTCTGCTGGGGGTGGAAAAAGAGAGTCACTCCAGGGACGCACACATCTGCCCAGCTCCCCTCCCTATTCCAATACCCTGAGAGCAGCTCACCAGAGCCTGCGTCCCTAATCTACACCATCCCACTTCCTATGTGTTAAATATTATTTCAACCACTAGGTAACACTTCAAAAATGTGTCTTATATCTCCACTGCCCCAAAAATGCAGGGAGGAGACTGTGACACTTGGAATCCAATTCATGGCAGCTGCCCCACTGTTGGCTGCACCAACACTATGGCCATGGAACTCACCAGAAAATGTGTTCTCATATCTCCCTACAGTATCTCGGGCTTTGCAAGGCTTCTCCGTTTCCCTCTGTGTGTGCCTACTACCAAGTCTCAGTGCTCAGCAGGAGCTCCCTGCTTGACAGATGAAGCAAGTGGGAGGCATCAAAGGCAATAGGACTTGCCCGAGATGACACAGTAAACCTAAAACAGAACCAAGACTGGGGCACAGGTGCTCTAAGCCCCCAGGCCAGTGTTCTTTCCTCTAAACACCTGGGTTTGCATGGATCTGGCAAAAACAAATTGCCTCTAACTCCTGCCACCCCATGGGGGGGGGGGTGCACTTTCAGCTTCACTGCCTCAGTCTCAGGGTCACAGCCTGGACAGTGAATGAAAACAACCTCTCTTGGGGGTGGGTGGAGCTCAGCACCCCTCCTGGCACTGCCCACAGCCAGGCCACCACCTGTCCAGACTGCCCACATTCTGCCCGTCTGCCCTCCTCCACCCACACGTGATTAGGTGATGGCAGAAGGAAGCTGTCTTGAATCCAAGGAACACCCACTGCCTGCTGCCCTGGGGGGCCCAATCCTTGGCTCTGCCTCTTTTGGGGTGCTGTGGCTGGGGCAAGTAAAGCAGGAGGGAAAATGAGAGTGGAATCTGCCCCTTGCCTGATCCTGCCCCAACCTGGCCAGGGGCTGCCCCTCATTCACCTCCTCCCAGCCTCGAGTCTCCTGAGGGACCTCCAGAGCCTGCTCACAGGCTGCAGGCAGCCACATCCTCCTATATTCCCTATAGCCTGCTCTCCTGGGGGAATAGTGACATGACTCATCCCCAGGGACTGAGTGCAAGGAAGATCCCCAAGACACGGAGAGGGAGACACACACGCACGGACACACGCACAAGCCCTTTCCCTGTGCCAGGATCCGAGTGGAGGGTTCGCTGGGGTTTGGGAGCACAACAAAGTGAGACTCTACCCTGGAGACCGCAGAGCTGGGGGTGAGGCTTTCTCCAGCTCCTCCTGGGGATGTTCCTGAGGATACTTCTGCGGCTGCAGCGCCTGCTTCGACCCACACTCCGAGAGCCCCCGGATGTTAGAGAAAACTGCAGCAATAAAGACACCCCTACCCCCATGGCACCGCTCAGACCTCTGAACGCAGAGAGGCCAGCCTTACCTGCGGGAGGGGGAAGGAAACGCGCGTGAGGCTCTGCGCTCCCCCAAGGCGTCATCTTTGTGTCCTCACCAGCCCAACCCTCCCCCACCGGGCCACGCACGGGCTCCGGCCTTTGGGCCTGGCAGAGTGACCTTAATGGAGGCGCGCTTCGTAAATAAACGTGGCCCTTCGTGAAGGAACCACAACGCTGCCCTTGGGAGTCACCTTCCCCCGGAGGGTCGGCACGCATTCTCCATTTCGTGCCCAGGGTCTCCTCCTGGCGGCCCCCGGCCGGCCCCGGGCAGGAACTCCGGGATCCCTGCTGGCTCTCCTGACCCGCTCTGCCCCCGGCAGGAATTCCAGGGCTGTTTCCCAAGGGGCTGCCAGGGCGCGCCGGCGTGACCGGGGCTCGGCCAGAATCCCTTCGACATCTTGGATGGCCGAGGGTGGCAGGCGGCCCACACCCCCCTTCTGTACGGGTGCGTGTCCCCCGCGGCACGCGGGTCCCGCTCGGGCAGGAGCCACTCGGGGTCCCCGCACGCGCAGCCCGCCGAGCCTGTGCGCAGGTGCGCCCCCCCCAGCCGCGCACCTCGCGGTCACGCGCTCCGCAGGCGGAGCCGCCCCCGC
>NW_004524603.1:6148748-6151696 GCF_000260255.1 Octodon degus
CGCCGCCGGGAGGGGCCGGGCTCCGTCGCTATGGCGACCTCGGCGCGGTTTCTACGACAGGCTGGAGCTCAAGTTTCTCGACCCTTTGTCCCTGCGCCGGCGGGCGGGCGAGCGAGTGGCCGGCCTGTGGCCCTGGGTCCGGCGCCCACGCGCGGGCTTGTGAGCCGCTCGGAGGCTGCGACGACTTGGCGCCTCTGGCTGTCGCCAGGCCGCGCGCAAGGCGCACCCGGACGGCCGCCGCGCACCTGCAGCCTGCAGCTTCCAGCGCGCCAGAGTGAAGACTGCAAGGCTCGACCCCGTGGACTTCGGAAGCAGAAGTCCAAAACCTGAGCAAGGGCAGAAGTTGCCCGGCGCCCCATGGCTGCAGGCCAGGCGCGGAGCGAGGCCAAGGGGCCGGCTGCGTGCGGGGGTCACTGTGCCCGGGGACGCGCCGCCGGGTGGCGCCTGCCCAGGCTGCGCCCAGACTCCGTGACGCACCTCAGCAGGTGGCTCGGCTTTGCTGGGGTCTCCAGACTACCACATTTTCACCTCCTCTCATGCTTTCGACAAAGGCAATTTTTGAATTGTACAATTTTAAAAACACTTTTCAAATCTGTTGTATAAATAGGAAATAGGGGAACATCAAGATCTGCTTTTACCTGGAATGAATTATATTTGATATTTTGGCGTGTGTTCTCCGGTGTTTTTATTGTACTATCCATTTCATCTTTGGCATAATTGGGGGAATGCTTAGTAAAAACACATGCTAGCTTTTTCACTTAGAATTTTCTCCCGCTTCGTTACATATTTTATAACATGATTCTTTTTCATAACGTGATTCTTTTTTATACAAATATACAAATGGAAATATTTTCAACATAGAAGATAAAACCTAGCTGGTATGGTGGCGCACACCTGTAATCCCAGCACTCCAGAGGCTGAGGCAGGAGGATCACTGTGAGTTCGAGACCAGTCTGGGCTACAAAGTGAGCTCAAGGCCAATCTGAACTGCATAGTGAGACCCTGTGTCAAAAAGACCAAAGAAATGATAGAACTTAGAACCTTTACACTGAACTACATCCCCAGCCTTTAAAATTGTTTATAAACAGAAACTTGCTAAATTCTCCAGCCTGGGCTCAAACTTGAAATCCTCCTGTCTCAGCCTCCCAGAGTACTAAGGTTACAGGCATGTGCCACCGTACCCAACAAAATTTATGTTTTTCCATATCCTGTTTATCTCTTACTGCACATGCCCAATTTCAAAACTTAGGAAGTAAAACACTGATGGGTGATACAGGGTCTCCCTACACAGCTCTGACGCATAGTGATCCTCCTATTTTCAGCCTCCCCAGCGCTGGGATTAGAGGTGGGCACCACCACACCCAGTCTCTGTTGTCGAGCCTGGGGGATGATGTATGTGGTGCTGGGGATTGAACCTGGTTGCTGCACTTGCCTAACTAGGCACTTAGTCTGCTGAGCTATCTCACCAACCCAAGGTATACTTTTAAGTATTTTCTAAATTATCTTCTAGGAAAATGTATTAGTTTTTTCCTGAGACATGGCCATTTTTCTATAACCCTGACAACACAGGCCATTTTTTCCAGCTTGGTTAACATGGCTCTTTCTTTCTTCCTTCCTTTCTTTCTTTCTTTCTTTCTTTCTTTCTTTCTTTCTTTCTTTCTTTCTTTCTTTCTTCCCTTCTGTCTTTCTTCTTTTTTTCTTTCTTTTTTAAAATTTTTTAAAAATGTATTTTGTACAGTGTCTACAGGGTCTCACTACACAGATCAGACTCGAAGTGATCCCTCTTGTTTTCAGCCTCCCAAAAGCTGGGATTACAGGTGCAAGCCACCACGCCCAGTCTTATTTGCTGTAGCATTGCACCCTGGGGGCAGGGCTGGCACAGCACACCAGGGATCGAACCCCAGACCCTGCATCTGCCTAAGCAGGTGCTTTAATCCGCTGAGCTATCTGGCTGGCCCAACATGGCTGTTTCTTATTATTTGGATTTTTCTTGGAGTAGTTGGCTGAATTCGCTTTTGACATGGTTACTGCCAGCTTGTGAATTTGCTTTTGTCCCTCTTCCCACCCTGCAGTTGCTCCTTTTAAAAGTTGAGCAAATTGATTGTTTTCCCCCGGAACCAGGGATTGAACTCAGGCCCTTGCGCTTAGCCAGGCAAGCACTTATTCTACTGAGCTATCTCCCTGGCCCCCTGAACACATTGAGAAGCTCATTTTATTTGGGAGCACGCGTAAAATAAAGGTATTAGCTACTCCTTGTGTACACTGTAACATTTTCCCATAGATTGCATTTTTAATTTGTGTGTGTGTGTGTGTGTGTGTGTGAGAAATTTTTATATGCTGAACCCTGACAGTCTTTAAGATGTTGTTTAGATTTATGTGAGGGAGGTCACATCCACTCCAAATTACAGTTTATGTCTGTGGTTTTGTCCTAGGACGTAAGTTTTAATACCTAGTAGTTTAAGTATTACATGCAGGAAAGATTGATGTGTTTGTTTTTGTCCGTTTTACATGACGTCTTGGCTAGAACCACTCATTTATTCTATCAAATGCACTGTAGAGTTTCTTGTCAATATTTTTTAAATCCTGTTGGCATTTGAGAGAATGAAGATTTGTGCCTCTCTGGGTCTTATTTTACTTTTTACAATCAAGTTGTTATTTGAACATTAAATGTGTACGTTTTAGACTTTTCATAAAATCAAATTCACAAACGTGGAAAAGCTGTGCGATATAGTTTGGAGGTTAGAGAAAACATGGCCACAGCATACTGCAGAAGGTATGTCGGGTTTGGGGATTGCAGAAGAGGGTTTTTTCTACCACAGGTACAATAAAAAGATCCTTGAGTTTTTACTTAAATATTTTGTCATGACAGATAACTTTTAGGGAGTCTTTTGTGTCAGGCACGGTCATCAACTCTTGAAACATTTATTTACTTGTTTGTTTGTTTGTTT
>NW_004524603.1:6151799-6154213 GCF_000260255.1 Octodon degus
GTGTGTGTGTGTGTGTGTGTGTGTGTGTGTGTGTGGCCAGCTCCGCCCCCCAGGGGGGGGGGCTGGCTGGCATGTGGTGCTGGGGGATTGAACCGCGGTCCCTGTGCTTTGCTAAGCTTGTTCTAAGTAGCTGCTTTAGACCACTGAGCCATTTCACCAGCCCCCTAGACCTTTTTCCATTTTGTAAAGGTTTTCTTTTGACATAGGATCTTCCTGAATCACTGAGCTGCCCTGGCTCAGCTCGAATTTGTATCCTTCTGCCTCAGCCTCCCGGAGCGAGCGCAGCAGAGCCAGCGCAGCAGAGGGCTGTCACGCCCAGCACACCTCTCACTGAATTCTCCCAACAGCCTTATGAGACATACTCATGTGGTCTTCATCTTACACGAGACACCTGAGACTTAGAGATGTTACGGCATCCACCTACAGCCACACAGCTACGTGGTGGCACCGTGGAACCTGACCGATGCTGCTCATGTCCTCATTGTTAGCCACTGTGGTCCTAGCCTAGGGAAAGCACCAAGCCCTGGCCCAGCACACACTGACGTTACTAAGCAAAACTCATTCTGATTCTCCTTGGCCTTCTTTTTTTTTTTTCGGCGGAACTGGGGACTGAATTCAGGCCCTTGCGCTTGCCAGGCAAGCGCTTATTCTACTGAGCCATCTCCTTGGCCCCCTCCTTGGCCTTCTTGAGTGCTGCTTCCTGCAGGAGCCCTGCAGGGGAACTTGCACCTACGCCTCTCAGGACCTCTTCATGGTCTCTCTCAGCAGAAAGGGCCTTTGCTTAGACAAGGCTTATCTGCTCTCCAGGAGTCAGACACCTGCTTTAACTTCCAGGCCACGCCCACAGGGGCCACCTCCTCCAACCAGGCTTCACCTCCCAACCTCACTCCTGGCTATAAACCCATCAGCGGACTAATCCAGTATCACCCACCCATGCTCCAGCCACCTCCCCAAATCCCCACTATGAGTGCATGAGGCTTTGAGGAAACATCTAACATCAAATGTAACAAAAGCCCACTGGGTAACCAAAGCTGATAGCGCCGCTGGGCGCATCTGTCTTGCCCTCCAGCAGAGCCTGGTCCCACTCTTGGGGCAGATGCTGAGTAGGCGGGCATGGCAGTCTCCAGAAACCTTCTGTGAAGACATCGGGCATCCTTTAGAAGTAGCCCTCCATCTGCTGTTACCATCATTTTCTAGTCCTTACAACTTTTTTGGGTACTGGGAATTGAACTCAGGACCTGATGCTTGCCAGGCAGGTGTTATGCTAGCCTTCCGTCTGCAACAGGGAGCCTGCACCCACTTCTTGGGAGTACAGAGTCCCAGCCCTCCCTACAGGACTTGCGCACCCACTGACTTGCGATCCACCAGCACCCACCATCTGCCACTGAGCCCAGAACCTCAGTGCAGACCCAAAGAAGTGGTCACTGCTGTTTTCCAAGAGAAAACATAGTGAGAGGCTTTTAACTCTAGTTTAGCACTGGAAGTAGCTCTCAGCTTAGTACTTAGTGCAAAGCAAAACCAAAAGCTTGTTGGTTTTTCAGTGGTTAGCTGTCAAAGGCTGAGGGAGACACCGGGAAAGGATACACTGGTGCCAGATGTTTGCAGACAGAGAAAGAGAGAGACAGCAGTGCATCCCAACTGATGTGTGTGAAGGCCAAGTCTTCTGGGAGTGCCTCATGCAGGGCACAATCTCATGGAATGCCATATACAACCCTGCTAGCTAGATGACACAACGAAAACGGGGGGGGGACACCAGAATATGTTAACCCAAAACATGAAGTGTGTGTGTGTGTGTGTGTGTGTGTGTGTGTGTGTTCAGGGAATCAACTCAGGGCCTTGAGCTTGCCAGGCAGGCACTGCACTACTGAGCTAAAACCCCGGCCTGTGAGGGATTGTTGAGTTAAAGATAATTAAGAATGGGGCTGGGAAAAACAAAAACAAAAACAAAAAAAAAAAACAACAAAAAACTAACTTGGGCCAGGGAGATGGCTCAGCAGAATAAACGCTTCCCTGGCAAGTGCAAGGGCCTGAGTTCAATCCCTGGTTCCGCAAAACAAAAACAAAAACAGAATGGGGCCGGGGAAATGGCTCAGTGGAATAAGTGCTTCCCTGGCAGCAAGCACAAGGGCCTCAGTTCAATCCCCGGTTCCACCAAAAAAAAAAAAAAGAGGTAGATGTAGGCCAGGCATGGTAGTACATGCCTATAATCCCAACACTCTGGAAGGCTGAAGCAGGAAGGTCATAAATTGGAGGCCAGTCTGGGCAATTCAGTAAGAACCTATCTTAAAAAAATAGAAAAGGGTTGGGGATGAAGCTCAGTACAAAGGCCTTGGGTTCACTTCCCAGTACTGCAAGAAGTAAAAGGGAGGAAGAGCAGGAGGAAGAGGGGGAGGAGGAGGGGGAGGAGGAGGAGG
>NW_004524603.1:6154323-6157696 GCF_000260255.1 Octodon degus
GGGGGAGGGGAGGGGGAGGGGAGGGGGAGGGAAGGAGGAAGACAATGAAGACCAGGAAGACAAGGAGGATGAGGAGAAGAATTCTCTGCCCTCACCGGCCTCAAAGCAGGCTAAATTCCTGCAAAGGCAAACGCACTGGGGAAGGTGCTGTGGGACAGTGAAGACAGAGCCCTGGCCCCTCAGCAGCCTGGAGATGGCATCGGACACTGCCCGGACAGACGCCGTAACCTGCCTTCCTCTGCCAGGCATTTACCTGTCTGCCCCTCTGAGGGCTCAAAGTCATTTTCCTTTATCTTGTCACTTGCCTAAAAATTCACTGCTCTCTGTAAGGATGCCAGTGAACTGGAATTCAGAGCCACTTCCTTGAGAAGCCCCCTCTTCCTGGGTGCCTCCCACGTCCGTGTGAAATGTGCGTGAAAGACCATCAAAGGTCTTTCTGGGCTTTATCTGCCTCAGATTCCAGAGTCTATTCCAACCGAAACCTGGGGTGGGGGGTGAGAACTCTCTGGCGTGCTTGGTAGGTCAAAGAAAGCCTTTGCTATGGGCTGGGGTGCAGCTCAGTGATGCCGTGCTTGCCTGGCGCGTGTGAGGCTTTGGGTTCAAGCCCCAGAACTTCAGAGAGGAGGAAAAAATCTACAGAGAGGTGCAGCTGTGATTGAACGTGCTCTGACCCTCCAAAACTCAGGCATTTACCTGTCTGCCCCCCTGAGGGCTCAGAGGCGACGGATCTGCCGCACAGGTAAAAGGCTTAAACTGATGGAAGCAGTGCCCACGGGGCCAGGGCAGAGGCAGGGATGCCGGGCCCCAGCTATGAGAGACCCAGTGACAGAGGCAGGTGGCATGCTACCTGTGGGAAGAGATGTGTTTGCCACTTTAGCAATTAGAGCATTCAGAGGGCTTTAGGAGTGGCCTTGTTCTCACGACAGTGGGTTGTCACAGAGCAAGCTGCCCCTGCCCTTTGGATGCCACCACATATGGAAAACCCAAGACCCTCGCCAGACTTAGCCACCAGGTCTTGGGCTTCCAGCCTCCGGGACCTTGAGCCAGAGGAAACCTCTTTCCTTCGTAAATTCCGAGGCAGAGGTATCTGGTTTAACAACAGAAAAGACTAAGACGGTTCCTTTCCAAGGCTTCTGTCTGGGTAGAAGGGACTTGCTAGGTGGTATGGACGGGCTTCAGGAAAGCCCGGGAGCATTCCTAGGTCTGCAGTCCTCAGGCGAAAATGGCCGCGTGCATGCTGTATGGCGAGGCCAGAGGCTGTAAAGCAGCTCTGGCAGGGAGGAGATCAAATGTCAACCCCAAGACCTTGCGGCACAAAGCAAAGGTGCTTTTCCATCCCATATCTAGTTCCCAGGGTCTAATTTGCAAAAAGGAAAAAGAATACAGTTGGTAAGAAGGATGCCAGGTACTCAGCTCGGGTTTCCTGCAGAGCAAGCGGGTGCATGCGGGTGCCTCGCGTCTGAGAAACTCTGCTGCCCACTCTGGTCATCACCCGCTGCCGCCTGGCCAGCTGCTGCCTCTGTCACTGGGTCTCTCATAGCTGGGGCCCGGCGTCCCTGCCTCTGCACTGGCCCGGGGGCACTGCTTTTAATCAGCTGGACCCTTTTACATGTGCAGCAGATCCGATGCCTTCCCTCCTTAGAGGATCACAGAGAGTTTGAGGCTGGCATGGGCTATGCAGTGGGATGAAGACCAGCCTAAACTATGCAAGGGGACCCTGTCTCCATAGCAACACCGGCAGGCCAGAAGCTGCACTTCAGCAGGCCGGGGGCTCTAAGTTGCGAGCTTACCTCTTGTCCTGGGAGCTCATTTCCCCTTTGGTAAGTGGCAAACAAGTGGCTCCCAGGGGACTAAGGGGGATCCATGAGCAGCACGTGCCATTGTCTAGTCCTCGGGCCTAAGGACCAGCCATCTATCTTAAATTTATTTTTTTTAATTAATTTTAAATATTTATTTATTGTGTGTGTGTGTGTGTGTGTGTGTGTGTGTGTGTGTGGCCAGCTCAGCCCACCAGGGGGCGGGGCTGGCTGGCATGTGGTGCTGGGGGATCAAACCGCGGTCCCTGTGCTTTCCCAAGCTTGTTCCAAGTAGGTGCTTTAGACCACTGAGCCATCTGGCCAGCCCAAGGTGTGTTTTTGTTTTTTTTTTTGTCCTCACATGCCTTCAGGGCACGTTGGCCAGCGGGAGAGTTGTGAGGTCGGAACTCCATCCACCTGAGGCCAGCCATCTATCTTGACACGCACAGTAGTTTGTGTCTTAAGTCTGTTTGCTGTTGCTGTCACAGAATTCCTGAGCCTGGGTGTTTTGTGAAGAGCAGAGGTTTATTATTTGTAATTCTAGAGCCTGGGAGGTCCAAGGCCCACCCTTGATACAGACCTTCTTGCTGCGATATCTCCTGGTGGAAGAGGGCCAGCAAGCAGCAGCGTGCGCAGAGGGACACAGACTGAGGAAGGGCAGGAGCCTGGCCCCAGCCCATCCTTTTATCAGGAACCAATCCCATAACCAAGCCACTCCTCTCATCTTGGCGTTAATCATTTATGAAGGGCCAGGGAGATGGCCCAGTAGAATAAGCACTTGCCTGGCAAGCGCGAGGGCCTGAGCTCAATCCCCAGTTCCACAAAAAAAAAAAAAAAAAATCATTTATGAAAGCACTTGTGCCTGCTCACCTCCCCAAGGCCCTGCTTCTCAGACTGCTGAGCTGGAGCTGGAGTTTCCCACACTTCACAGTGGCCGGGACACACCGCGGCTCCCAGCAGGTCGCATGTGCATGGCTTTGTCAAAGGGAGACATTTCCCTTTGTCTTTGCAATCCCTGGACAGCTTGCATGTGACACTTATTTCAGTTGAACTGAATGCTCATTCACAAATAAGACTGTTTTCTTTCTCTTCAGCCTTTGTGGAGAGGTTTTCTAGGTTAACAGGAGATTTTGTTTATATTTCCCCCACATAATCTTCTCAAGTCAAGTCTCAGCTTACCTTCAGCTGCACAGTGCTTTTTGCCATATAAGGCAACATTCCCAGGTAGAGGAGATTAAGAAGCTGATTACCACCAGGCATGGTGGCACACGCTGGTAATCCCAGAAATCAGGAGGCTGAGTCAGGAGGGTTGACATGAGTTCAAGGTCAGCCTGGGCTACAAAGTGAGCTCAGGCCAGCCTGTATTACATAGAAAGATCCTGTCTCAAAAGAAACAAACACACAAACGGATGAACCTGGTCACCTTTGGGATCAGCTACTCAGCCAACCATGTCATCGAGACGCTGCCACCTTCCGGCCTGCTACCTGGCTTTGTCATTTCTCTTAACACTATTTTTTTCTTTTTAAATTCTTTAAGGGGCTGGAGAGAGAGCTCAGTAGAATAAGCGCTTGCCTGG
>NW_004524603.1:6158776-6163354 GCF_000260255.1 Octodon degus
CCTACCATATTCTTTTATCTGGAACATTGCTGCAGTTAGAATAAGTGGGGCGCAACACCCTTTAGGGAACCTCTGCGGCTGAAGGGGCCCCGAGACAGAGGAACGCTTTCTCCGCTTCCTGGTGACCCCAGTTACAACCGGATCTTTTGATGGCCTGGTTTTAGGTCCACACATGCCAGGAAAAAGCCATTCAGTCACCGTGGTGCCTCGGTCAAGACAGTAATAGTCGCCCTCGCCCCCCCCCCCCCAGGTCACGTCCCATCTGTTCCCGTACCCTGTCTCTGTTTGCGCACCAGTTCTTCGTTTAGACGCCCAATTGGCCTGGAAGTGGAAGGACAATCTAGACAGAGGGAATGGAAATGGAAAGAAATTGTAGCGGAAGCAGCTGCAATTGCGATGACAGGCTACTGCGAGGGTTGGGAAGACATAATCTCACCCCTGTCTTAAACCTGCCTGCAGCACTCGGTCCGCTTGGAGGCAGCGGGGACTCGGCGTCTCCCCCTAGCGGCAAGAGGGCGGCGCGCCCGAAGGTGCTCCGTTGACCTTCAGCTTGGGCTGCGATCTCATGCCTTTGCCTTAGAAAAGCGCTTTCACTAGGGCACTGGCGTTCATTACTGCTTGGTAACTGCGCACATTCCTCTGATCAGGCTGTAGGGTTCTCCTGAAAGGTACTTATGAGGCTTGAAACGTCAGTGTGCGTCATCCTTGGATCATTTGAGTCCCCTCAAGGAGAACTTTGTTTCCTGTGGCAGTCAGAGGTTAAAAACTGCTCAGCGCTGATACAGTAGCGCTTCCCGGCACGTGGGTGGCCACGCTCTGTTTGGGATTAAAAAGCACCATTTCTTGTCTCTGTATTTAAGTAAAAGTCAGGATCCAGACCATTATTCTCAAAGTGTTTTCTTTCTTTCTTTTTCAGTACCGGGGATTGAACTCAGGACCCTACACTTGCCAGGCAAGTGCTTATCCTACTAAGCTATCTCCCCAGCCCGGTAACAGTGATTTCTGATGACTTTTCAGTTCAGTTTTAGCCATCTTAGCCTGGTTCTTCTTTTTATTTTTCAAAAATATTGATTGATTGATTTGGTACAAGGTCTCGCTATGCAGCTCAGACTCTAGTGATCCTCCTGTCTCAGCCTCCCCAGTGCTGGGATTACAGGCATGAGCCACCAGATCCAGTTTCGGGGGCTGGCACAGTGTGCTCCCAGGCTAGCACCGCATGTGGTACCAGGGACTGAACCTGGGTCCTTGTGCTTGCCAGGCAGGAACTTAGACCACTGAACTATTCTCTCCAGTCCCAGCCTGGTTTTTCTGTTCATAAGCACCTCTGATCATTTTTCTTTTGTCTTGTTTTGTTTGTTTCTTGGTTTTCTTGAGACAGTCTCGTTGTGTAGTCCAGGCTGAACCTGAACTTGCTATGTAGCTCAGATGGCCCCTGAACTAGCATTGAGCCTCCTGACTCAGCCTCCTGAGGCTGGGATTACAGGCCTTCCCCACTTGCCCGGCTTGCAGCTGTCACTGTTGTGTCACACAAATAAACACTTAACTTTTCAAGCAAGGTGTGGTCTGCTCCTCCTTCTTTTCAGGAGCCCCTTTCTGCCTGCATGGTCAGATACTTCCTGGCCACAGAGGGCAGCGCTTCATCAGAAACACGAAAGCTGCGGAGCAGGCTCGGTTCTGGAATGATCTGCAGGGCAGTTTAGCGAGCGTTTCCTCTTTATGTTCTAATATTTATCTTCCATATGTGAACAAAGGGGAAGATGCTTGCCAGACACACGGAGAAAGAGGGGAAGGGAGAGGAGTGCCAGGAGGGCGCCCGCTCTCCACCCGGAAGACCACCCGGCCCTGCTGCAAACCCTGCTCCCCCTTGCCCCGCAATCTGCATGCCTCTCTTTACTGCTTCTTCCTGAACTAAGACAAAATGCATCACCGTTTCCCTGCCCCATGTCCCCCAGATGTCCCAATTGTACCTTCTTCTCCCTCCCTTCATTTGCCAAGATTCCCCAGGCATCCCTGGGCTCCAGGTTTCCATCATGGCTTCACCAGACCTCTGAGTCCACCCCCCCACCACCACAGGGGCCTGCCACCTGCGCTGGACCCCATCCTCCTGCCTGCCGTGTCTGAGCTGTACAGAGCTTCCACCTTCAGCAAGGCACTTGGCCTCTCCCTCACGTGTCCCCACACGTTGTTCCCAGTCTGTCACCAACCCGGGGGCTTTTGCTCCGGGACCTCTCCTCTCCTGCCTCCGTCCTGTGGCCATTCTCATACTGCCGCCAGAGGCCTTCCCTTCCCGCACAGTCAGCACACAGTGACCTGAGTGGGCTTTCGGAATACTGCTTGTTTGTGTGGTGGCTAAGGGTCTTTATAATCATTCCCATTTAAAAAAAATTATTTATTTAATACAGAGTCTTGCTATGAAGCTCAGACTCATAGTGATCCTCCTGTCTCAGCCTCCCCGGCGCTGGGACAACAGGCCTACGCCACTACCCCCGGTTTCAGGGCCCACATGGCATGCGCAACTGGGGATACTGAGTCCTTGCACATGCCAGGCAAGCGCTTAGACTGCCGAGCTATCTCCCCAGCCATCATTTCCTTTTTTTTTTTTTTTTTTTTTTTTTTTGCAGAACCAGGGATTGAACTCAGGGAAGTGCTTATTCTACTGAGCCATCTCCTCAGCCCCCATCGTTTCCATTTTTAAGTAGGCAAAATAGCCGCAAGCAATGGAAATGTGGACGTACAGAAGGCCTGTGTTCACATTCTTCCTCTTCCTCTTTCCTAAATTAAACTGTGCCTCTCCACAGGCGGTCGCTCTTGGCACTTCCTTGCTTTTCCTTCTAGAAATGTTCCGTGCATCTGCAAACATACCTGCAGGAGACTACACACAGCATTCTTCTCTTTTCTTTGCTCCTTTTCTTTTTGAGACAGGGTTTCACAGTTCACTCTGTAGTTCATCCTGGCCTTGAACTCCCTTTGTAGCCTCGGCTGGCTTCGAACTCACAGTGACCCTCCCACCTCAGGCTCCTGAGTGCTGGATTCCTGGTGTGTGCCACCATGCCTGGCCTCCCTTATCTTTCATTTTTCACTTGTTTTTGTAACGCACTATGCCATCCACTGTCCAGTGTGATGGCCATCTGCTACGGGGTCTAGGAGCACGAACATGCTGCTTCTATGGCTGAGGTAGCAGAATGTCAAAGCAAGAAGCCAGGGGCACAGGAATGGCTCAGTAGAATAAGCACTTGCGTGGCAAGCACAAGGGCCTGAGTTCAATCCCCAGTTCCACAAAAAAAGAAACAAACAAACAAACAACAACAAAAAAAAAAAACAACAAGAAGCCAAGCCAGGTATGATGCTACGTGGCCATAACCACAGCCTGCTGGGAGGCTGAGGCAGGAGGGTCTCAAGCTCAAGCCCTCACTGGGTAATTTAGTGACTGAGCAAGACCCTATTTCAGAGTGAAAAGAAAGAAAGAAAGAAAGAAAGAAAGAAAGAAAGAAAGAAAGTAAGTAAGTAAGTTTGGGGACAGCCCAGCTTTCAAACCCCAACCATATGTGTGCACACGCACGCGCGCGCACACACACACGCACACACACACACTCTAGACTGATGTTTCCTATGTTGCTTCATCCCTCATTCCTCTGTGTGTGGGCGCTGGCCAGAAGTCTGTATGAGATGGATATGCCAAGATAAAGGACACGCCCTCACGGCCTTCCAGAGCCTGTGGTACGCTAGAGGGCCGCAAGTAGGATCAAAGCACACTGCCTTAAGGGATGAATGCGGTGGCCTCGCCCTCCCTGCTCTGATTTATGACTTAGGCAGGTCCTAAGGTCAGTCAGGTAAAACACCACCCTGACCTTTCTCCGTCCTTCCCCTTTCCTCTACAGAGATTCCTGTATCTATGTCCTTGTCCTTTATCCCTGCTTCCCGATTCTATCAACAAAAAGCCACAGGAGCTTTAGACCAGAGCTGTGTGTATGAGACTCGCGTGCTTTGGGGTCTTGGTTAAGGGCAGTCCCTCTGGGTCTTCTTGGAGTTTGAACTAGATGTTGACTCCGGGTCATTTTTCCTTCTTTGTGCCATGCCATGTCATGAATTGCGACACCATTGTGTGGCATATATGCTCTCACATGTTCTGAAACAAAGTCTAGGAAGGTGTCACGAGAGTAGCCACTAACATCATTCAGTGCTTATGTGAAAATACTATGAACCACTGATAGTTTATGGAACTGGCCAAAAAAACAAAAGACAGTCAAAACTCAGTGTTAGGTGGGAATAGTTTTCCTAAGATTTACTGTAACCTTAACTAACTCCAACATTGTCTGGGAAAAAAGAAATGCTTACTAAGAAGCTAATAAGATTTAGAAGTCACGATAGGTTTTCCTCACTAACACTACACTACATATAACTGGGTTAAATTAGAAGCTTGAAAGAAAAGAAAGCTCTTTTTGTGACCTAGTCAAACACATATTTAAAAATTGAATTAAGGGCTGGTAAGATGGCTCAGTGGTCTAAAGCACCTACTTAGAACAAGCTTAGCAAAGCACAGGGACTGCGGTTCAATCCCCCAGCACCACATGCCAGCCA
>NW_004524603.1:6164665-6185592 GCF_000260255.1 Octodon degus
TTTGTTTTCTGATTTTTGTAAATTATACTTTAAAAAAACCCTACTGTTTCAAGTCTGAACAGTACCTGAAGTCTTTTTCCTTCTAGGAAATTCACTAAATCAATTAATTGATCCATCAATCAGTGCTAAAGGTCCTTCACGAGAAGTGCACTCTGGCTTCCTCCACCCCCAGCAGCAGTGATGATGGTGGGCAGCAGATCACAACCTCAAACACATGTGTCCTCACAGGCAGGAAAAATGCACATCCCAGGTCACCCCACCTTGAAGACACCCCGTAAATGTACCCGCAGGCCTCACTGGAGTGCCTGCAGCTGCAGCCTCAAAACTCCAGGAAACCCTTCTTGTGTCTCTTTTACTGACACGCTGTGAAAGTTCTCTTTCTAGGATGGGAGGCAGTGAGCCTGCAAACTTAATTTAAAAGTGGGACAGGCTCCTCCTCTCAGCCTTGGGACCGCTCAGACCCAGCCCAGCGAAAGCCCCAGGCCATACCTGAGGTAGCCTAGCACCCCCTCCTGGGGTGCGTCCACTGCGGCATTGGGCACAAACCTACAGGAAAACAGTGGGAAAGTAAGACCAAGGCAGACCCTTACCGAAGGAAAGCAAGACAAGACAGAAAAATGGCTTCTACTGAGAGACTGAAAGGGACACAGCTCTGAAAAGGTGGCTGGACCGGCTACCAACAAAGAATGGAAGGGCCGGGGAGATAGCTCAGCGGCATAAGTGCCTGCCTTGGCAAGCGCAAGGGCCTGAGTTTGATCCCCGGTACAGGGTGGGGAGAAGAGTGGAGGACCAGCTTTACGTGGTGGGGTGGTGGGCCAGGTTCTGATTGGTCTCAGCTAGCTTCTGGTTGGCCATGACCTCAGCCCTGGCTTCCTTGCTCCAGAGGAAGCTCATGTTTTCAAGCCACTTTGGTTCTACAAGGTGATCCTTTTGCTGGATGGCAGCCCTTGCCATGGGGTGGACTGTGAGGCTCTGCTTGTCCTGGAACCCAAGGTGACTAAGGCTTAGGACAATGGCTGGAGACTTCTAGGCATTGTTAGAGAACAGCAATGACGAACTTCTTAGACCTTTCTAGGATAACGAACAGCCCGGGGTGGCACGAATGCCACAGGTTCACCACCACTGCCCTAGAGGGATTCCCAAATAGGGGTTTTAAAATCCTGCTGATCCAGCAGATAGTGGAAGTTTGTCTTGGTGGTCTCAGTGCTGAAGTAGAGGGAGAGGTGAGGTGAATGCAAGTCAACATTTCCTGGATGCACGTCTCCGTGCAGAACTGGGCAGGGAGTGGACCCAGAGCCTTAAGCTAATACAGGAGACAGGAGACGGAGGCTGAGGTGGCAGGCTTCCACCTGCTCTTAGTTATCACGCTTGGGGCATCTGCATGTCCAGCCTCTGGGCCACCGAGAAGAGAATACAACTCATCCTTCAATGTCTACGAGGTTGAGGGCCCAGGATGTTGTCGTCTGTCCCTTAGTGGTCTCTCTGTCCCAAGGACAAGACATAAGGAACAGCCAGGAAATCAGTGCTGGACCCTGGACCAGCCAGCCCTGTGGAGAAATCCTGCTTCTCAGTGTGTCACTAGGGGTGGAAAGCAGGGGGCGCCTCTCAAGGCCCCCTGGGGCTCAAGGGTTTCTGTATTTCTGGGAAGAATTCCCTGAAATCAAGGTTTCAGGGAGCTGGAGATTCCCTTTATCCAGCTAGGCCTAGGGCCTTACCTGGGTAGTGGGGCAGTCACCGGAAGCCACTCAGGCACTGGATCAGTGCCTCAGTGGTGGTGGCAGTGGCAGTGGCAGGGAGAAACTTGGCCCCAGGGGAGGTGGGACCTCCAGGCCTCCTGCTCCGGGTAAGCAGACCGCACACCAGGCTCAGGGTCAAGGCGCTGGGGGAGGGGGAGGAGCGGCAGAGGCTGGAGGGGACCCAGGAGGAGGGGCTGGGGCTGCTGCAGGGCGGTGCCAGGGCTGGGGGAGGGACAGGACGAGCCTGAGAGGCACCAACCTCTCAGAGGGGAAGTCTGGTTCAGAACCCGAAGTGACAGGGAAGGAGGTGAGGAGGGACAGCAAGGGAAGGGTGGGTGACAAGGACCTTGGGCCACACATCTAAAACCCTTGCTTCACGGTGACAGCCCTAGGGCCTTCTTCACTGGAGGTCTCACTTTGTGCACCAGTTCTTTTCTGGTGAGCCCCAAAACCCCTTGTCCAGGCAGGGCTCTCCCCAGGGAGCTGGAGGGAGGTGGTGGTAATAGAAAGGAGGCAAGCTGAGACCTGGCAGGAGAAACCCCCTTTCTTGGGCACCACAGGGCTGATGGCAGCCCCAGCCCCAGAGGACAGAGGGTCCAGCCCAGCCCCCTTCTGCCTGCCTGTTTACTCCTGCCAGGGACATTTGGCCTCCAGCTGTCTGCCCTCCCGCCCCCGCTGCTGGCCTGGGCCTGGGATGGGATGCGGGCTCTGGAGCCGGGAGATTCCAGACTGAAGGCTAGAAGGGGGGCAGGGAAGGCTCAGGGGGAGGGAACAGGCTAGAAATGGGGCTGCTGGCAGGAATTCCACTGAACCTCTGCGCAGGGGGGTGTGTGTGCAGGCATGGGGGTGATTCCGGGAAAGGCTGTTTCCCCGTCCCCGTCCCCCCCCCCCCCCGCAGGAGGTGGTGGCTCTCTGCCGGTGGAAGAACTAAGGACTACACTTTGTGGTCTGCAGGCCTGAAGCATGTGGCGGCTGCTGATCCTGCTGGCCCTGTGGCTAGGCACAGAGGGTGTGGGTGGTCTTGAGCTCACCGCGGTTCAGCGCAAGGGCCTGCAGGTGGCCCTGGAGGAGTTCCATAGGCACCCACCTGTGCAGTGGGCCTTCCAGGAGACAAGTGTGGACAGCGCCATGGACACGGTTCGTGGCTGTGGACGTGCCAGGTTGGGAGGCCGAGGGCTACACCCAGGAGACCAGCACAATTCCGGGAAGCTGGCAGGGGAAAGGCCACCTCCTCAGCTACGCTGGCTGGAAGTGTGTGGTGGGGGCGGGGCTGGGTCACAGCACCCAGCTCATAGCAAAGGCCACCTGTCATCCGCAGCCCTTCCCAGCGGGCACCTTTGTGAGGCTGGAATTCCGGCTCCAACAGACGGGCTGCCGGAAGAAGGACTGGAAGAAACCCGAGTGCAAAGTCAAGCCCAACGGGGTGAGCATGTGGCAGGAGGCCTGGGCTGCTGCTGGCCAGAACCCAGAGGGCCAGCGAGAAGCCCTGGGGAAGGGGCCCACTGTGAGACGCCTTCTACAGGTGGACACTGGCCTGGCCTAGGTGGGAAAGCAGGCTGGGCAGGCAAGGGGAGGACGGACTTGCCTAAGCAAGGGCCCAGGGTCCTGGAGGGAAAAGCCCGGGGACAGGCTTGGACAGCGCCTGCTCCAGGCCATGGTCCACTCACAGCAGGCTTCACAGGGACCAGGGCACAGCTGCTGCACAGCTGGTCCTTGGGCTGGGGTTCCAGATCCCCCTGGGAGCACCACCCCAGGGCTTTGTGAGTTCCGCTAAGGGAGAGGATTGGACTCCACGGAGAGGCTCTGGTGGGGTCAGGAGAGAGCTCACCTGGGTGAACTGGTCCGTTACATACCTGCACCCACGCATGTGCTTGCACACACCACACCTCACCTCACCCCTGTCCCCCAACCCCACCCCCGCTCATCTACACATGGCATGAATGTGGACAGGCACACATTGGGAAGGATTTCTGCCCCCATGACCACTGAAGTGCCATGGTGTGAAACTTCAGGATTTTTAAGTTTTTTGAGGCAGGGCCTCACCATGTACTTCAGGCAGGCCCTGAACTCCCTACGCAGCCCAGCTGGCCCTAAACTAGTGGCAATCCTCCTGCCTCAGCCTCCTGAGGGCTGGAATTACTGGCATGAATCACTTCAGGCTTCTTTGACTTTCCAACTTTTCCACTCCTGGGGTGGCTGCAAAGCCAAGCGGCCTGCAGGGTCCCTCGTGCCCCAGGCCACAGTCTGCCAGGGCAGCAGTCTCCTCCATGGGCCCCAGCACCACCCTCACTACCCTCCCACTCCCCAGAGGAAGCGGAAATGTCTGGCCTGCATCAAACTGGATCCTGCGCATAAGGTTCTGGGCCGGATGGTCCACTGCCCCTTAGAGACCCAAGGCCAGGTAAGCAGGGCAGAGGCTGGGAAGGAGCTAGCATGAGGAGGAGGAGCACGGAGGGGCTCTAGGCGCGGCAGGCATTCCCGGGCTATGCTGGCACTTGGGCACTGCCTGACCAACTGCTGGTGCCATCAGGAGCTCCAGGAGCCCCCATGCAGCAAGGTGCAGCGGGCCGGCGAGGACCCCCACAGCTTCTATTTCCCTGGACAGTTTGCCTTTTCCAGGGCGCTGCCCCCCAGCTGAGCCCTGGGCTGGTAGGTGGCCGAGGGCAGGGACAGCCCTTGTGGTGGAGACTGGGATGTGCTGGGCTGTGGGGGGCAGGACAAAGAGATGGGCCAGAGCCTGGCAGAGAGCTGGGACTGAGAGGAGATGGTATGGTACTGGAGTCTTAGGTTCATTCCTCTCCTCTAGAATCACAGCTGGCTTCCCCAACAGCGGCAGGTGGCCCCTCGCTCCCAGGCAGAAGATCCACCACATCTAGGGCCAATAAAACTGTTCTCCAAGCCTGTGTCCTAGTTCTCATGTTGCCCGGGACACTCAGCTCAACCTGTAGGAAGCCACAGGAAAAAGGGTGGTATGGAGGGTTTGGGTGCACATATGTGTGTGGCTGACAGGTGCGCAGGAGACAAGAGGAGCTCTTGTGCAGGACCAGGGGCAGAGGCCCCGCAGACCAGGCACTGACAGAAACGAGTTTAGAACTGTTTAATGGAGCTGAGGGTAGCTTACAGAGAAGGCTCCAGAAGCACAGGCCTGGGCACGGTGGGCCGTTGTCGCCTGCACAGGCAGGTGTGCAGTGTCGGTATGTTTTCGATCCCAGCCACATGCTGCTTGAGAGCTGCGTCCTGCCCATATATGAGGGTGGGGAGTGTCCTAGAGGGAAGGTGGGGGAGTTGGCATGGCTCTGAGGACAAGGACAGAGGACCCCACAGCTGTGCATGCAGGGTCAGTGACCACCGTGAAGGCTGGCATGCAGAACAGGAAAGGAAAGGCAGCCTCCAGGCCACAGGGCGTGCTCAGAAGACAAAAGAAGAGGCCAAGCCTTCAGGGCAGAGGGCCTGCTCTGCCCGGGCCAGGCTGTCACTGGCCTGGCGGTCCAGGTCACGGCACTCCTGCAGCGTGTCCTGGAACTGTCTGCAGGCCTCTTCCAGGATGGAGCTGCTCCGGGGGGGCCAGGACTCCCAGTACCCAGGCTCTACCCAAGGCTGGGCCTCCATGGCTCTGGGCCCAGGACAAGAGCTGGGGCGCAGGGAGCTGTCCAGGTCCCGGCACAGCTGGTAGAGCTCACTGCCACGGCCACTCACACGCTCCCCATCGATGACTTTCAGGCCAGGCAGCAGCTCCTGGACTGCAGCCCAGTAGGATGGGCTGGCACACAGCGGGTTGCTGAGCCGGGCCAAAGGGTCCTGGAGGCGCAGGTACTCCAGGCTCCGCAGCCCGGCCAGGCACTGCAGCTGACCAGGGGTGGCCAGCAGGTTGCCCGCAGCATTGAGACTCTGCAGGCTCTCGCAGGCAGCCAGCGGCTCCAGTTCGGTCAGCCGATTGTTGGAGACGTTGAGCACAGTGAGCTGGCGCAAGGAGGCCAGCGGGCCGAGCTGGGTAAGCGCGTTGCCCGACAGGTCCAGCCACTCGAGGCCCAGGCACTCTCCCAAGCAGCCCAGGTCTGCCAGCCCCAGGCCCTGCAGCTTCAGCAGTAGGATGGACTCCAGGGAGAACTCACCCGTGTGCGACTTCAGCAGCTGGGGTGTGATGCGTGGCCCATCAGCCTCCCCTGGCTTCTCAGCTGGAGGCTCCATAGGACACCAGCTAGCTCAGGTGGCTTGGGCCCTGGCAGGGCTGTGACAGGGGCCTGGGTGCCAGTGGGGTCAGCTGCTGCTCTGCCCTAAAACAGGCACCTTTGGGTATTCTCAGGCCGGTGCAGGGAGGGTTCCCGTCAGGAGGGCCCACGGGTCCCTGAGGAGAGACGGTTACAGGTCAGGTGGGACTCTCCCGGGCACTTCTGCCAGCTTGATGACAGCTTGATGTCTGACCTGTGCCTTTACCGCCAGAGCCAGCAAGCAGGATGCCAAGGCTAAGACACGCACGGCACAGGCCCTTGCCTCAGAGGTAGCCCTGGCTGGGCCCGGCCAGGACAGCCATGCGGTTTGGGACTCGGCCAACTCTGCCAGTCTATCCTGACTCGGTCAGGTCTGGGGTAGGGGCACAAGCCCATCCTTGCTGACGTCACTGATGTGCTCAACTTTAAAACATCAGCTTTATTTCTAAATACACCAGGTCACTGCCACCACCAATGTATTTTGCTTCCTTCCTGGGATAGATCTGTCCATGTAGACCCCAAGAGAACACCCTGCACTGTTTCATGCGTTCCAAAAATGCTCTCGGCTGGGTGTGGTGGTGCACACTTGTGATCTGAGCACTCAGGGAAGCTGAGGCAGGAGAGCTTAAGTTTGAGCCCAGCCTGGGCACTTTAGTACCTCAGGAAAACAGTGTCTCAAAACAATGAAAAACAGGCCAAGAATATAGCTCAGTGTGAAGGCTCCCGGATCAATCTCAAGTACTATGTCAAAACACAAAACAAAATGTCTCAAAAAAAAAAAAGAGAGAGCGGGGTGGGGGGAGATGGCTCTAGAATAAGCGCTTCCCTGCAAGCACAAGGCCTGAGTTCAATCCCCGGCTTCGCAAGAGAAAAAATCTCTCAATTTTTCTAAATTTAATGTGGTTTCCAGAGAACATCTTGACTGGAGCCACGGAGCTTATGCCTTTCATCTTAGGCGAAGGAGGAGTTAAGGCCAGGGAAGCCGTGCAGTCAGTGGGTACAGCTGGTTTCCACGCCCATGCTGCCCACTCACAGCAGCACCTTGCCCTGGCACCGACTAGCCATGTCAGCCGACAGCACTGGCCGCTGTGTGCCACATCACTCAGAATCACCTGAAAGTATGTCACCATTTGAAACAACAAGCTGGGGGTGACTAGCGTTGAGGACACTATCCAGAGGGAGGCGTGGAGGCACCTGGGCTGGCTCTAAAGGGTGGAGGCCATGTCAGGGCCCAGTGCCTGTGGGAGGTTGGGGTATGAAGAGGCGGCGGGAAGGACCGTAGTGATGCTGCCCAGAGGGTCAAGGCTGCAGCAGGGAGGACAATCCAAGTGCACCTCTGCTCCAAGGCGGCTCCCATGTGGGAGGCTAAGCAGGGCAGGCAGGTGACACAGGTAAAGGTCCTGAGGACCACTGTCCCTGCTGCTTATGCGATCTGCAGGCACAGGCGCTGGCAGCCTCCAAGTCGGGCTTCACACGATTAACACCACTTTTGTTCTTCCTCCACGGAAACCAGCCCAGAGCCCTGGACTTCAGCTCCGCCCGCCCTGCCACCAAGGGGTCCCCACAGGGAGGTGGGGGGCTTTGAGCAGGTCCTGCACATACCTCCCACACCCCATCCCAACAGAAAGAGACTGACAGCAACCACTGAGTGTGGAACAGGGTGTGACCCACCTTCATTTGTGATCACAACTGCCCTCACGCACAAGGCAGAGGGTGCTGGCGGACACTGGGCACCAGTGTCTGCCACAAGCATCAGCAAGAGACGCAGGCCCAACCCAAAGGAGGGGACAGGTGGATGGATCCAGCCAGGTGGCTGGCAGGGAGCTCCTTAGACAGGAGACAAAGGGGACAAGATGCGACAAGAAGACATCTGAGGGATGTGGGTGGGGAAGGCTCAGTGGCTGAGTGCTTGCATGGTGTGCAGGACACAGAGCTCGACCCTCGGTAGGACAAAGACCTTCCCCCTGCAGTGCTGAGTGAAAGTCCTGGGACTGACGGGGCAGGAGAGGCAGACTGCAGAAACCCAGACACTCTGAGCAGAGGTGGGTGGCAGTGGGAAGCCGAGGAGGATGTGGGCACAGCCCAACCTCCTGGGGACAGAGCATGGGAATAGCTGTCAGGGAAATGGTTAGGAGACGGCGTGCAGTGAGAGGGTAGACCAGAGGCCCACCTGCTGCTGAGCTGCTTGGGCAACCTGGGGGCACACATGGGCACCGAGGATGGTGCGAGGCTTTCCAAGAGGGACAGTGACACTGGCCAAGAACAGGTCCAAGATGGAACCCTGGATAGGCAGTCACAGGTGGCAGCAGAGCCAAAGCCAGCCACAGGGCTGGGGAGGGACCGGCCTGAAGGACTGGCTTCAAGAGATGGCACTGGAAAGGACGGCACCAGGTGTGGGCAGACAGGGACACAGGGATGATGGCAGTGCTGTCACCGCACTATGGCTGTAAACACAGCTCAGAGAGAAGCTGTGAAACAGAAGGCGCTAACTGTGAAGAATGCAGCGCTTCCTGTCCCAGAGGGTCACCCGGGCAGGAGGTGCAGGCTCTGGCACCTGCTAGCAGTTCGCAGCTGTCCTGCCCTCCCTGAGAAGCTGCCACTGGGGGTGGGGGTGGATGGGTGACCGCAGCATCGTGTGACCACTGGAAACCCCACCTTTCCTGGGTTTACAGAGCACCCCAGGCAGCGGATGGTAGATCAGCACTGTGGATGGCTGCCTCTGCAAGGGCTCCAGCTGGGCCTGTGGTGCAGAGCCAGCCCACCTTGCATGGGAAGGAAGGACATAATCCACTTAGCCCCGCCAGAGTTCAGAAGGACCAGGCACCATCATTCCTGGGACTCTGGAAGGAGGTTATGCCCAAGGGAAAACACGCCCACCTACGCCTAGCCTCAGTTTACCTTTCTAGGGAATGAGGCCAGAAAATGAAGCCTGGGAAGTGAGCAGGGCAGGGAGGAACTAAGCCAAGGAGAGATGGGGGACCCCCTCCTCTGCCCCAAGCCCCCTCCGTAGACACTTCAGAGATCGTTCTGGAAAGGCCAGTCTTTGCTGTGGGTGCTGCTGGCCTCTGCCCACTAGACACCAACTGAACCACCCTAGTGGAAAGACCCATAGCTGTCTCTGGACATGGACTAATGTCCCCTGGGGGACAGAAGTGTCCTCAGTCACAAACAAAGATCCTAGCTCAGGACCCCCAAGTGCTCATCCTCTTCCTTTCCCACCTACCCTCTCTGCTGGGGAGCTGGGTCAGTGGTCACACAGTGGTGGCCGCCAATGCAGGTCAGGATGGCACATGTTCGCTCCCAAGGGGGCCCGTGACCACCATTATCCACCTATTGTCCACTCCTGCACTGCAGGGAGCAGAGCACTTCAGAAGAGGTCAGCCTGGAGGTCACTGTGCCTCTCCAGCCACTGAATAGGACGCTCACAAAGCACTATTTCAAAAACGCTACATTTATTGATCATATAAAAACACTGCATAAAAACTAGTCTAGAGGGTCTGATCTCAGTGTACAAAGGGGAGCAAGGCAAAGCACTGAAAGGCAGTCTACGAACATCAGGACTACGGGTCCTTCTCCTTGGTCCTTGGCACCCTCAGTCATTTCCCAATGTTTTACTTGAGTCCCAGTGACACACAGGACGGGCAATCTCAGAGGGGCTGCGGAGAGGTTTCTGGGGTCGCCATTCAAGTGAGATGGTTTACAAGGTTGAGAACACCCTCCCCCACTTCTTTGGCCCCATTGCAGTGGCCGCCTCACCTAGGGACCAGCACTCAGGCTACCTGGACACAAGTCCAGTGGGATGTGTAGGGCCTGGCCTCCACCCGCCCCATGTTCTCCAGTTCAAGCCCTCTGGCTCCCTGTCTGCAGATGCTGTGCTCAGGGGTACAGGGGGTCCTTACCCACCCTTCCCCTCTTCCAAATACATGTATCTGCCCTGACAGGGGCAAGGGTAGGTGCTGCCAGGTGGAACAAGGACCTAGCAGCCTGGGCCTAAGGACAGCCCGCTGCAGACTGGGCACCTCCTGGCTCTCTGGGTCAGCTGCAGAGTCCTGGCCCTTGGGGTTCCCTGGCCACTCTGGGGTCCCCGAGACTATTGTGTGTGCATGGTGTACGCACTTCCCTTCCAGGACGGCTACTCTGCTTCCGGCTTCCTCCCTTCCTCTTTGGGAAGTCTGGGGTTTGTTTGGGTGTAGGGATCAAACCTAGGGCACTTTACCACTGAGTGGTAGCACCAGCCCCTTTTATATTTTCTTCTGGGGCAAGTTGGCCTCAAACTTGCTATCTTCCTGCCTCAGTCTCTCAAGCAGCTGAGATTACAGACATGGGCTCCAGGCGAAAGCTGCTTCTTAAAGGAACGCTTCCACTTATCCACGTGGATGAGCTCTGTGGGTCCCTAACATCTAACGTGACATATTTCATAATTCAGTTTTAAACACCATGAAGTAAGCTCACATCACCTAGAACAGCAGTAGGACCACCCTCTGCACACTGCTGGATATACATGGACCCACGGGGAGGAAGTGGCACCTTGTCAAGGACAGAGATGCTGTCCCTACACCGCAGGTCTCAGATGGTGACACCCAGATGTAGAACTGTGCCCCACGCTTCTCTGCTGCAGGTCTTCCCGGAGTAAGTCTTGTGAGCTGCAGAGGGCGGGCTGCACCTCGAAGCTCTCGAGGTCTCTGGAACCTAGCTTGCCATCCATCCTGGTGTGCCCACCCTCGCATGCCCGGTGGGCTATGGGGTCTGCTCCTCCTCACCCGGGTCACTACTGGAGAAGACAAGGTGCGGCGGGGTGTAGTGAGGGAAGTTCTCCAGGTTGGTCTTCAGAAAGAGCAGGTGCTCAATGGCCTCTACTTTGAGGGGGGGCTTCCGGTCTACAATGGTGGGGCTGTCCAGGGAGGCCAAGACGTTTGCTAAGAAGGCTCTTGTGGGTGGGCAGGACAGGTAGATGGTGGCCAGCTGGGCCAGGGCTGGCCAGGCACTGCGTTTCTTCTCCCAGTAGGACAGTGGGTCCTCCTGGGCTCCAATGATCTCGTTGTCCCGCAGGTATCTCCTAACAATGACGCTGGCCAGGTGGTTTTCAGTGGAGAGAGAGGCCCCGCTGCTCTGGGACACCAGGAGGCCCACACTCTCCAGCTGCTCCAGCAGGCTCTTCTCCCTCTGCACCAGCAGGAAGGGGCCAGGGTCACTGTGCCTGCGCAGAGACTCCCGCTGGCCCTTCCGCTCAGCCCTGGCCCGCCGGGTGGCGCTCGCGTGCACACCCTTGCGCCTTGCACTCGAGGCAGGCAAGTATTCAGTCACCATGATCTCCTTCACCTTGTACACCAGGACCTGCTTCCAGTGGTCAATGTCGGCCCCCTCGGGCAGGATAGCCTCGACCTTGCCCTTGAAGCGCGGGTCTAGCAGGGTAGCCAGCACAAACTCCTCACGGTGGAAGAGCTCGTTGAGCTGGCGGTCTGTGGAGAGCTGCAGGGCCAAGCCCTCAGCCAGCCTCAGGGCTGTACCCACGTCCCCAGCGCTCTGCTCCTGAAAATGTCTGTGCACCTGTTCCAGGAAGATGTGCAGGTAGCGCAGCTGGGGTAGCACCTGGCTCAGGGAAGCCTGGGGCATGCTCGCCTCGCGGATTACCATCTGGAAGGGCTGTAGGAGCTTGACCAGACTGTCTGCCAGGCTCCAGAACACAGTGGACAAGGCAGTGCCTGCCTTGCCCGGCTGCTGGATCTCAGCATATGCCTGCAGGGCGGGCTGCTGCCCCACCAGCCACTCCAGCAAGCAGTAGGCTGAGCCCCAGTCGTCTGAGAGCTCCTCAAAGGGCTGCCGGGTTGGGAGGCCACACTGCTGCTGGACCTGGTGGAGCAGGCTCCGGGCTTCTGCCGAACCTTGGAAATGGCTGCAGATGGCCCTGGCAGTGCCCAGGATAATCTGGACACTATGGTGGTGACACAAGAAGTTGCTCACCAGGGAGTCAAGGCAGTGGGTGAAACAGGGTATGTGGCTGTAACCTTCAGCCCTCACTGCCCACTCCAGACTGGGGCAGCCACCCGATACCAGGAAACCAGCCCTCAGGGAGCCACGGCCCAGCCACAGGCTGATCTGCTCCAGTAGTTCAGGCTGCCCATCCTCAGAGGCTTTCTCAAGGGGCAGGCCCCGGACCCAGAGTACCGCGTGCTTCCGTAGGTTTGCTGGAGATGCAGGCTTGCTGGCCACCCAGTGGGCAGCAATGGCCATGTAGCTCACAGCTGAGTCCTGGTCTGACACGAAAGAGGTAATGTGGACGTGGCCACCCTCAGCCCACTGCATGTCCTGAAGTACCTGGTCACCCATGGCCTCGTGTAGCAAGGGCAAGGCTTTGTCAGAGAAGAAAGCTGGCGAGGGCAGGCGGTAGCAAGGGTCCACCTGGGCCATGAACCTCCTGAATGGCAGAGAGGACACGAAGGACAGTGGCAGGGTCAGGCCACAGAGCAGCTCTGTGATCCTGTGGTTCCAGGCCTCAGCCTGGGGCCAGGTGGGGTCGTATGTGTCACCCGGGCTATCCTTGACGGATCCAGGAGAAGCAGGCAGTGGTGGCAGGGCCAGGAGTAGCTGCTCAGGTCTGCCCAGGGTTAGCTCCTTGCCACCATCCTCCCAGGGCACAGTGGCTGGAGGGTCTCTAGGCGCCCCAGGGTTGAGGGCACCAGCCTTCCTCTGTGCCTGTTCCCGTCCAGCTGGCTGCTGGCCTGCACTGCCTGGGGCTAGCTTTCCCTCCCATTCCATGCTGTGCTTAGTGGTCAGGTGCCGAATGAGGCCTAAGCCTTGGGATCGCCCTTTGGCTTTGTCCCCTCTGACACTGGTGCCACACAGGGTACAGGTGACACGGCAGGTGTTTTTCAAGTCCCCAGTAAAGAACTGTCTGATATCTGGTATGGCTGGGTTATGCGGGACAGAACCTAAGCCTCGGGCCTCTAACTTTGTACCTTTAACCAGGGTGCTCAAGCAAGGCGGCTCCTGGAGGCTCGGCTTGGAACCTGACTTCTCCGTCACACCACAAAGCAGATGCCTTTTCTTCCGTTTCTTGGGGTACTGCGGCTCCTTGGCCAGATGGGCTGGGAGGATGCCCGCCTGTTGAGAAGCCTTGTCTGCCTCGGGCTGGCTCACCTCCGGCCTGTCAGGCCCCGTGCCCTCATCACGGTGGAGGGGAGACGGGACCGGCCCCGAGGCACAGCCCGTGCTGGACGGCAGGGACCTTGCTCTCTTTCTTGTCTTCATCCCTTCCTCTTTCCATCCACGAGCCTTCTGCCTGGATACTTTCCTCTTCTCAAGCCGCACGGGGGGCTCTGACCCAGGGACAAGCTGGAGGTCACAGGCTCCGGAGGGCCCCTCTGGCTCGCGTGTCCACGGGCTGGCCCAGCACTTGGCATGGGAGGCAGAGGACTGAAGATCAGGCCGCCCCAGAGAGTGGGGTTTTCTCTTTCCACCATGGGTGGGGCGGCCAAGAAGAGCACCTTCTGCCTGATTCTCCAGTTGAACTTGGTCCAGGCCAGGTGGACAGTCCGATGTGCTACTAGGCACAGGCCAAAGGATGCCCTTCTTCAGGAGCAAGTCGCTTTCCCCCTTCTTTTGGGGGCTGGAGAGTCTGACTTTCTTCTTGTGGCCACTGCTGGCCTTATTCTCTCTGTCAGCCAAATCAAGTTTGACTTCAGTCTCTGGCAGGCCTTCCCTGGCAGCCCCAAGCTTACGAGAGGTACTGGTGGCTCTGGTGCATGAGTCAGGGCTGGGACACGCCAGGGCGGTGGCTGGGTTCTTGGGTCTGGCCACAGGGGTGCTGGCGCTCACACAAGGCTCCTGCCCCATTGGGTCTGAGGGGCTCTGTCTCTTGGAGGGGCTTTTGACTTTTTCCATTTCCAATATGCTTGGAAGCTTGGGACAGTGAGAAGATGGGCGGAGGCTGGAAGGCAAGATGAAAAGCGGGGCTCTCAGCAGCCTCAGGGAACTCTGGGGGACACCATGGAGAAGTGGAAGCCCAGGGAGGAAGGGCAAGAGAGGCCCGAGAGAAGGCAAGGTACACCAGGAATACAAACGTCCAAGCCAGGACAAGAGCCCCTGATGCCAAGCTCCTTGGGGAAGCACGACTTCTACTGTTCCAACGAGGGCCCTGACCCTTGCTCACTAGTGGATTCTGTTCCGCTTTCTGACTAACTGTCCCCTTTTTCCTTCTGGGGTCTCAGAAGTGGGAGGCACTTGGTGACTTCTCTATGTGTCATGGGTACAGAGGAAGGCAAGCAAGGCCCCTGTGTTCACCACACTGCATAACCAGTGGCACACTGAAGACTTGGGGGGGGGGGGGGGGTGAGATGGCTCAGTGGTCTAAAGCACCTCCTTAGACCAAGCTAAGCTAAGGAAAAGCAGAGACTGCAGTTCAATCCCCAGCACCACATGCCAGCCAGCCCCGCCCCCTGGTGGGCTGAACTGGCCACACACACACACTAAATAAATAAATAAATAAAGTTATTTAAAAAAAAAGAAAAAAAAGACTTGGGGGGGGTGCTGGTCTCACCACAAAGCCCACCAAGGTCTCACTATAGGAGAGGCCAGTGCCAGGTGCTGTGAGTTCTGATGGAGGGGGAGGGACTCCGGACCCATGTCCCCAGCCCCTGAGCTCCGCTGGCCTAGGAGCGTGGGCACAGTGAAGGTGCACGGGGCTCCCAGGTTGCTGCATAAAGCAGCAGGCTCTCCTGAGCCACACAGGCTTCGTTCACATCCCTGGAACAGCCCCCGGGGATATAAGCCTCGCGCAGAGCAAGGCTGGGCCTCTGCCTGACCCTGATGACCACAGGCACGGCCCCCAGGGGCTCTTCTGCCAGGGGCTCCCAGAGGGCCCCTCACTTTCCACTCCTCTAGGGCTTCTGCAAGGCCTTATGCTAGCTCCAAGGGCCCACCCCCCAACAATGAGACTCTCCTCAGGCTCCGGTCCTCTGGAGGTCCCCTGAGGTGCTACATGGGCCTTTCTTAAGCCCCCCTCCCCCACCATCCTTGCAGCCAGCCCTGTGCTGGTAAACGGGCTACCTGGCCACACACACCCATCCTGCACATCAGCCCCCATTCCTCCCCACACACACTTGTGTCCCTGGATCGCAGGTCAAGCTCAAGGCTAAGAAGAGACCAGACCTGAAGAAATTAGAACAAGCCTGGTGAGCAGGGTTACTTCCTAGGGACAGGAGACTGGGAGGAGGACAATTTCATGCTCCTAGCATGAAAGAGGATGAGATTAAAGGAGACTAAGATTAAAAAATCTGTGGATTTGGACACTGAATGAGTGACATCCAACATTCTGGATCACAGAAGATGGCAGGGCTGCCAGTAGCCCTCGACAAGGTGGCTCGGATTCTGCCACCAAGGATCTCCTTCTGGTGGCTAGGGTCTCAGAAGGTGGAGAGGGTACAGCCAGCTGCAGGGCAGCAGGAAGCAGAGGCCACGTGGGGCAATGCCTGTGAAACGCCAGGCCTCGAGCCCAGAAGAGCCGCTCCCAAGGCCACATGACAGGGGCCCTCAGCGCTTAGTCTCCCACTGGAGACTGCAAGCCAGGCCATCTGTCCACGCCTTCAGAAGCGGCTTGCAGCGAGGAGACAGAACAGAGCATTAAGACCAGGCCACGGCAGAGAACACAGTACTGAAGAAGGCACAGAAAAGGCACTAAGCATGGTGGCGCAAGCCTGTAATCTCAGCGCTCCGACAGGCTGAGGCAGGAGGATTGCAAGTGAAAGCCCAGCCCAGGCAATTTAGCGACTTAGCAAGAAATGTTCTAAAAAGCTTAAAAAATAAAAATAAAAAAACTACTACCACCACCAAAAACAAAACAAAACGAGATGGGGGGGGGTAGCTCTGTCTGAAGACCCTGGACTTAATCCCCAGTGTCAGGGGAGGGAAAGGGCCTTAAAAGAGAAAACTGATGTCAGAGCTATGGCCAGGAAAATCCACCTTTCATCCACAGACCTGTTAGGTACCAAAGGCCCCAGTCCTGCGCTGCTTCCCATTGGCCTTGCCCAGAGGCCGCTGTACCTAACTATTCACCTGAATACCTACCGTGAGCCCGCACTGAGCCCTCAAGACAGACGTGGGAGAAACACTGCCTGGTGGCGCCCAGGACAAGGGCAAGCACACCTGGAAATGGGCTCAGAACCACGAGGCAGGGAAAGTGGGCAAGAGGGCAGCCCTAGGAGGCAGGGACACGGAGGGACTTGGATTTTCCCTGTAAGGGGTGGTTTACCTTGGGCTACAGCTTCAGGGTCTTTAATCCTCAGCAGCCCCGACAGATGGATCCAGGATCTCAGGCAACTGGCACAACACCAATGCCACCCTGTTCTCTTCCACCGGAGCACGACAGGGTGACATGAGCCAGAGGATGGTGACAGCCAACCTTGAATAAACAAGTCTAAAATGTAACTTGTGTGAGTGCCGTGCATGGTGCTGGAGGCTAACTCAGGCTAGGGCCAGCAGCACTCTACCCCAGAGCTAAAGCCCAGACTCTAGAGAAAACCATCCCGACAACCTTGACTACGAGTAAGAAGGGACCCATGGCACATCACAAGCTGACAACAGAGGGGAGGATTACAGCCACAAGACAGGACAGGGGCTCTAGGCCAGGGAATGCGGAGGCCTGAGTGGGTCACAAGTGAGGAGCATTCAGCAGGAAGCATGAAGTCGAGGACAGGCAGGTGGGGGGTCACCTTCAGATCAGTTCAGGGGCAGCTCATGGGGAGGGAGGGGAAGCTCCCCACACAGGTTAGTGCTGAGACTGACCAGGAGGAGTAGGGGGCAGCTGCCCAGGCAACACTGATGACACAGAGGGCAGAGGCGCTACCACTCAGAGATGCCCAAGTGGCAAAGCAAAGACAGAGAAATCTAAGTGATGGGAGTGAAAGCAAGGGAAGAGATTTTCCAGAAAGGAGTGCACATAGGAAAGAAGCAGCTGACAGGGCGATGAAGTGTGACAATCATGCATCCGGGGACTGCTCCAGGCACCCAAGACACCAGAATCCACAGATGCTCAAATCCCTTATATACGAGGGCGGTGTTTGCGCACTACACAGTCTGTACTTTTGCAACAAAAACACAAATATTATGGAAATAGTTGTCATCCCCTATCATTTAGGGAATAAAGGCAAGGATAAAGGTCTGAATGGGGGTTGGAGAGAGCTCGTAGAATAAGCACTTGCCTGGCAAGTGCAAGGACCTGAGTTCAATTCCCGGTTCCACCAAAAATAAATAAATAAAGGTCTGGATGTCAGGAGAAGATGCCAGGTTTTATTTTCCTGAAAATTCTGGTGCCCGTGGGTTGCAGGACCTGCAGGTGCAGACCCTGAGGTCTGGTCTCTGTGCAAGGCCACCTGCACTTTGGGGTGGAGATGGGAGGTGGCTTGGGGCATCTCCAACAAAACAGGACGGAGGGGCATAGAGGTGAGAATCTGTAGAGCAGAAATTTGAAATGCACACCAGGAGACTGCTAAGCAAGACAAGTCCTGTGTGAGACTGGCCTAAAGATTTGGAAGAAACCTTTTTTTTTTTTTTTCTGACAAAGAAGAAAGAAGGGCATGTTGGCAGGGATGTTTGGGCCTTGTTCAGGCTGGGGAGGGAAAAGTGGCAGCTTAGTCCCCTGAGCTTACAATTGCGCATGCGCCGCCTGGGGAGAAGCCGGAGCCTCTAGGAAGGAGGAGGAGCCTTAGTATTTATCCAAGCCTTGGCTCAAAGACTTAAGACTCTCTTTCTCTAATCCTTTCCAAGAGCAAGCCCAGAGGGACAGAGCGGCTATTTTTCAGTTTTTGTTTTTTGTTTTGTATGGAGGATGAACTCAGAGCCCTTGCACTGAGTTGTTTAAATTTTAAGACAAGGTCTCACTAAGTGGCCCACGCTGGGCTCAAACTTGCGGCCCTCCTGCCTCAGTCTCCCAGGATGCTACCACACTCTCAGCTTTTATTCTCACAGGCCCACGGGCGGGGGGGGGGGAGGGATGGCTGCTCCTCCCCGCAGATCCCAGGGAACCCTCCGCAGCCTCCCCCACCAAGACTGGACCCAGGGCCTTCTCACGGAGCCGCAACTCCAGCTTTTTTCCCTTCTTCATTTTGCAACAGCATCTCTGGAAGTCACTAAACTGGGCTCCAACTGCTGATCCTCCTGCCTCAGCCTCTCATGTGGGGCCGCCACAACCGACTCTCGCAGGGGATTTTAAAACACGTGTCCGGTTCTCAAATCTTGGGTTTGTCCTCACCCCCAACAACTGTAAGGAGGTGGAAAGGTGAAGAAGAAAAAAAGGACAGAAGAAAGGCAAGGAGGAAGGAAAAGCACAGGCCCAATGCAAATTTAGCTATTTGCAAAACAGAAGAGGAGTGGAACCTGCTGGCTCGCACCTGGAACCTCAGTCCGGGAGACTGAGCAGCGCCGGGGACCCGGTCTTCAAAGCAAGAAGTGGGTGGGGGTGTAGCCCGGTGCTAAGGCCCCCGGGTTCAGTGCGCACGCTCCCCCCTCCCCAAAAGGAGGTGCTAGAACTAAGTCAGCATCGTTAGACCCTGCGCGAAGCAAGTGTCTGGAAATGGGACCCCACTAGCAGAATGCGCTGCACTTTCCAGGAGGTCGGGGCTAGCCCCGGACTCGAAGCGCTCGGGGGTTCGGCGCCGGCCTACGCGGGCCGCAGCCCAGGCTCTGCTGCCTGCCTCGGCGCCGGTGCGCTGCGTGCGCGACAAAGGCAGGGCCACCTCAAGGACTTACGGCGACTGGGGGGCTCGGTCTGCAGCGGCCCCGGGAAGGATCCCGGCGCCGAGGGAAAGAAGGCCCCGCGTGGGTACAGCAGCCCGTGCCTGCAAAGTGGGGGCCGCCACGCGCCTCCCCGGCTCACCTGAGGCCAGGTACGGACGAGGATGCCACACCGCGTCCCCGCACAGTCCCGGAGGAGCCAACGGGCGGTGGGGGGCGGGGCCGCTCCCGGATGTGGCCTTGCGCGGGGGCGGGACCGAGTCTCCGCGCGCCCCGCCCGCAAAGCTTGCGGCCAGGCGCAGGCAGCCGCGCCCGGAAGTGGAAGCGCTGCGCGGACCCATTGGCTGTGCGTGGTGGAGGTCGATTTTTCGTGGTACCTGGGATTGAATTTGGGACCTTGCACTTGCCTGGCAGGCCCCCTTGGACGTCGGTTTTTCTTGTTCGTTTTGAAATAACTAGAGACTGAAAGTCCCCGTGCTGCAAACGGACCTTGCACTTGCCTGGCAGGCCCCCTTGGACGTCGGTTTTTCTTGTTCATTTTGAAATAACTAGAGACTGAACGCAGTCCCCTTCGCACTGAGATGCATCCCAGCCTTTTTCATTTTTATGCTGAGACAGTCAGGCCAGGTGGCTACATTGCCCACCAGGCTGGACTCAGTTTGCTGTCCTCCCGCCTCGGCTTCCTGGAGTGCTGAGATGATTGGCTAGGAGGCAGTCCTTCTTAAGGGTCTTCCGGGAGGTCGAGTTCCGCCTCCTGTCCCAAGTAAAGGCGCTCCAGGCCCGCCCCGCCCTCCGAGGGCCGCAGCCACCAACATGTGCTTACAGTTTACTAATTATTTTCTGTTTGAAGCCCCCTGATCCCCCCCATCCTTACTGATGGGCCTCCTGGTGCTGGGACTGGTGCACACACTGGTACCCTGGGTGCGCCTTTGTCCCGGCTGTGCCCTCTGGGAAGACTGAGTGAAAGGCTGAGGGCGGCGCCCAGAAGCGCAGCATCCCCCAGGGCGTCTCGGCTTCCCTCGCAGGGCTCGAGGTGATGAGTGCGGGAATCGCTGAGGGTCCAGGCCCTAGAGCAGCGGTTGCCAGGGGCACGTGTGTAACCCACGTGTCTGGTTCAGGATGGCTGGAGACACTTAGAGCTGTGACATCCGCAAGCAAGTGTAGGGGCTATGCTGACATCTGCTGAGGAGAGGTCAGGGTGCCGCTAACATCCCATAGTGCTCAGGACAGCTCTTCTGGGCTCTGGATAAAGGATTATCCAGCACGCTGTCACCTTGTCCCCAGGGCCGTGGCAGCAGAGGCTTTGCCTGCTGGTTTGAAATGCACAGGCCAAGCCCACCTGCAAGACTGACCTTGTTTGGTATAGCATGGAACCCCAGGCCTTAGAGCCTTCCAGACCATTCTGTACAGGTCCCCGTGCTGCAAACGGACAGAGTCCTTGTAGCCCGAGTGTGGCGTGTGACTCCCAGCACCTATGTTGCCTAGCTACCGAGGACTCGCCCTACTTACTAGTGCTCCCAAAGGGCGTCTTGCTATGGATCCGAGGTTCTGGCCTAATAGACCCAGCTTTGGGCCCAGGGCACCATGGGTTATGTTTTTTTTTAATATTTTTCAGATTTATTTATTTTAATGTATTTAGCACAGGGTCTCACTATGTAGTTGAAACTCGTAGTATTGCTCCTGTCTTAGCCTCCCCAGCGCTGAAATGACAGGCATGTACCACAGTGGCCGGGCTTCAGGGGCCGGCTTCGGGGGCGGGCCGGCGCAGCATGTGGTGCTGGGGATTGAATCTCAGTCCCTGCGCTTGCCTAAGCAGGTGCTTAGTCCGCTGAGCTATCTGGCTGGCCCAGAAATATTTTTTTTTAATTGACCAATAAAATTGTACATTTTTATCACATGAAGTATGTGTAGAAGCGGAGTGTATTGGCCCATGCCTGCAATTTCAGACAACACTCAGGAGGCCAAGGGAGAAAGACCACCGCTAGTTTGAAGCCACCCTAGTGTACACAGTGAGTATAGAGGGCCTGTCTCAAAAAAAAGGTATAATAAATGGGTGGGGCTATTTAACATATCTATTACCTCACCTTTTTGTGGCGAGAACCATTAAAATCTACTCACTAGTATGTTAGTATTCATCACTTTATTACTCGGTTACCATGGCATTCCATGTCTTACTCAGGTTGTAGGGGCCGCGGAGATGGCTCAGTAGAGTAAGCATTTCCCTGGCAAGTGCAAGGGCCTGAGTTCAATCCCGTTC
>NW_004524603.1:6185797-6204920 GCF_000260255.1 Octodon degus
CTCCCAAGCACTGGTATTACAGATGTGGGCCACCACGCCCCGTGTGCCACCGTGCCCTGTTGTCCGTTGCTGTCTCAGCGTGCCCCAGGGGCGGAGCCAGCACGGCAGGCCAGGGATCAAACCCTGGCCACGCTGTGCCTAAGCAGGCGCCTTCCTTAGACTTATTAACCAGAGTGTGGCTGAGCGAACAGGACTTTGGCCAGTGACCCTTGCTGTTCTGTGAGGCAAGCTGAACAAACCTGGTGGCTGTTACCAGATTTTGTTCCTGGAAACCACAGGTCTAATAAGTCCATCGTGGTTTTCAGCACACAGGGAGATTACTGGGGGAGGGGACTGCTACCTTGGAGCTTCAAGCCCAGATTTTCATAGTTCCAATCAATAATAATCCTGTTTCTGTGCAAAACCACCAGAAGCACCCAAGGGCCTCACTCTGTGGCTCCTGGGGAGAACAGCGCCTGCCTTTCTCTCTGGTGGGAACCTGGAAGGATGGGTGTCGCTGTCACCAACCAATGTTTGCCAGATCTCTCAGGATGATGAATGAGGCAGGAAAAATCCATGGGCAGTTGTTGGGGAGGCCTAGAACCAGGGCATGCAACGTTGCAGGTACTTCAGTATTGTCCTCTGCTTTCCAGGGCAGTACCTGGCACCAAACAATTGCCCAGTCCTCGGCAGCTCCTGATGTTCCTACAAGATATTCCTGGAGGACATCTCATCCAGGCAGTGGCACTGTCAGAAGTATTGCTGCACTCAGACTGGGATTGCTTGTCTGCCCACTACCCAGCCCCCAGGGTGACACAAATTGAAATCTGCCGGTGCTGCCCTCTGCTGGCCACACACTTCGAAGGCAGCTTCGTGTGGCCTGGCTACCGGCTCAAGTGGGCTTCCTCCAGGACCCAGCTGTCTCCAAGGTCGCTCCCCACTGTGCCACTTGGTACCTACTCTTGGCACCTGCCCATTTGTTCAGCTCTGGGATCTTCTCTAGGACCTGGAAGCTTTCCTCTGAAATGTTTTAGTCTCTGAGAGAACAGAATCCCAGCCAGCGGGCAGATGGAACTGGCCCCAGGGCTCTTTATATGTTCATCAACCCTTTTGTCATTTTGTGCTTCCTGATTTGATCTGAGCCCCTCGTCACTCAACTCCCTGCCAGCCTCATTCTCCTTGTCAAAGGTCCTCTCAACCTCTGTGCAAACCCAAGGAGGCTCTCTTTTCCCCATCAGTAGTTGCAGAGTAAGACTGTATTTGCAGTTTTTTTTTTTTAAATTCTGTTTATTTTTGTGCGTGTGTGTGTGTGTGTGTGTGTGTGTGTGTGTCCAGCTCAGCCCACCAGGGGGCGGGGCTGGCTGGCATGTGGTGCTGGGGGATTGAACCCCGGTCCTTGTGCTCTGCTAAGCTTGTTCTAAGTAGGTGCTTTAGATCACTGAGCCATCTCACCAGCCCAAAACGTGTCAGGCAAGGTGTGGAATGGTAGGCAGTGAGGCATCAGCAGCCCAGGACGTCCCACAGAGTGGCTTCAGGGATTTTTTTTTTTTTTTTCCCAGAACCAGGGATTGAACTCAGGCCCTTGCGCTCGCCAGGGAAGCGCTTATTCTACTGAGCCACCTCCCTGGCCCCTGTATTTGTAGCTTTAACTGCATCCAGCTTTTTATTCTTGACAAAACCTGCTGGACCCTGTACAGTCCCACCTGGGAAAGCCCAGAATGGAAGCCAGTTCTCCCCAGGGAGTGGGAGGCCAAGCCAGGCCAGAGTACAGTGGACGGCAATCTCAGCCCTCCCAGCCTTCCTGGACTGATGTCTGTGACATATATGGGACCTTGAGTATAGTGGCACCTCAGTACTTGTTAACTCGTTTTGGAGGTGAGACAAGTCCCAATCAAACTGCTTTGGCGACAAAGGCAGTTGACACCAAGTTCTATCTTGTACATGGACTGCCAAGCAAAGCATAAGACGGGAAGAAATTCCCCTGTGAAAATACTTCCAGTACAAAAAACAAGCTTCCAGTACCAAACTGAAATTTGTTGTCCCTTAGTGTGTAGGATGGCAAGGCTCTTTGCACTGGTTTCCAAATCTACTCGCTTGGGCTGAATGGCCCAAGCTGGACCCCACAGAAAGCAAGTGCCACAGGTCCTAGCTTCTGTCCCCATAGCTCCCTACCTATGTCTCTAGGACCTGTGAAAATGTCTGTCTCCTCATCCTGAAGGGGCGCTTCCACCTTAAAGGTTCTAAATGAAAGCAATGACTGCACAAGAAGAAAAGCTGGGAAGCCACAGGGCCAGCCCTAGGCAGTACACAAGTGCCCAGGCAGCAGGAATCCACTCTGCAGGACCCCTCCTCCAGGAACGGGGCTGCGGCCTGCGCTCCCATGAGAATCCAGCATCACGCACTGTCCTGGAAGTGTCACGATGCCCTAACAATATGACACCAAGCTAAGAATCCAGAGAACAGAACTGGGTGCAGGGAAGCAGCCCTCTGTGATGGACTCCCCGTTCCCTAAACATCCCAGACCCGAGGCCCATTTTGGGCACACAGCACTTTTAAGCCTCTTAGGAGCCAGGCGTGGTGGTACACACCTGTGATCCCAGCGTTCTAGGAGGCTGAGGCAGGAGGATCACCACTTTAAGCGCAGCTTGGGCAATTTAAAGAGACCTTGTCTCAAAATTTTAAAAAGAAAAAAAAAAAAAAAAAAACCATTAAAAAGAGGTAGGGAATGTAGTTCAGTGTGAAGGCCCTGGATCCAATCCCCAGTACCACAGACACTAAAACCTTTGTGGTTCCCCACTGCCCATCCGATCAACCTAAGCCGCTCAACCAGGTCCAGGCCTCAGCCGCTGCTTCTGCCTCACTCCTCCCCAGCTCCATGTTACTTCACGCAGAAGCCTGGCAGGCAGACGTCAACCCCTGGAGGTCTAGGAGGAGGTCACTCTGTAGGCGACATAGCAGCCTGCTTCACTGCACAGCCTGGGAGCTGCCTCTCCACTGTCTGGGACACACCGGTCATCCACGGTCCACTTGACCACCTCGTCTCCCGCCTCTTCCCAGGCCTGGCTCTGGGCCCACTCAGGACAGGCAGCAGGGCCCAGGTCTCAGGGAACTGTCGTCCTCAGTGTCCGTCTCCCAGAAGCGGAGCTCCGAGTGTGTCAGCTGCACCGGCTCTTTCCTGTCCCAGATCCACCTGCTAAAGACCAGGACATCAGGTGGCAGCGAGCAGATTCCACAGAGGCCAGGCTTTGCTCACCAAACTCATCTTGCATCACCGTTATTTATTAGACACGGATCAGTTTTGGGGGCACCAGGCATGCTTGCCACCTCCACCGTGCGGGAGGCTGTGGAAATGAGAGGAGGGCCTTGGAGGGCTGTGTCCACGCACAACCCCAAGCCGAGCGGCTGGAGCCCAGAACTGAGAAATTGGGTGACACACATCCGATTCTACAGCTGCTCCACAACTGACGGCCGCCACAGGCGAAGGGGCGCTGGATGAGTAATGAGTGAGGCCAGGGACCAGGCAAGGTGGGTGAACTCTGTCCTAACAGCTCTGGGTACGCAGGCAAGCTGCTGTCTTCTGGAGGAGCGCAGGCTGGAGGGTCCGACCGTGTATAACCTGTACTTTTGTCTCTCACTGTCCCCCACACAGGGGTGCCTTGGGAGCCTGCGCCCCAGTACCACTCCAGTGGCATCACCTGCCTCTCGTCCTCCAGCTCTGGTCACTTGGATGCTGCTGGGAGGGGTTGCGGGGTCTATGCTAGCACAGCACAATGAGTACAGGGTTCCCAATGGACAGGAAGAGGGCAACCATGCTCAGCTGACAGGCCCCAGGGAGGGGACAGAAGGCAGGCCGGACAGAACATTCTGAAGAGACATGACCATGAAGGGTCCTCACAGCTACGAAGGTCACTCAACGTCCTGCAGTCAGTCTTAGCCCAAAGCACTATGCTGATTTTTGGTGTGTGAATGTTTCTCTAACACACTGTTTCAGAAATTTCACATCTAATCTGACAGCACTGGATACCTCACAGCTGACAGGGACAGACCCCACCTTGGGCTCCACTGTCTTCACCTATGCCACACCTGTGAGAGATGGATCCCACCTGGACCAGCTGCTCCCAGGACCTGCTTAGGAGGAAGGAGAGGAGACCCCAGGGATATCCTGGTTCCAGCCTGTCTGAGCTCAGGGCTTCTAGACCCCTGCCTGGCCGAGAGGACAGGGTGTCCTAGAACCCAGTGGGCCCTGAGTGTGTGGACCCTGAGGTGCTAACACAGGGGAACACAGAAGGACCAGGACAGCCGCGGGGAAGGTGGGATGGATGTCACCAGCAACATGGAGCCAGGGCCATCTGGAACACTGGACACCTGAAAGGCACATGACATTAAGGTCACTGTCTTGTTTTGGGAACCTCTGATCCCCTGGAAAGCCACCTTCACCCTGCCTGGGTCACTTGGCTGGCACAAGGCAGGCAGAGAGCTGTAGGCCAGCCTTTCTTGCTTTGCTAAATACCACCCCTGAATCCAACCCAGAACTAATCCCTGGCTCTGCCTTCCCTGATTCCCCACCTGATGTCCCACGTACCTGGGGCCACACGCAGCGCCGGTCACTCCCACAAGAAGCGCACGTACCAAATGGTCTCATTCTTCAGCTGGGGCCCGAACAGGGGGTTCAGCTGGGCCAGGATAGCAATGAGCCAGCTGCCGGGGACAGCAGTGTGAGGGGCTGACACAGAAGGAACCCACACCCATGCCAAAGGAGGCCTTGGCCGGTGCCTGCAGGTAGCATGGCCTGTGTCCTGGGAAATTAAGAAGGGACCCAGGGAACCACCCACACCCCAGCAGGCATAGGGTGGTGGCCCATGGTTTGTTGGCTTCAGTTTGATTTGTAAGTCCCTGAGTTGGGGCTGGGACTGGGATTAGGGGCAACTTGATGCAGCCCCCAAGGCCAGGTGCCGCCTCTACCAGAGCCCAGGTGTGTCCCTGCTCTCGACACACCCCAGCCTCACAATGCTGTATCTCTAAGACACATCCTAGCCCCAGACACTCCCCCCTTCTCTCTCTCTCTCTCTCTGTTTTTTTGTTTGCAATACTAGGGATTGAACTTCAGGGCCTTTGCACTAAGCTACATGCCTGAGTCCTTTAATTTTTTTTTTTTTTAGCCAGGGAGATAGCTCAGTAGAATAAGCACTTGCCTGGCAAGCACAAGAGTCTAAGTTCAATCCCCGGTTCTGAAAAAAAAAAAGATCCCGGAGTGTAAGCCTGACAGCTGGGATCTCCTGGGCCTGGGGTGAAGCCCGAAAGCTAGAGCTGGGCAATCTGCCCAGGCTCTTGAGAGGCCCAGCAGGTTCGCGGGGCAACTGGTTCATTTCACAGGTGGGATACGCAGCCCTGGGTTGTGATAAAGCTCATGCAGCAGACCCACGGGCAGCAGAGGCAGGGTCAGAAGGGCGGACAGGGGACAAAGCTGGCAAGGGTGGTACTCACAAGAGGTAACAGCACACAGCAGTGGCCACCAGCATGGTGATGATCACCCTGCAGCAGAAGAGGGCACAAGTCAGAAGGCTCTAGGCATCAGCTGTTCCACAGGCCCTCCTGATGCCTGAGGTCTACTCAGGGTGAGAACTGCCACCTGGAGGACAGATGCTCTCAGTGTCACCTCTTGCCCACCCTGCACAAAGAAGTGACAGTGCCTTCACCTCCTTTCTCCACCACCCAACATGTCTCCATCTGACTGCAGATCTGCTGTCCCAACATGGCATGATCCTGCGGAGTGGGCTGAGGGACTCCACTGGAGTGAAAACGACAGCCCAGAAGACAGGGCAAGAAGCAAGGAGCCTGCAAGCCATTTCTGAGGCTTGGTTGTTGTAAAAGAATATCATCCACTCAGAGATGAGGGATGACAGAAGCTTAAAATACAGCAGGAGTGCCATAAAGAACTCTCTAGAGCTGCCGAGAAGCGACCCTACAATGTTCTACAAAGTCGTGCTGTGGAACGGATCAGCCCTGCACATTTTTAAGAACCAAGGCGACATGCAAGTCTCCGAGCGGCCCCTAGCCAAGGCCTACATGAATCCACAGTGGGGCCTGCGACCTCTGGCCTGCAGCACTTCAAGTTGCTGCTGTAGGTTTGCTCCCTCTTTCATTATGCAGGGCTTGGGCCAGCACTGGCTGGGCACTGCGGAGACAGGCTTACAGACAAAGGGAGAACAGTTTATAGCCGGCAATAGGAGGAAGCTGCCACCAGTGCGTGCGCACAAATCTGCTGCAGAACCTTCAAAAATAATACCCGCTAAAACCGATCCAGTGCACAAACTGTGCCACGCACTGACCAGTGTTTTAAGCGCATTACTTGAGTAACGCCCACCGCAGCCTTATGAGGCAGGCACTGGCATCATGCCCCTTTATCACGGAGAAACTGAGGCACAAGGTCACGCGCTGGCGAGGGCGGCGACGCCGCACCAGAGCCCACCCCGCCCGTTCCCGCTGCAGGAGGCGACGCCTGGCCACCTCCATCTCTTAAGTCCCTCCTCTATGTCTCGGTGTTTGTCCTTTCCCCCGGGCCTCCTACCGTTCTCTCTCCGAACGCGTCCCAGGAGCGGAGACCCCGGGGGAGGCGGCCTGGAGAGGCATCCCCGGAGTGGTGCTGGGGTGGCCGGGGCAGGGGACAGGGGAGGAGGGTCCGTGGGGAGCCAGGGCCTGTGCTCCTTCCTTACCCGCGGTTAGGGCCCTTCGGCACGAACCAGGGCCCGGCGATGCCGATGAGGCCCCAGAACGTGGTGAAGATGATGACCGGGAGGGCAAAGGAGTGCGCCGTCATGTCCGAGCCGGGATGCCCAGCTGGACGCGGGCGAGGCGGGCAGGTGCGGCGGGCGCAGGTTTCGGGCGCGCAGGAGGCGAAGAGCATGCGCAGTAGGAACCGAGCGCCAGCGAGCGCCGCTGGGGCCTGGCGCACTGTCACTCAGGGGGAGGGGGAGGGCATTCCTGGGAGTCTGCCCGTTGATTGGCTGAGTGAGGTTACCCTCTCAAGAGGCAGGCGCGAGCGTGGACTGTGAGTTGGGTTTGAGTCCATCGCGCTGTTTCCCTAAACCCAAAGACTCGGTAGTTTAGGGCTCCCCCAGATTTATCTCCTACTGAGTCACACGATCGGCAAGCTGCTGGAGAGCGCCTCCTGCCTGGGTCCACGTTCTCCCCACCAGCGGGCTGGGGTCAGAGATCCGAGGTCGGGGAGGGCGGCCCATTGACGAAAGCTGCAAACATTCGGAAGACTCCTGGAACCTCTACACTGGGTGCTCAGTGAGAAGCGGGTGAGGTTGGGCCAGGTGGGTCGGAATTCAGCCGCCGATGGCTGGCAGGCGCAAGGGCTGGCACCCCGCAGCCGCGCTGGGCCTCATACGGTGTTCTCTGCAGGCCGTAGCCCATGGCGGAAGAAGCAAGGCCTTTGGGTGTAGGTCCTTGAGTGGAACAGCTAAAATCCCTTCTGTACAGATCAGCGACTTCAGCAGGCCCCTGGAGCAACATATGCTGCCCTTCCACGCTTACTCGCAGGATTCAGTTGCACAGGGTGGAAAACGGCGTGATCCGCACGTGGTGCAGAAAGGCTATGCGCCCGGCCTCATACTAACCCCTGCCAGGTGTTTTCCAAAAGCAAGTGCCAGTCACCTCCACCTTGCCCGTGTGCCAGTTGGGACCAGTGACCATCCTTTCAGCACACAGGTTGTGTGTGATAGGTTTTTTTCAGGTGCACGGTGCAGCAGAAAAACAGGCCAAAGGAAAAAAAAAAAAGAGAAAGGGGCTTTATTTTCTTTGAGGACACAAAGAGAATGTGGGGAAGGATGAGGAATTCTCTGGATTGGAACAAGGGAAGTTGAGGCTTTTACAGCCTTTGGCCGAGGTGGGGTTTGATGGGGATGTTTAGATATATCTGAGGGAGCTGATTGGGGTCTTCCCTGAGGCGGAGGGAAGGGTGGGAGGAACTTGTATCCTGGGCTGAGTTGGAGAAGGGGGAGGTGGTCTTGGGAAGACAGGCTTTTGTTTTAAGGGCATCAGCCATATTAGATGACCACCATAATGATTTTAGGAATTCATACTGGGCCAGAACCTGTGGTGCGGGGGAGATTTACAAAGATACTAGACTTAAGCCTTCATTGTATCCATGCCAAATGGAGGTAGGAAAGGAGACAGGTAAAGATCTTAGATGTAAAATGCCATCCTTGCTTTCTAGGGGTGTCTAATCCAGACTACATCTCCAGCCATTTTAATTTTTTTTTTAAATTTTTGAGACAAGGCCTTTCTAAGTTGCTAAATTGCCTGGGCTGGCTTTGAACTTGTGATCGCCTCCCATGTGCTGAGATTACAGGCCTGCACCACAGAGCCCAGCTAAAGGATAGATTTTATGGTGAATCAGCATGGAGAGATGAAGCAGAAGGGCCCTCATGGAATCTCATGACAGGTTGGCCTGATTGCCTGTCTCGGCAAACCTGGGTCAGGAGCAAAGGGTCAGGTCCTGCTGCCCATCGAACCTCACGCGGGTCTCTGTGACTTCCCGCCTTCCAGGGAAAGCTCCCTACACTTGCTGTCTGAAAGTGGCCACAGCAGGGAGTCACTAGCATGGCAGTACTAGCCCAGGCCCCTGGCCAAGGACCCAGGATGACGATGTCCTCAAAGTGGCCACCTGGTCACTTGTCCAAGTTGGGATCTGAGCCACCCCTGGGGCCAACTGTGCCATCCACAGAAGGCTGCCCTCATTCAGGTGATCTTGCTGGGACCGTGGGATGAAAGTGACACTAAATGAAAACAGTATGTTCCTGTCACTTGACTGACACCTGAACTCCCTTCAGGAGGCTGAAGGTGACCAAGGGGACAGCTGGGAACCCCACCCAAATGGATCCTTAGGCTTCTGTGAGCTGAAGTCCCCCAGCCTGTGCTGAGTGTGACCAGAACTTTCGATGGGCATGGCCACGTGGGGAGTGGCCCTTGGAGTGTCCCAGTGAGTGTAAGTCATGAGGTAATGGGAGGAACAGGTGCCAAGGAGAATCTGGGTGAGGATGATGGCCCAGACTGGGACCAGAGAGCAAGTGCTTCCTCCCTCCTGGGGGACCAAGGGCCACCTCCAGAGCTGGAGGGGACACATCTGCATGGTGTGGGGCACAGAGGAGAAAGGCGGCAACATGAAGTGCTAAGGCTGAGTGCAGAGGTCGGGAACCAGGGTGCCAAAGGGGACCCCAAAGGCCTTCTGCCTAAGGGGACCACCAATGGCAAGGGCATGGAATGTGAGATGAGTCAGGACCAACAGCATAGTTTCTCCCAGTGCCACATGGACCACGAGAAACCCTGCCAGCTCTGCCCTCCCAGGACCATCAATGTCACATGGTCTGTGCATGTCCCCTGCAGATCTTGCAACCCCCGAAGAGCCCTTCGGCTGTAGCAATGGCAGGAACATCCCCAGCAGGGTTCCTAGCACCTTGCCTGACTGTGACAGAAGGTTCAGTGTCCTGGGTACCAGGGACCAGAAAGTCCCTGATAGCTGCACACTGGCTGTCACACATACCTGGGAAAGGGGCACAGTCCACGTTCTGAAGCTCAAAAAAAAAAAAAAAAACCAAATCTCTTTTCAGAGAGTGGCAACGCAGCCAGCGGCAGCAGCTTTAGCTCTCACTTAGGGATTTACAGGACAGAGCCACGTGTGGAAATAAACTGCTTTATTCAGATTGCAAAATATTTAGAATCGAACATGGTTATTCTAAACATGTGCACGTCATTGAAACCAGGGCAAATAAAGACATCCCTGTCTAGTCACCCGTGGTGATCTTGGCCACGGAGACATCTGTGTGAGGGAACCAGTGACCTCTGCCCCATCCTGCTCAGTACGTAGCACCCCAGGGACTCCCCTTTGAAGGACAGAGAGCGAAGGTCCGGACTCAGTCACCTCACCAGGGTCTGGCCTGGGCAAGGCAAGGCAAGGCTCCCTCACCCCATCTCTCGCTACTGAAATCAAGTATCTGGTACGATGCTGGTTACATGGAACACCTGTCCCAGTGGGCATCAGTCATGAGGTAACGGGAGGAACAGGTGCCAAGGAGAACCTGGGTGAGGATGATGGCCTGGACTCGGACCAGAGAGCAAGTGCTTCCTCTCTCCTGGGAGACCGAGGGCCACCTCCAGAGCTGGAGGGGACACACCTGCATGGTGTAGGGCACAGAGGAGAAAGGCGGCAACATGAAGTGCTAAGGCTGAATGCGGAGGTCGGGAACCAGGGTGCCAGCTGTGGGATGGGGAGGAGCCTGGGCACCGGCAGCACAGCATAGGGAACCCATGCGGAGGGCAGCACGCAGTGTCCCCGCCTGTCTAAGTGAACCTGAGGCAGAGCATGAAGCTTTTTGCACAGATGTCCCTAACTTCCCAACCAACTAAGGACGAACTGGGACACTAGGTTCCCATCCAGCTCAGCAACCTGTAGCTGGCCCAGACCACGTTGCACTGGGAGGAGAAAGTCCAGGTGAGAGGAGGGTACCTGGGACCTGAGAGTGACAGAGGTATCACTGAGTGTGGTCTGAGAATGGGACCACACAGTCACCAAGCAGCAATGGCATTCCAAGCAGAGTCCCCAGGGCAGCTCGCAGAGGAAGGGACAGGCCTGTCCTGCTGAAGGCCTGTGTGAACAGTGCCTCTGCCCCCAAGAGGACTCCATGGTGAGCTGCACACTGGGGACAGGGATGGGGCAGAGAGCAGAGGGTGGAGATGCCTCGCACAAGGGGTGCGAAGTTCTCACTCCTATGCTGGGGCACATGGGAGTGGGGGGTGAGGCACTTAGATTTTCAGCTGCCATGGCACTGAAAGGGAAACTGAGGCACAGGTAAGTACAAAGGCTGAGTTACAGGCCAACCACTGCCCATAGCAGAGCCTGGACGGATCCTAGGCCCCCAACTCTGAATTTGACCCACACATTCCTCAGGAAAACACACCCCAGGACTCCCTTGCAGAGAGAGCGCCAGGCAAGACCACCTGTCTCTGGTGCTTGGGGGAGGGCTCCCTTCTGGTCTGGCCCAGGGCAGGCCCAGCAGAGGAGCAGAATGCTCTGATGAGTTTCCCACCTGATCTGGGGTTTCCTACTTCTGCCACAGGAGCCCAGGCCAGTCATCCCGAAGGGCAATTCCTGGGGACTCTTGCCACCAAGCTGCTAGCTACCCTTACAAAGTGACACAGGGACGCAGAGGGTTGGAGTGCTTTTGGCACCCAACCCCAGCAGTCTGTCCCACTTCAGCAAACAGTGAGCCAAGACTCTTCTGGGTGGACCTTAAAGGTAGACATGAGACCCTCTGGACATGCTGTGTCCCTCAGAGGCAGCTTCAGCCCTCGTTACCAGGATAGCCCAGAACCTTCAGAAAGCCTGTCTGCACGAGCGGGTGAGGGGGCAAGGCCATGTGGGGTCCCCTAGACTTTTTCCAGATGCCCTCTCCCTCAGGATGGCTTGAGGGCCCCCGGGCTGGTAGAGGAGTCACAGGAGCTCCATGAGGGTTCTTCAGAATCTCCAGGGTTCCCCAGAGGGCATGGTGGGCCACTTCTGGGCTTCCAGCCCCTTCTTCCTGAGCCCTGCACCTGTGTGGGGCAAGACCACGCCGGTTACACTGAGCAAATGACAGCACCTTGAGGCATCCAGCCGCTCCCCAGGACTACGTGAAGACAACCGGGCAGGACCACGGGACGGGGCCAGCTCTGTCTGCATCTGCAGCCCTCACCGGTCCCGGCTGTGCTCAGTCTGCTTCCCTAGAAAGGCCACATACTTAGCGTCTGGAGAGGATGTCACCCCCAAGAAGTGCGGCTTTCCAGTGGGGAAATCGGCTATGGCTCCCGCAGTGCCCGGGGCCCAGGAGGAGGCCGTCGTGTACGCTGTTCGCCAGTGTCTCAGCTGCCTTCCTCCTGTTGTCCCTCAAAAAGGACAGCGTGTCCAAGGGAACACTTGGCACCTCTGTCTCCTCTGCCCCACAGGGCTGGATACTGGAGTAGCTCCTTTAACCACATATGGGGGTGAACTTACCCAAGTGCCTCCTGGCTCCCCCCATCCCACGGGGAAGAGGTACCCCTGCTCTGGCAGTAGCCACCTGGCTTCCGGGGAAGCTTGCGTCAATGTGGAGACTCAGGCACGTGGCCAGTGGGTGGCATACTAAGACCTGAAGTCACTGCAGAGCAGGGTGCCCTTTGCACTACGCCCGCCACCCAGGGCTGCGCACCTGGTCTCCCGCCAGGCCGCCTATGGTACAGTGGCTGGGCATGCAGCAGAAGCGCTGAGACCCTGGTACCTGGCCTCCGGCTCAGGCCAGGGCAGAGCAGCTCTCGCCCTGCCTCCACACCTGGGTTGGGACTGGCCGCACACCTACCTGTGCGAGAGTGGACGGGCATCTGGGCGCAGGCGTAGACGTCGCTGAAGCGCCGGCCCGAGGACGACAGGTACCAGTGCTGGATGGCGGGCTGCGGGTTGTACTCTGTGACTGCCACTGCGTTCACTGCTGTCATCATGAGCAAGTTGAGCATCTCATTGGAGAGCTTGGTCCTCTCATTGGTCCTGATCTGGTTCATGGCTTTGAACCCACGCTCACAGCAGGAGGCGGAGATGGGCACACAGACTACCACGGCCATGAGCTTGCTCAGCACGGGGCAGCAGCGGGGCTGGGCAGGGCACTTTTACACAGCATGGAGAACGAGAGGTTCTGGGCAGCCACCTTCAGGCCCAGCCACTCCCCCAACAGGGCCTCCTCACTGTACCCAGCCGGCAGGGCAAGCTTAACCTGGCCAGGCTGAGGACGCCATCATTCCCAAAGCGGGCTAGCTCCACCCCATTCGGCCATGCCGTGGTGTCAAACACCTCCATGTTCTTGAGCTGCTCAGGCGGTCTGTGTCAAAACTCTGCTGGAGGTACTCGACTCCCGTCAGCATCACCCTCTCCCTGGACACCCGGAACTGCTGCTGCTCTGCCATCTCCACACTGTGCAGGAAGATGCCGTGGAGCTGCCTATCCCAGAAGCTGGCACTGAACTCTTGCTCTTTGGGTCCCGCCTAGTGGCGGAGGGTCTCCAGTCCCACATAGGCGCGCGCCAGCTCGGCGTTCACCTCTCTGATCAGCACCATCTCCTTTTGGCACACCTCAGCCAGGGGCCTGTAGATGCTCAGGAAGTCCAGGAGGAAGTGGCAGAGCTTGACCAAGTGGAAGCCCTTCGTCAGTTTCAGCAGGCCCTGGGCCCTGAGCCCGACCTGGCCCCCTGCTTCTGCCACCATTTGGAGGTGCCACACCGGTACTGGCCAGCACACGAGGAGCGTGTTCAGCATGCGCCTCTTGCTGGCCACCCAGTGGACAGCATTCAGGTCTTTCAGCCAGCCGATTTCCTGCTCCAGGGGCACCGCACTTTCCTGCAGCTCGCTCAGCCTCTTGTTGGAGGTTTGGTAAAACCTGAAGATGGTCTGGATGTGCCGGTCACACTTCTTCACCAGATCAATTCTCCCGCATGCTTCCACCATGGCCATGTGTAGCTGGTGGGCCACGCAGCAGACAGGCAGCAGCTGTGGGATGGTCTCCCGGAACTTCTCCATGAGGCCTCCCTTGCAGCTCAGCATGGTGTACCCGTTTGTGCCCAGGCCCACCACCCAGCCAGGCTTCCGGAAGGGGATGTCCAGCTCATCCAGGGCTGCGACAATGGTCTCGAAGTACCCATCCACCGTCTCGCTGTAGAGTGGGCCCAGGATGATATATGGCTCTTTCAACTCCAGCTGCTTAAGGTAGCTGATGTAAATCCCCACACAGTCCTGGTTGGAATTGTCCTGGCAGCTGTCCAGCAGCAGGCTCACACATGGGGAACCGCGGATGTCCCTGAGGATCTCCTTCTTCAGGGTCTCCGAGATGTATCTGGTGAACCGTGTGCATGCGGTACGGTTTTGGTACTTGCCTAAAATCATGGTCCCAGTGCTTTGGAGGAGCTGCAGCATTTTCTCAAAGTCGTTCAGCGGCCGGGAGTCATACACGATGGAGTAGGCTGCACTGAAGAGGGGTTCCATGTTAGCCATGAGGTCGCTGGAGATCTCTGGGATCAGGGCAGCCTAAGGGCTGCTGTTGTTGACCTCTACGGCGTTGACACAGAGCTTGTGTGTCTTGCTGACTTCGTGGTACTTTAAAGTCCCCACCTTAAAGGGCCCAGTGTAACCCTGGACTAAACGAGAGGCCAGTGATGGAGCGTGGGTCTCGCTTTGCAGGCTGAGCAGAAGAGCCTGCTCTCAGCAGGGTCGACTACTAACCACGGTAACTGCGCAAACCACAACCTCTGAATGTAGCCAGGTCTGTAAGTCTGCTGGCTTCTCCTGGGCCTCACAACTTCTCCTGCGTGCATGCTGGAAGGGCAGGAACAGGCACGCATCTCCACAGGAGGAGCTGGGAGCGACACAGATTCTGTAGCGGGGGCCCGAGCATCTGCCTCTCTCAACACTGCCATCCTCTTTTTCCCTTTGGAGAAAATTTAATCATGGCTAGTTTTGCTCAGCATTTTCCACCAGTGAAAATGCCCCCAAGTAATCAGGGCCCTGTGAAAGCACAGAAGCTGAGCATGCTGCTGCTTTAGGCTTCTCTCACAGCTCCGCTATAAGCCCTTCCCCATCACTGTCTGTGAAAGCCAACCTGGCTCCCCAAGAGCGGTGGTTGGTCCTTGTGGGGTTCCTGGTGGCCTCCCAGCTCTCCCCGGATACTCTGGGAACATGTGACACCACATGCTAATAAGCTTAATTAACCACACGTAAGCAGAGGTATTAGTAAACAGGTGGCTTTAATCCTCTTGTGAGAGTCCACAAAAATGAGACTGAACTTCTAATGTGCCTTGGAAGGCAGGGAGGGGCCCCGGTGTCCCTTGGTGTAGCCAACCAGCCGGGCAGCTGTGGGCTGGGACGTGGAAACAGACACTGCAGACACGAGGGGCTGCCCACACGCCCAGGACAAGGAGTACACGGGCTGTGCCCACTCCCGGCATCCAGTGCCCTGCCCCGCCACTCCTCCTCCTCCTCCTCCTCCTCCTGCCGCTCCGCCACAGCCGCCTTGAGCACCTCTACTCCCTGAAGGGTCTCATTGTTTCTGCACTATTCCAGTTTCCCAGATGATTCCACACTTGGTTGGCAGGGCTCATTTTTCACTCATCTTTGTCTACCCCAGTGCAGGGCCTGGTATGCAACTGGTCCTGGGTACGTGAGGCTGCCTCGGTGTCCTGTGACTTGCTGTAGCTGCACGGGCCGACCACATGCCCTTCAGAACTCAATGGGTTCAGACTCACCTGGTGGATGCTCATTCCCCCACTTCAACCCATTTGGATCCTTGATCTTGGGTGAAGTTCTCCGCTCCAGTTTTGAGATCAAATCTGGCTTGGCAGAAGCAGGCCCTGTGGCGGGAGTAAAGAATCACAGAACATCAGGCCGAGTGGCCCATCTCAAGCTAGACCTGGTCCCGAAACACACGGGTCTATACATGGAAGAGCCTAGTTGGCTGGGACTGGCTGAGAGCCCGTCTGTGCAGCACAGCAGAGAAAAGGCCTGGGATGGCCCTGCCCCTTAGCCAGGCTGGGTCACTTCCATAGCTCTTGCATATATTTACTATGTAGATATTTGTGTGTATCTATGTATCTACCAGTGATGAAAATATTGCTATTAAAGTGGGATGGAACCTATATCCTTCAGTTGTCTAATGTCCTTTTTCATCAGAGGGATTATGATAAAAGGAACCCTAAACTAAAAAGGATGTAGAATAGAATTGCTAAAAAAAAAAAAAAAAAAATTATTAGAAGGGAGCAAGGAGACAAAAGAGAGCAAGATCAGCAAAGCTGACACCAATCACCTGCAGAGGAGGAGACCAGAGGACACCGGCCGCTTTGCAAGACAGAAGCCAGAAAGACTTAGAAGCAGGCAGCCCTGGGTGGGGAAGGCAGTGGGCAGGAAGATGCAGAGCAGGGAACAGGACCGAAGTCGGCGGGGGGACCCTGGGCCTCTTCTGCCACCTCACGCGGGGGAGAACGGAGGCTAAGTCCACAGGAAAGTGCGCCACGAAGTGCTGCAGACCCCAAGGAGGAGAACGCGGTGCTGGAAACGAAGGGTGAGGTCTGACGGAGGGGGCTCTGCTGGGTGCAGGAACCCTGCTCGGCTTAGCCCCTCCACGCTACAAGAATTTTCTTTGCTCAAAAGGAATCTTGCCCCAGACATCAATGGACAGCGGCTTTCGTAGGCTGCCCAGGGAGGCATCCGTGTTGCAGCCAGTCCCCCGCACAGTCCCAGGCATGCACGGGGCTTCCTACTGGTCCTTGGTCTTCCTCTTGAATAGGACTAAATTTGGAGAAAATTCTGATTGTTGGAATAACAACTGGAATGACATGAAAGAAAGAGAGATGCATAGTGAGCACCTCGGGGTGGTGGGATATAGTTCAGTACCGAGAGGCTCAGAGGGGCTGTGTCGCAGCTGAGGCCCAGCCACTGGAGAGCCTCTGAGAGAAGACAAACGGGTCGACGCTGAGAACTCACTGGCTTTTACTTAGAATATCAGAGTAAAGAAAACAGCAGAAGAGCAGCTTGGGCACAGAGCTGTCTCAAAGCCAGGCAGTTTTTCTTAGGGAAGGGAAGGACAAGGGCCAGACACAACATGCCTCATTAATCTAAACTTCTTGGTTTTTGTTTTACCTATTTGGTTGTTACAGGGTCTCACTATGCAGCTCAGACTCATGGTGATCCTCCTGCTTCCAGCCTCCCCTGCGCTGGGATTATAGGCTGGCACCATTACGCCTGGATTCTGTGGCCAGCTCAGCCCGCCCTGGGGGCAGAGCTGGTGAGGCATGTGGTGTCGGGGATTGAACTCTGGTCCCTGTGCTTGCCTAAACTTGCCTAAGCAGGCACTTTAGTCTGCTGAGCTATCTCGCCGGCCTCTAAACTTCTTGCTTAACTGTCTGATTCTCACACGGCCTCATTCACTCCTGTCTGTGCCACAGGGCTTTTTTTGCCCAGTTTAATTATTTGTGTGCTTTTGCCCTATAGTTTAACGTTTCACTCCTCATAGAGCCTACCTGCCTTCGTCCTGAAGTTTACCATTTAGTTTTAATTAATCATTTACTGCTGGCCAGGTCCCCACAGAAAGACATGCAGGGAAAAAGACCGATCCTAGAAATCCCAGAATGAGAACAAGGCACAGCTTCCCAATAACCAGAATAGGGAATATTTGTAGTGGAAGTCATGAAGGAACAGAACACTAAGAGGGAACTCTATGCATGAAATATTTGAGCGTCTAGGAACAGAAAAACCCTCCTGAAAAGAAATTTCTAGAAAAAAAATTGAGGAAATCACTAAGAAAGCACAAAACAGACAGAAGTAGAAAGTAGTAGGAAAAAGCCCACAAAGGAACAAGAAAACAGAGGCTCAGTCTCAGAAGTCCAACAGCCAACTCTTCTTGCCAAAAAAAAGAAAATAGGAAACACTGATATTTATTATAAGGAACATTTCCCCAAACTGGAAAACATTTTCTTGTGCAAGGTAAGCCCCAGATGTGCAGAACAAAAATGTAAGTAGCATGAATGGGTACCACGGAGCATTTGAGAACGCTGAGACAGACTTGAAAAGCTTTCAGAGCGGAACAAACAGGCCATGTTCAAAATCTGGAATAAAAATGTCACTGACCTTCTCAACAGCACCGATAAAACCTGACAGAACAATGCTTCCAAAGCCCAGGCAAAGTGGTTCCACCCTGGAATTGCATGCCCAGGAGGCAAGCAGTCCACGGAGCAGGGCACTGGGACGGTACACTGCCCCAGGAGGGACTCTGCACATCCATTTCTTTCATGCGGCCCGCTTGGTTTTTTCCTTGAGAGGAAAGAGACAAATGAAATTTGCTTTGAAATGCTGCGGACAGAGCTACTGCGGTACACAGCGGCTGAGGTCCTTTGGATACAGCAGGTGGGAAGCACATGCTCGCTCCACAGGGACAACACAGCCTGTCCTCTTGCTAGTGAGTCAGAAGGGTGTCACACTTGAATTCTGTACTTTCGGTTCCCCAAAGCCCCAGAAACCCCTGCCTGACCGAGAAGAAAATCAAGACGGCTTTATGGGAATGCCCTCTTTCAAAAATGTACAGGACCTGGCTCTAGGAAGACCTTTCCACTTGGACCAGGACTGCCGAAGGCAGTGAGTGGCATGACCCCAAGAGGCTTCGGATTTACAGATAAGCACACTGACGTCACAGAACACAGGACTGATCAAGGTCATCACACTACATGAAATAACTCCTTCCTTAACAGGAACCTGGTCTTGTGATGGCCCGAGCAAGGGGCATCTGCATCCTGCATCCTGCTTTAGTACTTGTGAGGCAAGAGTGTTCTGTGTGCCCGGGGCATGGCTATGGCTTCAGACCTCTCTCTCTCTCTCTCTCTCTCTCTCTCTCTCTCTCTCTCTCTCTCTCTCTTTTTCCTTTTTGCTTTCTTTCCTGCAGTACTGTGGATTGAACCCAGGCCTTCATACTGGGCTACATCTCCAGTGCTTGTTATTTTTCTTTAGATTCTGAGACAGCGTCACTAAGTTGCTGCATTTCCCAGGCTGACTTAACCTTGCCATCTTCCTACCTCAGCCTCCAGGTGTTCTGGGATTCTAGGTGTGTGATACCATTCCTGGCTCTCAGTGTCTCCTGTAAGCTGTGGTCTATCTCGGGGTACAGTATTGGGCATCTATTCCAAGGCCCCCAGTGAAGCCTGGGCCATGAAATATACCAAGCCCTACATTACTGTGATTTTTCCTATCTACACATGCACGCGATAAAGTTTAACTTACAAACGAGCACAGTAAGAGACTCAAAACAAGGACTGGTAAGATAGCTCAGTGGACTAAGTACCTGCTTTAGCAAGCACAGGGACCAGGGTTCGATCCGTGCTCCCTGGGGCACGCTGAGTCCAGGCGTGGTGGTGCATGCCTGTACTCCCAGCGCTCAAGAGGCTGAAAACGAGAGGATCACTACAAGTCAAGGCTGCATAGTGTTCCCTATACCAAATACATAAAATGAAAAAATAGACTCAAAACAACTAATAAAGAAATTTATTATTATTTTTTCTTTTTTTGCAATACCAGGGATCAAACTTGGGACCTTGGACTTGCCAGG